>NW_027362770.1:194460328-195086709 GCF_046119375.1 Phyllobates terribilis | reverse complement strand
CCCAGTCTCTCTTGGTCCCTGCACTCTCTCCCCCTCCCCCCAGTCTCTCTTGGTCCCTGCACTCTCTCCCTCTCCAGTCCTTCCCAGTTATATTTCTCCCCTCGTTATACGCACTCTCCTCCCAATTATTCCAGGTTCTCCCGGTCCCCCACTCTCCCACCCACCCTTCTCGGGTTTCAGACTATCCCTTTCGTTCTCCCGGTCCTCAGCCCCTCCAGTCTCTCCCCCTCCCCCGGTCTCTCTTGGGCCCGCACCCACCCTGGTTTACCCACTGTCCCTACACTGTCTCCCTGCCCCCCCCCCCCCGGTTGTGTTATGGTCCCCACATCCGACCCCAGTTCTTCCCGCTTACATCCCTCTTTCCCCTGGTTAATCTTGGGTTCTGCAGTCTCTCTTGGTCCCGCACTCTCCCCCAGTTCCCCTCGTCGGCCTCTCTCCTCCAGTAAGCCCCCCCCCATCTCTCTCTACCGGTTCCCCCCCCCCAGCCTTTCCCTCTCGGTCTCTCTCTGGTTCTCCCCAGCCTCTCTCCCGTTTCCCCGCACTCACCCCTCACCAGGCAGCAGACCAGCAGGCTCCTCAGCAAGGCGCCCATATCGCTGGGTGTCCGCTACACATCGCGCTCACCGCCCGGTTCTCTGCCCAGTCCCCCCCCCCTTTCCCCGGTTTCCCACCCCCCTGGCCTCCTCCCCAGCCTCTCTCCCCAGTTCCCTCCCGGTTCCCCCCTCGGCCTCTACCTCTCCAGTCTCTCTCCCGGTTCCCTACCCCCCTTGCCTCTCTCTCCCCGGTTCCCCTCAGCTTCCTCCCCGGCCTCTCTCCCGGTTTCCCACACCACTGGCCTCTCTCTCTCCCCCGGTTTCCCACCCCCTTGCCTCTCTCTCCCCGGTTCCCCTCAGCTTCCTTCCCGGCCTCTCTCCCGGTTTCCCACACCACTGGCCTCTCTCTCTCCCCCGGTTTCCCACCCCCCTTGCCTCTCTCTCCGGTTCCCCTCAGCTTCCTTCCCGGCCTCTCTCCCGGTTTCCCACACCACTGGCCTCTCTCTCCCCGGTTCCCCCCTCGGTCTCTCTCCCGGTTTCCCACCCCCCTTGCCTCTCTCTCCCCGGTTCCCCCCTCGGTCTCTCCCCCGGTTTCCCACCCCCCTTGCCTCTCTCTCCCCGGTTCCCCCTCGGTCTCTCCCCCGGTTTCCCACCCCCCTTGCCTCTCTCTCCCCGGTTCCCCCTCGGTCTCTCCCCCGGTTTCCCACCCCCCTTGCCTCTCTCTCCCCGGTTCCCCTCGGTTTCCTCCCCAGCCTCTCTCCCGGTTTCCCCCTCGCCTCTCTCTCCTCGGTTCCCTCCCTAGCCTCTCTTCCTAGTTCCCTCCCGGTTTCCCCCTCGGTCTCTCCCGGTTTCCCACACCACTGGCCTCTCTCTCCCCGGTTCCCTCCCCCAGCCTCTCCCCCGGTTTCCCTACCGGTTCACCCCTCGGTCTCTCCCCCGGTTCCCCGCACTCACCCCTCAGCAGGCAGCTCAGGCTGCAGACCAGCAGGCTCCTCAGCACGGCGCCCATGTCTCTGTGTGTCCGCTGCACATCGCGCTCACCGCCCGGTTCTCTCCCCGCGGCCTCGTCCCCGCTCCGGACCCTCCATGCTGCGTGTGAAGCCGCCGCGGACTCTTTTCCTCTTCTGCTCCGACGGCGGATTAATTCCTTCCCCAGTAACCAAGACCCTCCCTGCTGTGCCAGAGGAATCCCGTCCTGACTGCCGCGGATCTGCCCGGTGCTCGAAGCTTTGTATCCTGTATCCGGCGCTTTCCGGTCAGCTGCGCGCACAGGAGAAGAGGGCGCGGAATTCCGCAGGGACTACTTCCTCTCCTCCCTCCCCCTCCTCTGCGGCCGGAACTACATTCCCGGGGCCTCCTGTCCTCAGTGCGGAGACCGCGGGCCGCAGAGACTAGAGAGGGGCGGCGGGGGGACAACGGAGAGGAGGAAGAGGAGGAGGAGGGGGGGACAACGGAGAGGAGGAGGAAGAGGAGGAGGGGGGGACAACGGAGAGGAGGGAGAGGAGGAGGAGGGGGGGACAACGGAGAGGAGGAGGAGGGGGGACAACGGAGAGGAGGGAGAGGAGGAGGAGGGGGGACAACGGAGAGGAGGAGGAGGAGGGGGGGACAACGGAGAGGAGGAGGAGGAGGGGGGACAACGGAGAGGGAGAGGAGGAGGGGGGGGGACAACGGAGAGGAGGAGGAGGAGGAGGGGGGGACAACGGAGAGGAAGAGGAGGAGGGGGGACAACGGAGAGGAGGGGGGACAACGGAGAGGAGGAGGAAGAGGAGGAGGAGGAGGGGGGACAACGGAGAGGAGGAGGGGGGGACAACGGAGAGGAAGAGGAAGAGGGGGGACAACGGAGAGGAGGAGGAGGAGGGGGGACAACGGAGAGGAGGAGAGGAGGAGGAGGGGGGACAACGGAGAGGAGGAGGGAGGGGGGACAACGGAGAGGAGGGAGAGGAGGAGGAGGGGGGACAACGGAGAGGAGGAGGAGGAGGGGGGGACAACGGAGAGGAGGAGGAAGAGGAGGAGGAGGGGGGACAACGGAGAGGGAGAGGAGGAGGGGGGGGACAACGGAGAGGAGGAGGAGGAGGAGGGGGGGACAACGGAGAGGAAGAGGAGGAGGGGGGACAACGGAGAGGAGGGGGGACAACGGAGAGGAGGAGGAAGAGGAGGAGGAGGAGGGGGGACAACGGAGAGGAGGAGGGGGGGACAACGGAGAGGAAGAGGAAGAGGGGGACAACGGAGAGGAGGAGGAGGAGGGGGACAACGGAGAGAGAGGGGGGACAACGGAGGAGAGAGAGGGGGCAACGGAGGGGAGAGGGGGGAGTGATGGAGGCGAGAGAGAGGGGGAAGGGGGCGCAGAGGAGAGAGAGAGGGGGGGACAACGGAGGAGAGAGAGAGGGGGGACAACGGAGGAGAGGGGGGGGCGGGGAAAGGGGGCGCGGCGGGGGGATGACAGAGGAGAGGGGACGGAGGAGAGAGGGGGGGCGGGGGGGATGACAGAGAAGGGGGGGCGGAGGGGGGAAGACAGAGGAGAGGAGGGGGGGGATGACAGAGAGGGGACGGAGGAGAGAGGGGGGGCAGAGGGGGGATGGCAGAGGAGAGGGGACGGAGGAGAGAGGGGGATGACAGAGGAGGGGGGGCGGAGGGGGGAAGACAGAGGAGAGGAGGGGTGGAAAGGGGGGGTGGAGGGGGATGACAGAGGGGACGGAGGAGAGAGGGGGGGCGGAGGGGGGATGACAGAGGAGAGGGGACGGAGGGAGAGGGGGGGCGGAGGGAGGGGGGAGAGGGGATGACAGAGGAGGGAGGGTGGATGACAGAGGAGAGGAGGGGGGTGGAGGGTGGATGACAGAGGAGAGGAGGGGGGTGGAGGGTGGATGACAGAGGAGAGGAGGGGGGTGGAGGGTGGATGACAGAGGAGGGGGGTGGAGGGTGGATGACAGAGGAGAGGAGGGGGGAAAGGGGGGCGGAGGGTGGATGACAGAGGAGAGAAGGGGGGCGGAGGGGGGATGACAGGAGAGGAGGGAGGGACGGGGAAAGGGGGGCGGGGGGGATGAGAGGAGGGGGGCGGAGGAGAGAGAGGGGGAAAGGGGAGGCGGAGGGGAATGACAGAGGAGAGAAGGCGCGATGGAGGAGAGGGGGGGCGGAGGAGAGAGGAGGCGGGGACGGAGGAAAGGGGGGGACAGAGGAGGGGGGACGGAGGAAAGGGGCGGAGGAGAGAGGAAGGGGGACGACGGAGGAAAGGGAGAGGGACGACGGAGGAAAGGGAGGGGGACAACGGAGGAAGGGGGCGGAGGAGAGAGGAAGGGGGATGGCGGAGGAGGGGGGACGACGGAGGAAGGGGGCGGAGGAGGGGGGACGACGGAGGAAGGGGGCGAAGGAGAGAGGAAGGGGGATGACGGAGGAAAGAGGGGCGGAGGAGAGAGGAGGGGGGACGACGGAGGAAAGGGGGGGGTGGAGGAGAGAGGGGGGGCGACGGAGGAGAGAGAGAGAGGGGGGCGACGGAGGAGAGAGAGAGGGGGGCGACGGAGGAGAGAGAGAGGGGGACGACAGGAGAGTGAGGGGGATGGAGGAAAGGGGACGACGGAGAGAGAGGGGGAACAACGGAGGAGAGAGGGGGACAATGGAGGAGAGAGGGGGACAACGGAGGGAGAGAGATGGGTGACAACGGAGGAGAGAGGGGGGACAACGGAGGAGAGAGATGGGTGACAACGGAGGAGAGAGGGGGGACAACGGAGGAGAGAGGGGGAGACAACGGAGGAGAGGGGGACAACGGAGGAGAGAGAGGGGGGACGAGAGAGAGGGACAACGGAAGAGAGGAGGGGCAACAGGAGAGAGAGGGGGGATGGAGGAGAGAGAAGGGGGGACAGGAGAGAGGGGGGGACGGAGGAGAGAGGGGGAGCAGAGGAGGGGGGCGACAGAGGAGAGAGAGAGGGGGCGACGGAGGAGGGGGCGACGGAGGAGAGAGGGGGAGGAGGGGGGAGCAGAGGAGGGGGGCGACAGAGGAGAGAGAGAGGGGCGACGGAGGAGAGAGGAGGGGGGCGACGGAGGAGAGAGAGAGGGGCAACGGAGGAGAGCGGAGGGGGGGCGACGGAGGAGAGAGGAGGGGGGCGACGGAGGAGAGAAGAGGGGGGGCGACGGAGGAGAGAGGAGGGGGGCGATGGAGGAGAGAAGAGGGGGGGCGATGGAGGAGAGAGAAAGAGGGGGACAACGGAGGTGAGAGAGAGGGGGGATAACGGAGGAGAGAAAGGGGAGGTGGGAGCACAACTGAGGAAAGGGGTGGTGGGAGACAATGGAGAAAAGGGGGATGATAATGGAGGAGAGAGAGGGGACAACCGAGGAGAGAAAAAGGGGGGGGACAATGGAGGAGAGAGAAAGGGGGGGACAACGGAGGAGAGAGAGAGGGGGGGACAACGGAGGAGAGAGAGGGGGGATAACGGAGGAGAGAAAGGGGTGGTGGGAGACAATGGAGAAAAGGGGGATGACAATGGAGGCGAGAGAGGGGTGACCTGGGGAACAATGAAGAAGAGATAGGAGCCGCAGGGGGAAAGCGAGAGAGGCGGCGAGGAAACAAAGGTGCAGCAGGAGAGAGGTGGGGCATGGGGATGGAGGAGAGAGAGAGGTGGGGCATGGTGATGGAGGAGAGAGAGGCGGTGGGGGTGACAACGGAGAAGAGAGGTGGGTACAATGGAAGAGAGGGGTGACCAGGGGGAAACAAGTGGATGGAAAAGAGAGAGGTGGAGGGGGTTACAACGGAGGAGGGGAAAAAAAAAGGAAGGTGGGGACCGAGGAGAGGGGCGGCATGGGGGAAAGAGAGGGGCAGCTGGGAACAATGGGAGAGAGGGGGGTGGTGGGAAAACAACAAAGGAAGTAGGGGGTGGTGGGACAATTGAGGAATGAGGGTTGGCTGGGGGTAACAGAAGAGAGAGAGTAGTAACATGGAGGAGAGGGGCAACATGAGGAACAGCGGAGAAGCGAGAGTGGTGGCGGGAGAGAACAGATGGGAGAGGGGCGGCGGGGTGATAATGCATTAGAGAGGGGCAGCAGGGGGGGATAAAGGAGGAGAGGGGTGTTGAGGGGACAATTTAGGAGAGGGGTGGTGGGATGGATAACGGAGAAGTGGGGCGGCCGGTGGACAACGAAGGAGAGGGCGGATTGGGGGACAGCAAAGGAGAGTGGGGCAGCGGGGGGATAACAGGAGAGAAGGGCAGCGGGGGAACAATGGAGGAGAGAGGAGCGACGGATAATGGAGGAAAGATTGGGGCAACGGTGAAGAAAGGGGCAACGAGGGATAACAGAGTAGAGAGGGTTGGCGGGTGGAAAACTGAAGGGACTTAGAAAAAGGGTCTCCGGGGGAATGATGGAGGGGACAGAGGAGAAAGATGGGCGGTGGAGGACAACAGAGGGGGAGGGGGGATAATGGAGGAGAGAGAGGTGGCAGTGGGACACGAGTGGAGGGAGTATTATTTCCTAGTGTCCTCCAATTGTATTATTTGTCTCCTCCCTCTTGCATTATTTATTTGTCTCCTCCCTCTTGTATTATTTCTTTGTCTACTCCCTCTTGTATTATTTCTGTCTCCTCCCTCTTGTATTATTTGTCTCCTCCCTCTTGTATTTTGTCTCCTCCCTCTTGTATTATTTCTTTGTCTCCTCCCACTTGTATTATTAGTCTCCATCCCCTCTTGTATTATTTCTTTGTCTCCTCCCTCTTGTATTATTTCATTGTCTCCTCCCTCTTGTATTCTGTCTCCTCCCTCTTGTATTATTCCCTCGCCTCCTCCCACTTGTATTATTTCCTCGCCTCCTCCCTCTTGTATTATTTCCTCGCCTCCTCCCTCTTGTATTATTTCCTCGTCTCCTCCCTCTTGTATTATTTCTGTCTCCTCCCTCTTGTATTATTTCCTCGTCTCCTCCCTCTTGTATTATTTCTTTGTCTCCTCACTCTTGTATTATTTCTTTGTCTCCTCCCTCTTGTATTCTGTCTCCTCCCTCTTGTATTATTTCCTCGCCTCCTCCCTCTTTATTATTATTATTATTATTTATTATTATAGCGCCATTTATTCCATGGCGCTTTACATGTGAAAAAGGGGGTATAATTGTATTATTTCCTCGTCTCCTCCCTCTTGTATTATTTCCTCGTCTCCTCCCTCTTGTATTATTTCTGTCTCCTCCCTCTTGTATTATTTCCTCGTCTCCTGCCTCTTGTATTATTTCCTCGTCTCCTCCCTCTTGTATTATTTCTGTCTCCTCCCTCTTGTATTATTTCTGTCTCCTCCCTCTTGTATTATTTCCTCGTCTCCTCCCTCTTGTATTATTTCTGTCTCCTTCCTCTTGTATTATTTCCTCGTCTCCTCCCTCTTGTATTATTTCTGTCTCCCCCCTCTTGTATTATTTCCTCGTCTCCTCCCTCTTGTATTATTTCCTCGTCTCCTCCCTCTTGTATTATTTCCTCGTCTCCTCCCTCTTGTATTATTTCCTCGTCTCCTCCCTCTTGTATTATTTCCTCGTCTCCTCCCTATTGTATTATTTCTGTCTCCCCCCTCTTGTATTATTTCCTCGTCTCCTCCCTCTTGTATTATTTCCTCGTCTCCTCCCTCTTGTATTATTTCCTCGTCTCCTCCCTCTTGTATTATTTCCTCGTCTCCTCCCTATTGTATTATTTCCTCGTCTCCTTCCTCTTGTATTATTTCCTCGTCTCCTCCCTCTTGTATTATTTCCTCGTCTCCTCCCTCTTGTATTATTTCCTCGTCTCCTCCCTCTTGTATTATTTCCTCGTCTCCTCCCTCTTGTATTATTTCCTCGTCTCCTCCCTCTTGTATTATTTCCTCGTCTCCTCCCTCTTGTATTATTTCCTCGTCTCCTCCCTCTTGTATTATTTCCTCGTCTCCTCCCTCTTGTATTATTTCCTCGTCTCCTTCCTCTTGTATTATTTCCTCGTCTCCTCCCTCTTGTATTATTTCTGTCTCCTCCCTCTTGTATTATTTCCTCGTCTCCTTCCTCTTGTATTATTTCTGTCTCCTCCCTCTTGTATTATTTCCTTGTCTCCTCCCTCTTGTATTATTTCTGTCTCCTCCCTCTTGTATTATTTCTGTCTCCTCCCTCTTGTATTATTTCTGTCTCCTCCCTCTTGTATTATTTCTGTCTCCTCCCTCTTGTATTATTTCCTCGTCTCCTCCCTCTTGTATTATTTCCTCGTCTCCTCCCTCTTGTATTATTTCCTTGTCTCCTCCCTCTTGTATTATTTCCTTGTCTCCTCCCTCTTGTATTATTTCCTCGTCTCCTCCCTCTTGTATTATTTCCTCGTCTCCTCCCTCTTGTATTATTTCCTCGTCTCCTCCCTCTTGTATTATTTCTTTGTCTCCTCCCTCTTGTATTATTTCCTTGTCTCCTCCCTCTTGTATTATTTCCTCGTCTCCTTCCTCTTGTATTATTTCCTCGTCTCCTCCCTCTTGTATTATTTCCTCGTCTCCTCCCTCTTGTATTATTTCCTCGTCTCCTCCCTCTTGTATTATTTCCTCGTCTCCTCCCTCTTGTATTATTTCCTCGTCTCCTCCCTCTTGTATTATTTCCTCGTCTCCTCCCTCTTGTATTATTTCCTCGTCTCCTTCCTCTTGTATTATTTCCTCGTCTCCTCCCTCTTGTATTATTTCTGTCTCCTCCCTCTTGTATTATTTCCTCGTCTCCTTCCTCTTGTATTATTTCTGTCTCCTCCCTCTTGTATTATTTCCTTGTCTCCTCCCTCTTGTATTATTTCTGTCTCCTCCCTCTTGTATTATTTCTGTCTCCTCCCTCTTGTATTATTTGTCTCCTCCCTCTTGTATTATTTCTGTCTCCTCCCTCTTGTATTATTTCCTCGTCTCCTCCCTCTTGTATTATTTCCTCGTCTCCTCCCTCTTGTATTATTTCCTTGTCTCCTCCCTCTTGTATTATTTCCTTGTCTCCTCCCTCTTGTATTATTTCCTCGTCTCCTCCCTCTTGTATTATTTCCTCGTCTCCTCCCTCTTGTATTATTTCCTCGTCTCCTCCCTCTTGTATTATTTCCTCGCCTCCTCCCTCTTGTATTATTTCCTCGTCTCCTCCCTCTTGTATTATTTCCTCGTCTCCTCCCTCTTGTATTATTTCCTCGTCTCCTCCCTCTTGTATTATTTCTGTCTCCTCCCTCTTGTATTATTTCTGTCTCCTCCCTCTTGTATTATTTCTGTCTCCTCCCTCTTGTATTATTTCCTCGTCTCCTCCCTCTTGTATTATTTCTGTCTCCTCCCTCTTGTATTATTTCCTCGTCTCCTCCCTCTTGTATTATTTCTGTCTCCTCCCTCTTGTATTATTTCTGTCTCCTCCCTCTTGTATTATTTCTTTGTCTCCTCCCTCTTGTATTATTTCTGTCTCCTCCCTCTTGTATTATTTCTTTGTCTCCTCCCTCTTGTATTATTTCCTCGTCTCCTCCCTATTGTATTATTTCTGTCTCCCCCCTCTTGTATTATTTCCTCGTCTCCTCCCTCTTGTATTATTTCCTCGTCTCCTCCCTCTTGTATTATTTCCTCGTCTCCTCCCTCTTGTATTATTTCCTCGTCTCCTCCCTATTGTATTATTTCCTCGTCTCCTTCCTCTTGTATTATTTCCTCGTCTCCTCCCTCTTGTATTATTTCCTCGTCTCTCTCTTATATTATTTCTTTGTCTCCTCCCTCTTGTATTATTTCCTTGTCTCCTCCCTCTTGTATTATTTCCTCGTCTCCTTCCTCTTGTATTATTTCCTCGTCTCCTCCCTCTTGTATTATTTCCTCGTCTCCTCCCTCTTGTATTATTTCCTCGTCTCCTCCCTCTTGTATTATTTCCTCGTCTCCTCCCTCTTGTATTATTTCCTCGTCTCCTCCCTCTTGTATTATTTCCTCGTCTCCTCCCTCTTGTATTATTTCCTCGTCTCCTTCCTCTTGTATTATTTCCTCGTCTCCTCCCTCTTGTATTATTTCCTCGTCTCCTCCCTCTTGTATTATTTCTGTCTCCTCCCTCTTGTATTATTTCCTCGTCTCCTTCCTCTTGTATTATTTCTGTCTCCTCCCTCTTGTATTATTTCCTTGTCTCCTCCCTCTTGTATTATTTCTGTCTCCTCCCTCTTGTATTATTTCTGTCTCCTCCCTCTTGTATTATTTCTGTCTCCTCCCTCTTGTATTATTTCTGTCTCCTCCCTCTTGTATTATTTCCTCGTCTCCTCCCTCTTGTATTATTTCCTCGTCTCCTCCCTCTTGTATTATTTCCTCGTCTCCTCCCTCTTGTATTATTTCCTCGTCTCCTCCCTCTTGTATTATTTCCTCGTCTCCTCCCTCTTGTATTATTTCCTCGTCTCCTCCCTCTTGTATTATTTCCTCGTCTCCTCCCTCTTGTACTATTTCCTCGTCTCCTCCCTCTTGTATTATTTCTGTCTCCTCCCTCTTGTATTATTTCCTTGTCTCCTCCCTCTTGTATTATTTCTGTCTCCTCCCTCTTGTATTATTTCTTTGTCTCCTCCCTCTTGTATTATTTCTTTGTCTCCTTGAACACAAGAACAGTTTCCACATTCTGACAATTCTGAGTTTCATGGAACATTTTATCCCATAACATAACAGCGAGGTTATAATATAACTCACCACCAAAGCTTCAAGGTTACTCAAATTAGTTGATGCAAAAATGAGTACACCCTCATCAATCACTCCTCCATGTGTGTGACCTCCATGATGTGTAAGGACGGCACCAAGTCTTCTAGTAATGGAAGGAACAAGTCAGCGTCTTATTACAGCGTCCATCTTTCTCCATTCTTCAGAACGAGCTCTAGAGCCTGGATGTCGGAGGGCAAGTGGTGACCACTTGCTTCCAGAACTCCCTATGGGTGTCTGGTTGTCAGGAGACACTTGGCCACTGAGTCACCGTCACTTGTCCTCCATACAGTGAGTACGGAAAGTATTCAGACCCCTTTACATTTTTCACTCTCTGTTTCATTGCAGCCATTTGGTAAATTCTAAAAAGTTCATTTTTTTCCTCATTAAAGTCCACTCTGCACCCCATCTTAACTGAAAAAAACAGAAATGTAGAAATTTTTGCAAATTTATTAAAAAAGAAAAACTGAAATATCACATGGTCATAAGTATTCAGACCCTTTGCTCAGACACTCATATTTAAGTCACATGCTGTCCATTTCCTTGTGCTCCTCCTTGAGATGGTTCTACTCCTTCATTGGAGTCCAACTGTGTTTAATTAAACTGATAGGACTTGATTTGGAAAGGCGCACACCTGTCTATATAAGACCTCACAGCTCACAGTGCATGTCAGACCAAATGAGAATCATGAGCTCAAAGGACCTGCCCAAGGAGCTCAGAGACAGAATTGTGGCAAGGCACAGATCTGGCCAAGGTTACAAAAGAATTTCTGCATTACTCAAGGTTCCTAAGAGCAATACTTTCCGTACCCACTGTAAATGCAGCAGATGTGAGTTTTGTATCATTAATAAGTAGAAGTGCTGTCCACCGAAAGACGGCATGATGGCGGGATCACCACCATGTTTCACTGTAGGCGTCACTAAACCGCCCCCACCATGCTTCACAGTAGGCATCACTAAGCCCTCACCATGCATCACCGTAGGCAACACTAAGCCCCTTCATGCTTCACAGTAGGCATCACAAAGCCGCTCCATGCTTCACTGTGGGCATCACTAAGCCCCCACCATGCTTCACTGTGGGCATCACTAAGCTCCCACCATGCTTCACTGTAGGCATCACTAAGCCCCTCCATGCTTCACTGTAGACATCACTAAGCCCCTCCATGCCCCACTGTAGGCCTCACTAAGCCCCTCCATGCTTCACCGTAGGCATCCCTAAGCCCCTCCATGCTTCACTGTAGGCATCACTAAGCCCCTCTATACTTCAGTGTAGGCATCACTAAGCCCCTCCATGCTTCACCGTAACCTCCATGCTTCACCGTAGGCATCACTAAGCCCCTCCATGCTTCACCTTAGGCATCATTAAACCCCTACATGCTTCACTGTATTCATCACTAAGCCCCTCCATGCTTTACTGTAGGCATCACTAAGCCCCCCCATGCTTTACTGAGGGCATCACTAAGCCCCTCCATGCTTCACCTTAGGCATCACTAAACCCCTACATGCTTCACTGTATTCATCACTAAGCCCCTCCATGCTTTACTGTAGGCATCACTAAGCCCCCCCATGCTTCACTGTAGGCATCACTAAGCCCCTCCATGCTTCACTGTAGGCATCACTAAGCCCCTCCATGCTTCTCAGTAGGCATCACTAAGCCCCTCCTTGCTTCACTGTAGGCATCACATAGCCCCTCCATGCTTCACTGTAGGTATCCCTAAGCCCATCCATGCTTCACTGTGGGCATGACTAAGCCCCCACCATGCTTCACAGTAGGCATCACTAAGCCCCTCCATGTTTCAAAGTAGGCATCACTAAGCCCCTCCATGCTTCACTGTAGGCATCACTAAGCCCCTCCATGCCCCACTGTAGGCCTCACTAAGCCCCTCCATGCTTAACTATAGGCATCCCTAAGCCCCTCCATGCTTCATTGTAGGCATCACTAAGCCCCTCTATACTTCAGTGTAGGCATCACTAAGCCCCTACATGCTTTACTGTAGGTATCACTAAGCTCCTCTATGCTTCACTGTAGGCATCCCTAAGCCCCTACATGCTTCACTGTAGGCATCCCTAAGCCCATCCATGCTTCACTGTAGGCATCACTAAGCCCCTCTATGCTTTACTGTAGGCATCACTAAGCCCCTCCATGCTTCACTGTAGGCATCCCTAAGCCCATCCATGCTTCACTGTAGGCATCACTAAGCCCCTCTATGCTTTACTGTAGGCATCACTAAGCCCCTCCATGCTTCACTGTAGGTATCACTAAACCCCTCCATTCTTCACTGTAGGCGTCAATAAGCCCCCACCATGCTTCACTGTAGGCATCACTAAGCCCCTTCATGCTTCACAGTAGGCATCACTAAGCCGCTCCATGCTTCACTGTGGGCATCACTAAGCCTCCACCATGCTTCACTGTGGGCATCACTAAGCCTCCACCATGCTTCACTGTGGGCATCACTAAGCCTCCACCATGCTTCACTGTGGGCATCACTAAGCCCCCACCATGCTTTACTGTAGGCATCACTAAGCCCCTCCATGCTTCACAGTAGGCATCACTAAGCCCCTCCATGCTCCACTGTAGGCATTACTAAGCCCCTCCATGCTCCACTGTAGGCCTCACTAAGCCCCTCCATGCTTCACCGTAGGCATCACTAAGCCCCTCAATGCTTCAACTTAGGCATCACTAAGCCCCTACATGCTTCACTGTAGGTATCACTAAGTCCCTCCATGCTTCATCTTAGGCATCACTAAGCCTCTACATGCTTCACTGTAGGCATCCCTAAGCCCATCCATGCTTCACTGTAGGCATCACTAAGCCCCTCCATGCTTTACTGTAGGCATCACTAAGCCCCTCCATGCTTCATTGTAGGTATCACTAAGCCCCCACCATGCTTCACTGTAGGCATCCCTAAGCCCATCCATGCTTCACTGTAGGCATCACTAAGCCCCTCTATGCTTTACTGTAGGCATCACTAAGCCCCTCCATGCTTCACTGTAGGTATCACTAAGCCCCTCCATTCTTCACTGTAGGCGTCAATAAGCCCCCACCATGCTTCACTGTAGGCATCACTAAGCCCCTTCATGCTTCATAGTAGGCATCACTAAGCCGCTCCATGCTTCACTGTGGGCATCATTAAGCCTCCACCATGCTTCACTGTGGGCATCACTAAGCCTCTACCATGCTTCACTGTGGGCATCACTAAGCCCCCACCATGCTTTAGTGTAGGCATCACTAAGCCCCTCCATGCTTCACAGTAGGCATCACTAAGCCCCCACTATGCTTCACTGTAGGCATCACTAAGCCCCCACTATGCTTCACTGTAGGCATCACTAAGCCCCCACTATGCTTCACTGTAGGCATCACTAAGCCCCCACCATGCTTCACTGTAGGCATCACTAAGCCCCCACCATGCTTGGCGGTAACTTGGTCATGACCAATTATCAGAAGATCATAGGAGAAGACGTCTCGCCTTCTTATGCTTCATTGCACCTTCCAACCAGACAATGCTCCCAGCTCCTCACCATCCTGGATGACCGTCGGCCTCACTGACCTGAAGTCCATAAAAAGTCTTTTGTGGGATGTGAAGATGGTGGGTGAATGATGCCGATGTGCAGGATTCGGAGCAGCCTTCTGTTACTTGTGATCAGATAGTTAAAATTGTTTGTTTCATTGATTTATTGCAAACAGCAGAAAGTTTCTTCATTGTGACTGTACACTGGGCCTGCACTGTATATGAGGGGAAGGTTCTGGTTGTGCCTCCCCCTGACCGGGCCCCGCCATAGTGAGCTGAGAAAATATACCCCCAAAAATCTCCTCCGCACTCAGATCACGTGGGAAAAAAGGAATTCAGCGAAAAAACAGAGAAACGGGACAAACTCTCCCATCCGTCCTGTAACCCTAGAAGCTGCGCCAGGAGCAGACCCTCATCATTGCCAGAAATCCCCCCAGAGGGGTCAGCCGGACCGCCCCAGACTGCTGCACGCATGTATCTCAGCCTGTCCAGTGTGATACTGAGCTGAGCCGTGTATCTAAGCATGTGTGAAACTATCTGCTGAGCCGTGTATCTAATCCTCTCCTGTGTGATACTGTCTGCTGAGCTGTGTATCTAATCCTCTCCTGTGTGATACTGCCTGCTGAGCCGTGTATCTAATCCTCTCCTGTGTGATACTGTCTGCTGAGCCGTGTATCTAATCCTCTCCTGTGTGATACTGTCTGCTGAGCCGTGTATCTAAACCTGTCCTGTGTGATACTGTCTGCTGAGCCGTGTATCTAATCCTATCCTGTGTGATACTGTCTGCTGAGCCGTGTATCTAATCCTATCCTGTGTGATACTGTCTGCTGAGCCGTGTATCTAATCCTATCCTGTATGATACTGTCTGCTGAGCCGTGTATCTAATCCTATCCTGTGTGATACTGTCTGCTGAGCTGTGTATCTAATCCTCTCCTGTGTGATACTGTCTGCTGAGCCGTGTATCTAATCCTATCCTGTGTGATACTGTCTGCTGAGCCGTGTATCTAATCCTCTCCTGTGTGATACTATCTGCTGAGCCGTGTATCTAATCCTATCCTGTGTGATACTGTCTGCTGAGCCGTGTATCTAATCCTCTCCTGTGTGATACTGTCTGCTCAGCCGTGTATCTAATCCTATCCTGTGTGATACTGTCTGCTGAGCCGTGTATCTAATCCTCTCCTGTGTGATACTATCTGCTGAGCCGTGTATCTAATCCTCTCCTGTGTGATACTGCCTGCTGAGCCGTGTATCTAATCCTCTCCTGTGTGATACTGTCTGCTGAGCCGTGTATCTAATCCTATCCTGTGTGATACTGTCTGCTGAGCCGTGTATCTAATCCTATCCTGTGTGATAGTGTCTGCTGAGCCGTGTATCTAATCCTCTCCTGTGTGATACTATCTGCTGAGCCGTGTATCTAATCCTATCCTGTGTGATACTGTCTGCTGAGCCGTGTATCTAATCCTCTCCTGTGTGATACTGCCTGCTGAGCCGTGTATCTAATCCTATCCTGTGTGATACTGTCTGCTGAGCCGTGTATCTAATCCTATCCTGTGTGATAGTGTCTGCTGAGCCGTGTATCTAATCCTCTCCTGTGTGATACTATCTGCTGAGCCGTGTATCTAATCCTCTCCTGTGTGATACTGTCTGCTGAGTTGTGTATCTAATCCTCTCCTGTGTGATACTGTCTGCTGAGCCGTGTGTCTAATCCTCTCCTGTGTGATACTGTCTGCTGAGCCGTGTATCTAATCCTCTCCTGTGTGATACTGTCTGCTGAGCCGTGTATCTAATCCTCTCCTGTGTGATACTGCCTGCTGAGCCGTGTATCTAATCCTCTCCTGTGTGATACTGTCTGCTGAGCCGTGTATCTAATCCTCTCCTGTGTGATACTGTCTGCTGAGCCGTGTATCTAATCCTATCCTGTGTGATACTGTCTGCTGAGCCGTGTATCTAATCCTCTCCTGTGTGATACTGTCTGCTGAGCCGTGTATCTAATCCTCTCCTGTGTGATACTGTCTGCTGAGCCGTGTATCTAATCCTCTCCTGTGTGATACTGAATGCTGAGCCGTGTATCTAATCCTGTCCTGTGTGATACTGTCTGCTGAGCCGTGTATCTAATCCTATCCTGTGTGATACTGTCTGCTGAGCCGTGTATCTAATCCTAACCTGTGTGATGCTGTCTGCTGAGCCGTGTATCTAATACTCTCCTGTGTGATACTGTCTGCTGAGCCGTGTATCTAATCCTATCCTGTGTGATACTGTCTGCTGAGCCGTGTATCTAATCCTAACCTGTGTGATGCTGTCTGCTGAGCCGTGTATCTAATACTCTCCTGTGTGATACTGTCTGCTGAGCCGTGTATCTAATCCTGTCCTGTGTGATACTGTCTGCTGAGCCGTGTATCTAATCCTATCCTGTGGGATACTGTCTGCTGAGCCGTGTATCTAATCCTCTCCTGTGTGATACTGTCTGCTGAGCCGTGTATCTAATCCCCTCCTGTGTGATACTGTCTGCTGAGCCGTGTATCTAATCCTCTCCTGTGTGATACTGTCTGCTGAGCCGTGTATCTAATCCTCTCCTGTGTGATACTGAATGCTGAGCCGTGTATCTAATCCTGTCCTGTGTGATACTGTCTGCTGAGCCGTGTATCTAATCCTATCCTGTGTGATACTGTCTGCTGAGCCGTGTATCTAATCCTAACCTGTGTGATGCTGTCTGCTGAGCCGTGTATCTAATACTCTCCTGTGTGATACTGTCTGCTGAGCCGTGTATCTAATCCTATCCTGTGTGATACTGTCTGCTGAGCCGTGTATCTAATCCTAACCTGTGTGATGCTGTCTGCTGAGCCGTGTATCTAATACTCTCCTGTGTGATACTGTCTGCTGAGCCGTGTATCTAATCCTGTCCTGTGTGATACTGTCTGCTGAGCCGTGTATCTAATCCTATCCTGTGGGATACTGTCTGCTGAGCCGTGTATCTAATCCTCTCCTGAGTGATACTGTCTGCTGAGCCGTGTATCTAATCCTCTCCTGTGTGATACTGTCTGCTGAGCCGTGTATCTAATCCTCTCCTGTGTGATATTGTCTGCTGAGCCGTGTATCTAATCCTCTCCTGTGGGATACTGTCTGCTGAGCCGTGTATCTAATCCCCTCCTGTGTGATACTGACTGCTGAGCCGTGTATCTAATCCTGTCCTGTGTGATACTATCTGCTGTGCAGTGTATCTAATCCTCTCCTGTGTGATACTGTCTGCTGAGCCGTGTATCTAATCCTCTCCTATGTGATACTGTCTGCTGAGCCGTGTATCTAATCCTCTCCTATGTGATACTGTCTGCTGAGCCGTGTATCTAATCCTCTCCTGTGTGATACTGTCTGCTGAGCCGTGTATCTAATCCTCTCCTGTGTGATACTGTCTGCTGAGCCGTGTATCTAATCCTCTCCTGTGTGATACTGTCTGCTGAGCCGTGTATCTAATCCTCTCCTGTGTGATACTGTCTGCTGAGTTGTGCATCTAATCCTCTCCTGTGTGATACTGTCTGCTGAGCCGTGTATCTAATCCTATCCTGTGTGATACTGTCTGCTGAGCCGTGTATCTAATCCTCTCCTGTGTGATACTGTCTGCTGAGCCGTGTATCTAATCCTATCCTGTGTGATACTGTCTGCTGAGCCGTGTATCTAATCCTCTCCTGTGTGATACTGTCTGCTGAGCCGTGTATCTAATCCTCTCCTGTGTGATACTGTCTGCTGAGCCGTGTATCTAATCCTATCCTGTGTGATACTGTCTGCTGCGCCGTGTATCTAATCCTCTCCTGTGTGATACTGTCTGCTGTGCCGTGTATCTAATCCTCTCCTGTGTGTTACTGTCTGCTGAGCCGTGTATCTAATCCTCTCCTGTGGGATACTGTCTGCTGAGCCGTGTATCTAATCCTCTCCTGTGTGATACTGTCTGCTGAGCCGTGTATCTAATCCTCTCCTGTGTGATACTGTCTGCTGATCCGTGTATCTAATCCTCTCCTGTGTGATACTGTCTGCTGAGCCGTGTATCTAATCCTATCCTGTGTGATACTGTCTGCTGAGCCGTGTATCTAATCCTCTCCTGTGTGATACTGTCTGCTGAGCCGTGTATCTAATCCTCTCCTGTGTGATACTGTCTGCTGAGCCGTGTATCTAATCCTCTCCTGTGTGATACTGAATGCTGAGCCGTGTATCTAATCCTCTCCTGTGTGATACTGTCTGCTGAGCCGTGTATCTAATCCTCTCCTGTGTGATACTGTCTGCTGAGCCGTGTATCTAATCCTCTCCTGTGTGATAATGTCTGCTGAGCCGTGTATCTAATCCCCTCCTGTGTGATACTGTCTGCTGAGCCGTGTATCTAATCCTCTCCTGTGTGATACTGAATGCTGAGCCGTGTATCTAATCCTCTCCTGTGTGATACTGTCTGCTGAGCCGTGTATCTAATCCTCTCCTGTGTGATACTGTCTGCTGAGCCGTGTATCTAATTTTAACCTGTGTGATACTGTCTGCTGAGCCGTGTATCTAATCCCCTCCTGTGTGATACTGACTGCTGAGCCGTGTATCTAATCCTGTCCTGTGTGATACTATCTGCTGTGCAGTGTATCTAATCCTCTCCTGTGTGATACCGTCTGCTGAGCCGCGTGTCTAATTCTCTCCTATGTGATACTGTCTGCTGAGCCGTGTATCTAATCCTCTCCTGTGTGATACTGTCTGCTGAGCCGTGTATCTAATCCTCTCCTGTGTGATACTGTCTGCTGAGCCGTGTATCTAATCCTCTCCTGTGTGATACTGTCTGCTGAGCTGTGTATCTAATCCTCTCCTGTGTGATACTGTCTGCTGAGCCGTGTATCTAATCCTCTCCTGTGTGATACAGTCTGCTGAACCGTGTATCTAATCCTCTCCTGTGTGATACTGTCTGCTGAGCCGTGTATCTAATCCTCTCCTGTGTGATACAGTCTGCTGAACCGTGTATCTAATCCTCTCCTGTGTGATACTGTCTGCTGAGCCGTGTATCTAATCCTATCCTGTGTGATACTGTCTGCTGAGCCGTGTATCTAATCCTATCCTGTGTGATACTGTCTGCTGAGCCGTGTATCTAATCCTATCCTGTGTGATACTGTCTGCTGAGCCGTGTATCTAATCCTATCCTGTGTGATACTGTCTGCTGAGCCGTGTATCTAATCCTCTCCTGTGTGATACTGTCTGCTGAGCCGTGTATCTAATCCTCTCCTGTGTGATACTGTCTGCTGAGCCGTGTATCTAATCCTATCCTGTGTGATACTGTCTGCTGAGCCGTGTATCTAATCCTCTCCTGTGTGATACTGTCTGCTGAGCCGTGTATCTAATCCTCTCCTGTGTGATACTGTCTGCTGAGCCGTGTATCTAATCCTATCCTGTGTGATACCGTCTGCTGAGCCATGTATCTAATCCTCTCCTGTGTGATACTGTCTGCTGAACCGTGTATCTAATTCTATCCTGTGTGATACTGTCTGCTGAGCCGTGTATCTAATCCTATCCTGTGTGATACTGTCTGCTGAGCCGTGTATCTAATCCTCTCCTGTGTGATACTGTCTGCTGAGCCGTGTATCTAATCCTCTCCTGTGTGATACTGTCTGCTGAGCTGGGTATCTAATCCTATCCTGTGTGATACTGTCTGCTGAGCCGTGTATCTAATCCTCTCCTGTGTGATACTGTCTGCTGAGCTGGGTATCTAATCCTATCCTGTGTGATACTGTCTGCTGAGCCGTGTATCTAATCCTATCCTGTGTGATACTGTCTGCTGAGCTGTGTATCTAATCCTCTCCTGTGTGATACTGACTGCTGAGCCGTGTATCTAATCCTCTCCTGTGTGATACTGTCTGCTGAGCCGTGTATCTAATCCTATCCTGTGTGATACTGTCTGCTGAGCCGTGTATCTAATCCTCTCCTGTGTGATACTGACTGCTGAGCCGTGTATCTAATCATCTCCTGTGTGATACTGTCTGCTGAGCCGTGTATCTAATCCTCTCCTGTGTGATACTGTCTGCTGAGCCGTGTATCTAATCCTCTCCTCTGTGATACTGTTTGCTGAGATGTGTATCTAATCCTCTCCTGTGTGATACTGTCTGCTGAGCCGTGTATCTAATCATCTCTTGTGTGAATACTGTCTGCTGAGCCGTGTATCTAATCCTCTCCTGTGTGATACTGTTTGCTGAGATGTGTATCTAATCCTCTCCTGTGTGATACTGTCTGCTGAGCCGTGTATCTAATCCTCTCCTGTGTGAGTGTTTGCTGAGATATGTATCTAATCCCATCCTGTGTGATACTGTCTGCTGAGCCGTGTATCTAATCCTCTCCTGTGTGATACTGTTTGCTGAGATGTGTATCTAATCCTATCCTGTGTGATACTGTCTGCTGAGCCGTGTATCTAATCCTATCCTGTGTGATACTGTCTGCTGAGCTGTGTATCTAATCCTATCCTGTGTGATACTGTCTGCTGAGCCGTGTATCTAATCCTCTCCTGTGTGATACCGTCTGCTGAGCCGTGTATCTAATCCTCTCCTGTGTGATACCGTCTGCTGAGCCGTGTATCTAATCCTCTCCTGTGTGATACTGTCTGCTGAGCCGTGTATGTAATCCTCTCCTGTGTGATACTGTCTGCTGAGCCGTGTATCTAATCCTATCCTGTGTGATACTGTCTGCTGAGCCGTGTATTTAATCCCATCCTGTGTGATACTGTCTGCTGAGTTGTGTATCTAATCCTCTCCTGTGTGATACTGTTTGCTGAGATGTGTATCTAATCCTCTCCTGTGTGATACTGTCTGCTGAACCATGTATCTAATCCTCTCCTGTGTGATACTGTCTTCTGAGCCGTGTATCTAATCCTCTCCTGTGTGATACTGACTGCTGAGTCGTGTATCTAATCCTCTCCTGTGTGATACTGACTGCTGAGCCGTGTATCTAATCCTCTCCTGTATGATACTGTCTGCTGAGCCGTGTATCTAATCCTCTCCTGTGTGATACTGTTTGCTGAGATGTGTATCTAATCCTCTCCTGTGTGATACTGTCTGCTGAACCATGTATCTAATCCTCTCCTGTGTGATACTGTCTTCTGAGCCGTGTATCTAATCCTCTCCTGTGTGATACTGACTGCTGAGTCGTGTATCTAATCCTCTCCTGTGTGATACTGACTGCTGAGCCGTGTATCTAATCCTCTCCTGTATGATACTGTCTGCTGAGCCGTGTATCTAATCCTCTCCTGTGTGATACTGTCTGCTGAGCCGTGTATCTAATCCTCTCCTGTGTGATACTGTCTGCTGAGCCGTGTATCTAATCCTCTCCTGTGTGATACTGTCTGCTGAGCCGTGTATCTAATCCTCTCCTGTGTGATACTGTCTACTGAGCCGTGTATCTAATCCTCTCCTGTGTGATACTGACTGCTGAGCCGTGTATCTAATCCTATCCTGTGTGATACTGTCTGCTGAGCCGTGTATCTAATCCTATCCTGAGTGATACTGTCTGCTGAGCCGTGTATCTAATCCTCTCCTGTGTGATACTGTCTGCTGAGCCGTGTATCTAATCCTATCATGTGTGATACTGTCTGCTGAGCCGTGTATCTAATCCTCTCCTGTGTGATACTGTCTGCTGAGCCGCGTATCTAATCCTCTCCTGTGTGATACTGTCTGTTGAGCCGTGTATCTAATCCTCTCCTGTGTGATACTGTCTGCTGAGCCGTGTATCTAATCCTATCCTGTGTGATACTGTCTGCTGAGCCGTGTATCTAATCCTCTCCTGTGTGATATTGTCTGCTGAGCCGTGTATCTAATCCTATCCTGTGTGATGCTGTCTGCTGAGCCGTGTATCTAATACTCTCCTGTGTGATACTGTCTGCTGAGCCGTGTATCTAATCCTCTCCTGTGTGATACTGTCTGCTGAGCCGTGTATCTAATCCCATCCTGTGTGATACTGTCTGCTGAGCCGTGTATCTAATCCTCTCCTGTGTGATACTGTCTGCTGAGCCGTGTATCTAATCCTCTCCTGTGTGATACTGTTTGCTGAGATGTGTATCTAATCCTCTCCTGTGTGATACTGTCTGCTGAGCCGTGTATCTAATCCTATCCTGTGTGATGCTGTCTGCTGAGCCGTGTATCTAATCCTCTCCTGTGTGATACTGTCTGCTGAGCCTTGTATCTAATCCTCTCCTGTGTGATACTGTCTGCTGAGCCGTGTATCTAATCCTCTCTTGTGTGAATACTGTCTGCTGAGCCGTGTATCTAATCCTCTCCTGTGTGATACTGTCTGCTGAGCCGTGTATCTAATCCCATCCTGTGTGATACTGTCTGCTGAGCCGTGTATCTAATCCTCTCCTGTGTGATACTGTCTGCTGAGCCGTGTATCTAATCCTCTCTTGTGTGAATACTGTCTGCTGAGCCGTGTATCTAACCCTCTCCTGTGTGATACTGTCTGCTGAGCCGTGTATCTAATCCTATCCTGTGTGATGCTGTCTGCTGAGCCGTGTATCTAATCCTCTCCTGTGTGATATTGTCTGCTGAGCCGTGTATCTAATCCTATCCTGTGTGATGCTGTCTGCTGAGCCGTGTATCTAATCCTCTCCTGTGTGATGCTGTCTGCTGAGCCGTGTATCTAATCCTCTCCTGTGTGATACTGTCTGCTGAGCCGTGTATCTAATCCTCTCCTGTGTGATACTGTCTGCTGAGCCGTGTATCTAATCCTCTCCTGTGTGATACTGTCTGCTGAGCAGTGTATCTAATCCTATCCTGTGTGATACTGTCTGCTGAGCCGTGTATCTAATACTCTCCTGTGTGATACTGTCTGCTGAGCCGTGTATCTAATCCTATCCTGTGTGATGCTGTCTGCTGAGCCGTGTATCTAATCCTCTCCTGTGTGATACTGTCTGCTGAGCCGTGTATCTAATCCTCTCCTGTGTGATACTGTTTGCTGAGATGTGTATCTAATCCTCTCCTGTGTGATACTGTCTGCTGAGCCGTGTATCTAATCCTCTCCAGTGTGATACTGTCTGCTGAGCCGTGTATCTAATCCTATCCTGTGTGATACTGTCTGCTGAGCCGTGTATCTAATCCCATCCTGTGTGATACTGTCTGCTGAGCCGTGTATCTAATCCTCTCCAGTGTGATACTGTTTGCTGAGCCGTGTATCTAATCCTCTCCTGTGTGATACTGTCTGCTGAGCCGTGTATCTAATCCCATCCTGTGTGATACTGTCTGCTGAGCCGTGTATCTAATCCTCTCCTGTGTGATACTGTCTGCTGAGCCGTGTATCTAACCCTCTCCTGTGTGATACTGTCTGCTGTGCCGTGTATCTAATCCTCTCCTGTGTGATACTGTCTGCTGAGCCGTGTATCTAATCCTCTCCTGTGTGATAGTGTCTGCTGAGCCGTGTATCTAATCCTATCCTGTGTGATACTGTGTGCTGAGCTGTGTATCTAATCCTCTCCTGTGTGATACTGTCTGCTGAGCCGTGTATCTAATCTTCTCCAGTGTGATACTGTCTGCTGAGCCGTGTATCTAATCCTCTCCAGTGTGATACTGTCTGCTGAGCCGTGTATCTAATCCTCTCCTGTGTGATACTGTCTGCTGAGCCGTGTATCTAATCCTCTCCTGTGTGATACTATCTGCTGAGCCGTGTATCTAATCCTCTCCAGTGTGATACTGTCTGCTGAGCCGTGTATCTAATCCTCTCCTGTGTGATACTGTCTGCTGAGCCGTGTATCTAATCCTCTCCTGTGTGATACTGTCTGCTGAGCTGTGTATCTAATCCTCTCCTGTGTGATACTGTCTGCTGAGCCTTGTATCTAATCCTCTCCTGTGGGATACTGCCTGCTGAGCCGTGTATCTAATCCTCTCCTGTGTGATACTGTCTGCTGAGCTGTGTATCTAATCCTCTCCTGTGTGATACTGTCTGCTGAGCCGTGTATCTAATCCTCTCCTGTGTGATACTGCCTGCTGAGCCGTGTATCTAATCCTCTCCTGTGTGATACTGTCTGCTGAGCCGTGTATCTAATCCTCTCTTGTGTGAATACTGTCTGCTGAGCCGTGTATCTAATCCTCTCTTGTGTGAATACTGTCTGCTGAGCCGTGTATCTAATCCTCTCCTGTGTGATACTGTTTGCTGAGATGTGTATCTAATCCTCTCCTGTGTGATACTGTCTGCTGAGCCGCGTATCTAATCCTCTCCTGTGTGATACTGTCTGCTGAGCCGTGTATCTAATCCTATCCTGTGTGATACTGTCTGCTGAGCCGTGTATCTAATCCTCTCCTGTGTGATACTGTCTGCTGAGCTGTGTATCTATTCCTATCCTGTGTGATACTGTCTGCTGAGCCGTGTATCTAATCCTCTCCTGTGTGATACTGACTGCTGAGCCGTGTATCTAATCCTATCCTGTGATACTGTCTGCTGAGCCGTGTATCTAATCCTCTCTTGTGTGAATACTGTCTGCTGAGCCGTGTATCTAATCCTCTCCTGTGTGATACTGTCTGCTGAGCCGTGTATCTAATCCTCTCCTGTGTGATACTGTCTGCTGAGCCGTGTATCTAATCCTCTCCTGTGTGATACTGTCTGCTGAGCCGTGTATCTAATCCTATCCTGTGTGATACTGTCTGCTGAGCCGTGTATCTAATCCTCTCCTGTGTGATACTGTCTGCTGAGCCGTGTATCTAATCCTATCCTGTGTGATACTGTCTGCTGAGCCGTGTATCTAATCCTCTCTTGTGTGAATACTGTCTGCTGAGCCGTGTATCTAATCCTCTCCTGTGTGATACTGACTGCTGAGCCGGGTATCTAATCCTCTCCTGTGTGATACTGACTGCTGAGTCGTGTATCTAATCCTCTCCTGTGTGATACTGACTGCTGAGCCGTGTATCTAATCCTCTCCTGTATGATACTGTCTGCTGAGCCGTGTATCTAATCCTCTCCTGTGTGATACTGTTTGCTGAGATGTGTATCTAATCCTCTCCTGTGTGATACTGTCTGCTGAACCATGTATCTAATCCTCTCCTGTGTGATACTGTCTTCTGAGCCGTGTATCTAATCCTCTCCTGTGTGATACTGACTGCTGAGTCGTGTATCTAATCCTCTCCTGTGTGATACTGACTGCTGAGCCGTGTATCTAATCCTCTCCTGTGTGATACTGTCTGCTGAGCCGTGTATCTAATCCTCTCCTGTGTGATACTGTCTGCTGAGCCGTGTATCTAATCCTCTCCTGTGTGATACTGTCTACTGAGCCGTGTATCTAATCCTCTCCTGTGTGATACTGCCTGCTGAGCCGTGTATCTAATCCTCTCCTGTGTGATACTGTCTGCTGAGCCGTGTATCTAATCCTCTCTTGTGTGAATACTGTCTGCTGAGCCGTGTATCTAATCCTCTCTTGTGTGAATACTGTCTGCTGAGCCGTGTATCTAATCCTCTCCTGTGTGATACTGTTTGCTGAGATGTGTATCTAATCCTCTCCTGTGTGATACTGTCTGCTGAGCCGCGTATCTAATCCTCTCCTGTGTGATACTGTCTGCTGAGCCGTGTATCTAATCCTATCCTGTGTGATACTGTCTGCTGAGCCGTGTATCTAATCCTCTCCTGTGTGATACTGTCTGCTGAGCTGTGTATCTATTCCTATCCTGTGTGATACTGTCTGCTGAGCCGTGTATCTAATCCTCTCCTGTGTGATACTGACTGCTGAGCCGTGTATCTAATCCTATCCTGTGATACTGTCTGCTGAGCCGTGTATCTAATCCTCTCTTGTGTGAATACTGTCTGCTGAGCCGTGTATCTAATCCTCTCCTGTGTGATACTGTCTGCTGAGCCGTGTATCTAATCCTCTCCTGTGTGATACTGTCTGCTGAGCCGTGTATCTAATCCTCTCCTGTGTGATACTGTCTGCTGAGCCGTGTATCTAATCCTATCCTGTGTGATACTGTCTGCTGAGCCGTGTATCTAATCCTCTCCTGTGTGATACTGTCTGCTGAGCCGTGTATCTAATCCTATCCTGTGTGATACTGTCTGCTGAGCCGTGTATCTAATCCTCTCTTGTGTGAATACTGTCTGCTGAGCCGTGTATCTAATCCTCTCCTGTGTGATACTGACTGCTGAGCCGGGTATCTAATCCTCTCCTGTGTGATACTGACTGCTGAGTCGTGTATCTAATCCTCTCCTGTGTGATACTGACTGCTGAGCCGTGTATCTAATCCTCTCCTGTATGATACTGTCTGCTGAGCCGTGTATCTAATCCTCTCCTGTGTGATACTGTTTGCTGAGATGTGTATCTAATCCTCTCCTGTGTGATACTGTCTGCTGAACCATGTATCTAATCCTCTCCTGTGTGATACTGTCTTCTGAGCCGTGTATCTAATCCTCTCCTGTGTGATACTGACTGCTGAGTCGTGTATCTAATCCTCTCCTGTGTGATACTGACTGCTGAGCCGTGTATCTAATCCTCTCCTGTATGATACTGTCTGCTGAGCCGTGTATCTAATCCTCTCCTGTGTGATACTGTCTGCTGAGCCGTGTATCTAATCCTCTCCTGTGTGATACTGTCTGCTGAGCCGTGTATCTAATCCTCTCCTGTGTGATACTGTCTGCTGAGCCGTGTATCTAATCCTCTCCTGTGTGATACTGTCTACTGAGCCGTGTATCTAATCCTCTCCTGTGTGATACTGACTGCTGAGCCGTGTATCTAATCCTATCCTGTGTGATACTGTCTGCTGAGCCGTGTATCTAATCCTATCCTGAGTGATACTGTCTGCTGAGCCGTGTATCTAATCCTCTCCTGTGTGATACTGTCTGCTGAGCCGTGTATCTAATCCTATCATGTGTGATACTGTCTGCTGAGCCGTGTATCTAATCCTCTCCTGTGTGATACTGTCTGCTGAGCCGCGTATCTAATCCTCTCCTGTGTGATACTGTCTGTTGAGCCGTGTATCTAATCCTCTCCTGTGTGATACTGTCTGCTGAGCCGTGTATCTAATCCTATCCTGTGTGATACTGTCTGCTGAGCCGTGTATCTAATCCTCTCCTGTGTGATATTGTCTGCTGAGCCGTGTATCTAATCCTATCCTGTGTGATGCTGTCTGCTGAGCCGTGTATCTAATACTCTCCTGTGTGATACTGTCTGCTGAGCCGTGTATCTAATCCTCTCCTGTGTGATACTGTCTGCTGAGCCGTGTATCTAATCCTCTCCTGTGTGATACTGTCTGCTGAGCCGTGTATCTAATCCCATCCTGTGTGATACTGTCTGCTGAGCCGTGTATCTAATCCTCTCCTGTGTGATACTGTCTGCTGAGCCGTGTATCTAATCCTCTCCTGTGCGATACTGTTTGCTGAGATGTGTATCTAATCCTCTCCTGTGTGATACTGTCTGCTGAGCCGTGTATCTAATCCTCTCCTGTGTGATACTGTCTGCTGAGCCTTGTATCTAATCCTCTCCTGTGTGATACTGTCTGCTGAGCCGTGTATCTAATCCTCTCTTGTGTGAATACTGTCTGCTGAGCCGTGTATCTAATCCTCTCCTGTGTGATACTGTCTGCTGAGCCGTGTATCTAATCCCATCCTGTGTGATACTGTCTGCTGAGCCGTGTATCTAATCCTCTCCTGTGTGATACTGTCTGCTGAGCCGTGTATCTAATCCTCTCTTGTGTGAATACTGTCTGCTGAGCCGTGTATCTAACCCTCTCCTGTGTGATACTGTCTGCTGAGCCGTGTATCTAATCCTATCCTGTGTGATGCTGTCTGCTGAGCCGTGTATCTAATCCTCTCCTGTGTGATATTGTCTGCTGAGCCGTGTATCTAATCCTATCCTGTGTGATGCTGTCTGCTGAGCCGTGTATCTAATCCTCTCCTGTGTGATGCTGTCTGCTGAGCCGTGTATCTAATCCTCTCCTGTGTGATACTGTCTGCTGAGCCGTGTATCTAATCCTCTCCTGTGTGATACTGTCTGCTGAGCCGTGTATCTAATCCTCTCCTGTGTGATACTGTCTGCTAAGCAGTGTATCTAATCCTATCCTGTGTGATACTGTCTGCTGAGCCGTGTATCTAATACTCTCCTGTGTGATACTGTCTGCTGAGCCGTGTATCTAATCCTATCCTGTGTGATGCTGTCTGCTGAGCCGTGTATCTAATCCTCTCCTGTGTGATACTGTTTGCTGAGATGTGTATCTAATCCTCTCCTGTGTGATACTGTCTGCTGAGCCGTGTATCTAATCCTCTCCTGTGTGATACTGTTTGCTGAGATGTGTATCTAATCCTCTCCTGTGTGATACTGTCTGCTGAGCCGTGTATCTAATCCTATCCTGTGTGATACTGTTTGGTGAGATGTGTATCTAATCCTCTCCTGTGTGATACTGTCTGCTGAGCCGTGTATCTAATCCTATCCTGTGTGATGCTGTCTGCTGAGCCGTGTATCTAATCCTCTCCTGTGTGATACTGTCTGCTGAGCCGTGTATCTAATCCTCTCCTGTGTGATACTGTTTGCTGAGATGTGTATCTAATCCTCTCCTGTGTGATACTGTCTGCTGAGCCGTGTATCTAATCCTCTCCAGTGTGATACTGTCTGCTGAGCCGTGTATCTAATCCTATCCTGTGTGATACTGTCTGCTGAGCCGTGTATCTAATCCCATCCTGTGTGATACTGTCTGCTGAGCCGTGTATCTAATCCTCTCCAGTGTGATACTGTTTGCTGAGCCGTGTATCTAATCCTCTCCTGTGTGATACTGTCTGCTGAGCCGTGTATCTAATCCCATCCTGTGTGATACTGTCTGCTGAGCCGTGTATCTAATCCTCTCCTGTGTGATACTGTCTGCTGAGCCGTGTATCTAACCCTCTCCTGTGTGATACTGTCTGCTGTGCCGTGTATCTAATCCTCTCCTGTGTGATACTGTCTGCTGAGCCTTGTATCTAATCCTCTCCTGTGTGATACTGTCTGCTGAGCCGTGTATCTAATCCTCTCCTGTGTGATAGTGTCTGCTGAGCCGTGTATCTAATCCTATCCTGTGTGATACTGTGTGCTGAGCTGTGTATCTAATCCTCTCCTGTGTGATACTGTCTGCTGAGCCGTGTATCTAATCTTCTCCAGTGTGATACTGTCTGCTGAGCCGTGTATCTAATCCTCTCCAGTGTGATACTGTCTGCTGAGCCGTGTATCTAATCCTCTCCTGTGTGATACTGTCTGCTGAGCCGTGTATCTAATCCTCTCCTGTGTGATACTATCTGCTGAGCCGTGTATCTAATCCTCTCCAGTGTGATACTGTCTGCTGAGCCGTGTATCTAATCCTCTCCTGTGTGATACTGTCTGCTGAGCCGTGTATCTAATCCTCTCCTGTGTGATACTGTCTGCTGAGCTGTGTATCTAATCCTCTCCTGTGTGATACTGTCTGCTGAGCCTTGTATCTAATCCTCTCCTGTGGGATACTGCCTGCTGAGCCGTGTATCTAATCCTCTCCTGTGTGATACTGTCTGCTGAGCTGTGTATCTAATCCTCTCCTGTGTGATACTGTCTGCTGAGCCGTGTATCTAATCCTCTCCTGTGTGATACTGCCTGCTGAGCCGTGTATCTAATCCTCTCCTTTGTGATACTGTCTGCTGAGCCGTGTATCTAATCCTCTCTTGTGTGAATACTGTCTGCTGAGCCGTGTATCTAATCCTCTGTTGTGTGAATACTGTCTGCTGAGCCGTGTATCTAATCCTCTCCTGTGTGATACTGTTTGCTGAGATGTGTATCTAATCCTCTCCTGTGTGATACTGTCTGCTGAGCCGCGTATCTAATCCTCTCCTGTGTGATACTGTCTGCTGAGCCGTGTATCTAATCCTATCCTGTGTGATACTGTCTGCTGAGCCGTGTATCTAATCCTCTCCTGTGTGATACTGTCTGCTGAGCTGTGTATCTATTCCTATCCTGTGTGATACTGTCTGCTGAGCCGTGTATCTAATCCTCTCCTGTGTGATACTGACTGCTGAGCCGTGTATCTAATCCTATCCTGTGATACTGTCTGCTGAGCCGTGTATCTAATCCTCTCTTGTGTGAATACTGTCTGCTGAGCCGTGTATCTAATCCTCTCCTGTGTGATACTGTCTGCTGAGCCGTGTATCTAATCCTCTCCTGTGTGATACTGTCTGCTGAGCCGTGTATCTAATCCTCTCCTGTGTGATACTGACTGCTGAGCCGTGTATCTAATCCTCTCCTGTATGATACTGTCTGCTGAGCCGTGTATCTAATCCTCTCCTGTGTGATACTGTTTGCTGAGATGTGTATCTAATCCTCTCCTGTGTGATACTGTCTGCTGAACCATGTATCTAATCCTCTCCTGTGTGATACTGTCTTCTGAGCCGTGTATCTAATCCTCTCCTGTGTGATACTGACTGCTGAGTCGTGTATCTAATCCTCTCCTGTGTGATACTGACTGCTGAGCCGTGTATCTAATCCTCTCCTGTATGATACTGTCTGCTGAGCCGTGTATCTAATCCTCTCCTGTGTGATACTGTCTGCTGAGCCGTGTATCTAATCCTCTCCTGTGTGATACTGTCTGCTGAGCCGTGTATCTAATCCTCTCCTGTGTGATACTGTCTGCTGAGCCGTGTATCTAATCCTCTCCTGTGTGATACTGTCTACTGAGCCGTGTATCTAATCCTCTCCTGTGTGATACTGCCTGCTGAGCCGTGTATCTAATCCTCTCTTGTGTGAATACTGTCTGCTGAGCCGTGTATCTAATCCTCTCCTGTGTGATACTGTTTGCTGAGATGTGTATCTAATCCTCTCCTGTGTGATACTGTCTGCTGAGCCGCGTATCTAATCCTCTCCTGTGTGATACTGTCTGCTGAGCCGTGTATCTAATCCTATCCTGTGTGATACTGTCTGCTGAGCCGTGTATCTAATCCTCTCCTGTGTGATACTGTCTGCTGAGCTGTGTATCTATTCCTATCCTGTGTGATACTGTCTGCTGAGCTGTGTATCTAATCCTCTCCTGTGTGATACTGACTGCTGAGCCGTGTATCTAATCCTATCCTGTGATACTGTCTGCTGAGCCGTGTATCTAATCCTCTCTTGTGTGAATACTGTCTGCTGAGCCGTGTATCTAATCCTCTCCTGTGTGATACTGTCTGCTGAGCCGTGTATCTAATCCTCTCCTGTGTGATACTGTCTGCTGAGCCGTGTATCTAATCCTCTCCTGTGTGATACTGTCTGCTGAGCCGTGTATCTAATCCTATCCTGTGTGATACTGTCTGCTGAGCCGTGTATCTAATCCTCTCCTGTGTGATACTGTCTGCTGAGCCGTGTATCTAATCCTATCCTGTGTGATACTGTCTGCTGAGCCGTGTATCTAATCCTCTCTTGTGTGAATACTGTCTGCTGAGCCGTGTATCTAATCCTCTCCTGTGTGATACTGACTGCTGAGCCGGGTATCTAATCCTCTCCTGTGTGATACTGACTGCTGAGTCGTGTATCTAATCCTCTCCTGTGTGATACTGACTGCTGAGCCGTGTATCTAATCCTCTCCTGTATGATACTGTCTGCTGAGCCGTGTATCTAATCCTCTCCTGTGTGATACTGTTTGCTGAGATGTGTATCTAATCCTCTCCTGTGTGATACTGTCTGCTGAACCATGTATCTAATCCTCTCCTGTGTGATACTGTCTTCTGAGCCGTGTATCTAATCCTCTCCTGTGTGATACTGACTGCTGAGTCGTGTATCTAATCCTCTCCTGTGTGATACTGACTGCTGAGCCGTGTATCTAATCCTCTCCTGTATGATACTGTCTGCTGAGCCGTGTATCTAATCCTCTCCTGTGTGATACTGTCTGCTGAGCCGTGTATCTAATCCTCTCCTGTGTGATACTGTCTGCTGAGCCGTGTATCTAATCCTCTCCTGTGTGATACTGTCTGCTGAGCCGTGTATCTAATCCTCTCCTGTGTGATACTGTCTACTGAGCCGTGTATCTAATCCTCTCCTGTGTGATACTGACTGCTGAGCCGTGTATCTAATCCTATCCTGTGTGATACTGTCTGCTGAGCCGTGTATCTAATCCTATCCTGAGTGATACTGTCTGCTGAGCCGTGTATCTAATCCTCTCCTGTGTGATACTGTCTGCTGAGCCGTGTATCTAATCCTATCATGTGTGATACTGTCTGCTGAGCCGTGTATCTAATCCTCTCCTGTGTGATACTGTCTGCTGAGCCGCGTATCTAATCCTCTCCTGTGTGATACTGTCTGTTGAGCCGTGTATCTAATCCTCTCCTGTGTGATACTGTCTGCTGAGCCGTGTATCTAATCCTATCCTGTGTGATACTGTCTGCTGAGCCGTGTATCTAATCCTCTCCTGTGTGATATTGTCTGCTGAGCCGTGTATCTAATCCTATCCTGTGTGATGCTGTCTGCTGAGCCGTGTATCTAATACTCTCCTGTGTGATACTGTCTGCTGAGCCGTGTATCTAATCCTCTCCTGTGTGATACTGTCTGCTGAGCCGTGTATCTAATCCTCTCCTGTGTGATACTGTCTGCTGAGCCGTGTATCTAATCCCATCCTGTGTGATACTGTCTGCTGAGCCGTGTATCTAATCCTCTCCTGTGTGATACTGTCTGCTGAGCCGTGTATCTAATCCTCTCCTGTGCGATACTGTTTGCTGAGATGTGTATCTAATCCTCTCCTGTGTGATACTGTCTGCTGAGCCGTGTATCTAATCCTCTCCTGTGTGATACTGTCTGCTGAGCCTTGTATCTAATCCTCTCCTGTGTGATACTGTCTGCTGAGCCGTGTATCTAATCCTCTCTTGTGTGAATACTGTCTGCTGAGCCGTGTATCTAATCCTCTCCTGTGTGATACTGTCTGCTGAGCCGTGTATCTAATCCCATCCTGTGTGATACTGTCTGCTGAGCCGTGTATCTAATCCTCTCCTGTGTGATACTGTCTGCTGAGCCGTGTATCTAATCCTCTCTTGTGTGAATACTGTCTGCTGAGCCGTGTATCTAACCCTCTCCTGTGTGATACTGTCTGCTGAGCCGTGTATCTAATCCTATCCTGTGTGATGCTGTCTGCTGAGCCGTGTATCTAATCCTCTCCTGTGTGATATTGTCTGCTGAGCCGTGTATCTAATCCTATCCTGTGTGATGCTGTCTGCTGAGCCGTGTATCTAATCCTCTCCTGTGTGATGCTGTCTGCTGAGCCGTGTATCTAATCCTCTCCTGTGTGATACTGTCTGCTGAGCCGTGTATCTAATCCTCTCCTGTGTGATACTGTCTGCTGAGCCGTGTATCTAATCCTCTCCTGTGTGATACTGTCTGCTGAGCAGTGTATCTAATCCTATCCTGTGTGATACTGTCTGCTGAGCCGTGTATCTAATACTCTCCTGTGTGATACTGTCTGCTGAGCCGTGTATCTAATCCTATCCTGTGTGATGCTGTCTGCTGAGCCGTGTATCTAATCCTCTCCTGTGTGATACTGTTTGCTGAGATGTGTATCTAATCCTCTCCTGTGTGATACTGTCTGCTGAGCCGTGTATCTAATCCTCTCCTGTGTGATACTGTTTGCTGAGATGTGTATCTAATCCTCTCCTGTGTGATACTGTCTGCTGAGCCGTGTATCTAATCCTATCCTGTGTGATACTGTTTGGTGAGATGTGTATCTAATCCTCTCCTGTGTGATACTGTCTGCTGAGCCGTGTATCTAATCCTATCCTGTGTGATGCTGTCTGCTGAGCCGTGTATCTAATCCTCTCCTGTGTGATACTGTCTGCTGAGCCGTGTATCTAATCCTCTCCTGTGTGATACTGTTTGCTGAGATGTGTATCTAATCCTCTCCTGTGTGATACTGTCTGCTGAGCCGTGTATCTAATCCTCTCCAGTGTGATACTGTCTGCTGAGCCGTGTATCTAATCCTATCCTGTGTGATACTGTCTGCTGAGCCGTGTATCTAATCCCATCCTGTGTGATACTGTCTGCTGAGCCGTGTATCTAATCCTCTCCAGTGTGATACTGTTTGCTGAGCCGTGTATCTAATCCTCTCCTGTGTGATACTGTCTGCTGAGCCGTGTATCTAATCCCATCCTGTGTGATACTGTCTGCTGAGCCGTGTATCTAATCCTCTCCTGTGTGATACTGTCTGCTGAGCCGTGTATCTAACCCTCTCCTGTGTGATACTGTCTGCTGTGCCGTGTATCTAATCCTCTCCTGTGTGATACTGTCTGCTGAGCCTTGTATCTAATCCTCTCCTGTGTGATACTGTCTGCTGAGCCGTGTATCTAATCCTCTCCTGTGTGATAGTGTCTGCTGAGCCGTGTATCTAATCCTATCCTGTGTGATACTGTGTGCTGAGCTGTGTATCTAATCCTCTCCTGTGTGATACTGTCTGCTGAGCCGTGTATCTAATCTTCTCCAGTGTGATACTGTCTGCTGAGCCGTGTATCTAATCCTCTCCAGTGTGATACTGTCTGCTGAGCCGTGTATCTAATCCTCTCCTGTGTGATACTGTCTGCTGAGCCGTGTATCTAATCCTCTCCTGTGTGATACTATCTGCTGAGCCGTGTATCTAATCCTCTCCAGTGTGATACTGTCTGCTGAGCCGTGTATCTAATCCTCTCCTGTGTGATACTGTCTGCTGAGCCGTGTATCTAATCCTCTCCTGTGTGATACTGTCTGCTGAGCTGTGTATCTAATCCTCTCCTGTGTGATACTGTCTGCTGAGCCTTGTATCTAATCCTCTCCTGTGGGATACTGCCTGCTGAGCCGTGTATCTAATCCTCTCCTGTGTGATACTGTCTGCTGAGCTGTGTATCTAATCCTCTCCTGTGTGATACTGTCTGCTGAGCCGTGTATCTAATCCTCTCCTGTGTGATACTGCCTGCTGAGCCGTGTATCTAATCCTCTCCTGTGTGATACTGTCTGCTGAGCCGTGTATCTAATCCTCTCTTGTGTGAATACTGTCTGCTGAGCCGTGTATCTAATCCTCTCTTGTGTGAATACTGTCTGCTGAGCCGTGTATCTAATCCTCTCCTGTGTGATACTGTTTGCTGAGATGTGTATCTAATCCTCTCCTGTGTGATACTGTCTGCTGAGCCGCGTATCTAATCCTCTCCTGTGTGATACTGTCTGCTGAGCCGTGTATCTAATCCTATCCTGTGTGATACTGTCTGCTGAGCCGTGTATCTAATCCTCTCCTGTGTGATACTGTCTGCTGAGCTGTGTATCTATTCCTATCCTGTGTGATACTGTCTGCTGAGCCGTGTATCTAATCCTCTCCTGTGTGATACTGACTGCTGAGCCGTGTATCTAATCCTATCCTGTGATACTGTCTGCTGAGCCGTGTATCTAATCCTCTCTTGTGTGAATACTGTCTGCTGAGCCGTGTATCTAATCCTCTCCTGTGTGATACTGTCTGCTGAGCCGTGTATCTAATCCTCTCCTGTGTGATACTGTCTGCTGAGCCGTGTATCTAATCCTCTCCTGTGTGATACTGTCTGCTGAGCCGTGTATCTAATCCTATCCTGTGTGATACTGTCTGCTGAGCCGTGTATCTAATCCTCTCCTGTGTGATACTGTCTGCTGAGCCGTGTATCTAATCCTATCCTGTGTGATACTGTCTGCTGAGCCGTGTATCTAATCCTCTCTTGTGTGAATACTGTCTGCTGAGCCGTGTATCTAATCCTCTCCTGTGTGATACTGACTGCTGAGCCGGGTATCTAATCCTCTCCTGTGTGATACTGCTGAGCCGTGTATCTAATTCTATCCTGTGTGATACTGTCTGCTGAGCCGTGTATCTAATCCCATCCTGTGTGATACTGTCTGCTGAGCCGTGTATCTAATCCTCTCCTGTGTGATACTGTCTGCTGAGCCGTGTATCTAATCCTCTCCTGTGTGATACTGTCTGCTGTGCCGTGTATCTAATCCTCTCCTGTGTGATACTGTCTGCTGAGCCGTGTGTCTAATCCTCACCTGTGTGATACTGACTGCTGAGCCGTGTATCTAATCCTGTCCTGTGTGATACTGTCTGCTGAGCCGTGTGTCTAATCCTCACCTGTGTGATACTGTCTGCTGAGCCGTGTATCTAATCCTCACCTGTGTGATACTGTCTGCTGAGCCGTGTATCTAATCCTTTCCTGTGTGATACTGTCTGCTGAGCCGTGTATCTAATCCTGTCCTGTGTGATGCTGTCTGCTGAGCCGTGTATCTAATCCTATCCTGTGTGATGCTGTCTGCTGAGCCGTGTATCTAATCCTCTCCTGTGTGATACTGTCTGCTGAGCCGTGTGTCTAATCCTCACCTGTGTGATACTGTCTGCTGAGCTGTGTATCTAATCCTCTCCTGTGTGATACTGTCTGCTGAGCCGTGTGTCTAATCCTCACCTGTGTGATACTGTCTGCTGAGCTGTGTATCTAATCCTCTCCTGTGTGATACCGTCTGCTGAGCCGTGTGTCTAATCCTCACCTGTGTGATACTGTCTGCTGAGCTGTGTATCTAATCCTCTCCTGTGTGATACTGACTGCTGAGCCGTGTATCTAATCCTCTCCTGTGTGATACTGTCTGCTGAGCCGTGTATCTAATCCCATCCTGTGTGATACTGTCTGCTGAGCCGTGTATCTAATCCCATCCTGTGTGATACTGTCTGCTGAGCCGTGTATCTAATCCTCTCCTGTGTGATACTGTCTGCTGAGCCGTGTATCTAATCCTGTGTGATACTGTCTGCTGAGCCGTGTATCTAATCCTCTCCTGTGTGATACTGTCTGCTGAGCCGTGTATCTAATCCTCTCCTGTGTGATACTGTCTGCTGAGCCGTGTATCTAATCCTATCCTGTGTGATACTGTCTGCTGAACCGTGTATCTAATCCTCTCCTGTGTGATACTGTCTGCTGAGCCGTGTATCTAATCCTATCCTGTGTGATACTGTCTGCTGAGCCGTGTATCTAATCCTATCCTGTGTGATACTGTCTGCTGAGCTGTGTATCTAATCCTCTCCTGTGTGATACTGTCAGCTGAGCTGTGTATCTAATCCTCTCCTGTGTGATACTGTCTGCTGAGCCTTGTATCTAATCCTCTCCTGTGTGATACTGTCTGCTGAGCCGTGTATCTAATCCTCTCCTGTGTGATACCGTCTGCTGAGATGTGTATCTAATCCTCTCCTGTGTGATACTGTTTGCTGAGATATGTATCTAATCCTCTCCTGTGTGATACTGTCTGCTGAGCCGTGTATCTAATCCTCTCCTGTGTGATACTGTCTGCTGATCCGTGTATCTAATCCTATCCTGTGTGATACTGTCTGCTGAGTTGTGTATCTAATCCTCTCCTGTGTGATACTGTCTGCTGAGCCGTGTATCTAATCCTCTCCTGTGTGATACTGTCTGCTGATCCGTGTATCTAATCCTATCCTGTGTGATACTGTCTGCTGAGCCGTGTATCTAATCCTATCCTGTGTGATACTGTCTGCTGAGCCGTGTATCTAATCCTCTCCTGTGTGATACTGTCTGCTGAGCCGTGTATCTCATCCTATCCTGTGTGATACTGTCTGCTGAGCTGTGTATCTAATCCTCTCCTGTGTGATACTGTCTGCTGAGCCGTGTATCTAATCCTCTCCTGTGTGATACTGTCTGCTGAGTTGTGTATCTAATCCCATCCTGTGTGATACTGTCTGCTGAGCCGTGTATCTAATCCTATCCTGTGTGATACTGTCTGCTGATCCGTGTATCTAATCCTCTCCTGTGTGATACTGTCTGCTGAGCCGTGTATCTAATCCTCTCCTGTGTGATACTGTCTGCTGAGCCGTGTATCTAATCCCTTCCTGTGTGATACTGTCTGCTGAGTTGTGTATCTAATCCTCTCTTGTGCGATACTGTCTGCTGAGTTGTGTATCTAATCCTGTCCTGTGTGATACTGTCTGCTGAGCCGTGTATCTAATCCTCTCCTGTGTGATACTGTCTGCTGAGTTGTGTATCTAATCCTCTCCTGTGTGATACTGTTTGCTGAGATGTGTATCTAATCCTCTCCTGTGTGATACTGTCTGCTGAGTTGTGTATCTAATCCTCTCCTGTGTGATACTGTTTGCTGAGATGTGTATCTAATCCTCTCCTGTGTGATACTGTTTGCTGAGATGTGTATCTAATCCTCTCCTGTGTGATACTGTCTGCTGAGCCGTGTATCTAATCCTCTCCTGTGTGATACTGTCTGCTGAGCCGTGTATCTAATCCTCTCCTGTGTGATACTGACTGCTGAGCCGTGTATCTAATCCTCTCCTGTGTGATACTGTCTGCTGAGCCGTGTATCTAATCCTCTCTTGTGTGAATACTGTCTGCTGAGCCGTGTATCTAATCCTCTCTTGTGTGATACTGACTGCTGAGCTGTGTATCTAATCCTCTCCTGTGTGATACTGTCTGCTGAGCTGTGTATCTAATCGTATCCTGTGTGATACTGTCTGCTGAGCCGTGTATCTAATCCTCTCCTGTGTGATACTGTCTGCTGAGCCGTATCTAATCCTCTCCTGTGTGATACTGTCTGCTGAGCCGTGTGTCTAATCCTCTCCTGTGTGATACTGTCTGCTGAGCCGTGTATCTAATCCTCTCCTGTGTGATACTGTCTGCTGAGCTGTGCATCTAATCCTCTCCTGTGTGAATACTGTCTGCTGAGCCGTGTATCTAATCCTATCCTGTGTGATACTGTCTGCTGAGCCGTGTATCTAATCCTCTCCTGTGTGATACTGTCTGCTGAACCGTGTATCTAATCCTCTCCTGTGTGATACTGACTGCTGAGCCGTGTATCTAATCCTCTCCTGTGTGATACTGTCTGCTGAGCCGTGTATCTAATCCTATCCTGTGTGATACTGTCTGCTGAGCCGTGTATCTAATCCTCTCCTGTGTGATACTGTCTGTTGAACCGTGTATCTAATCCTATCCTGTGTGATACTGTCTGCTGAGCTGTGTATCTAATCCTCTCCTGTGTGATACTGTCTGCTGAGCCGTGTATCTAATCCTCTCCTGTGTGATATTGATTGCTGAGATGTGTATCTAATCCTCTCCTGTGTGATACTGTCTGCTGAGCCGTGTATCTAATCCTGTCCTGTGTGATACTGTCTGCTGAGCCGTGTATATAATCCTCTCCTGTGTGATACTGTCTGCTGAGCCGTGTATCTAATCCTCTCCTGTGTGATACTGTCTGCTGAGCCGTGTATCTAATGCTCTCCTGTGTGATACTGTCTGCTGAGCCTTGTATCTAATCCTCTCCTGTGTGATACTGTCTGCTGAGCCGTGTATCTAATCCTCTCCTGTGTGAATACTGTCTGCTGAGCCGTGTATCTAATCCTCTCCTGTGTGATACTGTCTGCTGAGCCGTGTATCTAATCCTCTCCTGTGTGATACTGTCTGCTGTGCCGTGTATCTAGTCCTATCCTGTGTGATACTGTCTGCTGAGCTGTGTATCTAATCCTCTCCTGTGTGATACTCTCTGCTGAGCCGTGTATCTAATCCTCTCCTGTGTGATACTGTCTGCTGAGCCGTGTATCTAATCCTCTCCTGTGTGATACTGTCTGCTGAGCCGTGTATCTAATCCTATCATGTGTGATACTGTCAGCTGAGCTGTGTATCTAATCCTCTCCTGTGTGATACTGTCTGCTGAGCCGTGTATCTAATGCTCTCCTGTGTGATACTGTCTGCTGAGCCGTGTATCTAATCCTCTCCTGTGTGATACTGTCTGCTGAGCCGTGTATCTAATCCTCTCCTGTGTGATACTGTCTGCTGAGCCGTGTATCTAATCCTCTCCTGTGTGATACTGTCTGCTGAGCTGTGTATCTAATCCCATCCTGTGTGATACTGTCTGCTGAGCCGTGTATCTAATGCTCTCCTGTGTGATACTGTCTGCTGAGCTGTGTATCTAATCCTCTCCTGTGTGATACTGTCTGCTGAGCCGTGTATCTAATCCTATCATGTGTGATACTGTCTGCTGAGCCGTGTATCTAATCCTCTCCTGTGTGAATACTGTCTGCTGAGCCGTGTATCTAATCCTCTCCTGTGTGATACTGTCTGCTGAGCCGTGTATCTAATCCTATCATGTGTGATACTGTCTGCTGAGCCGTGTATCTAATCCTCTCCTGTGTGAATACTGTCAGCTGAGCTGTGTATCTAATCCTCTCCTGTGTGATACTGTCTGCTGAGCCGTGTATCTAATCCTCTCCTGTGTGATACTGTCTGCTGAGCCGTGTATCTAATCCTCTCCTGTGTGATACCGTCTGCTGAGCTGTGTATCTAATCCTCTCCTGTGTGATACTGTCTGCTGAGCTGTGTATCTAATCCTCTCCTGTGTGATACTGCCTGCTGAGCCGTGTATCTAATCCTCTCCTGTGTGATACTGTCTGCTGAGCCGTGTATCTAATCCTCTCCTGTGGGATACTGTCTGCTGAGCCGTGTATCTAATCCTCTCCTGTGGGATTCTGTCTGCTGAGCCGTGTATCTAATCCTCTCCTGTGTGATACTGTCTGCTGAGCCGTGTATCTAATCTTATCCTGTGTGATACTGTCTGCTGAGCCGTGTATCTAATCCTCTCCTGTGTGATACTGTCTGCTGAGCCGTGTATCTAATCCTCTCCTGTGGGATACTGACTGCTGAGCCGTGTATCTAATCCTCTCCTGTAGGATACTGTCTGCTGAGCCGTGTATCTAATCCTCTCCTGTGGGATACTGTTTGCTGAGCCCTGTATCTAATCCTATCCTGTGTGATACTGTCTGCTGAGCCGTGTATCTAATCCTCTCCTGTGTGATACTGTCTGCTGAGCCGTGTATCTAATCCTCTCCTGTGGGATACTGACTGCTGAGCCGTGTATCTAATCCTCTCCTGTGGGATACTGTCTGCTGAGCCGTGTATCTAATCCTCTCCTGTGGGATACTGTCTGCTGAGCCGTGTATCTAATCCTATCCTGTGTGATACTGTCTGCTGAGCCGTGTATCTAATCCTCTTCTCTGGGATACTGTCTGCTGAGCCGTGTATCTAATCCTCTCCTGTGTGATACTGTCTGCTGTGCCGTGTATCTAATCCTCTCCTGTGTGATACTGTCTGCTGAGCCGTGTATCTAATCCAATCCTGTGGGATACTGTCTGCTGAGCCGTGTATCTAATCCTCTCCTGTGGGATACTGTCTGCTGAACCGTGTATCTAATCCTCTCCTGTGTGATACTGTCTGCTGAGCCGTGTATCTAATCCTCTCCTGTGTGATACTGTCTGCTGAGCCGTGTATCTAATCCTCTCCTGTGTGATACTGTCTGCTGAGCCGTGTATCTAATCCTCTCCTGTGTGATACTGACTGCTGAGCCGTGTATCTAATCCTCTCCTGTGTGATACTGTCTGCTGAGCCGTGTATCTAATCCTTTCCTGTGTGATACTGTCTCCTGAGCCGTGTATCTAATCCTCTCCTGTGTGATACTGTCTGCTGAGCCGTGTATCTAATCCTCTCCTGTGTGATACTGTCTGCTGAGCCGTGTATCTAATCCTGTCCTGTGTGATACTGTCTGCTGAGCCGTGTATCTAATCCTATCCTGTGTGATACTGTCTGCTGAGCCGTGTATCTAATCCTATCCTGTGTGATACTGTCTGCTGAGCCGTGTATCTATTCCTCTCCTGTGTGATACTGTCTGCTGAGCCGTGTATCTAATCCTGTCCTGTGTGATACTGTCTGCTGAGCCGTGTATCTAATCCAATCCTGTGGGATACTGTCTGCTGAGCCGTGTATCTAATCCTCTCCTGTGGGATACTGTCTGCTGAGCCGTGTATCTAATCCTCTCCTGTGGGATACTGTCTGCTGAGCCGTGTATCTAATCCTCTCCTGTGGGATACTGTCTGCTGAGCCGTGTATCTAATCCTATCCTGTGTGATACTGTCTGCTGAGCCGTGTATCTAATTCTGTCCTGTGTGATACTGTCTGCTGAGCCGTGTATCTAATCGTCTCCTGTGTGATACTGTCTGCTGAGCCGTGTATCTAATCCTCTCCTGTGTGATACTGTCTGCTGAGCCGTGTATCTAATCCTATCATGTGTGATACTGTCTGCTGAGCCGTGTATCTAATCCTCTCCTGTGTGAATACTGTCTGCTGAGCCGTGTATCTAATCCTCTCCTGTGTGATACTGTCTGCTGAGCCGTGTATCTAATCCTATCATGTGTGATACTGTCAGCTGAGCTGTGTATCTAATCCTCTCCTGTGTGATACTGTCTGCTGAGCCGTGTATCTAATCCTCTCCTGTGTGATACTGCCTGCTGAGCTGTGTATCTAATCCTCTCCTGTGTGATACTGTCTGCTGAGCCGTGTATCTAATCCTCTCCTGTGTGATACTGCCTGATGAGCTGTGTATCTAATCCTCTCCTGTGTGATACTGCCTGCTGAGCCGTGTATCTAATCCTCTCCTGTGTGATACTGACTGCTGAGCCGTGTATCTAATCCTCTCCTGTGTGATACTGACTGCTGAGCCGTGTATCTAATCCTCTCCTGTGTGATACTGTCTGCTGAGCCGTGTATCTAATCCTCTCCTGTGTGATACTGTCTGCTGAGCCGTGTATCTAATCCTCTCCTGTGGGATTCTGTCTGCTGAGCCGTGTATCTAATCCTCTCCTGTGGGATACTGTCTGCTGAGCCGTGTATCTAATCCTCTCCTGTGGGATACTGACTGCTGAGCCGTGTATCTAATCCTCTCCTGTAGGATACTGTCTGCTGAGCCGTGTATCTAATCCTCTCCTGTGGGATACTGTTTGCTGAGCCCTGTATCTAATCCTATCCTGTGTGATACTGTCTGCTGAGCCGTGTATCTAATCCTCTCCTGTGTGATACTGTCTGCTGAGCCGTGTATCTAATCCTCTCCTGTGGGATACTGTCTGCTGAGCCGTGTATCTAATCCTCTCCTGTGGGATACTGTCTGCTGAGCCGTGTATCTAATCCTCTTCTCTGGGATACTGTCTGCTGAGCCGTGTATCTAATCCTCTCCTGTGTGATACTGTCTGCTGTGCCGTGTATCTAATCCTCTCCTGTGTGATACTGTCTGCTGAGCCGTGTATCTAATCCAATCCTGTGGGATACTGTCTGCTGAGCCGTGTATCTAATCCTCTCCTGTGGGATACTGTCTGCTGAACCGTGTATCTAATCCTCTCCTGTGTGATACTGTCTGCTGAGCCGTGTATCTAATCCTCTCCTGTGGGATACTGTCTGCTGAGCCGTGTATCTAATCCTCTCCTGTGGGATACTGTCTGCTGAGCCGTGTATCTAATCCTCTCCTGTGTGATACTGTCTCCTGAGCCGTGTATCTAATCCTCTCCTGTGGGATACTGTCTGCTGAGCCGTGTATCTAATCCTCTCCTGTGTGATACTGTCTGCTGAGTCGTGTATCTAATCCTATCCTGTGTGATACTGTCTGCTGAGCCGTGTATCTAATCCTCTCCTGTGTGATACTGGCTGCTGAGCCGTGTATCTAATCCTCTCCTGTGTGATACTGGCTGCTGAGCCGTGTATCTAATCCTCTCCTGTGTGATACTGTCTGCTGAGCCGTGTATCTAATCCTCTCCTGTGTGATACTGTCTGCTGAGCCGTGTATCTAATCCTCTCCTGTGTGATACTGTCTGCTGAGCCGTGTATCTAATCCTCTCCTGTGTGATACTGTCTGCTGAGCCGTGTATCTAATCCTATCCTGTGTGATACTGTCTGCTGAGCCGTGTATCTAATACTCTCCTGTGTGATACTGTCTGCTGAGCTGTGTATCTAATCCTATCCTGTGTGATACTGTCTGCTGAGCCGTGTATCTATTCCTCTCCTGTGTGATACTGTCTGCTGAGCCGTGTATCTAATCCTCTCCTGTGTGATACTGTCTGCTGAGCCGTGTATCTAATCCAATCCTGTGGGATACTGTCTGCTGAGCCGTGTATCTAATCCTCTCCTGTGTGATACTGTCTGCTGAGCCGTGTATCTAATCCTCTCCTGTGGGATACTGTCTGCTGAGCCGTGTATCTAATCCTCTCCTGTGGGATACTGTCTGCTGAGCCGTGTATCTAATCCTGTCCTGTGTGATACTGTCTGCTGAGCCGTGTATCTAATTCTGTCCTGTGTGATACTGTCTGCTGAGCCGTGTATATAATGCTCTCCTGCGTGATACTGTCTGCTGAGCCGTGTATCTAATCCTATCCTGTGTGATACTGTCTGTTGAGCCGTGTATCTAATCCTATCCTGTGTGATACTGTCTGTTGAGCCGTGTATCTAATCCTATCCTGTGTGATACTGTCTGCTGAGCCGTGTATCTAATCCTCTCCTGTGTGATACTGTCTGCTGAGTCGTGTATCTAATCCTCTCCTGTGTGATACTGTCTGCTGAGCCGTGTATCTAATCCTCTCCTGTGTGATACTGTCTGCTGAGCCGTGTATCTAATACTCTCCTGTGTGATACTATCTGCTGAGCTGTGTATCTAATCCTCTCCTGTGTGATACTGTCTGCTGAGCCGTGTATCTAATCCTATCCTGTGTGATACTGTCTGCTGAGTCGTGTATCTAATCCTCTCCTGTGTGATACTGTCTGCTGAGTCGTGTATCTAATCCTCTCCTGTGTGATACCGCCTGCTGTGCCGTGTATCTAATCCTCTCCTGTGTGATACTGTCTGCTGAGCCGTGTATCTAATCCTCTCCTGTGTGATACTGTCTGCTGAGCCGTGTATCTAATACTCTCCTGTGTGATACCGCCTGCTGTGCCGTGTATCTAATCCTCTCCTGTGTGATACTGTCTGCTGAGCCGTGTATCTAATCCTCTCCTGTGTGATACTGCCTGCTGAGCCGTGTATCTAATCTTATCCTGTGTGATACTGTCTGCTGAGCCGTGTATCTAATCCTCTCCTGTGTGATACTGTCTGCTGAGCCGTGTATCTAATCCTCTCCTGTGTGATACTGTCTGCTGAGCCGTGTATCTAATCCTATCCCGTGTGATACTGTCTGCTGACCCGTGTATCTAATCCTATCCTGTTTGATACTGTCTGCTGAGCCGTGTATCTAATCCTATGCTGTGTGATACTGTCTGCTGAGCCGTGTATCTAATCCTATGCTGTGTGATACTATCTGCTGAGCTGTGTATCTAATCCTCTCCTGTGTGATACTGTCTGCTGAGTCGTGTATCTAATCCTCTCCTGTGTGATACTGTCTGCTGAGCTGTGTATCTAATCCTCTCCTGTGTGATACTGTCTGCTGAGCCGTGTATCTAATACTCTCCTGTGTGATACCGCCTGCTGTGCCGTGTATCTAATCCTCTCCTGTGTGATACTGTCTGCTGAGCCGTGTATCTAATCCTCTCTTGTGTGATACTGTCTGCTGAGCCGTGTATCTAATCCTCTCCTGTGTGATACTGTCTGCTGAGCTGTGTATCTAATCCTGTCCTGTGTGATACTGTCTGCTGAGCCGTGTATCTAATCCAATCCTCTGTGATACTGTCTGCTGAGCTGTGTATCTAATCCTCTCCTGTGTGATACTGTCTGCTGAGCCGTGTATCTAATCCTCTCCTGTGTGATACTGTCTGCTGAGCCGTGTATCTAATCCTCTCCTGTGTGATACTGTCTGCTGAACCGTGTATCTAATCCTCTCCAGTGTGATACTGTCTGCTGAGCTGTGTATCTAATCCTCTCCAGTGTGATACTGTCTGCTGAGCCGTGTATCTAATCCTATCCTGTGTGATACTGTCTGCTGAGCCGTGTATCTAATCTTATCCGGTGTGATTCTGTCTGCTGAGCCGTGTATCTAATCCTCTCCTGTGTGATACTGTCTGCTGAGCCGTGTATCTAATCCTATCCCGTGTGATACTGTCTGCTGAGCCGTGTATCTAATCCTATCCTGTGTGATACTGTCTGCTGAGCCGTGTATCTAATCTTATCCGGTGTGATTCTGTCTGCTGAGCCGTGTATCTAATCCTCTCCTGTGTGATACTGTCTGCTGAGCCGTGTATCTAATCCTCTCCAGTGTGATACTGTCTGCTGAGCCGTGTATCTAATCCTATCCTGTGTGATTCTGTCTGCTGAGCCGTGTATCTAATCCTCTCCTGTGTGATACTGTCTGCTGAACCGTGTATCTAATCCTCTCCTGTGTGATACTGTCTGCTGAGCCGTGTATCTAATCTTATCCGGTGTGATTCTGTCTGCTGAGCCGTGTATCTAATCCTCTCCTGTGTGATACTGTCTGCTGAACCGTGTATCTAATCCTCTCCTGTGTGATACTGTCTGCTGAGCTGTGTATCTAATCCTCTCCTGTGTGATACTGTCTGCTGAGCCGTGTATCTAATCCTCTCCTGTGTGATACTGTCTGCTGAACCGTGTATCTAATCCTCTCCTGTGTGATACTGTCTGCTGAGCTGTGTATCTAATCCTCTCCTGTGTGATACTGTCTGCTGAGCCGTGTATCTAATCCTCTCCTGTGGGATACTGTCTGCTGAGCCGTGTATCTAATCCTCTCCTGTGGGATACTGTCTGCTGAGCCGTGTATCTAATCCTCTCCTGTGTGATACTGTCTGCTGAGCCGTGTATCTAATCCTCTCCTGTGTGATACTGTCTGCTGAGCCGTGTATCTAATCCTCTCCTGTGGGATACTGTCTGCTGAGCCGTGTATCTAATCCTATCCTGTGTGATACTGTCTGCTGAGCTGTGTATCTAATTCTATCCTATGTGATACTGTCTGCTGAGCCGTGTATCTAATCCTATCCTGTGTGATACTGTCTGCTGAGCCGTGTATCTAATCCTCTCCTGTGTGATACTGTCTGCTGAGCCGTGTATCTAATCCTATCCTGTGTGACACTGTCTGCTGAGCCGTGTATCTAATCCTCTCCTGTGTGATACTGTCTGCTGAGCCGTGTATCTAATCCTCTCCTGTGTGATACTGTCTGCTGAGCTGTGTATCTAATCCTCTCCTGTGTGATACTGAATGCTGAGCCGTGTATCTAATCCTCTCCTGTGTGATACTGTCTGCTGAGCCGTGTATCTAATCCTATCCTGTGTGACACTGTCTGCTGAGCCGTGTATCTAATCCTCTCCTGTGTGATACTGTCTGCTGAGCTGTGTATCTAATCCTCTCCTGTGTGATACTGAATGCTGAGCCGTGTATCTAATCCTATCCTGTGTGATACTGTCTGCTGAGCTGTATCTAATCCTTTCCTGTGTGGTACACTCTTCTGAGCCGTGTATCTAATCCTCTCCTGTGTGATACTGTCTGCTGAGCTGTATCTAATCCTATCCTGTGTGATACTGTCTGCTGAGCCGTGTATCTAATCCTCTCCTGTGTGATACTGTCTGCTGAGCCGTGTATCTAATCCTCTCCTGTGTGATACTGTCTGCTGAGCTGTATCCAATCCTCTCCTGTGTGGTACACTCTTCTGAGCCGTGTATCTAATCCTCTCCTGTGTGATACTGTCTGCTGAGCTGTGTATCTAATCCTCTCCTGTGTGATACTGTCTGCTGTGCAGTGTATCTAATCCTCTCCTGTGTGATACTGTCTGCTGAGCTGTGTATCTAATCCTCTCCTGTGTGATACTGTCTGCTGAGCCGTGTATCTAATCCTTCCCTGTGTGATACTGTCTGCTTAGCTGTATCTAATCCTATCCTGTGTGATACTGTCTGCTGAGCCGTGTATCTAATCCTCTCCTGTGTGATACTGTATGCTGAGCCATGTATCTAATCCTCTCCTGTGTGATACTGTCTGCTGAGCCGTGTATCTAATCCTTCCCTGTGTGATACTGTCTGCTTAGCTGTATCTAATCCTATCCTGTGTGATACTGTCTGCTGAGCCGTGTATCTAATCCTCTCCTGTGTGATACTGTCTGCTGAGCCCTGTATCTAATCCTCTCCTGTGTGATACTGTCCGCTGAGCCGTGTATCTAATCCTCTCCTGTGTGATACTGTCTGCTGAGTTGTGTATCTAATCCTCTCCTGTGTGATACTGTCTGCTGAGTTGTGTATCTAATCCTCTCCTGTGTGATACTGTCTGCTGAGTTGTGTATCTAATCCTCTCCTGTGTGATACTGTCTGCTGAGCTGTATCTAATCCTCTCCTGTGTGATACTGTCTGCTGAGTTGTGTATCTAATCCTCTCCTGTGTGATACTGTCTGCTGAGCCGTGTATCTAATCCTCTCCTGTGTGATACTGTCTGCTGAGTTGTGTATCTAATCCTCTCCTGTGTGATACTGTCTGCTGAGCTGTATCTAATCCTCTCCTGTGTGATACTGTCTGCTGAGCTGTGTATCTAATCCTCTCCTGTGTGATACTGTCTGCTGAGCTGTATCTAATCCTATCCTGTGTGATACTGTCTGCTGAGCCGTGTATCTAATCCTATCCTGTGTGATACTGTCTGCTGAGCCGTGTATCTAATCCTCTCCTGTGTGATACTGTCTGCTGAGCTGTGTATCTAATCCTCTCCTGTGTGATACTGTCTGCTGAGCTGTGTATCTAATCCTCTCCTGTGTGATACTGTCTGCTGAGCTGTGTATCTAATCCTATCCTGTGTGATACTGTCTGCTGAGCCGTGTATCTATTCCTCTCCTGTGTGATACTGTCTGCTGAGCTGTGTATCTAATCCTCTCCTGTGTGATACTGTCTGCTGAGCCGTGTATCTAATCCTCTCCTGTGTGATACTGTCTGCTGAGCCGTGTATCTAATCCTATCCTGTGTGATACTGTCTGCTGAGCCGTGTATCTAATCCTCTCCTGTGTGATACTGTCTGCTGAGCTGTGTATCTAATCCTCTCCTGTGTGATACTGTCTGCTGAGCTGTGTATCTAATCCTCTCCTGTGTGATACTGTCTGCTGAGCTGTGTATCTACTCCTCTCCTCCTCTCCTGTGTGATACCAACTCGGATAATGGGGGTCTTCCCTGGCTACAGGGGTCCAGGTCAGTGACTGCAGACAATCATTGTGGTTGCTCCCAGTAATGACGCCATCACTGTCCTATATACTGACTGTATCGCTGCACCACCAGGGGGCGCTGAGAGGTGGAGTCACCCCGAGGGCAGATTGCCATAATTCACATGATCGGGCGTCAATCACAATCACTGTCAGGCGAGAAAAGTCAAAGGAGGCTGCGACAACTGTGCACAGGATACATAGGCGGTTGTCAGTTGCTGATGATTACCACCACATAGTGACCAAATATTATCACATAAAAAGGACAAATACTGTCACACCATGATCAGATCACATATTTCCACCATATAGCGACCGAATAATACCACATACAAGGAACAAATACCGTCACACCATGACCAGACCTCATATTACCACCACATAGTGGCAGAATAATACCACATACAAGAGACAAATACCATCACACTATGACCAGACCACATAGTACCATCACATAGTGAACGAATAATACTATATTTAAGGAGCAAATACTGCCACACCATGACTAAACCACATATTACCACCACATAGTGACTGAATAATACCACATACAAGGGACAAATACCGTCACAGCATTACCATGACATTATACACAGAAGCTCTGTGTATAGTGTGCAGGTAATACTGAGATCACCAGTGACATTATACACAGGAGCTCTGTATATAGCGTATAGTGTACAGGTAATACAGTGATAACCAGTGACATTATACACAGGAGCTCTGTATATAGTGTATAGTGTACAGGTAATACAGTGATCACCAGTGACATTATACACAGGAGCTCTGTATATAGTGTACAGGTAATACAGTGATGACCAGTGACATTATACACAGGAGCTCTGCATATAGTGTCAGTGTACAGGTAATACAGGGATCACCAGTGAAATTATACACAGGAGCTCTGTATATAGTGTCAGTGTACAGGTAATACATTGATGACCAGTGATATTATACACAGGAGCTCTGTATATAGTGTCAGTGTACAGGTAATACAGTGATCAACAGTGACATTATACACAGGAGCTCTGTATATAGTGTACAGGTAATACAGTGATCACCAGTGACATTATACACAGGAGCTCTGTATATAGTGTCAGTGTACAGGTAATGCAGGGATCACCAGTGACATTCTACACAGGAGCTCTGTATATAGTGTCAGTGTACAGGTAATGCAGGGATCACCAGTGACATTATACACAGGAGCTCTGTATATAGTGTCAGTGTAAAGGTAATGCAGGGATCACCAGTGACATTATAAACAGGAGCTCTGTATATAGTGTCAGTGTACAGGTAATACAGTGATGACCAGTGACATTATACACAGGAGCTCTGTATATAGCATCAGTGTACAGGTAATACAGGGATCACCAGTGACACTATACACAGGAGCTCTGTATATAGCGTCAGTGTACAGGTAATACAGTGATGACCAGTGGCATTATACACAGGAGCTCTGTATATAGTGTCAGTGTACATGTAATACAGTGATCACCAGTGACATTATACACAGGAGCTCTGTGTATAGTGTACATGTAATACAGTGATCACCAGTGACATTATACACAGGAGCTCTGTGTATAGTGTACAGGTAATACAGTGATCACCAGTGACATTATACACAGGGGCTCTGTATATAGTGTATAGTGTACAGGTAATACAGTGATCACTGGTGACCTTATACACATGAGCTCTGTTTATAGTGTATAGTGTACAGGTAATACAGGGATCACCAGTGACATTATACACAGGAGCTCTGTATATAGTGTATAAGTAATACAGTGATCACCAGTGACATTATACACAGGAGCTCTGTATATAGTGTCAGTGTACGGGGTAATACAGGGATCACCAGTGACATTGTACACAGGAGCTCTGTATATAGTGTATAGTTTACAGGTAATACAGAGATCACCAGTGACATTATACACAGGAGCTCTGTATATAGTGTCAGTGTACAGGTAATACAGGGATCACCAGTGACATTATACACAGGAGCTCTGTATATAGTGTATAGTGTACAGGTAATACAGTGATCACCGGTGACATTATACACAGGAGCTCTGTATATAGCGTATAGTGTACAGGTAATACAGTGATAACCAGTGACATTATACACAGGAGCTCTGTATATAGTGTATAGTGTACAGGTAATATAGTTATCACCAGTGACATTATACACAGGAGCTCTGTATATAGTGTCAGTGTACAGGTAATACAGGGATCACCAGTGACATTATACACAGGAGCTCTGTATATAGTGTCAGTGTACAGGTAATACAGGGATCACCAGTGACATTATACACAGGAGCTCTGTATATAGTGTACAGTGTACAGGTAATACAGTGATCACCAGTGACATTATACACAGTGGCTCTGTATATAGTATATAGTGTACAGGTAATACAGTGATCACCGGTGACCTTATTCACATGAGCTCTGTTTATAGTGTATAGTGTAAAGGTAATATAGGGATCACCAGTGACATTATACACAGCTCTGTATATAGTGTATAGTGTACAGGTAATACAGTGATCACCAGTGACATTATACACAGGAGCTCTGTATACAGTGTCAGTGTACAGGTAATACAGGGATCACCAGTGACATTACACACAGGAGCTCTGTGTATAGTGTACAGGTAATACAGAGATCACCAGTGACATTATACACAGGAGCTCTGTATATAGTGTCAGTGTACAGGTAATACAGTGATCACCATTGACATTATACACAGGAGCTCTGTATATAGTGTACAGGTAATACAGTGATCACCAGTGACATTATACACAGGAGCTCTGAATATAGTGTATAGTGTACAGGTAATACAGGGATCACCAGTGACATTATACACATGAGCTCTGTATATAGTGTATAGTGTATAGGTAATACAGTGATCACCAGTGACATTATACACAGGAGCTCTGTATATAGTGTATAGTGTACAGGTAATACAGTGATCACCGTTGACATTATACTCAGGAGCTCTGTATATAGCGTATAGTGTACAGGTAATACAGTGATCACTGGTGACATTATACACAGGAGCTCTGTATATAGTGTGTAGTGTACAGGTAATACAGTGATCACCAGTGACATACACAGGAGCTCTGTATATAGTGTCAGTGTAAAGGTAATACAGGGATCACCAGTGACATTATACCCAGGAGCTCTGTATATAGTGTCAGTGTACAGGTAATACAGTGATGACCAGTGACATTATACACAGGAGCTCTGTATATAGTGTCAGTGTACAGGTAATACTGTGATGACCAGTGACATTATACAGGAGCTCTGTATATAGTGTCAATGTACAGGTAATACAGGGATCACCAGTGACATTATACACAGGAGCTCTGTATATAGTGTGTAGTGTACAGGTAATACAGTGATCACCAGTGACATTATACACAGGAGCTCTGTATATAGTGTCAGTGTACAGGTAATACAGTGATGACCAGTGACATTATACACAGGAGCTCTGTATATAGTGTCAGTGTACAGGTAATACTGTGATGACCAGTGACATTATACAGGAGCTCTGTATATAGTGTCAATGTACAGGTAATACAGGGATCACCAGTGACATTATACACAGGAGCTCTGTATATAGTGTACAGGTAATACAGTGATCACCGGTGACATTATACACAGGAGCTCTGTATATAGCGTATAGTGTACAGGTAATACAGTGATAACCAGTGACATTATACACAGGAGCTCTGTATATAGTGTATAGTGTACAGGTAATACAGTTATCACCAGTGACATACACAGGAGCTCTGTATATAGTGTCAGTGTACAGGTAATACAGGGATCACCAGTGACATTATACACAGGAGCTCTGTATATAGTGTCAGTGTACAGGTAATACAGGGATCACCAGTGACATTATATACAGGAGCTCTGTATATAGTGTATAGTGTACAGGTAATACAGTGATCACCAGTGACATTATACACAGTGGCTCTGTATATAGTATATAGTGTACAGGTAATACAGTGATCACCGGTGACCTTATTCACATGAGCTATGTTTATAGTGTATAGTGTAAAGGTAATATAGGGATCACCAGTGACATTATACACAGGAGCTCTGTATATAGTGTATAGTGTACAGGTAATACAGTGATCACCAGTGACATTATACACAGGAGCTCTGTATACAGTGTCAGTGTACAGGTAATACAGGGATCACCAGTGACATTACACACAGGAGCTCTGTATATAGTGTATAGTGTACAGGTAATACAGAGATCACCAGTGACATTATACACAGGAGCTCTGTATATAGTGTCAGTGTACAGGTAATACAGTGATCACCATTGACATTATACACAGGAGCTCTGTATATAGTGTACAGGTAATACAGTGATCACCAGTGACATTATACCCAGGAGCTCTGAATATAGTGTATAGTGTACAGGTAATACAGGGATCATCAGTGACATTATACACATGAGCTCTGTATATAGTGTATAGGTAATACAGTGATCACCAGTGACATTATACACAGGAGCTCTGTATATAGTGTATAGTGTACAGGTAATACAGTGATCACCGGTGACATTATACTCAGGAGCTCTGTATATAGCGTATAGTGTACAGGTAATACAGTGATCACTGGTGACATTATACACAGGAGCTCTGTATATAGTGTGTAGTGTACAGGTAATACAGTGATCACCAGTGACATTATACACAGGAGCTCTGTATATAGTGTCAGTGTACAGGTAATACAGTGATGACCAGTGACATTATACACAGGAGCTCTGTATATAGTGTCAGGGTACAGGTAATACAGGGATCACCAATGACATACACAGGAGCTCTGTATATAGTGTCAGTGTACAGGTAATACAGTGATGACCAGTGACATTATACACAGGAGCTCTGTATATAGTGTCAGTGTACAGGTAATACAGTGATGACAAGTGACATTATACACAGGAGCTCTGTATATAGTGTCAGTGTACAGGTAATACAGTGATCACCAGTGACATTATACACAGGAGCTCTGTATATAGTATCAGTGTACAGGTAATATAGTGATCACCAGTGACATTATACACAGGAGCTCTGTATATAGTGTACAGGTAATACAGTGATAACCAGTGGCATTATACACAGGAGCTCTGTATATAGTGTCAGTGTACAGGTAATACAGTGATCACCAGTGACATTATACACAGGAGCTCTGTATATAGTGTCAGTGTACAGGTAATACAGGGATCACCAGTGACATTATACACTGGAACTCTGTATATAGTGTCAGTGTACAGGTAATACAGGGATCACCAGTGACATTATACACAGGAGCTCTGTATATAGTGTCAGTGTAGAGGTAATACAGTGATCACCAGTGACATTATACACAGGAGCTCTGTATATAGTGTCAGTGTACAGGTAATATAGGGATCACCAGTGACATTATACACAGGAGCTCTGTATATAGTGTCAGTGTACAGCTAATACAGGGATCACCAGTGACATTATACACAGGAGCTCTGTATATAGTGTATAGTGTACAGGTAATACAGTGATCACCAGTGACATTATACACAGTGGCTCTGTATATAGTATATAGTGTACAGGTAATACAGTGATCACCGGTGACCTTATTCACATGAGCTATGTTTATAGTGTATAGTGTAAAGGTAATATAGGGATCACCAGTGACATTATACACAGGAGCTCTGTATATAGTGTCCGTGTACAGGTAATACTGTGATGACCAGTGACATTATACAGGAGCTCTGTATATAGTGTCAATGTACAGGTAATACAGGGATCACCAGTGACATTATACACAGGAGCTCTGTATATAGTGTGTAGTGTACAGGTAATACAGTGATCACCAGTGACATTATACACAGGAGCTCTGTATATAGTGTCAGTGTACAGGTAATACAGTGATGACCAGTGACATTATACACAGGAGCTCTGTATATAGTGTCAGTGTACAGGTAATACTGTGATGACCAGTGACATTATACAGGAGCTCTGTATATAGTGTCAATGTACAGGTAATACAGGGATCACCAGTGACATTATACACAGGAGCTCTGTATATAGTGTACAGGTAATACAGTGATCACCGGTGACATTATACACAGGAGTTCTGTATATAGCGTATAGTGTACAGGTAATACAGTGATAACCAGTGACATTATACACAGGAGCTCTGTATATAGTGTATAGTGTACAGGTAATACAGTTATCACCAGTGACATACACAGGAGCTCTGTATATAGTGTCAGTGTACAGGTAATACAGGGATCACCAGTGACATTATACACAGGAGCTCTGTATATAGTGTCAGTGTACAGGTAATACAGGGATCACCAGTGACATTATATACAGGAGCTCTGTATATAGTGTATAGTGTACAGGTAATACAGTGATCACCAGTGACATTATACACAGTGGCTCTGTATATAGTATATAGTGTACAGGTAATACAGTGATCACCGGTGACCTTATTCACATGAGCTATGTTTATAGTGTATAGTGTAAAGGTAATATAGGGATCACCAGTGACATTATACACAGGAGCTCTGTATATAGTGTATAGTGTACAGGTAATACAGTGATCACCAGTGACATTATACACAGGAGCTCTGTATACAGTGTCAGTGTACAGGTAATACAGGGATCACCAGTGACATTACACACAGGAGCTCTGTATATAGTGTATAGTGTACAGGTAATACAGAGATCACCAGTGACATTATACACAGGAGCTCTGTATATAGTGTCAGTGTACAGGTAATACAGTGATCACCATTGACATTATACACAGGAGCTCTGTATATAGTGTACAGGTAATACAGTGATCACCAGTGACATTATACCCAGGAGCTCTGAATATAGTGTATAGTGTACAGGTAATACCGGGATCATCAGTGACATTATACACATGAGCTCTGTATATAGTGTATAGGTAATACAGTGATCACCAGTGACATTATACACAGGAGCTCTGTATATAGTGTATAGTGTACAGGTAATACAGTGATCACCGGTGACATTATACTCAGGAGCTCTGTATATAGCGTATAGTGTACAGGTAATACAGTGATCACTGGTGACATTATACACAGGAGCTCTGTATATAGTGTGTAGTGTACAGGTAATACAGTGATCACCAGTGACATTATACACAGGAGCTCTGTATATAGTGTCAGTGTACAGGTAATACAGTGATGACCAGTGACATTATACACAGGAGCTCTGTATATAGTGTCAGGGTACAGGTAATACAGGGATCACCAATGACATTATACACAGAAGCTCTGTATATAGTGTCAGTGTACAGGTAATACAGTGATGACCAGTGACATTATACACAGGAGCTCTGTATATAGTGTCAGTGTACAGGTAATACAGTGATGACAAGTGACATTATACACAGGAGCTCTGTATATAGTGTCAGTGTACAGGTAATACAGTGATCACCAGTGACATTATACACAGGAGCTCTGTATATAGTATCAGTGTACAGGTAATATAGTGATCACCAGTGACATTATACACAGGAGCTCTGTATATAGTGTACAGGTAATACAGTGATAACCAGTGGCATTATACACAGGAGCTCTGTATATAGTGTCAGTGTACAGGTAATACAGTGATCACCAGTGACATTATACACAGGAGCTCTGTATATAGTGTCAGTGTACAGGTAATACAGGGATCACCAGTGACATTATACACTGGAGCTCTGTATATAGTGTCAGTGTACAGGTAATACAGGGATCACCAGTGACATTATACACAGGAGCTCTGTATATAGTGTCAGTGTAGAGGTAATACAGTGATCACCAGTGACATTATACACAGGAGCTCTGTATATAGTGTCAGTGTACAGGTAATACAGGGATCACCAGTGACATTATACACAGGAGCTCTGTATATAGTGTCAGTGTACAGCTAATACAGGGATCACCAGTGACATTATACACAGGAGCTCTGTATATAGTGTATAGTGTACAGGTAATACAGTGATCAACAGTGACATTATACACAGTGGCTCTGTATATAGTGTACAGGTAATACAGTGATCACCGGTGACCTTATTCACATGAGCTATGTTTATAGTGTATAGTGTAAAGGTAATATAGGGATCACCAGTGACATTATACACAGGAGCTCTGTATATAGTGTATAGTGTACAGGTAATACAGTGATCACCAGTGACATTATACACAGGAGCTCTGTATACAGTGTCAGTGTACAGGTAATACAGGGATCACCAGTGACATTACACACAGGAGCTCTGTATATAGTGTATAGTGTACAGGTAATACAGAGATCACCAGTGACATTATACACAGTGGCTCTGTATATAGTGTCAGTGTACAGGTAATACAGTGATCACCATTGACATTATACACAGGAGCTCTGTATATAGTGTACAGGTAATACAGTGATCACCAGTGACATTATACCCAGGAGCTCTGAATATAGTGTATAGTGTACAGGTAATACAGGGATCACCAGTGACATTATACACATGAGCTCTGTATATAGTGTATAGGTAATACAGTGATCACCAGTGACATTATACACAGGAGCTCTGTATATAGTGTCAGTGTACAGGTAATGCAGTGATCACCAGTGACATTATACACTGGAGCTCTGTATATAGTGTTAGTGTACAGGTAATACAGTGATGACCAGTGACATTATACACAGGAGCTCTGTATATAGTGTCAGTGTACAGGTAATACAGTGATCACCAGTGACATTATACACAGGAGCTCTGTATATAGTGTCAGTGTACAGGTTATACACGGATCACCAGTGACATTATACACAGGAGCTCTGTATATAGTGTCAGTGTACAGGTAATACAGGGATCACCAGTGACATTATACACAGGAGCTCTGTATATAGTGTCAGTGTACAGGTAATACAGTGATGACCAGTGACATTATACACAGGAGCTCTGTATATAGTGTCAGTGTACAGGTAATACAGGGATCACCAGTGACATTATACACAGGAGCTCTGTATATATTGTCAGTGTACAGGTAATACAGTGATGACCAGTGACATTATACACAGGAGCTCTGCATATAGTGTCAGTGTACAGGTAATACAGTGATCACCAGTGACATTATACATAGGAGCTCTTTATATAGTGTATAGTATACAGGTAATACAGTGATCACCAGTGACATTATACACAGTGGCTCTGTATATAGTATATATTGTACAGGTAATACAGTGATCACCGGTGACCTTATTCACATGAGCTCTGTTTATAGTGTATAGTGTAAAGGTAATATAGGGATCACCAGTGACATTATACACAGGAGCTCTGTATATAGTGTATAGTGTACAGGTAATACAGTGATCACCAGTGACATTATACACAAGAGCTCTGTATACAGTGTCAGTGTACAGGTAATACAGGGATAACCAGTGACATTACACACAGGAGCTCTGTATATAGTGTATAGTGTACAGGTAATACAGAGATCACCAGTGACATTATACACAGGAGCTCTGTATATAGTGTCAGTGTACAGGTAATACAGTGATCACCATTGACATTATACACAGGAGCTCTGTATATAGTGTACAGGTAATACAGTGATCACCAGTGACATTATACACAGGAGCTCTGAATATTGTGTATAGTGTACAGGTAATACAGGGATCACCAGTGACATTATACACATGAGCTCTGTATATAGTGTATAGGTAATACAGTGATCAACAGTGACATTATACACAGGAGCTCTGTATATAGTGTGTAGTGTACAGGTAATACAGTGATCACCGGTGACATTATACTCAGAAGCTCTGTATATAGCGTATAGTGTACAGGTAATACAGTGATCACTGGTGACATTATACACAGGAGCTCTGTATATAGTGTGTAGTGTACAGGTAATACAGGGATCACCAGTGACATTATACCCAGGAGCTCTGTATATAGTGTCAGTGTACAGGTAATACAGTGATGACCAGTGACATTATACACAGGAGCTCTGTATATAGTGTCAGTGTACAGGTAATACAGGGATCACCAGTGACATTATACACAGGAGCTCTGTATATAGTGTCAGTGTACAGGTAATACAGTGATCACCAGTGACATTATACACAGGAGCTCTGTATATAGTGTCAGTGTACAAGTAATACAGTGATCACCAGTGACATTATACACAGGAGCTCTGTATATAGTATCAGTGTACAGGTAATATAGTGATCACCAGTGACATTATACACCGGAGCTCTGTATATAGTGTACAGGTAATACAGTGATAACCAGTGGCATTATACACAGGAGCTCTGTATATAGTGTCAGTGTACAGGTAATACAGTGATCACCAGTGACATTATACACAGGAGCTCTGTATATAGTGTCAGTGTACAGAGAATACAGGGATCACCAGTGACATTATACACAGGAGCTCTGTATATACTGTCAGTGTACAGGTAATACAGGGATCACCAGTGACATTATACACAGGAGCTCTGTATATAGTGTCAGTGTACATGTAATACAGTGATAACCAGTGACATTATACACAGGAGCTCTGTATATAGTGTCAGTGTACAGAGAATACAGGGATCACCAGTGACATTATACACAGGAGCTCTGTATATACTGTCAGTGTACAGGTAATACAGGGATCACCAGTGACATTATACTCAGGAGCTCTGTATATAGTGTATAGTGTACAGGTAATACAGTGATAACCAGTGACATTATACACAGGAGCTCTGTATATAGTGTTAGTGTACAGGTAATACAGTGATCACCAGTGACATTATACACAGGAGCTCTGTATACAGTGTCAGTGTACAGGTAATACAGAGATCACCAGTGACATTATACACAGGAGCTCTGTATATAGTGTCAGTGTACAGGTAATACAGTGATCACCATTGACATTATACACAGGAGCTCTGTATATAGTGTACAGGTAATACAGTGATCACCAGTGACATTATACACAGGAGCTCTGAATATAGTGTATAGTGTACAGGTAATACAGGGATCACCAGTGACATTATACACAGGAGCTCTGTATATAGTGTATAGTGTATAGGTAATACAGTGATCACCGGTGACATTATACTCAGGAGCTCTGTATATATCGTATAGTGTACCGGTAATACAGTGATCACTGGTGACATTATACACAGGATCTCTGTATATAGTGTGTAGTGTACAGGTAATACAGTGATCACCAGTGACATTATACACAGGAGCTCTGTATATAGTGTCAGTGTAAAGGTAATACAGGGATCACCAGTGACATTATACCCAGGAGCTCTGTATATAGTGTCAGTGTACAGGTAATACAGTGATCACCAGTGACATTATACACAGGAGCTCTGTATATAGTGTCAGTGTACAGGTAATACAGTGATCACCAGTGACATTATACACAGGAGCTCTGTATATAGTGTCAGTGTACAGGTAATACAGGGATCACCAGTGACATTATACACAGGAGCTCTGTATATAGTGTCAGTGTACAGGTAATACAGTGATCACCAGTGACATTATACACAGGTGCTCTGTATATAGTGTCAGTGTACAGGTAATACAGGGATCACCAGTGACATTATACACAGGAGCTCTGTATATAGTGTCAGTGTACAGGTAATACAGTGATCACCAGTGACATTATACACAGGAGCTCTGTGTATAGTGTCAGTGTACAGGTAATACAGTGATCACCAGTGACATTATACACAGGAGCTCTGTATATAGTGTCAGTGTACAGGTAATACAGTGATCACCAGTGACATTATACACAGGAGCTCTGTATATAGTGTCAGTGTACAGGTAATACAGTGATCACCAGTGACATTATACACAGGTGCTCTGTATATAGTGTCAGTGTACAGGTAATACAGTGATCACCAGTGACATTATACACTGGAGCTCTGTATATAGTGTTAGTGTACAGGTAATACAGTGATGACCAGTGACATTATACACAGGAGCTCTGTATATAGTGTCAGTGTACAGGTAATACAGTGATCACCAGTGACATTACACACAGGAGCTCTGTATATAGTGTATAGTGTACAGGTAATACAGAGATCACCAGTGACATTATACACAGTGGCTCTGTATATAGTGTCAGTGTACAGGTAATACAGTGATCACCATTGACATTATACACAGGAGCTCTGTATATAGTGTACAGGTAATACAGTGATCACCAGTGACATTATACCCAGGAGCTCTGAATATAGTGTATAGTGTACAGGTAATACAGGGATCACCAGTGACATTATACACATGAGCTCTGTATATAGTGTATAGGTAATACAGTGATCACCAGTGACATTATACACAGGAGCTCTGTATATAGTGTCAGTGTACAGGTAATGCAGTGATCACCAGTGACATTATACACTGGAGCTCTGTATATAGTGTTAGTGTACAGGTAATACAGTGATGACCAGTGACATTATACACAGGAGCTCTGTATATAGTGTCAGTGTACAGGTAATACAGTGATCACCAGTGACATTATACACAGGAGCTCTGTATATAGTGTCAGTGTACAGGTTATACACGGATCACCAGTGACATTATACACAGGAGCTCTGTATATAGTGTCAGTGTACAGGTAATACAGGGATCACCAGTGACATTATACACAGGAGCTCTGTATATAGTGTCAGTGTACAGGTAATACAGTGATGACCAGTGACATTATACACAGGAGCTCTGTATATAGTGTCAGTGTACAGGTAATACAGGGATCACCAGTGACATTATACACAGGAGCTCTGTATATATTGTCAGTGTACAGGTAATACAGTGATGACCAGTGACATTATACACAGGAGCTCTGCATATAGTGTCAGTGTACAGGTAATACAGTGATCACCAGTGACATTATACATAGGAGCTCTTTATATAGTGTATAGTATACAGGTAATACAGTGATCACCAGTGACATTATACACAGTGGCTCTGTATATAGTATATATTGTACAGGTAATACAGTGATCACCGGTGACCTTATTCACATGAGCTCTGTTTATAGTGTATAGTGTAAAGGTAATATAGGGATCACCAGTGACATTATACACAGGAGCTCTGTATATAGTGTATAGTGTACAGGTAATACAGTGATCACCAGTGACATTATACACAAGAGCTCTGTATACAGTGTCAGTGTACAGGTAATACAGGGATAACCAGTGACATTACACACAGGAGCTCTGTATATAGTGTATAGTGTACAGGTAATACAGAGATCACCAGTGACATTATACACAGGAGCTCTGTATATAGTGTCAGTGTACAGGTAATACAGTGATCACCATTGACATTATACACAGGAGCTCTGTATATAGTGTACAGGTAATACAGTGATCACCAGTGACATTATACACAGGAGCTCTGAATATTGTGTATAGTGTACAGGTAATACAGGGATCACCAGTGACATTATACACATGAGCTCTGTATATAGTGTATAGGTAATACAGTGATCAACAGTGACATTATACACAGGAGCTCTGTATATAGTGTGTAGTGTACAGGTAATACAGTGATCACCGGTGACATTATACTCAGAAGCTCTGTATATAGCGTATAGTGTACAGGTAATACAGTGATCACTGGTGACATTATACACAGGAGCTCTGTATATAGTGTGTAGTGTACAGGTAATACAGGGATCACCAGTGACATTATACCCAGGAGCTCTGTATATAGTGTCAGTGTACAGGTAATACAGTGATGACCAGTGACATTATACACAGGAGCTCTGTATATAGTGTCAGTGTACAGGTAATACAGGGATCACCAGTGACATTATACACAGGAGCTCTGTATATAGTGTCAGTGTACAGGTAATACAGTGATCACCAGTGACATTATACACAGGAGCTCTGTATATAGTGTCAGTGTACAAGTAATACAGTGATCACCAGTGACATTATACACAGGAGCTCTGTATATAGTATCAGTGTACAGGTAATATAGTGATCACCAGTGACATTATACACCGGAGCTCTGTATATAGTGTACAGGTAATACAGTGATAACCAGTGGCATTATACACAGGAGCTCTGTATATAGTGTCAGTGTACAGGTAATACAGTGATCACCAGTGACATTATACACAGGAGCTCTGTATATAGTGTCAGTGTACAGAGAATACAGGGATCACCAGTGACATTATACACAGGAGCTCTGTATATACTGTCAGTGTACAGGTAATACAGGGATCACCAGTGACATTATACACAGGAGCTCTGTATATAGTGTCAGTGTACATGTAATACAGTGATAACCAGTGACATTATACACAGGAGCTCTGTATATAGTGTCAGTGTACAGAGAATACAGGGATCACCAGTGACATTATACACAGGAGCTCTGTATATACTGTCAGTGTACAGGTAATACAGGGATCACCAGTGACATTATACTCAGGAGCTCTGTATATAGTGTATAGTGTACAGGTAATACAGTGATAACCAGTGACATTATACACAGGAGCTCTGTATATAGTGTTAGTGTACAGGTAATACAGTGATCACCAGTGACATTATACACAGGAGCTCTGTATACAGTGTCAGTGTACAGGTAATACAGAGATCACCAGTGACATTATACACAGGAGCTCTGTATATAGTGTCAGTGTACAGGTAATACAGTGATCACCATTGACATTATACACAGGAGCTCTGTATATAGTGTACAGGTAATACAGTGATCACCAGTGACATTATACACAGGAGCTCTGAATATAGTGTATAGTGTACAGGTAATACAGGGATCACCAGTGACATTATACACAGGAGCTCTGTATATAGTGTATAGTGTATAGGTAATACAGTGATCACCGGTGACATTATACTCAGGAGCTCTGTATATATCGTATAGTGTACCGGTAATACAGTGATCACTGGTGACATTATACACAGGATCTCTGTATATAGTGTGTAGTGTACAGGTAATACAGTGATCACCAGTGACATTATACACAGGAGCTCTGTATATAGTGTCAGTGTAAAGGTAATACAGGGATCACCAGTGACATTATACCCAGGAGCTCTGTATATAGTGTCAGTGTACAGGTAATACAGTGATCACCAGTGACATTATACACAGGAGCTCTGTATATAGTGTCAGTGTACAGGTAATACAGTGATCACCAGTGACATTATACACAGGAGCTCTGTATATAGTGTCAGTGTACAGGTAATACAGGGATCACCAGTGACATTATACACAGGAGCTCTGTATATAGTGTCAGTGTACAGGTAATACAGTGATCACCAGTGACATTATACACAGGTGCTCTGTATATAGTGTCAGTGTACAGGTAATACAGGGATCACCAGTGACATTATACACAGGAGCTCTGTATATAGTGTCAGTGTACAGGTAATACAGTGATCACCAGTGACATTATACACAGGAGCTCTGTGTATAGTGTCAGTGTACAGGTAATACAGTGATCACCAGTGACATTATACACAGGAGCTCTGTATATAGTGTCAGTGTACAGGTAATACAGTGATCACCAGTGACATTATACACAGGAGCTCTGTATATAGTGTCAGTGTACAGGTAATACAGTGATCACCAGTGACATTATACACAGGTGCTCTGTATATAGTGTCAGTGTACAGGTAATACAGTGATCACCAGTGACATTATACACTGGAGCTCTGTATATAGTGTTAGTGTACAGGTAATACAGTGATGACCAGTGACATTATACACAGGAGCTCTGTATATAGTGTCAGTGTACAGGTAATACAGTGATCACCAGTGACATTATACACAGGAGCTCTGTATATAGTGTCAGTGTACAGGTAATACAGGGATCACCAGTGACATTATACACAGGAGCTCTGTATATAGTGTCAGTGTACAGGTAATACAGTGATCACCAGTGACATTATACACAGGAGCTCTGTATATAGTGTCCGTGTACAGGTAATGCAGTGATCACCAGTGACATTATACACTGGAGCTCTGTATATAGTGTCAGTGTACAGGTAATACAGTGATGACCAGTGACATTATACACAGGAGCTCTGTATATAGTGTCAGTGTACAGGTAATACAGGGATCACCAGTGACATTATACACAAGGGCTCTGTATATAGTGTATAGTGTACAGGTAATACAGTGATAACCAGTGACATTATACACAGGAGCTCTGTATGTAGTGTATAGTGTACAGGTAATACAGTGATCACCAGTGATGTTATACACAGGAGGTCTGTATATAGTGTCAGTGTATAGTGTAAGTGTACAGATAATACACTGAATCACTGATAATACACTGCTTAGGACTCGCCTCTGAATAAAATAACACAGTTATCTAGAGCACATTCCCCAACTTCTACAGTACACAAATATGCATCCACCATTAATATATAATTAGTTATTATGCAACCCACCATTCCAAATATCAATTGTAATCCACCACTGCGCCATCCTATAGCCACTTTCCCCACCCAATAAACATATAAATTAACACCTGTACTCTTTCCCCAATACAATACCAGTCACACTCAACGCCCCCCACTCTGTACCGCCTGCTCCCCCAATTCATTATATTTACTTGCACCCCTCCACCCCAATTCATTATGTCTTGTCCGCGTTCTCTCCCACCCCTACTTCAACATCATTTCCTCTCCCACACCCCCAATTAATTTACTCTTCCCCATCCACAATTCATCATGATATGCTGTACCCCATCCTCAATTCATCATTATTTAATCTCCCCGCCCTCAACTTCATTTGCTGTCCCCCACCCCCAACCCATCATGATTTGCTCCCCCACACCAATTTAATTCATTTAATTAAAAAAAAAAAAAGAAGTTTTTCATACTTACTTTTCATACGAACCCCTGCAGGCGCAACTTCATTTCCGGTGTCCCCCTGGTGAGTGGTGCGCGTTCATGCGCGGCACCAGCGCGTCACATAAAAGGCGGGCTTTGGGTCCCCCCTTTTTACTTCTGTACATCGGGCCCCATACACCAGTAAGGCCTGATGGCAGCCCTGACGGGAAGTGTAAATGTGACACCCCAGGGGTCTGGTTGCCACAGTGATAGAGATGTTATGTCTGAGAGCAGGTGGGAGGTCCTTTGGTCAGGGATCCTGTGCATGCCACACCTCCTGCCCAGTCTTGGGAGGGGAAGAACTTCCCCTGTATAAACCCGGGGCTGAGGCAGGGTGAGTCAGACAAGGAGAGTGGAGAAGAGAAGCAGCATAGGAAGCAGCAGAGTTACAAGGAGTCAGGGGCTGGCAGCTGCAGAGCTCGCCCTGACTAAGAAGATTCTTTACCGGACCCGGAGTCCGAGGCTGTGGGGACTAACTCCTACCCAGCAGCAGAATCCGTCGGGCAGGGGATTTCAGGTCCTCTGGCCCAGAAGCCTGAAGGCACGGTCACACGCGTGGGACCAGCACCGCCATCGTGGAGCGGAAGCCATTAGAAGGCCCCGAGTCACCGGCCATACGGGTGAGCACCACACGGTACACTCAGGGACGTGGGCTACTTACATCAGCTTCTAGCAAGGTAGCCAGAAGAGTACAGTCAGTTTGGGAGGCCTACAACTACGCCTGGCCAGGGGAGATCCCATCTGCTCAAGGACTGACCAGGCCCCGTTCGCTAGCAAGTACTCCGGGAGGGTCTATCGTTGTTACCAGTAAAGACCCTGAACTACACCGTACCGTCTCTGAGTGGTTCCTGCTACCCCCATCATCCACGTCGGCTGCCCTGAGACCATACCCCTCCCGTTGGGGGTTATACTATCACGCTGCACAATCCTACCACCGGCCTCAGCGGTCTGCCCTGCAGCAGCAGCTTCCTGGCTGCACTCAACGGGTGGCGTAGTCATCAACTATTTACTACTAATAGACTGCCGTCTAGTTTGACTCCCTGGGCACGGACCGGGTCACCGCCACGAGATTACAACCCTCCACGGATCCGGCTCCGGGTAAGCTCCCGCGTGCGCACCGCAGCGCGACACAGGCCCAGGGGCGCGTCAACTTTGGCGTAGTCGGCAGGATTTCGTGCCCGCAACCACCGGGTACTGCGTGCCTGAAAAGCAAAGACTGTTCAAACTTACCAGTGGTGAAGGTTTCCCGCCATCCGGCGCCATCTTCTACCTTCTTCCCGCCATCCGCGAAGTTTTCCCGCCATCCGGCGCCATCTTCGACCTTCTTCCCGCCATCCGTGGAGTTTTCCCGCCATTGGACGCCATCTTGAGGATGCCGCGCGGGAAGAAGAGGGGCGTGGACTCCGAAAGCGCGCGAGAACTGAAGCCCCTCCTCACGTCCGGACGTTGCGTAAGGTCCTGGAAGGAGCCCAGCAGACGCCGACGTCACAGGAGCGCGACGGAAGGTCCTCAACCCTGACGATCCACTGCGGAGCCGCGGCCTACGGAAGAGGATCATCGCAAGGTAGGCCACGGTCCACTAGGGGGGAGGAAGATGTCGGATACGGAGGAGAGCTTCACTGCCTCAACCCCCGCCAGCGCTACCGCTGCTGCAGTTATGCCCTTCACCATGCCCTATATCCCGGGAGCAGCTTGGCTACCCCAGTACTCAGGGGAGTCACATACCCTGCATGACTTTAGAGAAAAGCTGGATAGCCTCTTCCAGGTGTACCCCCTCACAGAAGAGCAAAAAGTGAGCATCCTGGTGGCCCAACTAACAGGGGCAGCCAAAAGGGAAGTAAAATCCTGGCCACCTGGGGGGAGGACTGTCGCAGGGATACTAACCCGGCTGAAGGACACCTTTGATACCCGCACCTCAGCCGAGATTAAGCTTAGATTCTACGGGTGCAAGCAGCGAGCGCATGAGAGTATAAGGGACTATGCACTAAACCTACAAGAGGCCCTGAGGGCCATAAAGCAGACCGACCCTGATGGGGTGGGAAACGAGGACAGGCTGTTGACTGAACAATTTATAGAGGGTTTATATTGCAATGCCCACCGAACCCAGTTGCGGGCAATGGCCTTACAGGATCCCCATCTGGACTTTGCACAGTTCAAGGACAGAGCCATCCGGGTGCTCCGAGAACCGGCACCAGGTGGCGTTGTGACCCACAGACGCCCCACTACCACTTACTACCAGGAGGCGGCGCCCTTGCCAGCAGGGCCTGTGGGAGCTGATGCGCAGGCTTTGGACAATGACCCGGCTCCAGACCTACACCATCAGGTCCAAGAGCTAGCTAAGAGCGTTGCTGCGCTAACCCGAACTGTGCAGTCTTTACAGGTTTCCACCCCAGGGAAGATCCAGCTGGCATCCGGACCGGAGGACATCCCGTGGCGTCGACCAAGGAGGACCCCACCGGCCAGAGGAAGACCCAGTGACCGATACAGTGAGGACGGACGACCCATCTGCCGCCGCTGCAATCAACCCGGACATATGGCAAGGTACTGTTCTTTAAACGGGCACAACCTGGGGTAGAGGGCCAACCCCCAGGAAAAAGATCACCAGGCCCATCGAACTGGCGCGACAGATATGTGGGAGGACGTCCAGTCTTGCCTGTGGTACTGGATGGCATTCCCATGAGTGCCCTACTGGACACCGGGTCACAGGTCACCACCATCCCGTACGTGCTCTTCAAGCAGTACTGGAATGACTCGGATATTACCCGCTACCCCGACGACGACTTGAGTATCATCGCCAGCAATGGTCAGCCCGTGCCACAGATCGGATTTAAAGAGGTGACCATCAAAATTGGTAGAGTCGAACTGGCCGCACAGGGACTGATCATTGTAGATATCGATAAACATGAGTCACCCAAAAATAACTCTAGGAACTAATGTAATTGAAAATTGTCTTGCAGAGGTGATTTTCCTTTTACAGCAGGTTGCCAAGAACGCCAGCTCCGGCCAGCAGCGAGTGCTCCAGAAAGAGATCCGGGCACTGATGCAACGGCAACAAGTGGAACTCTCCGGCGGTGAGATTGGTAGCGTAAGAATGTGTGACCCTTTTCCTATTGCCATGCCCCCAAAAAGTGAAATGATGATTTGGTGCCGGGCAGCTATTGGTCTGAGAGGTAGAGATTACCAGGCAATGGTAGAACCAGTTTACTCAGACAGTAGGCCCACCATTTTGACAGCACGGGGGGTGGTCAATGTACGCCATGGGAGGGTGCCCATTCGCATAATAAATATCGGGGAGAGGGAAGTGTACCTGCCCCGGTATGCCACGCTAGCCAAATTATATACCACTAATCAAAGTTCTATACAATCTGTGGAACCCTTGCCTCCATCTCACCCGGAGGAAGGTAACGGCTCTAAGAAAGACATGGAGGACTGGTGTCAGCAACTACATTTGGGTACTGACTCCACTCCCTCACATCAGAAACAAGGAGTCTATCGGGTGGTTCAAGAGTATGAGAGAGTGTTTAGTAAACACCCGTTAGACTTCGGGCGAGTCAAGGGGGTAGAACATCGCATCCCCACGGGAGATCATCCTCCCATAAAAGAGAGGTATCGACCCGTACCCCCTGCACATTACCAACACGCCAAGGGGATGCTTAGAGATATGAAGGAGGCTGGGGTAATCCGGGATAGTTGTAGCCCCTGGGCAGCCCCATTAGTTTTAGTCAAAAAGAAAGACAACACCATGAGGATGTGTGTAGATTACCGGAAAATCAACCGTATCACACACAAGGATGCGTACCCCTTACCAAGGATAGAGGAGTCATTGGCTGCTTTAAGATCTGCTAACTTCTTCTCTACCTTGGATCTCACTAGCGGGTACTGGCAGGTTCCTGTAGCAGAGGCGGACCGGGAGAAGACCGCATTCACCACCCCGATGGGACTTAGCGAGTTCACCTGCATGCCGTTCGGACTCTGCAACGCACCAGGAACCTTCCAACGCCTAATGGAGTGTTGTCTGGGCCACAGAAACTTCGAGACGGTCCTGTTGTACCTGGACGATGTCATCGTATATTCCAAGACGTATGAGGACCACCTGAAACACCTGGCGGAAGTGTTCGAGGCTCTGGCGAGTTACGGCCTAAAGGTGAAACCCTCCAAGTGTCACCTCCTGAAACCAAAGGTGCAGTACCTGGGACACGTGGTGAGCGCTGACGGAGTGGCTCCCGACCCCGATAAGATCACCGCAATTAAGGGATGGCCAAGCCCCTCCAGCGTAAAAGAAGTGCGGCAGTTCCTCGGGTTGGTAGGCTACTACCGAAGGTTTATTCCCGGTTTCACCAAAAAGGCAGCACCTATGCAGGACCTCCTGATAGGCCAGTCCCGGAAGGCCAAGAACCAGAAGCCGCCCTTCAAATGGGAAGAGCTGGAAGAAGAGTCCTTCCGCCAGCTGAAGATGGCCCTCACGGGGGACGAAATCCTGGCGTACCCGGATTATAGCCAGCCCTTTATCCTCTACACCGACGCCAGTAACATCGGGCTAGGAGCCGTACTGTCCCAGATCCAGCAGGGGAAGGAACGAGTAATCGCCTACGCCAGCCGAAAACTGCGACCCACCGAAAGGAACCCCGAGAATTACAGCTCATTTAAGTTAGAGTTCCTGGCCGTAGTATGGGCAATCACTGAGCGCTTTAAGCATTACCTCGCTTCTTCCCGGTTCACCGTGTACACGGATAACAACCCGCTGACACACCTGGACACGGCAAGACTCGGTGCCCTGGAGCAGAGGTGGATGGCCCGTCTGTCCAACTACGAGTTCACAATTAAATACCGGGCAGGACGCTCCAATACCAACGCGGACGCCCTGTCCAGGATGCCCAACCTGCCGGACGGAGGAGAAGATCCGGAGGGACTGGAAGAAGTTGAACTCCCTGCGTTCCACCGTCATGGGACTATTCAGTATTCCCACCGGGTAAGGAGTAAGCAGGCTGCTACGTTGAACCCCTTACCCCACTACAACTGGGCGGAAACGCAAGACAGCGACCCTGCCGTCCGACTGGTGAAGGAGATGCTGACTCGGCCGGAGGCTCGCCTTGAACCAGACGCTCCGGAGGAAGCCAAACAACTATGGGCAGAGAAGAGTCGACTGTTCCTTTACAAAGGGAAGTTGTGCCGCAGAATGGTTAACTCCCGGACGCATGAATTACTCTGGCAAGTAGTGGTGCCACGAAGAGACGCAGCCATGGTGATGGAGGCATACCACGACGGAGCTGGACACTTTGGGTGGAAAAAGCTGGAGTTCCTGCTGCGCGAGCGGTTCCACTGGGTAGGCATGAGGGGAACCATCGAGAAGTGGTGCAGAGATTGTGGCCCGTGCAACCTGAGAAGGAAGGACCGAGCCAGCCAGAAGACTCCCCTGCAGTCCATCGTCACCCGGCAACCGTTGGAACTGGTAGCCTTGGATCATGTAAAACTGACCCCAAGCAGAAGTGGCTACGTCTACGCGTTAACCATCGTGGATCATTACTCCCGGTTCTTGGTTGTCGTCCCCGTCAAGGACTTAACGGCTCAAACAGCAGCTAGAGCCTTCCAGCAGCACTTCTGCCGTCCACACGGGTACCCGGACCAAGTGCTGACGGACCAGGGACCTGCCTTTGAAGCGGAGGTCTTTCAGGAATTCTGCAATCTGTATGGCTGCCGGAAGATAAGGACGACACCCTACCATCCGCAGACTAATGGACTTTGTGAAAAAATGAACCAGGTGGTAATGGATCTTCTAAAAACGTTGCCCCTGGAAGAACGCAGTCTGTGGCCTGAGAAGCTGCCCGATCTGGTGGACCTATACAACCACATCCCGGTAGGTTCCACCAACTGTACCCCGGCTTACCTAATGAGGGCAAGACCTGGTAAGTTACCTGTTGACCTGGAAATGGGAGTCCTGACACCCGAGGACACTTCACCAGAAACAGACTGGGACACAGAGAGGCAGCAGCAGTACCGGAGAGTACAGGAGAGCGTGGAGCGAAGTCTCTGTCAGGCTAGGGAAAGACAAGAGAAAACTTATAACCAGTATGCTCCCGCTGTTCCCCTGGTACCCGGAGAGCAGGTCTTGAAGAGGAAAAGACGGCTCCACAAGTTGGACGACCAGTGGGAGAAGGACCCGTACACCGTACTGCCCTCAAGCCACGAGAACCCGAAGGTCTGTACCATCAGTAAAGACGGAGGGGAAACCACAGCCATTGTATCCCGGGACCACCTGAAGAAGTGTCCCGAACAACTGAGGAACCCTGAAGAGGAACAAGAAGACCATCGACCCGTGGAAGAAAGGGAAGATATGGTTAGTACCGTGCTCGGGGACTTTCCTCAGTCTTGGACTCAAGTCAATGGTGCAGTTGTGGTACCCGTACTCACCTTCCTCCAACCATCATCCCAAGAACCTACGGAGCAACGGGTAGAGCTGGAAGAACAGCCGGTCCAGGAGGCAGAAGACTCCACACAAGCAGAACAGGAGAATCAACCCTCTGCTTATAGTGAGCCTGCCGTACCCCTAGTGAGACAAAGAGCCGGTAGACAGCTGCCCAGTTTACCCTTGACAGCTCCTACACCCTGTAGTTCAGGGCCAGACAGTCAGCTCCGTAGGTCCACTCGGGCCACTAGAGGCCAGTTACCCGCACGCTGGAGAATTTAAAGTGTATAAATTGTTTTATCTATGTTTTTCTGTGTCTTGTTGCTTGTGTATAATTTTGTGTTTCTAGTTATTTTTAGGAAACCTTGGTGGATTTACCGGGAATCCTTGTATATAGTTGGAGCGTAACCCAGGATGGACTAGAGACTGTTAAGGACTCGGGGTAGGACAGACCCCTACCTGGTTACGTCTCCCTGTGTTGGTGAAATGGACACCTTTGCTTTTCTTCAAAGACTGCATCCGGTTGCGGACACGCCGTAACCATCTTTATGTGTTTTTCTTATTGTATTATTATTGTTTATACCTTGTTATGTTTTTTCTAAAAATATGTTTAGTCCCGGAGTACTAAATTTCACTAGGGGGGAATGTGACACCCCAGGGGTCTGGTTGCCACAGTGATAGAGATATTATGTCTGAGAGCAGGTGGGAGGTCCTTTGGTCAGGGATCCTGTGCATGCCACACCTCCTGCCCAGTCTTGGGAGGGGAAGAACTTCCCCTGTATAAACCCGGGGCTGAGGCAGGGTGAGTCAGACAAGGAGAGTGGAGAAGAGAAGCAGCATAGGAAACAGCAGAGTTACAAGGAGTCAGGGGCTGGCAGCTACAGAGCTCGCCCTGACTAAGAAGATTCTTTACCGGACCCGGAGTCCGAGGCTGTGGGGACTACATCCTACCCAGCAGCAGAATCCGTCGGGCAGGGGATTTCAGGTCCTCTGGCCCAGAAGCCTGAAGGCACGGTCACACGCGTGGGACCAGCACCGCCATCGTGGAGCGGAAGCCATTAGAAGGCCCCGAGTCACCGGCCATATGGGTGAGCACCACACGGTACACTCAGGGACGTGGGCTACTTACATCAGCTTCTAGCAAGGTAGCCAGAAGAGTGCAGTCAGTTTGGGAGGCCTACAACTACGCCTGGCCAGGGGAGATCCCATCTGCTCAAGGACTGACCAGGCCCCGTTCGCTAGCAAGTACTCCGGGAGGGTCTATCGTTGTTACCAGTAAAGACCCTGAACTACACCGTACCGTCTCTGAGTGGTTCCTGCTACCCCCATCATCCACGTCGGCTGCCCTGAGACCATACCCCTCCCGTTGGGGGTTATACTATCACGCTGCACAATCCTACCACCGGCCTCAGCGGTCTGCCCTGCAGCAGCAGCTTCCTGGCTGCACTCAACGGGTGGCGTAGTCATCAACTATTTACTACTAATAGACTGCCGTCTAGTTTGACTCCCTGGGCACGGAGCGGGTCACCGCCACGAGACTACAACCCTCCACGGATCCGGCTCCGGGTAAGCTCCCGCGTGCGCACCGCAGCGCGACACAGGCCCAGGGGCGCGTCATAAACATCTCCCACCTTCCATGATCACTGTATAACTGCACTGCAGACACCCTCCTTCGTGTAAGTGATATCAGCTGTCACCAGGGGGAGTAATACCTCTAATGTGTGCACTCTGCAAGCCGAAACTGCTATAACATGGGAATAGTGGTACAAGGTCTCCCTCTGGTGTCAGCTTCGAGAATTGCACTTACTCATAAATGTCTGTACAATGGCATGTAAATGTTTGGGCACCCCTGGTCAAAATTCCTGTTATTGTGCACAGATAAGCAAGTTGAAGATAAAATGACCTAAAAGGCCTAAAGTTACAGATGACACATTTCCTTTGTATTTTAGGCAAAATAATATATACGTATATTTTCATCCTTTTTACATTTTCAAAATTAGAAAAAGGATAATGGGCCGATGCAAAAGTTTGGGCCCCCTGCGTGGTTAGTACCTAGTAGCGCCCCCTTTTGCAGTATCACAGCTTGTAAACGCTTTTTGTAGTCAGACAAGAGTCTTTCTCTTCTTATTTGAGGGATTTTCCTCCGTTCTTCCTTGGAGAATTCCTCCCGTTGTGTGAGATTCCTGGGGCGTCTTGCCTCCTCTGCTATTTTGAGGTCTGGCCACAGATTGTCAATGATGTTCAGATCAGGGGACTGTGAGGGTCATTGTAAAACCTTCAGCTTGCTCCTTCTGAGGTCGTCTATTGTGGATTGTGACGTGTGTTTAGGATCATTCTCCATTTGTAGAGTCATCCTCTTTTCACCTTCAGCTTTTTTACAGATGGTGTTATATTTGCATCAAGAATTTGTTGAAATTTCATTGAATCCATTCTTCCCTCTACCCGTGAAATGTTCCCCGTGCCATTGGCTTCAACACAACCCCAAAGCATGATGGATCCACGCCATAGGCGGATAATAATGATGGCAATCTGGGCTACCTTCCCGGGGCCCATGACTCTGGGGGTGGCCCATTGCCAGATTGCCCTCATTATATAATGTTTTGTGTGCTGTCATCTGTGGTGCAAATAACCCAGCAGGGAGCTCCCCTGGCGCTGCGCTGCCGACGATGTAGAATGGCAGCGCAGATGCCACAGACCCAGTGGAGCTCCCATCCCATATCCGATGATGTCATCGCGCGTCTGCATGTACGCCGACTGGAAGTGAAGCCTTGGGGAATGCTAGCGAGGTGAGTATGTTTGTATGTGTTTTTTTTCTAGGGATTGAGGTCAGGACTCATTGCTGGCCATTTTATAACAGACCATTTCTTCAGTTTCAACCATTCCTGTGTACTTTTGGATGTGTGCTTTGGGTTATTGTCTTGCTGGAGGACCCATGATCTTCGACTCAAACCACGTTTTCTTACACTGGGTAGGACATTTCGCTCTAAAATGTCTTGAAAATTCTCTGATTTCATGATTCCTGTGATAAGGTAAAGGCCTCCAGTACCAGACGCAGCAAAGCAACCCCACAGCATTATGATCCTCCACCATGCTTAACTGTTGGTAAGGTGTTCTTTTCCTTATAAGCTTCATTGCACCATCTGTAAACCATCTGTTGCTTTGTATTGCCAAAAAGCTCTGTCCACAGAACATTTTCCCGAAAGGACTGGGGTTTGTCAAGGTACTCTTTGGCAAAGATCAGTCGTTCCTTTTTATGTCCTTTATTCAGCAATGGTCTGTTTTTCTTGTCCTGATTGAAGAAATTCCCTGATAAACCCCTGAATGACCAAAAGAGGGGAAACGCGTGGGAAGAAGATGCCTTTAATCTAAGTACAAGTACAAGTGTTCAGGTTATATATACAGTACAGACCAAAAGTTTGGACACACCTTCTCATTTAAAGATTTTTCTTTATTTTCATGACTAAGAAAATTGTCCATTCACACTGAAGGCATCAAAACTATGAATTACCACATGTGGAATTATATACTTAACAAAAAAGTGTGAAACAACTGAAAATATGTCTTATATTCTAGGTTCTTCACAGTAGCCACCTTTTGCTTTGATGACTGCTTTGCACACTCTTGGCATTCTCTTGATGAGCTTCTAGAGGTAGTCACCGGAAATGGTCTTCCTACAATCTTGAAGGAGTTCCCAGAGATGCTTAGCACTTGTTGGCCCTTTTGCCTTCACTCTGCGGTCCAGCTCACCCCAAACCATCTCGATTGGGTTCAGGTCTGGTGACTGTGGAGGCCAGGTCATCTGGCGTAGCCCCCCATCACTCTCCTTCTTGGTCAAATAGGCCTTACACAGCCTGGAGGTGTTTGGGGTCATTGTCCTGTTGAAAAATAAATGATGGTCCAACTAAACACAAACCGGATGGAATAGCATGCCGCTACAAGATGCTGTGGTAGCCATGCTGGTTCAGTATGCCTTCAATGTTGAATAAATCCCCAACTGTGTCACCAGCAAAGCCCCCCACACCATCACACCTCCTCCTCCATGCTTCACGGTGGGAACCAGGCATGGAGAGTCCATCCGTTCACCTTTTCTGCGTCGCACAAAGACACGGTGGTTGGAACCAAAGATCTCAAATTTGGACTCATCAGACCAAAGCACAGATTTCCACTGGTCTAATGTCCATTCCTTGTGTTCTTTAGCCCAAACAAGTCTCTTCTGCTTGTTGCCAGTCCTTAGCAGTGGTTTCCTAGCAGCTATTTTACCATGAAGGCCTGCTGCACAAAGTCTCCTCTTAACAGTTGTTGTAGAGATGTGTCTGCTGCTAGAACTCTGTGTGGCATTGACCTGGTCTCTAATCTGAGCTGCTGTTAACCTGCGATTTCTGAGGCTGGTGACTCAGATAAACTTATCCTCAGAAGCAGAGGTGACTCTTGGTCTTCCTTTCCTGGGGCGGTCCTCATGTGAGCCAGTTTCTTTGTAGCGCTTGATGGTTTTTGCAACTGCACTTGGGGACACTTTCAAAGTTTTCCCAATTTTTTGCACTGACTGACCTTCATTTCTTAAAGTAATGATGGCCACTCGTTTTTCTTTACTTAGCTGCTTTTTTCTTGCCATAATACAAATTCTAACAGTCTATTCAGTAGGACTATCAGCTGTGTATCCACCTGACTTCTGCACAACACAACTGATGGTCCCAACCCCATTTATAAGGCAAGAAATCCCACTTATTAAACCTGACAGGGCACACCTGTGAAGTGAAGACCATTTCCGGTGACTACCTCTTGAAGCTCATCAAGAGAATGCCAAGAGTGTGCAAAGCAGTCATCAAAGCAAAAGGTGGCTACTGTGAAGAACCTAGAATATAAGACATATTTTCAGTTGTTTCACACTTTTTTGGTAAGTATATAATTCCACATGTGGTAATTCATAGTTTTGATGCCTTCAGTGTGAATGTACAATTTTCTTAGTCATGAAAATACAGAAAAATCTTTAAATGAGAAGGTGTGTCCAAACTTTTGGTCTGTACTGTATGCATATATATATATATATATATGTGTATATATATATATATATATATATGTATATATGTGTATATATATATATATATATATATGTGTATATGTATGTGTGTATATATATATGTATATGTACACTGTATATGTATATATACACTGCTCAAAAAAATAAAGGGAACACTTAAAGAACAGAATATAACTCCAAGTAAATGAAACTTCTGTGAAATCAAACTGTCCACTTAGGAAGCAACACTGATTGACAATCAATTTCACAGGCTGTTGTGCAAATGGAATAGACAATAGATGGAAATTATTAGCAATTATCAAGACCCTCTCAATAAAGGAGTGGTTCTGCAGGTGGGAACCACAGACCACATCTCAGTACCAATGCTTTCTGGCTGATGTTTTGGTCACTTTTGAATGTTGGTTGTGCTTTCACACTCGTGGTAGCATGAGACGGACTCTACAACCCACAGAAGTTGCTCAGGTAGTGCAGCTCATCCAGGATGGCACATCAATGGGAGCTGTGGCAAGAAGGTTTGCTGTGTCTGTCAGTGTAGTGTCCAGGAGACAGGCCAGTACACCAGGAGACGTGGAGGGGGCCGTAGTAGGGCAAAAACCCAGCAGCAGGACCGCTACCTCCGCCTTTGTGCACGGAGGAACAGGAGGAGCACTGCCAGAGACCTGCAAAATGCCCTCCAGCAGGCCACAAATGTGCATGTGTCTGCACAAACGGTTAGAAACCGACTCCATGAGGGTGGTATGAGGGCCCGACGTCCACAGATGGGGGTTGTGCTCACAGCCCAACACCGTGCAGGACGCTTGGCATTTGCCACAGAACACCAGGATTGGCAAAGTCACCACTGGCGCCCTGTGCTCTTCACAGATGAAAGCAGGTTCACACTGAGCACATGTGACAGACGTGACAGAGTCTGGAGACGCCATGGAGAGCGATCTGCTGCCTGCAACATCCTTCAGCATGACCGGTTTGGCAGTGGGTCTGTAATGGTGTGGGGTGGCATTTCTTTGGAGGGCCGCACAGCCCTCCATGTGCTCGCCAGAGGTAGCCTGACTGCCATTAGGTACCGAGATGAGATCCTCAGACCCCTTGTGAGACCATATGCTGGTGCGGTTGGCCCTGGGTTCCTCCTAATGCAGGACAATGCCAGACCTCATGTGGCTGGAGTGTGTCAGCAGTTCCTGCAAATGAAGGTGACGCGCCCCCTGGGCCATGTTGCGTAGCGTTGCACACGCGGGGAATACCCGGAGCCGGATCCGATAGGGGTAGTAGTCCTCGTGGCGGTGACCCGGTCCGTGCCCAGGGTGGTCAAACTAAGTGGCGTTATTAGTATGATGGTATTTAGTGTCCGACTACGCCACCCGTTGAATGCGGCTATTAAGCCGCCGCTGCAGGGCAGACCGCTGAGGCCGGTGGTACTGTTATGCAGCGTGGATGGTATAACCCCCAACGGGAGGGGTATAGCCTCAGGGCAGCTGGTGAAGCAGGAAAAGATGACAGTGGTAGTGGTGGTGTGACAAGGAAGCTCAGAAACGTGCAATTGCAGTTTTCACAGCTTTACTCACAGGTGTTGCTCCGGTCACTCCGGCCTTGAGTGACCACCCGAGCCGTGCTGCGTCCACCAGGTGCGGGACTCGGCCAACTCCCAAGCAGTTCCAGAGCGTGGTCCTGAGCTCCCCTCTCTTCCTTTCTACTGGCCGTCCCCACCAGGGATCCACCTTTGTCCAGCTCCCTCGGGCCTTCTAGTGGTGAAACCTTTCCCGGTTTCCCTGACCCTATATGGTATGCCTTCCTGGTAGATATGGCGAGGGGTCGCGCCAAAACTTGTCCACGACCTCCGGTTCCTGGCTAAGGATAATTGGCCTCCACCAGTTTGGGATCCGGCACCCTGTTCTGCCAACCCTTCACCCGTTATTTCGTGGGATCTTAGGGTTCCCTCTTTACTTGCGTCCCTGGGCCGCTCCTGGTGTTTCTGTTCTTTCTTCCTCGTCCTTCTCTCTCTCCTTCAGGCCTCCACTCCAGGCCTGGCTCTGGAGCTGGGCCCAGACTGAGCCACAGCTCCCTGTCAGCCCTCTCTGGCTCAGCTCCTCTCTGAACAGACCCTGATCTCCGATGGTGCCCAACTTATATACCTCCCTTCTGACACCCGAGCCCAGGTGACCAGCACCCAATGGGCTCCTACCTATGCCCAGAGTCCCTCCCCTATCTGCTCCTACACCACTGGGATATTCCTCCCCCCTCCCCACTCCAGCCAGCGACAGAAGCTGTCGTACCTGCACATCTATCTGGTGGGAGTACCGTTGGTCTGTCCCCCGGAAATGGGGTGAGTGTGGTGCATGCAGCTAACTGAGCCCAGTTCCACACTCCATCCTTACCCGGGAGTGGAATACCACACCTCTGGTCTGAGGTGCAATACCCCTGTAGCAGCCGAGTCCTCGGGGTGCTACATTCCCCCCTGGTAAACCACAGCACGTCCTCGGGCTGGAAAAGAGCAAAAGCAAAATAAAACATACAAAAATTTTAAAGTGTACACTCACATGTAAGACATATCAACTTTCAATCATCCCTTTATGGGAGGTACTTTTCTCTTTTAACGTTACAGGTATAAAACATTACGGAAACATTATCAGACTTTCTTCACACACTTATAACATACCATTAACTCTTTTAGCATCATATAAAACTTTTTCATATAAAACATTCTTGACCAACACGTTCTTGATCTCTGGCCACCGTGCAACTTGTGACCAGATAAAGTGCAACAGTCACTAGTTCCAAAGTAGAAAAGCAGTTCTTCTATAAAACCAGTAGGGGGCGCTTTAAGAAGCGCAACTATTTACAGGGTGTTGACCGCTCTCAGTCCTCGGCCAGTGGGAATAGGGGAATGGCTGCTCACAGTCCTCAGCCTGGTTAGGGATAGGGACACACAGGAAACAGTTCTTTAACAGTTGCACACTAGTCCCAACGGGGACCACACTCCAATTAGCAGCATGACAGGTACCCTTACGGGTAACTATATACAGTCCCAGTTACCGTTCATTAGTAACGATGTCCTCCTGCTCCTTCCCGAGGGTAGTCTTCAGACCCGTCCGGGTCCTCTTGGTCTTCCTCGTACTGCCACTCCTCCTCAGTCAGCCGGTGTACATGAAGGGCGTACGGTCCTTTAGCACACTGATGCCGGGTGAAGGTGACCTCGTCACCTGAGTAGAGGTCACGTCCTCGGTGTCCTTCTGGAAGGTGGCTCTCGACATCCCTGCGGGTAACAAAGACGTCGCCGGGAGTTTGGTGGTCCCGGATAAAGCCCCAGCCATTCTCTAGCTGGAATTTTATTACGGTCCCGGTGGCGCGGGGACCGTGGGCCGCACGGGGGTTTCGTCGGGCCCTTCGCTTCTGTTCCGCGCTTCGGACCTGTAGCTGTTCCTCGCGGACCCGCCTCTCTCGCCGTTCTCGCCCAAAGACCTCTAGCTGTTGACGGCAGCACTCCTCACGCCGGGCTGCGGCCGCCCGGGTCTCCTTGGTGAACCCCATGAGGTCCTCACCGGTCGGATCCCATGCGAATTGGGCCTCCTCCAACGGGAGCGGGACAATTTTGGCGGGTGCCGGTGCCGGGATCAGAGGCTCACACAGGGGCCGTTCCCTCCGGAGTCGGGGGTTGATGTACTCCGGTGGCCACACGAAGGGCAGCCCGTCCGGGCTAGTATGCTGCGCGAAGAGATCTTCGCCCAGGGGCAGCACTGTGGAGGTAGAGGGCGCTGTAGGGGCAGCGGCGCCCGGGGGTGCTCGGCCTTGCATCCAGGCCGGAGGCATCCTATCTGGGTCCAAGTATGGCACCTTCCGGGAGGAGGGTGCTGTGGGGGCCGCGGCGCCCGGAGGTACTCGGCCTGGCGACCAGGCCGGGGGCATTTCTTGTTTTGCCGCCCTCCGGGTCAAGGGGCGTGGCGTGGAAGGGGGCGTGACTGCGGCTCCGGCCGCTTGAGGCCTAGTTGGGAGCAGTGGCGGTGCGGCAACGGGCGCGTTGAGTGGGACTTCGGGCTCTGCGACGGGGAGCTGGGGCAGGCTTACGGCTACTGGGCTCGGGGTGATGACGTCCCCATTACCTGCTTCCATCCCTGCGGCTCCCTCCGCGGTGTCGTCTCCGGCCTTCGTCCCTCCTGCACTATCCTCAGGGGCGGACATGCTCCACGTTGCGGGTGGCGCCTCCTGCTGGCGGATCCCAGCCTGCCGGGCCATCTCCCTTCTCCACTCGGCCAGCGCATCCTGCTGTTGTGGCACCCCAGGGGTCTGGTTTCCACAGTAATAGCAATATTACGTCTGTGAGCAGGTGGGAGGTTTTCCTGGTCAGACATCCTATGCATGCCACACCTCCTGCCCAGTCCTGGGAGGGGAAGAACTTCCCCTATATAAAACTAGGGCTGAGGCAGGGTTGGAGGAGAGAGAAAGAGCAGAGAACACAGACAGAGACACAGTCTGGTCTGTAGTGGAGCAGCTATAGGAAAGAAAGATCAGGAGCTCTGTGGGAGCTGTGCTAAAAGAGGTCAGGGGCTGGAAGCTGTAGAGCTCGCCCTGATTGAAGAGTTCTTACGGGACCCGGAGTCCGAGGCTGTGGGGACTAATCCTTACCCAGCAGCAGAAACCGCCCGGCAGGGGATTTCAGGTCCTCTGGCCAAGAAACCCGAAGGCACGGTCACACGCAAGGGACCAGCACCGCGACGTGGAGCGGAAGCTACCAAAAGGCCCCGAGTCACCGGCCATACGGGTGAGCACCACACGGTACACTCAGGGACGTGGGCTACTTTTACCCGCCTCTAGCAAGGTAGCCAGAAGAGTACGATTAGTTGGGGAGGCCTACAACTCCGCCTGGCCAGGGGAGATCCCATCAGCTCACGGACTGACCAGGCCCCGATCGCTAGCCAGTACTCCGGGAGGGTCTACTTTGTCACCAGTAAAGACCCAGAACTACACCGCACCGTCTCTGAGTGGTTCCTGCTACCCCCTTCAAACACGTCGGTTGCCCTGAGGCCATACCCCTCCCGTTGGGGGTTCTACCAGCTACGCTGCACGACCTTACCACCGGCCTCAGCGGTCTGCCCTGCAGCGGCGGCTTCATAGCTGCATTCAACGGGTGGCGTAGTCGAACACCGTACCATCTTCTGCTAAACTCTGCCGCTCAGTTTGACTCCCTGGACACGGACCGGGTCACCGCCACGAGACTACTACCCCTATCAGATCCGGCTCCGGGTAGGCTCCCGCGTGCGCAACGCTGCGCGACTCAGGCCCAGGGGCGCGTCAACTTTTGGCGTAGTCGGCAGAATTACGTGCCCGCAACCACCGGGTACTGCGTGCCTGAAAAAGAGACTTTTAAACTTACCTGTGGTGAAGATTCCCGCCATCCGACGCCATCTTCTACCTTCTTCCCGCCATCCGTGGAGTTTTCCCGCCGTTGGACGCCATCTTGAAGACGCCGCGCGGGAAGAAGAGGGGCGTGGACTCCGAAAAGCCCGCGAGAACTGAAGCCCCGCCTCACGTCCGGACGTTGCGTAAGGTCCTGGAAGGAGCCCAGCAGACGCCGACGTCACAGGAGCGCGACGGAAGGTCCTCGACCCTGATGATCCACTGCGGAGCCGCGGCCTACGGAAAAGGATCATCGCAAGGTAGGCCACGGTCCACTAGGGGGGAGGAAGATGTCGGATACGGAGGAGAGCTTCACTGCCACAGCCACCGCCAGCGCCACCGCTGCTGCGGTCATGCCTTTCACGATGCCCTATATCCCGGGGGCAGCCTGGCTACCCCAGTACTCAGGGGAGTCACATACCCTGAATGATTTTAGAGAAAAGCTGGATAGCCTCTTCCAGGTGTACCCCCTCACAGAAGAGCAAAAAGTGAGCATCCTGGTGGCCCAACTAACCGGAGCAGCCCAAAGGGAGGTAAAGTCCTGGCCACCTGGGAGGAGGACTGTCGCAGGGATATTAACCCGGCTGAAGGACACCTTTGATACCCGCACCTCAGCCGAGATTAAGCTTAGATTCTACGGGTGCAAACAGCGAGCACATGAGAGTATAAGAGACTATGCTTTAAACCTACAAGAGGCCCTGAGAGCTATTAAGCAGACCGACCCTGACGGCGTGGGAAACGAGGACAGGCTGTTGACCGAACAATTTATAGAGGGACTATATTGCAATGCCCACCGAACCCAGTTGCGGGCAATGGCCTTACAGGATCCTCATCTGGACTTTGCACAGTTCAAGGACAGAGCCATCCGGGTGCTCCGAGAACCGGCACCGGGTGGCGTTGTGACCCACAGGCGCCCTACTACCGCTTACCACCAGGAGGCGGCGCCCTTGTCGGCAGGGCCTGTGGGAGCTGATGCGCAGGCTTTGAACAATGACCCGGCTCCAGACCTGCACCATCAGGTCCAAGAGCTAGCTAAAAGCGTTGCCGCGCTAACCCGAACTGTGCAGTCGTTACAGGTTTCTGCTCCAGGGAAGATCCAGCTGGCATCCGGACCGGAGGACATCCCGTGGCGTCGACCAAGGAGGACCCCACCGGCCAGAGGAAGACCCAGCGACTGATACAACGAGGACGGACAACCCATCTGCCGCCGCTGCAATCAACCCGGACATATGGCAAGGTACTGTCCTTTAAACTGGCACAACCTAGGGTAGAGGGCCAACCCCCAGGAAAAAGATCACCAGGCCCATCGAACTGGCGTGACAAATATGTGGGAGGACGTCCAGTCTTGCCTGTGGTACTGGATGGCATTCCTATGAGTGCCCTACTTGACACCGGGTCACAGGTCACCACCATCCCGTACGTGCTCTTCAAGCAGTACTGGAATGACTCGGATATAATCCGCTACCCTGACGACGACTTGAGTATCATCGCCAGCAATGGTCAACCCGTGCCACAGATCGGATTCAAAGAGATGACCATTAAAATCGGTAGAGTCGAACTGGCAGCACAGGGACTGATCATTGTAGACATTGACAAGCGCGAGAGTCACCCAAAGATAACGCTAGGAACTAATGTGATTGAAAATTGTCTTGCAGAGGTGATTTTCATTTTACAGCAGGTTGCCAAGAACGCCAGCTCCAGCCAGCAGCGTGTGCTCCAAAAAGAGATCCGGGCACTGATGAAGCGGCAACAGGTGGAACTATCTGGTGGTGAGATAGGTAGCGTGAGAATGTGTGACCCTTTCCCAATTGCCATGCCCCCAAAAAGTGAAATGATGATTTGGTGCCGGGCAGCTATTGGTCTAAGAGGTAGAGACTACCAAGCAATGGTAGAACCCGTCTACTCAGACAGTAGGCCCACCATTTTGACAGCACGGGGGGTGGTTGATGTACGCCATGGGAGGGTGCCCGTTCGCATAATAAACATCGGGAAGAGAGAAGTACACCTGCCCCGGTATGCCACGCTAGCTAAATTGTTCACCATAAACCAGAATTCTGTACAGGCCGTGGAACCCTTGCCTCCATCTCAACCAGAGGAAGGTAACGGCTCTAAGAAAACAATAGAGGACTGGTGTCAGCAACTACATTTGGGTACTGACTCCACTCCCTCACACCAGAAACAGGGAGTCTATCGGGTGGTTCAAGAGTACGAGAGAGTGTTTAGTAAACACCCGTTAGACTTCGGGCGAGTAAAGGGGGTAGAACACCACATCCCCACGGGAGACCATCCTCCCATAAAGGAGAGATACCGACCCGTACCCCCTGCACACTACCAACACGCCAAGGGGATGCTTAGAGACATGAAGGAGGCTGGGGTAATCAGGGATAGCTGTAGCCCCTGGGCAGCTCCACTAGTCTTGGTTAAAAAGAAAGACAACACCATGAGAATGTGTGTAGATTACCGGAAAATCAACCGTATCACACACAAAGATGCGTACCCCTTACCAAGGATAGAGGAGTCTTTGGCTGCTTTAAAATCTGCTAACTTCTTCTCCACTTTGGATCTCACTAGCGGGTACTGGCAGGTTCCTGTAGCAGAGGCGGACCGGGAGAAGACCGCATTCACCACCCCGATGGGACTTAGCGAGTTTACCTGCATGCCGTTCGGACTCTGCAACGCACCAGGAACCTTCCAACGGTTGATGGAATGCTGTCTGGGACACCGAAACTTCGAGACGGTCCTGTTATACCTGGACGATGTCATCGTCTACTCCAAGACCTACGAGGACCACCTGAAACACCTGGCAGAAGTGTTCGAAGCCCTGGCAAATTACGGCCTAAAGGTGAAACCCTCCAAGTGTCACCTCCTGAAACCAAAGGTGCAGTACCTGGGACACGTGGTGAGCGCTGACGGAGTGGCTCCCGACCCTGATAAGATTACCGCAATTAAGGAATGGCCAAGCCCCTCCAGCGTAAAGGAAGTGCGGCAGTTCCTCGGGTTGGTAGGCTACTACCGAAGATTCATTCCCGGTTTCACCAAAAAGGCAGCTCCTATGCAGGACCTCCTGATAGGCCAGTCCAGGAAGGCCAAGAACCAGAAGCCACCCTTCAGATGGGAGAAGCTGGAAGAAGAGTCCTTCCGCCAGCTGAAGATGGCCCTCACGGGGGATGAAATCCTGGCGTACCCTGATTACAGCCAGCCCTTTATCCTCTACACCGACGCAAGTAACATCGGGCTAGGAGCCGTACTGTCCCAGATCCAGCAGGGGAAAGAACGAGTAATTGCTTACGCCAGCCGAAAACTGTGACCCACCGAAAGAAACCCTGAGAATTACTGCTCAGTCAAGTTAGAATTCTTGGCAGTGGTGTGGGCAGTCACCGAACGCTTTAAGCACTATCTCGCCTCTTCCCGGTTCACCGTGTACACGGATAACAACCCGTTGACACACCTGGATACAGCAAGACTCGGTGCCCTGGAGCAGAGATGGATGGCCCGCCTGTCCAACTTTGAGTTCACAATCAAATACCGGGCAGGACGCTCCAATACCAACGCGGATGCCTTGTCCAGAATGCCAAACCTACCGGACGTGGGGGAAGATCCAGAGGAACTGGAAGAGGTTGAACTTCCCGCGTTCCACCGGCATGGGACTATCCAGTATTCCCACCGTGTAAGGAGTAAGCAATCCGCTACGTTCAACCCCTTACCTCATTACAACTGGGCGGAAACGCAAGACAGTGACCCCGCCGTCCGACTGGTGAAGGAGATGCTGACTCAGCCAGATGCCCGCCTTGACCCAGACGCTCTGGAGGAGGCCAAGCAACTGTGGATTGAGAAGAGTCGACTGTTCCTTTACAAGGGGAAGTTGTGCCGCAGAATGGTTAGCTCCCGGACGCATGAACTGATCTGGCAAGTAGTGATGCCAAGAAGAGACGCGGCTATGGTACTGGAGGCATACCACGACGGAGCTGGGCACTTCGGATGGAAGAAGCTGGAGTTCCTGCTGCGCGGTCGGTTCCACTGGGTAGGCATGAGAGGAACCATCGAGAGGTGGTGCAGAGACTGTCGACCATGCCACCTAAGAAGGAAGGACCGTGCCAGCCAGAAGACTCCCTTGCAGCCCATCATCACCCGACAGCCACTGGAACTGGTAGCCCTGGACCATGTGAAACTGGCTCCAAGCAGATCTGGGTATGTCTACGCCCTCACAATCGTAGATCATTACTCCCGGTTCCTGGTGGTGGTCCCGGTCAAGGACTTAACGGCTCAAACAGCAGCTAGAGCCTTCCAGCAGCACTTCTGCCGTCCACACGGATACCCGGAGCAGGTGCTGACGGACCAGGGACCTGCCTTTGAAGCGGAAGTCTTCCAGGAGTTCTGTACTCTGTATGGCTGCCGGAAGATAAGAACAACACCCTATCATCCGCAAACCAATGGACTCTGTGAGAAAATGAACCAGGTGGTGATAGACCTTCTGAAAACATTGCCCCTGGAAGAACGCAGTCTGTGGCCTGAGAAACTGCCTGATCTGGTGGACCTATACAACCACATCCCGGTAGGTTCTACCAACTGTACCCCGGCTTACCTAATGAGAGCAAGACCTGGTAAGCTGCCTGTTGATCTGGATATGGGAGTCCTGACACCCGAGGACACTTCACCAGAAGCAGACTGGGACACAGAGAGGCAGCAGCAGTACCGGAAAGTACAGGAGAGCGTTGAGCGACGTCTCTGTCAAGCTAGAGAAAGACAGGAGAAGACTTACAACCAGTATGCTCCCGCTGTTCCCCTGGTACCTGGAGAGCAGGTCTTGAAGAGGAAGAGACGCCTCCACAAGTTGGACGACCAGTGGGAGAAGGACCCGTACACCGTACTGCCCTCAAGCCATGAGAACCCGAAAGTCTGCATAATCAGTAAGGATGGAGGAGAAACCACAGCCATTGTATCCCGAGATCACCTGAAGAAGTGTCCCGAACAGCTACGAAGCCCTGAAGAAGAACAAGAAGACCCTCGACCCGCAGAGGAAAGGGAAGATATGGTTAGTACTGTGCTCGGAGACTTCCCTCGGTCTTGGACTCAAGTCAATGGCGCAGTTGTGGTACCCGTCCTCACCTTCCTCCAACCAGCATCTCAAGTACCTACGGAGAAACAGGTAGAGCTGGAAGAGCAGCCGGTCCAGGAGGCAGAAGACCCCACACAAGCAGACCAGGAGGATCAACCCTCTGCTTATAGTGAGCCTGCCATACCCCTAGTGAGCCAAAGAGCCCGTAGACAGCTGCCCAGTTTACCTTTGACAGCTCCTACACCTGGTAGCTCAGGACCAGTCAGTCAGCTCCGTAGGTCCACTAGAGCCACTAGAGGCCAGTTACCCGTACGTTGGAGGATCTAAGTGTTTAGACTGTTTATTTGTATTTACCTGTTTTCTGTTACCTGTAAATAATTGTGTATTTTTAGTTATTTTATAGGTGTCGTTTATGGATTATCCGGAATCCTTTGTACATAGGTTTGGAGCGTACCCAGGAATGGACTAAAGACTGTTAAGGACTTGGGGTAGGACAGACCCCTACCTGGTTACGGCTCCCTGTCTCTTGGTGAAATGGACACCTTTGTTTTCTTCAAAGACTGCACCCGGTTGCGGACATGCCGTGACCATCCTAATGTGTTTTTCTATATTGTACTGTTTCTGTTTTTACTTGTTATGTTTTACAAAAATATGTTTAGTCCCGGAGTACTAAATTTCACTAGGGGGGAATGTGGCACCCCAGGGGTCTGGTTTCCACAGTAATAGCAATATTACGTCTGTGAGCAGGTGGGAGGTTTTCCTGGTCAGACATCCTATGCATGCCACACCTCCTGCCCAGTCCTGGGAGGGGAAGAACTTCCCCTATATAAAACTAGGGCTGAGGCAGGGTTGGAGGAGAGAGAAAGAGCAGAGAACACAGACAGAGACACAGTCTGGTCTGTAGTGGAGCAGCTATAGGAAAGAAAGATCAGGAGCTCTGTGGGAGCTGTGCTAAAAGAGGTCAGGGGCTGGAAGCTGTAGAGCTCGCCCTGATTGAAGAGTTCTTACCGGACCCGGAGTCCGAGGCTGTGGGGACTAATCCTTACCCAGCAGCAGAAACCGCCCGGCAGGGGATTTCAGGTCCTCTGGCCAAGAAACCCGAAGGCACGGTCACACGCAAGGGACCAGCACCGCGACGTGGAGCGGAAGCTACCAAAAGGCCCCGAGTCACCGACCATACGGGTGAGCACCACACGGTACACTCAGGGACGTGGGCTACTTTTACCCGCCTCTAGCAAGGTAGCCAGAAGAGTACGATTAGTTGGGGAGGCCTACAACTCCACCTGGCCAGGGGAGATCCCATCAGCTCACGGACTGACCAGGCCCCGATCGCTAGCCAGTACTCCGGGAGGGTCTACTTTGTCACCAGTAAAGACCCAGAACTACACCGCACCGTCTCTGAGTGGTTCCTGCTACCCCCTTCAAACACGTCGGTTGCCCTGAGGCCATACCCCTCCCGTTGGGGGTTCTACCAGCTACGCTGCACGACCTTACCACCGGCCTCAGCGGTCTGCCCTGCAGCGGCGGCTTCATAGCCGCATTCAGCGGGTGGCGTAGTCGAACACCGTACCATCTTCTGCTAAACTCTGCCGCTCAGTTTGACTCCCTGGGCACGGACCGGGACACCGCCACGAGACTACTACCCCTATCAGATCCGGCTCCGGGTAGGCTCCCGCGTGCGCAACGCTGCGCGACTCAGGCCCAGGGGCGCGTCACTGTGCCCGGGCCATCCTCCGGTCCAAGTCCTCCAGCGCAGCCTGTGCACGCTCCGGATCTCTGGGGAGCTGTGCCAGGATCTCCACTAGGCTGTCTGGCGTTGCGGCCTGCAGCAGGCCCCGGCCCGAGGTGCTGGCATTGCTGGGCGCTTCCTCCATTCCCGGGTGCGATCTGTCCAGACTCCTCCAGGCCGCACCCATCCTCTCAGTTTTGTTCCCTATCCGCCCCCATGGGGAGTGGTCCCGGGGCAACTTGGTGACTGTCAGTTTCAGGGGCAGCCCCCCCACCCTGATGGACATCTCCATTATTGTACTCTCGGCTGGTGGGGGGCGGTCTCTGCTTTTGGCGCCATTCTGGGGCCATGCCCACGATGGGAGGTGGTCTCTTGCCACCCTCTGGCACGCCCACAATGGCGTCCGCTCTGCCAGGGCGGGAAACCGTCTCAGATGGCGGGAATCGTCTCCTGATGGCGGGAAACTTCGCTGATGGCGGGCAAAGGCTGCAGATGGCGGCCAAACGGCGGGAAACGACTCCGGACGGCGTCCGATGGCGGGAACCCTCTGGAATTGGCAGGAGGCTCCTTTTTGAGGTAAATGTGAACTTTTCTTCAGGCACGCAGTACCCGGTGGTTGCGGGCACGTAATCCTGCCGACTACGCCAAAGTTGACGCGCCCCCTGGGCCATGTTGCGCAGCGTTGCACACGCGGGGAATACCCGGAGCCGGATCCGATAGGGGTAGTAGTCCTCGTGGCGGTGACCCGGTCCGTGTCCAGGGTGGTCAAACTAAGTGGTGGTATTTAGTGTCCGACTACGCCACCCGTTGAATGCGGCTATTAAGCCGCCGCTGCAGGGCAGACCGCTGAGGCCGGTGGTACTGTTATGCAGCGTGGATGGTATAACCCCCAACGGGAGGGGTATAGCCTCAGGGCAGCTGGTGAAGCAGGAAAAGATGACAGTGGTAGTGGTGGTGTGACAAGGAAGCTCAGAAACGTGCAATTGCAGTTTTCACAGCTTTACTCACAGGTGTTGCTCCGGTCACTCCGGCCTTGAGTGACCACCCGAGCCGTGCTGCGTCCACCAGGTGCGGGACTCGGCCAACTCCCAAGCAGTTCCAGAGCGTGGTCCTGAGCTCCCCTCTCTTCCTTTCTACTGGCTGTCCCCACCAGGGATCCACCTTTGTCCAGCTCCCTCGGGCCTTCTAGTGGTGAAACCTTTCCCGGTTTCCCTGACCCTATATGGTATGCCTTCCTGGTAGATATGGCGAGGGGTCGCGCCAAAACTTGTCCACGACCTCCGGTTCCTGGCTAAGGATAATTGGCCTCCACCAGTTTGGGATCCGGCACCCTGTTCTGCCAACCCTTCACCCGTTATTTCGTGGGATCTTAGGGTTCCCTCTTTACTTGCGTCCCTGGGCCGCTCCTGGTGTTTCTGTTCTTTCTTCCTCGTCCTTCTCTCTCTCCTTCAGGCCTCCACTCCAGGCCTGGCTCTGGAGCTGGGCCCAGACTGAGCCACAGCTCCCTGTCAGCCCTCTCTGGCTCAGCTCCTCTCTGAACAGACCCTGATCTCCGATGGTGCCCAACTTATATACCTCCCTTCTGACACCCGAGCCCAGGTGACCAGCACCCAATGGGCTCCTACCTATGCCCAGAGTCCCTCCCCTATCTGCTCCTACACCACTGGGATATTCCTCCCCCCTCCCCACTCCAGCCAGCGACAGAAGCTGTCGTACCTGCACATCTATCTGGTGGGAGTACCGTTGGTCTGTCCCCCGGAAATGGGGTGAGTGTGGTGCATGCAGCTAACTGAGCCCAGTTCCACACTCCATCCTTACCCGGGAGTGGAATACCACACCTCTGGTCTGAGGTGCAATACCCCTGTAGCAGCCGAGTCCTCGGGGTGCTACAAAGGCATTGAAGCTATGGACTGGCCGCCCGTTCCCCAGACCTGAATCCGATTGAGCACATCTGGCACATCATGTCTCGCTCCATCCACCAACGTCACGTTGCACCACAGACTGTCCAGGAGTTGGCGGTTGCTTTAGTCCAGGTCTGGGAGGAGATCCCACAGGAGACCATCCGTAACCTCATCAGGAGCATGCCCAGGCATTGTAGGGACGTCATACAGGCACGTGGAGGCCACACACAATACTCAGCCTCATCAGGAGCATGCCCAGACGTTGTAGGGAGGTCATACAGGCACGTGGAGGCCACACACAATACTCAGCCTCATCAGGAGCATGCCCAGACGTTGTAGTGAGGTCATACAGGCACGTGGAGGCCACACACAATACTCAGCCTCATCAGGGGCATGCCCAGGCGTTGTAGGGAGGTCATACAGGCACGTGGAGGCCACACACAATACTCAGCCTCATCAGGGGCATGCCCAGGCGTTTTAGGGAGGTCATACAGGCACGTGGAGGCCACACACAATACTCAGCCTCATCAGGAGCATGTCCAGGCGTTGTAGGGAGGTCATACAGGCACGTGGAGGCCACACACAATACTCAGCCTCATCAGGAGCATGCCCAGGTGGTGTAGGGAGGTCATGCAGGCACGTGGAGGCCACACACAATACTCGGCCTCATCAGGGGCATGCCCAGGTGTTGTAGGGAGGTCATACAGGCACGTGGAGGCCACACACAATACTCAGCCTCATCAGGAGCATGCCCAGGCGTTGTAGGGAGGTCATACAGGCACGTGGAGGCCACACACAATACTCAGCCTCATCAGGAGCATGCCCAGGCGTTGTAGGGAGGTCATACAGGCACGTGGAGGCCACACACAATACTCAGCCTCATCAGGAGCATGCCCAGGCGTTGTAGGGAGGTCATACAGGCACGTGGAGGCCACACACAATACTCAGCCTCATCAGGAGCATGCCCAGGCATTGTAGGGAGGTCATACAGGCACGTGGAGGCCACACACAATACTCAGCCTCATCAGGAGCATGCCCAGGCGTTGTAGGGAGGTCATACAGGCACGTGGAGGCCACACACAATACTCAGCCTCATCAGGGGCATGCCCAGGCGTTGTAGGGAGGTCATACAGGCACGTGGAGGCCACACACAATACTCAGCCTCATCAGGGGCATGCCCAGGCGTTGTAGGGAGGTCATACAGGCACGTGGAGGCCACACACAATACTCAGCCTCATCAGGGGCATGCCCAGGCGTTGTAGGGAGGTCATACAGGCACGTGGAGGCCACACACAATACTCAGCCTCATCAGGAGCATGCCCAGGCGTTGTAGGGAGGTCATACAGGCGCGTGGAGGCCACACACAATACTCAGCCTCATCAGGAGCATGCCCAGGCATTGTAGGGAGGTCATACAGGCACATCGAGGCCACACACAATACTCGGCCTCATCAGGAGCATGCCCAGGTGTTGTAGGGAGGTCATAGAGGCACGTGGAGGCCACACACAATACTCAGCCTCATCAGGAGCATGCCCAGGCGTTGTAGGGAGGTCATACAGGCACGTGGAGGCCACACACAATACTCAGCCTCATCAGGAGCATGCCCAGGCGTTGTAGGGAGGTCATACAGGCTCGTGGAGGCCACACACAATACTCAGCCTCATCAGGAGCATGCCCAGGCGTTGTAGGGAGGTCATACAGGCACGTGGAGGCCACACACAATACTCAGCCTCATCAGGAGCATGCCCAGGCATTGTTGGGAGGTCATACAGGCGCGTGGAGGCCACACACAATACTCAGCCTCATCAGGAGCATGCCCAGGCGTTGTAGGGAGGTCATACAGGCACTTGGAGGCCACACACAATACTCAGCCTCATCAGGAGCATGCCCAGGCGTTGTAGGGAGGTCATACAGGCACTTGGAGGCCACACACAATACTCAGCCTCTTCACGAGCATGCCCAGGCGTTGTAGGGAGGTCATACAGGCACGTGGAGGCCACACACAATACTGAGCCTCATCAGGAGCATGCCCAGGCGTTGTAGGGAGGCCATACAGGCACGTGGAGGCCACACACAATACTCAGCCTCATCAGGAGCATGTCCAGGCGTTGTATGGAGGTCATACAGGCACGTGGAGGCCACACACAATACTCAGCCTCATCAGGAGCATGCCCAGGTGTTGTAGGGAGGTCATACAGGCACGTGGAGGCCGCACACAATACTCAGCCTCATCAGGAGCATGCCCAGGCGTTGTAGGGAGGTCATACAGGCACGTGGAGGCCACACACAATACTCAGCCTCATCAGGAGCATGCCCAGGCGTTGTAGGGAGGTCATACAGGCACGTGGAGGCCACACACAATACTCAGCCTCATCAGGAGCATGCCCAGGCGTTGTAGGGAGGTCATAGAGGCACGTGGAGGCCACACACAATACTCAGCCTCATCAGGAGCATGCCCAGGCGTTGTAGGGAGGTCATACAGGCATGTGGAGGCCAAACACAATACTCAGCCTCATCAGGAGCATGCCCAGGCGTTGTAGGGAGGTCATACAGGCACGTGGAGGCCACACACAATACTCAGCCTCATCAGGAGCATGCCCAGGCGTTGTAGGGAGGTCATATACGCACGTGGAGGCCACACACAATACCCAGCCTCATCAGGAGCATGCCCAGGCGTTCTAGGGAGGTCATACAGGCACGTGGAGGCCACACACAATACTCAGCCTCATCAAGAGCATGCCCAGGCGTTGTAGGGAGGTCATACAGGCACGTGGAGGCCACACACAATACCCAGCCTCATCAGGAGCATGGCCAGGCGTTGTAGGGAGGTCATACAGGCACGTGGAGGCCACACACAATACCCAGCCTCATCAGGAGCATGCCCAGGCGTTGTAGGGAGGTCATACAGGCACGTGGAGGCCACACACAATACTCAGCCTCATCAGGAGCATGCCCAGGCGTTGTAGGGAGGTCACACAGGCACGTGGAGGCCACACACAATACCCAGCCTCATCAGGAGCATGCCCAGGCGTTGTAGGGAGGTCATACAGGCACGTGGAGGCCACACACAATACTCAGCCTCATCAGGAGCATGCCCAGGCGTTGTAGGGAGGTCATACAGGCACGTGGAGGCCACACACAATACTGAGCCTCATCAGGAGCATGCCCAGGTGTTGTAGGGAGGTCATACAGGCACGTGGAGGCCACACACAATACTGAGCCTCATCAGGAGCATGCCCAGGCGTTGTAGGGAGGTCATACAGGCACGTGGAGGCCACACACAATCCTGAGCCTCATCAGGAGCATGCCCAGGCGTTGTAGGGAGGTCATACAGGCACGTGGAGGCCACACACAATGCTCAGCCTCATCAGGAGCATGCCCAGGCATTGTAGGGAGGTCATACAGGCACGTGGAGGCCAAACACAACGCTCAGCCTCATCAGGAGCATGCCCAGGCGTTGTAGGGAGGTCATACAGGCACATGGAGGCCATACACAATACTCAGCCTCATCAAGAGCATGCCCAGGCGTTGTAGGGAGGTCATACAGGCACGTGGAGGCCACACACAATACTGAGCCTCATCAGGAGCATGCCCAGGCGTTGTAGGGAGGTCATACAGGCACGTGGAGGCCACACACAATACTCAGCCTCATCAGGAGCATGCCCAGGCGTTGTAGGGAGGTCATACAGGCACGTGGAGGCCACACATGACGCGCCCCTGGGCCTGCTGTGTCGCGCAGCGTCTCGCGCACGGGGGCTTACCCGGAACCGGATCAGATGAGGGTTGTAGTCTCCGAGTGGCGGGGACCCGGTCCGTGCCCAGGGAGTCAAACTCAGTGTGTGGCAGTCTTGATAGGTGTTATTTGAGTGTCGACTACGCCACCCGTTGATTTGCAGCTATGGAGCTGCCGCTGCAGGGCAGACCGCTGAGGCCGGTGTAGAATTGTGCAGCGTGATAGTATAACCCCCAACGGGAGGGGTATGGCCTCAGGGCAGCCGACGTGGAAGATGGGGGTAGCAGGAACCACTCAGAGACGGTGCGGTGTAATTCAGGGTCTTTACTGGTAACAACGATAGACCCTCCCGGAGTACTTGCTAGCGAACGGGGCCTGGTCAGTCCTTGAGCAGATGGGATCTCCCCTGGCCAGGCGGAGTTGTAGGCCTCCCAAACTGACTGTACTCTTCTGGCTACCTTGCTAGAAGCGGATATAAGTAGCCCACGTCCCTGAGTGTGCCGTGTGGTGCTCACCCGTATGGCCGGTGACTCGGGGCCTTCTAATGGCTTCCGCTCCACGATGGCGGTGCTGGTCCCACGCGTGTGACCTTGCCTTCGGGTTTCTGGGCCTGAGGACCTGAAATCCCCTGCCGGTCGGCTTCTGCTGCTGGGTAAGAGTTAGTCCCCACAGCCTCGGACGCCGGGTCCGGTAAGAAAGCTTCTCAGTCAGGGCGAGCTCTGCAGCTGCCAGCCCCTGACTTGTAGTAGTATTGCTCCCACTGAGCTTCTGCTGTTTCTTCCTATGACTGTTTCTCGTCTCTACTCTCCTTGACTCCTAACCCTGCCTCAGCCCCGGGTTTATATAGGGGAAGTTCTTCCCCTCCCAAGACTGGGCAGGAGGTGTGGCATGCACAGGATCCCTGACCAAAGGACCTCCCACCTGCTCTCAGACATAACATTACATTACTGTGGAAACCAGACCCCTGGGGTGCCATATTCCCCCCTAGTGAAATTTAGTACTCCGGGACTAAACATATTTTAGAAAAACATAACAAGATATAACAACAATAATAGTACAATAAGAAGAAACACATAAAGGTGGTCACGGCATGTCCGTAACCGGGTGCAGTCTTTGAAGAAAAGCAAGGTGTCCATTTCACCAAAACAGGGAGACGTAACCAGGTAGGGGTTTGTCCTGCCCCGAGTCCTTAACAGTCTTTAGTCCGTCCTGGGTTACGCTCCAACTATGTACAAAGGATTCCCGGTAAATCCACCAAGGACTCCTACAAATAACTAGAAACACAAAATTATACACAAGCAACAATACACAGGTAAACATAAATAAAACAATTTATACACTTCAAATCCTCCAGCGTGCGGGTAACTGGCCTCTAGTGGCCCTAGTGGACCTACGGAGCTGACTGTCTAGCCCTGAACTACAGGGTGTAGGAGCTGTCAAGGGTAAACTGGGCAGCTGTCTACCGGCTCTTTGGCTCACTAGGGATATGGCAGGCTCACTGCAAGCAGAGGGTTGATCCTCCTGGTCTGCGGGTGTGGGGTCTTCTGCCTCCTGGACCGGCTGTTCTTCCAGCTCTACCTGTTGCTCCGTAGGTGCTTGGGATGCTGGTTGGGGGAAGGTGAGTACGGGTACCACAACTGCACCATTGACTTGAGTCCAAGACCGAGGGAAGTCCCCGAGCACAGTACTAACCATATCTTCCCTTTCCTCTACAGGTCGATGGTCTTCTTGTTCCTCTTCAGGGTTCCTCAGTTGTTCGGGACACTTCTTCAGGTGGTCCCGGGATACAATGGCTGTGGTTTCCCCTCCGTCTTTACTGATGGTACAAACCTTCGGGTTCTCGTGGCTTGAGGGCAGTACGGTGTACGGGTCCTTCTCCCACTGGTCGTCCAACTTGTGGAGCCGTCTCTTCCTCTTCAAGACCTGCTCTCCGGGTACCAGGGGAACAGCGGGAGCATACTGGTTGTAAGTTTTCTCTTGTCTTTCCCTAGCCTGACAGAGACTTCGCTCCACGCTCTCCTGTACTCTCCGGTACTGCTGCTGCCTCTCTGTGTCCCAGTCTGCTTCTGGTGAAGTGTCCTCGGGTGTCAGGACTCCTATTTCCAGGTCAACAGGTAACTTACCAGGTCTTGCCCTCATTAGGTAAGCCGGGGTACAGTTGGTGGAACCTACCGGGATGTGGTTGTATAGGTCCACCAGATCGGGCAACTTCTCAGGCCACAGACTGCGTTCTTCCAGGGGCAACGTTTTTAGAAGATCCATTACCACCTGGTTCATTTTCTCACAAAGTCCATTAGTTTGCGGATGGTAGGGTGTCGTCCTTATCTTCCGGCAGCCATACAGATTGCAGAATTCCTGGAAGACCTCCGCTTCAAAGGCAGGTCCCTGGTCCGTCAGCACTTGGTCCGGGTACCCGTGTGGACGGCAGAAGTGCTGCTGGAAGGCTCTAGCTGCTGTTTGAGCCGTTAAGTCCTTGACGGGGACGACAACCAAGAACCGGGATTAATGATCCACGATGGTTAACGCGTAGACGTAGCCACTTCTGCTTGGGGTCAGTTTTACATGATCCAAGGCTACCAGTTCCAACGGTTGCCGGGTGACGATGGACTGCAGGGGAGTCTTCTGGCTGGCACGGTCCTTCCTTCTCAGGTTGCACGGGCCACAGTCTCTGCACCACTTCTCAATGGTTCCCCTCATGCCTACCCAGTGGAATCGCTCGCGCAGCAGGAACTCCAGCTTCTTCCACCCGAAGTGTCCAGCTCCGTCGTGGTATGCCTCCATCACCATGGCTGCGTCTCTTCGTGGCACCACTACTTGCCAGAGTAGTTCATGCGTCCGGGAGTTAACCATTCTGCGGCACAACTTCCCCTTGTAAAGGAACAGTCGACTCTTCTCTGCCCATAGTTGTTTGGCTTCCTCCGGAGCGTCTGGTTCAAGGCAAGCCTCCGGGCGAGTCAGCATCTCCTTCACCAGTCGGACGGCAGGGTCGCTGTCTTGCATTTCCGCCCAGTTGTAGTGAGGTAAGGGGTTCAACGTAGCAGCCTGCTTACTCCTTACCCGGTGGGAATACTGGATAGTCCCATGACGGTGGAACGCAGGGAGTTCAACTTCTTCCAGTCCCTCCGGATCTTCTCCTTCGTCCGGCAGGTTGGGCATCCTGGACAGGGCGTCCGCGTTGGTATTGGAGCGTCCGGCCCGGTATTTGATTGTGAACTCGTAGTTGGACAGACGGGCCATCCACCTCTGTTCCAGGGCACCGAGTCTTGCCGTGTCCAGGTGTGTCAACGGGTTGTTATCCGTGTACACGGTGAACCGGGAAGAAGCGAGGTAATGCTTAAAGCGCTCGGTGACTGCCCATACTACGGCCAGGAACTCTAGCTTAAATGAGCTGTAATTCTCGGGGTTCCTTTCGGTGGGTCGCAGCTTTCGGCTGGCGTAGGCGATTACTCGTTCCTTCCCCTGCTGGATCTGGGACAGTACGGCTCCTAGCCCGATGTTACTGGCGTCGGTGTAGAGGATAAAGGGCTGGCTATAATCCGGGTACGCCAGGATTTCGTCCCCCGTGAGGGCCATCTTCAGCTGGCGGAAGGACTCTTCTTCCAGCTCTTCCCATTTGAAGGGCGGCTTCTGGTTCTTGGCCTTCCGGGACTGGCCTATCAGGAGGTCCTGCATAGGTGCTGCCTTTTTGGTGAAACCGGGAATAAACCTTCGGTAGTAGCCTACCAACCCGAGGAACTGCCGCACTTCTTTTACGCTGGAGGGGCTTGGCCATTCCTTAATTGCGGTGATCTTATCAGGGTCGGGAGCCACTCCGTCAGCGCTCACCACGTGTCCCAGGTACTGCACCTTTGGTTTCAGGAGGTGACACTTGGAGGGTTTCACCTTTAGGCCGTAACTCGCCAGAGCTTTGAACACTTCCGCCAGGTGTTTCAGGTGGTCCTCATACGTATTGGAATATACGATGACATCGTCCAGGTACAACAGGACCGTCTCGAAGTTTCTGTGGCCCAGACAACACTCCATTAGTCGTTGGAAGGTTCCTGGTGCGTTGCAGAGTCCGAACGGCATGCAGGTGAACTCGCTAAGTCCCATCGGGGTGGTGAATGCGGTCTTCTCCCGGTCCGCCTCTGCTACAGGAACCTGCCAGTACCCGCTAGTGAGATCCAAGGTAGAGAAGAAGTTAGCAGATCTTAAAGCAGCCAATGACTCCTCTATCCTTGGTAAGGGGTACGCATCCTTGTGTGTGATACGGTTGATTTTCCGGTAATCTACACACATCCTCATGGTGTTGTGTTTTTTTCTGACTAAGACTAGTGGAGCTGCCCAGGGGCTACAGCTATCCCTGATCACCCCAGCCTCCTTCATGTCTCTAAGCATCCCCTTGGCGTGTTGGTAGTGGGCAGGGGGTACGGGTCGATACCTCTCTTTTATAGGAGGATGGTCTCCCGTGGGGATGTGGTGTTCTACCCCCTTGACTCGCCCGAAGTCTAACGGGTGTTTACTGAACACTCTCTCGTACTCTTGAACCACCCGATAAACTCCTTGTTTCTGGTGTGCGGGAGTGGAGTCAGTACCCAGATGTAGTTGCTGACACCAGTCCTCCATGTTTTTCTTAGAGCCGTTACCTTCCTCCGGGTGAGATGGAGGCAAGGGTTCCACAGATTGTATAGAATTTTGGTTAATGGTATATAATTTGGCTAGCGTGGCATACCGGGGCAGGTACACTTCCCTCTCCCCGATATTTATTATGCGAATGGGCACCCTCCCATGGCGTACATCAATCACCCCCCGTGCTGTCAAAATGGTGGGCCTACTGTCCGAGTAAACTGGTTCTACCATTGCCTGGTAATCTCTACCTCTCAGACCAATAGCTGCCCGGCACCAAATCATCATTTCACTTTTTGGGGGCATGGCAATAGGAAAAGGGTCACACATTCTTACGCTACCAATCTCACCGCCGGAGAGTTCCACCTGTTGCCGTCGCATCAGTGCCCGGATCTCTTTCTGGAGCACCCGCTGCTCGCCGGAGCTGGCGTTCTTGGCAACCTGCTGTAAAAGGAAAATCACCTCTGCAAGACAATTTTCAATTACATTAGTTCCTAGAGTTATTTTTGGGTGACTCTCATGTTTGTCAATATCTACAATGATCAGTCCCTGTGCTGCCAGTTCGACTCTACCGATTTTGATGGTCACCTCTTTAAATCCGATCTGTGGCACGGGCTGGCTATTGCTGGCGATGATACTCAAGTCGTCGTCAGGGTAGCGGGTAATATCCGAGTCATTCCAGTACTGCTTAAAGAGCACGTACGGGATGGTGGTGACCTGTGACCCGGTGTCCAGTAGGGCACTAATGGGAATGCCATCCAGTACCACAGGCAAGACTGGACGTCCTCCCACATATCTGTCGCGCCAGTTCGATGGGCCTGGTGATCTTTTTCCTGGGTGTTGGCCCTCTACCCCAGGTTGTGCCCGTTTAAAGAACAGTACCTTGCCATATGTCCGGGTTGATTGCAGCGGCGGCAGATGGGTCGTCCGTCTTCGCTGTATCGGTCACTGGGTCTTCCTCTGGCCGGTGGGGTCCTCCTTGGTCGACGCCACGGGATGTCCTCCGGTCCGGATGCCAGCTGGATCTTCCCTGGGGTGGAAACCTGTAAAGACTGCACAGTTCGGGTTAGCGCAGCAACGCTCTTAGCTAGCTCTTGGACCTGATGGTGTAGGTCTGGAGCCGGGTCATTGTCCAAAGCCTGCGCATCAGCTCCCACAGGCCCTGCCGACAAGGGCGCCGCCTCCTGGTGGTAAGTGATAGCTGGGCGCCTGTGGGTCACAACGCCACCCGGTGCCGGTTCTCGGAGCACCCGGATGGCTCTGTCCTTGAACTGTGCAAAGCCCAGATGGGGATCCTGTAAGGCCATTGCCCGCAACTGGGTTCGGTGGGCATTACAATATAGTCCCTCTATAAATTGTTCGGTCAACAGCCTGTCCTCGTTTCCCACTCCATCAGGGTCGGTCTGCTTAATGGCCCTCAGGGCCTCTTGTAGGTTTAGGGCATAGTCCCTTATACTCTCATGCACTCGCTGCTTGCACCCGTAGAATCTAAGCTTAATCTCGGCTGAGGTGCGGGTATCAAAGGTATCCTTCAGCCGGGTTAGTATCCCTGCGACAGTCTTCCTCCCAGGTGGCCAGGATTTTACTTCCCTTTTGGCTGCCCCGGTTAGTTGGGCCACCAGGGTGCTCACTTTTTGCTCTTCTGTGAGGGGGTATACCTGGAAGAGGCTATCCAGCTTTTCTCTAAAGTCATGCAGGGTATGTGACTCCCCTGAGTACTGGGGTAGCCAAGCTGCTCCCGGAATATAGGGCATGGTGAAGGGCATAACTGCAGCAACGGTGGCGCTGGCGGGGGTTGAGGCAGTGAAGCTCTCCTCCGCATCCGACATCTTCCTCCCCCCTAGTGGACCGTGGCCTACCTTGCGATGATCCTGTTCCGTAGGCCGCGGCTCCGCAGTAGATCGTCAGGGTTGAGGACCTTCCGTCGCGCTCCGGTGACGTCGGCGTCTGCTGGGCTCCTTCCAGGACCTTACGCAACGTCCGGACGTGAGGCGGGGCTTCAGTTCTCGCGCGCTTTCGGAGTCCACGCCCCTCTTCTTCCCGCGCGGCGTCCTCAAGATGGCGTCCAATGGCGGGAAAACTCCACGGATGGCGGGAAGAAGGCCGAAGATGGCGCCGGATGGCGAGAAAACTTCGCGGATGGCGGGAAGAAGGCACCACTGGTAAGTTTGAACAGTCTTTGCTTTTCAGGCACGCAGTACCCGGTGGTTGCGGGCACGAAATCCTGCCGACTACGCCAAAGTTGACGCGCCCCCTGGGCCATGTTCAAGGGATTACCTGGAGCCGGATCTGGATAGGGGTAGTAGTCCTTGTGGCGGTGACCCGGTCCGTGCCCAGGGTGTCAAACTAAGCGGCAGTCTATGGCAGTAGATGTTAGAATATGTGTGGCAGTCTTGATAGGTGTTATTTGAGTGTCGACTACGCCACCCGTTGATTTGCAGCTATGGAGCTGCCGCTGCAGGGCAGACCGCTGAGGCCGGTGTAGAATTGTGCAGTGTGATAGTATAACCCCCAACGGGAGGGGTATGGCCTCAGGGCAGCCGACGTGGAAGATGGGGGTAGCAGGAACCACTCAGAGACGGTGCGGTGTAATTCAGGGTCTTTACTGGTAACAACGATAGACCCTCCCGGAGTACTTGCTAGCGAACGGGGCCTGGTCAGTCCTTGAGCAGATGGGATCTCCCCTGGCCAGGCGGAGTTGTAGGCCTCCCAAACTGACTGTACTCTTCTGGCTACCTTGCTAGAAGCGGATATAAGTAGCCCACGTCCCTGAGTGTACCGTGTGGTGCTCACCCGTATGGCCGGTGACTCGGGGCCTTCTAATGGCTTCCGCTCCACGATGGCGGTGCTGGTCCCACGCGTGTGACCTTGCCTTCGGGTTTCTGGGCCTGAGGACCTGAAATCCCCTGCCGGTCGGCTTCTGCTGCTGGGTAAGAGTTAGTCCCCACAGCCTCGGACGCCGGGTCCGGTAAGAAAGCTTCTCAGTCAGGGTGAGCTCTGCAGCTGCCAGCCCCTGACTCGTAGTAGTATTGCTCCCACTGAGCTTCGGCTGTTTCTTCCTATGACTGTTTCTCGTCTCTACTCTCCTTGACTCCTAACCCTGCCTCAGCCCCGGGTTTATATAGGGGAAGTTCTTCCCCTCCCAAGACTGGGCAGGAGGTGTGGCATGCACAGGATCCCTTACCAAAGGACCTCCCACCTGCTCTCAGACATAACATTGCCGTTACTGTGGAAACCAGACCCCTGGGGTGCCACACACACAATACTCAGCCTCATCAGGAGCATGCCCAGGCGTTGTAGGGAGGTCATACAGGCACGTGGAGGCCAAACACAATGCTCAACCTCATCAGGAGCATGCCAAGGCATTGTAGGGAGGTCATACAGGCACGTGGAGGCCTCACACAATACTCAGCCTCATCAGGAGCATGCCCAGGCGTTGTAGGGAGGTCATACAGGCATGTGGAGGCCACACACAATACTCAGCCTCATCAGGAGCATGCCCAGGCGTTGTAGGGAGGTCATACAGGCACGTGGAGGCCACAAACAATACTCAGCCTCATCAGGAGCATGCCCAGGCGCTGTAGGGAGGTCATACAGGCACGTGGAGGCCACACACAATACTCAGCCTCATCAGGAGCATGCCCAGGCGTGGTAGGGAGGTCATACAGGCACGTGGAGGCCACACACAATACTCAGCCTCATCAGGAGCATGCCCAGTCGTTGTAGGGAGGTCATACAGGCACGTGGAGGCCACACACAATACTCAGCCTCATCAGGAGCATGCCCAGGCGTTGTAGGGAGGTCATACAGGCACGTGGAGGCCACACACAATACTCAGCCTCATCAGGAGCATGCCCAGGCGTTGTAGGGAGGTCATACAGGCACGTGGAGGCCACACACAATACTCAGCCTCATCAGGAGCATGCCCAGGCATTGTAGGGAGGTCATACAGGCACATGGAGGCCACACACAATACTCAGCCTCATCAGGAGTATGCCCAGGCATTGTAGGGAGGTCATACAGGCACATGGAGGCCACACACAATACTCAGCCTCATCAGGAGTATGCCCAGGCATTGTAGGGAGGTCATACAGGCACGTGGAGGCCACACACAATACTCAGCCTCATCAGGAGCATGCCCAGGCGTTGTAGGGAGGTCATACAGGCACATGGAGGCCACACACAATACTCAGCCTCATCAGGAGCATGCCCAGGCGTTGTAGGGAGGTCATACAGGCACGTGGAGGCCACACACTATACTCAGCCTCCTCAGGAGCATGCCCAGGCGTTGTAGGGAGGTCATACAGGCACGTAGAGGCCACACACAATACTCAGCCTCATCAGGAGCATGCCCAGGCGTTGTAGGGAGGTCATACAGACACGTGGAGGCCACACACAATACTGAGCCTCATCAGGAGCATGCCCAGGCGTTGTAGAGAGGTCATACAGGCACGTGGAGGCCACACACAATACCCAGCCTCATCAGGAGCATGCCCAGGCGTTGTAGGGAGGTCATACAGGCACGTGGAGGCCACACACAATACTCAGCCTCATCAGGAGCATGCCCAGGCATTGTAGGGAGGTCATACAGGCACATGGAGGCCACACACAATACTCAGCCTCATCAGGAGCATGCCCAGGCATTGTAGGGAGGTCATACAGGCACGTGGAGGCCACACACAATACTCAGCCTCATCAGGAGCATGCCCAGGCGTTGTAGGGAGTTTATACAGGCACATGGAGGCCACACACAATACTCAGCCTCATCAGGAGCATGCCCAGGCGTTGTAGGGAGGTCATACAGGCACGTGGAGGCCACACACAATACTCAGCCTCATCAGGAGCATGCCCAGGCGTTGTAGGGAGGTCATACAGGCACGTGGAGGCCACACACTATACTCAGCCTCATCAGGAGCATGCCCAGGCGTTGTAGGGAGGTCATACAGGCACGTGGAGGCCACACACAATACTCAGCCTCATCAGGAGCATGCCCAGGCGTTGTAGGGAGGTCATACAGGCACGTGGAGGCCACACACAATACTGAGCCTCATCAGGAGCATGCCCAGGCGTTGTAGAGAGGTCATACAGGCACGTGGAGGCCACACACAATACTCAGCCTCATCAGGAGCATGCCCAGGCGTTGTAGAGAGGTCATACAGGCACGTGGAGGCCACACACAATACCCAGCCTCATCAGGAGCATGCCCAGGCGTTGTAGGGAGGTCATACAGGCACGTGGAGGCCACACACAATACTCAGCCTCATCAGGAGCATGCCCAGGCGTTGTAGGGAGGTCATACAGGCACGTGGAGGCCACACACAATACTCAGCCTCATCAGGAGCATGCCCAGGCATTGTAGGGAGGTCATACAGGCACATGGAGGCCACACACAATACTCAGCCTCATCAGGAGCATGTCCAGGCGTTGTAGGGAGGTCATACAGGCACGTGGAGGCCACACACAATGCTCAGCCTCATCAGGAGCATGCCCAGGCGTTGTAGGGAGGTCATACAGGCACGTGGAGGCCACACACAATACTGAGCCTCATCAGGAGCATGCCCAGGAGTTGTAGGGAGGTCATACAGGCACGGGGAGGCCACACACAATACTCAGCCTCATCAGGAGCATGCCCAGGCGTTGTAGGGAGGTCATACAGGCACGTGGAGGCCACACACAATACTCAGCCTCATCAGGAGCATGCCCAGGCGTTGTAGGGAGGTCATACAGGCACATGGAGGCCACACACAATACTCAGCCTCATCAGGAGCATGCCCAGGCATTGTAGGGAGGTCATACAGGCACGTGGAGGCCACACACAATACTCAGCCTCATCAGGAGCATGCCCAGGCGTTGTAGGGAGGTCATACAGGCACATGGAGGCCACACACAATACTCAGCCTCATCAGGAGCATGCCCAGGCATTGTAGGGAGGTCATACAGGCACGTGGAGGCCACACACAATACTCAGCCTCATCAGGAGCATGCCCAGGCGTTGTAGGGAGGTCATACAGGCACGTGGAGGCCACACACAATACTCAGCCTCATTGTGACTTGTTTTAAGGACATTACATCACAGTTGGATCAGCCTGTTGTGTGTTCTTCCACTTTAATTTTGGGGGTGACTCCACATCCAGGTCTCCATTGGTTAATAAATGTGATTTCCATTGATGATTTTTGTGTGATTTTGTTGTCAGCACATTCAGCTTTCTACAGAACAAAGTATTCAATGAGAAGATTTCATTCATTCACATCTAGGAGGGGGATTTCAGGGGTCCCTTTATTTTTTTGAGCAGTGTATATATATATACCATGTACACACCTATCAGGGGATATATATATATATATATACACACACAAGTGCCTCTCACTAAATTAGAATATCATCAAAAAGTTAATTTATTTCAGTTCTTCAATACAAAAAGTGAAACTCATCTATATATATATAATAATTGTCTTATCCCGTCTGTCTGTCTGTCTGTCTGTCTGTCTGTCCAGGAAATCCCGCGTCGCTCATTGGTCCGGCAGCAGCCAATCAGCGCCGCGGGATTTCAGAAAAAAGATGGGGGCCGTTAGCGGCTCATCTGCGGGACGGAGCTCAGTGGCGTTGCAGCCGGGAGATGAGCGGCGCGAGGCGCTCATGTCCCGGCCGGTAGCTGCGGAAGGACCGCCGGCGTCGCTGACATCCATGCGGAAGGGAGGACCGGGGAGCGGCGCTGCGGGTCGGGATACTTCTGCTGCGAGCAGCCGCTCATGTCCCGGGTTCTCGCAGCGGAAGTACCCGCACAGGCAGCGCCGCTCCCTGGTCCTCACCAAGACGATTCGATGATTGGTCGCGGTCTTCGGACCCGACCAATCACTGATCTTAGCGCAAAAGTTAAATACCGCTGTGCTGATTGGTCGCGGACGCTGCCAGCGACCAATCACCGATTTGGGCGCCAAATTTAAATATCGGTCGCGACCAATCAGCACAGTAGTGGTTAACTTTAGCCGCAAGATCAGTGATTGGTCGCAGGCCAAGACCGAATCGTATTGGTGAGGATCGGGGAGCGCCGCTGCCTGTGCGGATACTTCCGCTGCGAGAAGCCGGGAGATGAGCGACTGCTCGTGACGCGCCCCTGGGCCTGTGTCGCGCAGCGTTGCGCACGCGGGAGCTTACCCGGAGCCGGATCTGTTGAGGGTTGTAGTCTCGTGGCGGTGATCCGGTCCGTGCCCAGGGAGTCAGACTAAGTGGCGCTGTATCAGCGGTAGATGTTGGACGACTACGCCACCCGTTGAGTACAGCTAAGGAGCTGCTGCTGCAGGGCAGACCGCTGAGGCCGGTGGTAGGATTGTGCAGCGTGATAGTATAACCCCCAACGGGAGGGGTATGGCCTCAGGGCAGCCGATGTGGATGATGGAGGTAGCAGGAACCACTCGGAGACGGTACGGTGTAGTTCAGGGTCTTTACTGGTGACAAAGATAGACCCTCCCGGAGTACTGGCTAGCGATTGGGGCCTGGTCAGTCCTTGAGAAGATGGGATCTCCCCTGGCCAGGCGGAGTTGTAGGCCTCCCAAACTAACGATACTCTTCTGGCTACCTTGCTAGAGGCGGGTATAAGTAGCCCACGTCCCTGAGTGTACCGTGTGGTGCTCACCCGTATGGCCGGTGACTCGGGGCCTTCTAGTAGCTTTCGCTCCACGATGGCGGTGCTGGTCCCACGCGTGTGACCGTGCCTTCGGGTTTCTGGGCCAGAGGACCTGCAATCCCCTGCCGGTCGGTTTCTGCTGCTGGATAGGAGTTAGTCCCCACAGCCTCGGACTCCGGGTCCGGTGATAACTTCTCAGTCAGGGCGAGCTCTGCAGCTGCCAGCCCCTGACTCCTTGTAGCACTGCTCCCACAGAGCTCCTGTTGTTTCTTCCTATGCTGCTTCTCTTCTCTACTTCTTCTCTACTCCCTAACCCTGCCTCAGCCCTAGGTTTATATAGGGGAAGTTCTTCCCCTCCCAGGACTGGGCAGGAGGTGTGGCATGCATAGGATCCCTGACCAAGAGACCTCCCACCTGCTCTCAGACGTAATATCTCTATCACTGTGGCAACCAGACCCCTGGGGTGTCACATTCCCCCCTAGTGAAATTTAGTACTCCGGGACTAAACATATTTTTAGAAAAACATAACAAGGTATAAACAATAATAATACAATAAGAAAAACACATAAAGATGGTTACGGCGTGTCCGCAACCGGGTGCAGTTTTGAAGAAAACAAAGGTGTCCATTTCACCAAAACAGGGAGACGTAACCAGGTAGGGGTCTGTCCTGCCCCGAGTCCTTATCAGTCTTTTAGTCCATCCTGGGTTACGCTCCAACTAATTGTACAAGGATTCCCGGTAAATCCACCAAGGACTCCTAAAAATAACTAGAAACACATAATTATTTACAAGCAACAAGAAAAACAGGTAACCACAAATAAAACAATTTATACATTTCAAATCCTCCAACGTGCGGGTAACTGGCCTCTAGTGGCCCTAGTGGATCTACGGAGCTGACTGTCTAGCCCTGAACTACAGGGTGTAGGAGCTGTCAAGGGTAAACTGGGCAGCTGTCTACCAGCTCTTTGGCTCACTAGGGGTACGGCAGGCTCACTATAAGCAGAGGGTTGATCCTCCTGTTCTGCTTGTGTGGAGTCTTCTGCCTCCTGGACCGGCTGTTCTTCCAGCTCTACCTGTTGCTCCGTAGGTGCTTGGGATGCTGGTTGGAGGAAGGTGAGTACGGGTACCACAACTGCGCCATTGACTTGAGTCCAAGACCGAGGGAAGTCTCCGAGCACAGTACTAACCATGTCTTCCCTTTCCTCTACGGGTCGAGGGTCTTCTTGTTCCTCTTCAGGGTTCCGTAGCTGTTCGGGACACTTCTTCAGGTGATCCCGGGATACAATGGTTGTGGTTTCCCCTCCGTCTTTACTGATGGTAAAGACCTTTGGGTTGTCGTGGCTTGAGGGCAGTACGATGTACGGGTCCTTCTCCCACTGGTCGTCCAACTTGTGGAGCCGCCTTTTCCTCTTCAAGACCTGCTCTCCGGGTACCAGGGGAACAGCGGGAGCATACTGGTTGTAAGTTTTCTCTTGTCTTTCCCTAGCTTGACAGAGACTTCGCTCCACGCTCTCCTGTACTTTCCGGTACTGCTGCTGCCTCTCTGTGTCCCAGTCTGCTTCTGGTGAAGTGTCCTCGGGTGTCAGGACTCCCATCTCCAGGTCAACAGGTAGCTTACCAGGCCTTGCCCTCATCAGGTAAGCCGGGGTACAGTTGGTGGAACCTATCGGGATGTGGTTGTATAGGTCCACCAGATCGGGCAGCTTCTCAGGCCACAGACTGCGTTCTTCCAGGGGCAACGTTTTCAGAAGATCCATTACCACCTGGTTCATTTTCTCACAAAGTCCATTAGTTTGCGGATGATAGGGTGTCGTCCTTATCTTCCGGCAGCCATACAGATTGCAGAATTCCTGGAAGACCTCCGCTTCAAAGGCAGGTCCCTGGTCCGTCAGCACTTGGTCCGGGTACCCGTGTGGACGGCAGAAGTGCTGCTGGAAGGCTCTAGCTGCTTTTCGAGCTGTTAAGTCCTTGACGGGGACGACAACCAAGAACCGGGAGTAGTGATCCACGATGGTTAGTGCGTAAACGTAGCCACTTCTGCTTGGGGTCAGTTTTACATGATCCAAGGCTACCAGTTCCAACGGCTGCCGGGTGACGATGGACTGCAGGGGAGTCTTCTGGCTGGCACGGTCCTTCCTTCTTAGGTTGCACGGGCCACAGTCTCTGCACCACCTCTCGATGGTTCCCCTCATGCCTACCCAGTGGAACCGCCCGCGCAGCAGGAACTCCAGCTTCTTCCATCCGAAGTGTCCAGCCCCGTCGTGGTATGCCTCCATCACCATGGCTGCATCTCTCCGTGGCACCACTACTTGCCAGATTAGTTCATGCGTCCGGGAGTTAACCATTCTGCGGCACAACTTCCCCTTGTAAAGGAACAGTCGACTCTTCTCAGCCCACAGTTGCTTGGCTTCCTCCGGAGCGTCTGGGTCAAGGCGAGCCTCTGGCCGAGTCAGCATCTCCTTCACCAGTCGGACGGCAGGGTCACTGTCTTGCGTTTCCTCCCAGTTGTAGTGAGGCAAGGGGTTAAACGTAGCGGCTTGCTTACTCCTTACCCGATGGGAATACTGGATAGTCCCATGACGGTGGAACGCGGGGAGTTCAACTTCTTCCAGTCCCTCTGGATCTTCTCCTACGTCCGGTAGGTTTGGCATCCTGGACAGGGCGTCCGCGTTGGTATTGGAGCGTCCTGCCCGGTATTTGATTGTGAACTCGTAGTTGGACAGACGGGCCATCCATCTCTGCTCTAGGGCACCGAGTCTTGCCGTGTCCAGGTGTGTCAACGGGTTGTTATCCGTGTACACGGTGAACCGGGAAGAAGCGAGGTAGTGCTTAAAGCGTTCGGTGACTGCCCACACCACTGCCAGGAACTCTAGCTTAAATGAGCTGTAATTCTCAGGGTTTCTCTCGGTGGGTCGCAGTTTTCGGCTGGCGTAAGCGATTACTCGTTCTTTCCCCTGCTGGATCTGGGACAGCACGGCTCCTAGCCCGATGTTACTTGCGTCGGTGTAGAGGATAAAGGGCTGGCTGTAATCAGGGTACGCCAGGATTTCATCCCCCGTGAGGGCCATCTTCAGCTGGCGGAAGGACTCTTCTTCTAACTTCTCCCATCTGAAGGGTGGCTTCTGGTTCTTGGCCTTCCGGGACTGGCCTATCAGGAGGTCCTGCATAGGAGCTGCCTTTTTGGTGAAACCGGGGATGAATCTGCGGTAATAGCCTACCAACCCGAGGAACTGCCGCACTTCCTTTACACTGGAGGGACTAGGCCATTCCTTAATTGCGGTGATCTTATCAGGGTCGGGAGCCACTCCATCAGCGCTCACCACGTGTCCCAGGTACTGCACCTTTGGTTTCAGGAGGTGACACCTGGAGGGTTTCACCTTTAGGCCATAGCTTGCCAGAGCTTCGAACACTTCCGCCAGGTGTTTCAGGTGGTCCTCATACGTCTTGGAATATACGATGACATCGTCCAGGTACAACAAGACCGTCTCGAAGTTTCTGTGGCCCAGACAGCACTCCATTAATCGTTGGAAGGTTCCTGGTGCGTTGCAGAGTCCGAACGGCATGCAGGTAAACTCGCTAAGTCCCATCGGGGTGGTGAATGCGGTCTTCTCCCGGTCCGCCTCTGCTACAGGAACCTGCCAGTACCCACTAGTGAGATCCAAGGTAGAGAAGAAGTTAGCAGATCTTAAAGCAGCCAAAGACACCTCTATCCTTGGTAAGGGGTACGCATCCTTGTGTGTGATACGGTTGATTTTCCGGTAATCTACACACATCCTCATGGTGTTGTCTTTCTTTTTGACTAAGACTAGTGGAGCTGCCCAGGGGCTACAGCTATCCCTGATCACCCCAGCCTCCTTCATGTCTCTAAGAATCCCCTTGGCGTGTTGGTAGTGTGCAGGGGGTACGGGTCGATACCTCTCTTTTATGGGAGGATGGTCTCCCGTGGGGATGTGGTGTTCTACCCCCTTGACTCGCCCGAAGTCTAACGGGTGTTTACTAAACACTCTCTCGTACTCTTGAACCACCCGATAGACTCCCTGTTTCTGGTGTGAGGGAGTGGAGTCAGTACCCAAATGTAGTTGCTGACACGAGTCCTCCATTGTTTTCTTAGAGCCGTTACCTTCCTCCGGGGAAGATGGAGGCAAGGGTTCTACGGACTGTATGGAATCTTGATTGATGGTATACAATTTGGCTAGCGTGGCATACCGGGGCAGGTACACTTCCCTCTTCCCGATATTTAATATGCGAACGGGCACCCTCCCATGGCGTACATTGACCACCCCCCGTGCTGTCAAAATGGTGGGCCTACTGTCTGAGTAAACTGGTTCTACCATTGCCTGGTAATCTCTACCTCTCAGACCAATAGCTGCCCGGCACCAAATCATCATTTCACTTTTCGGGGGCATGGCAATAGGGAAAGGGTCACACATTCTCACGCTACCAATCTCACCACCGGAGAGTTCTAGCTGTTGCCGTCGCATCAGTGCCCGGATCTCTTTCTGGAGCACTCGCTGCTGGCCGGAGCTGGCGTTCTTGGCAACCTGCTGTAAAAGGAAAATCACCTCTGCAAGACAATTTTCAATTACATTAGTTCCTAGAGTTATCTTTGGGTGACTCTCGTGTTTGTCAATATCTACAATGATCAGTCCCTGTGCTGCCAATTCGACTCTACCGATTTTAATGGTCACCTCTTTAAATCCAATCTGTGGCACGGGCTGACCATTGCTGGCGATGATACTCAAGTCGTCGTCAGGGTAGCGGGTGATATCCGAGTCATTTCAGTACTGCTTGAAGAGCACGTACGGGATGGTGGTGACCTGTGACCCGGTGTCCAGTAGGGCACTCATAGGAATGCCATCCAGTACCACGGGTAAGACTGGACGTCCTCCCACATATTTGTCGCGCCAGTTCGATGGGCCTGGTGATCTTTTTCCTGGGGGTTGGCCCTCTACCCCAGGTTGTGCCAGTTTAAAGGACAGTACCTTGCCATATGTCCGGGTTGATTGCAGCGGCAGCAGATGGGTCGTCCGTCCTCGTTGTATCGGTCGCTGGGCCTTCCTCTGGCCGGTGGGGTCCTCCTTGGTCGACGCCACGGGATGTCCTCCGGTCCGGATGCCAGCTGGATCTTCCCTGGAGTGGAAACCTGTAAAGACTGTACAGTTCGGGTTAGCGCAGCAACGCTTTTAGCTAGCTCTTGGACCTGATGGTGCAGGTCTGGAGCCGGGTCATTGTTCAAAGCCTGCGCATCAGCTCCCACAGGCCCTGCCGACAAGGGCGCCGCCTCCTGGTGGTAAGTGGTAGTGGGGCGTCTGTGGGTCACAACGCCACCTGGTGCCGGTTCTCGAAGCACCCGGATGGCTCTGTCCTTGAACTGTGCAAATCCCAGATGAGGGTCCTGTAAGGCCATTGCCCGCAACTGGGTTCGGTGGGCATTGCAATATAAACCCTCTATAAATTGTTCAGTCAACAGCCTGTCCTCGTCTCCCACACCGTCAGGGTCGGTCTGCTTAATGGCTCTCAGGGCCTCTTGTAGGTTCAGGGCATAGTCCCTTATACTCTCATGTGCCCGCTGTTTGCACCCGTAGAATCTAAGCTTGATCTCGGCTGAGGTGCGGGTATCAAAGGTGTCCCTCAGCCGGGTTAGTATCCCTGCGACAGTCCTCCCCCCAGGTGGCCAGGACTTTACCTCCCTTTGGGCTGCCCCGGTTAATTGGGCCACCAGGATGCTCACTTTTTGCTCCTCTGTGAGGGGGTACACCTGGAAGAGGCTATCCAGCTTTTCTCTAAAGTCATGCAGGGTATGTGACTCCCCTGAGTACTGGGGTAGCCAGGCTGCCCCCGGGATATAGGGCATGGTGAAAGGCATGACCGCAACAGCGGTGGCGCTGGCGGGGGTTGAAGCGGTGAAGCTCTCCTCCGTATCCGACATCCTTCTCCCCCCTAGTAGACCGTGGTCTACCTTGCGATGATCCTCTTCCGTAGGCCGCGGCTCCGCAGTGGATCGTCAGGGTTGAGGACCTTCCGTCGCGCTCCTGTGACGTCGGCGTCTGTTGGGCTCCTTCCAGGACCTTACGCAACGTCCGGACGTGAGGCGGGGCTTCAGTTCTCGCGCGCTTTCGGAGTCCACGCCCCTCTTCTTCCCGCGCGGCGTCCTCAAGATGGCGTCCAATGGCGGGAAAACTCCACGTGTGGCGGGAAGAAGGCTGAAGATGGCGCCGGATGGCGGGAAAACTCCACCGATGGCGGGAAGGAAGCGGAAGATGGCGCCGGATGGCGGGAATCTTCACCACAGGTAAGTTTGAACAGTCTTTTTCAGGCACGCAGTACCCGGTGGTTGCGGGCACGAGATCCTGCCGACTACGCCAAAAGTTGACGCGCCCCTGGGCCTGTGTCGCGCAGCGTTGCGCACGCGGGAGCTTACCCGGAGCCGGATCTGTTGAGGGTTGTAGTCTCGTGGCGGTGATCCGGTCCGTGCCCAGGGAGTCAGACTAAGTGGCGCTGTATCAGCGGTAGATGTTGGACGACTACGCCACCCGTTAAGTACAGCTAAGGAGCTGCTGCTGCAGGGCAGACCGCTGAGGCCGGTGGTAGGATTGTGCAGCGTGATAGTATAACCCCCAACGGGAGGGGTATGGCCTCAAGGCAGCCGACGTGGATGATGGAGGTAGCAGGAACCACTCGGAGACGGTACGGTGTAGTTCAGGGTCTTTACTGGTGACAAAGATAGACCCTCCCGGAGTACTGGCTAGCGATTGGGGCCTGGTCAGTCCTTGAGCAGATGGGATCTCCCCTGGCCAGGCGGAGTTGTAGGCCTCCCAAACTAACGATACTCTTCTGGCTACCTTGCTAGAGGCGGGTATAAGTAGCCCACGTCCCTGAGTGTACCGTGTGGTGCTCACCCGTATGGCCGGTGACTCGGGGCCTTCTAGTAGCTTTCGCTCCACGACGGCGGTGCTGGTCCCACGCGTGTGACCGTGCCTTCGGGTTTCTGGGCCAGAGGACCTGCAATCCCCTGCCGGTCGGTTTCTGCTGCTGGATAGGAGTTAGTCCCCACGGCCTCGGACTCCGGGTCCGGTGATAACTTCTCAGTCAGGGCGAGCTCTGCAGCTGCCAGCCCCTGACTCCTTGTAGCACTGCTCCCACAGAGCTCCTGTTGTTTCTTCCTATGCTGCTTCTCTTCTCTACTTCTTCTCTACTCCCTAACCCTGCCTCAGCCCTAGGTTTATATAGGGGAAGTTCTTCCCCTCCCAGGACTGGGCAGGAGGTGTGGCATGCATAGGATCCCTGACCAAGAGACCTCCCACCTGCTCTCAGACGTAATATCTCTATCACTGTGGCAACCAGACCCCTGGGGTGTCACATTCGCAGCAGAAGTATCCCGACCCGCAGCGCCGCTCCTCGGTCCTCCCTTCACACCCTAGCCGCTGATGTCCCCACAGTATCCGCATGGTGTTACAAAGGTCCGAACATTTGTGTTAAAAATCGCTGATTGGTCGCTGGCGCTGCCCCCGACCAATCACCGATTTGGGCGCCAAATTTAAATATCGGCCGCGACCAATCAGCACAGCGGTGTTTAAATCTGGAGCCAAGATCGGTGATTGGTCGCGTCCAATATTTAAATTTGGCGCCCAAATTGGTGATTGGTCGCGGGCAGTGACGCGCCCCTGGGCCTGTGTCGCGCTGCGTTGCGCACGCGGGAGCTTACCCGGAGCCGGATCTCTTGAGGGTTGTAGTCTCGTGGCGGTGATCCGGTCCGTGCCCAGGGAGTCAGACTAAGTGGCGCTGTATTAGCGGTAGATGTTGGACGAGTGTCGACTACGCCACCCGTTGATTTGCAGCTATGGAGCTGCCGCTGCAGGGCAGACCGCTGAGGCCAGTGTAGAATTGTGCAGCGTGATAGTATAACCCCCAACGGGAGGGGTATGGCCTCAGGGCAGCCGACGTGGAAGATGAGGGTAGCAGGAACCACTCAGAGACGGTGCGGTGTAATTCAGGGTCTTTACTGGTAACAACGATAGACCCTCCCGGAGTACTTGCTAGCGAACGGGGCCTGGTCAGTCCTTGAGCAGATGGGATCTCCCCTGGCCAGGCGGAGTTGTAGGCCTCCCAAACTGACTGTACTCTTCTGGCTACCTTGCTAGAAGCGGATATAAGTAGCCCACGTCCCTGAGTGTACCGTGTGGTGCTCACCCGTATGGCTGGTGACTCGGGGCCTTCTAATGGCTTCCGCTCCACGATGGCGGCGCTGGTCCCACGCGTGGGACCGTGCCTTTCTGGCCTGAGGACCTGAAATCCCCTGCCTGTCGGCTTCTGCTGCTGTGTAGGAGTTAGTCCCTACAGCCTCGGACTCCGGGTCCGGTAAGAAATCTTCTCAGTCAGGGCGAGCTCTGCAGCTGCCAGCCCCTGACTCTTTGTAACACTGCTCCCACAGAGCTCCTGTTGTTTCTTCCTATGCTGCTTCTCTTCTCTACTTCTGGCATGGCCCAGGAGCTGGGCCCAGCCGGAGCCACAGCTCCCTGTCAGCCCTCCTGGCTGAACTCTCCCTCTCAACTCTCTAACCCTGCCTCAGCCCCAGGTTTATACAGGGGAAGTTCTTCCCCTCCCAGGACTGGGCAGGAGGTGTGGCATGCATAGGATTCCTGACCAAGAGACCTCCCACCTGCTCTCAGACATAACATTGCTGTTACTGTAGAAACCAGACCCCTGGGGTGCCACAGCAGCACCAGCGACCAATCAGCGATTTTTAACACAAATGTCTGGACCTTTGTAACACCATGGGACATGAGCGGGCGCTCGCAGCAGAAGTATCCCGACCCGCAGCGCCGTTCCCCGGTCCTCCCTCAATCACAGATTTGGGCGCCAAATTTAAATATCGGCCATTTAATCACCGCTGTGGTGATTGGTTGCGGACGCTTTTTAAATGTGGCACCAAAATCGGTGATTGGTCACGCCCAGCTCGGCGACCAATCAGCACAGCGGTGATTAAATGTGGAGCCAAGATCGGTGATTGGTCGCGGCCGATATTTAAATTTGGCGCCCAAAATGGTGATTGGTCGCGGGCAGCGCCAGCGACCAATCAGCGATTTTTAACACAAATGTCCGGACCTTTGTAACACCATGCGGATACTGTGGGGACATCAGCGGCTAGGGTGTGAAGGGAGGACCGGGGAGCCGCGCTGCGGGTCGGGATACTTCTGCTGCGAGCAGTCGCTCATGTCCCGGGTTCTCGCAGCGGAAGTATCCGCACAGGCAGCGGCGCTCCCCGGTCCTCACTAATACGATTCCGCTCCCCGCTCCTCACCAATACGATTCGCTGATTGGTCGCGCTCTCCGCACGCGACCAATCAGTGATCTTGGCACTAAAGTTAAACACCGCTCTGCTGATTGGTCGCGGCCGCTGCCCGTGACCAATCACCAATTTGGGCGCTACATTTAAATAGCGGCCGCGACCAATCACCGATCTTGCCACCACATTTAAACACTGCTGTTTCTAATTGGTCGTGTACGCCAGCCGCGACCAATCAGCGAGATTGGCGCCAAATTTAAACAACGCTCTGCTGATTGATCGCGGTCGCTGGCCGAGATCAATCAGCAGTATTGGCACAAAATTTAAACAACGCTCTGCTGATTGGTCACGGCCGTCAGCCGCGACTAATCATCGATTTTGGCGCCAAATTTAAACCCCGCTCTGCATCGCTCTGCTGATTGGTCGCGGTCGCCGGCCGCGACCAATCAGCAGTATTGTCGCCAAATTTAAACACCGCTTTGCTGATTGGTCGCGGTCGCGACTAATCAGCGATTTTGGTGCCAAATTTAAACACGCTCTCCATTCCTAACTAACACGGTTCGCTGATTGGTCGCGGGCGCCATCCGCGACCAATCAGCGAGATTGGCGCCAAATTTAAACAACGCTCTGCTGATTGGTCGAGGCCGGCGACCGCGACCAATCAGCAGAACGATGCAGAGCGGGGTTTAAATTTGGCCCCAAAGTCGCTGATTAGTCGCGTCTGACGGCCGCGACCAATCAGCAGAGCGTTGTTTAAATTTTGCGCCAAAATCGCGGCCTCGACCAATCAGCGATTTTGGTGTCAAATTTAAACCCCGCTCTGTATTGCTCTGCTGATTGGTCGCGGTCGGCGGTCGCGACCAATCAGCAGCATTGGCGCCAAATTTAAACACCGCTCTGCTGATTGGTCGCGACTAATCAGCGATTTTGGTGCCAAATTTAAACACGCTCTCCAGTCCTCACTAACACGGTTCGCTGATTGGCGCCAAATTTAAACGCCGCTTTGCTAATTGCGCCCCGTCGGCCGCATACCTATTCTAAAATACCCGATGCGTTCGAATCGGGCCACCATCTAGTGTATTATATAGAGTCATTACACACAGAGGGATCTTTTATATAGAGTCATTACACACAGAGGGATCTATTATATAGAGTCATTACACACAGAGGGATCTATTATATAGAGTCATTACACACAGAGGGATCTATTATATAGAGTGATTACACACAGAGGGATCTTTTATATAGAGTCATTACACACAGAGGGATCTATTATATAGTGTCATTACACACAGAGGGATCTATTATATAGAGTCATTACACACAGAGGGATCTATTATATAGAGTCATTACACACAGAGGGATCTTTTATATAGAGTCATTACACACAGAGGGATCTATTATATAGTGTCATTACACACAGAGGGATCTATTATATAGAGTCATTACACACAGAGGGATCTATTATATAGAGACATTACACACAGAGCGATCTATTATATAGAGTCATTACACTCAGAGGGATCTATTATATAGAGGCATTACACACAGAGGGATCTATTATATAGAGTCATTACACGCAGAGGGATCTATTATATAGAGTCATTACACGCACAGGGATCTATTATATAGAGTCATTACACACAGAGGGATCTATTATATAGAGTCATTACACACAGAGGGATCTATTATATAGAGTCATTACACGCAGAGGGATCTATTCTGTAGAGTCATTACACACAGAGGGATCTATTATATAGAGAAATTACACGCAGAGGGATCTATTATATAGAGTCATTACACGCAGAGGGATCTATTATATAGAGTCATTACACACAGAGGGATCTATTATATAGAGTCATTACACACAGAGGGATCTATTATATAGAGTCATTAGACACAGGGATCTATTATATAGGGTCATTACACACAGAGGGATCTATTATATAGAGTCATTACACACAGAGGGATCTATTATATAGAGTCATTACACACAGAGTGATCTATTATAGAGTCATTACACACAGAGGGATCTATTATATAGAGTCATTACACACAGAGGGATCTATTATATAGAGTCATTACACACAGAGGGATCTATTATATAGAGTCATTACACACAGAGGGATCTATTATATAGAGTCATTACACACAGAGTGATCTATTATATAGAGTCATTACACACAGAGGGATCTATTATATAGAGTCATTACACACAGAGGGATCTATTATATAGAGTCATTACACACAGAGGGATCTATTATATATAGTCATTACACACAGAGTGATCTATTATATAGAGTCATTACACACAGAGGGATCTATTATATAGAGTCATTACACACAGAGGGATCTATTATATATAGTCATTACACACAGAGGGATCTATTATATAGAGTCATTACACACAGAGGGATCTATTATATATAGTCATTACACACAGAGGGATCTATTATATAGAGTCATTACACACAGAGGGATCTATTATATATAGTCATTACACACAGAGTGATCTATTATATAGAGTCATTACACACAGAGGGATCTATTATATAGAGTCATTACACACAGAGCGATCTATTATATAGAGTCATTACACACAGAGCGATCTATTATATAGAGTCATTACACACAGAGGGATCTATTATATAGAGTCATTACACACAGGGATCTATTATATAGAGTCATTACACACAGAGCGATCTATTATATATAGTCATTACACACAGAGGGATCTATTATATAGAGTCATTACACACAGGGATCTATTATATATAGTCATTACACACAGAGGGATCTATTATATAGAGTCATTACACACAGGGATCTATTATATATAGTCATTACACACAGAGGGATCTATTATATAGAGTCATTACACACAGAGTGATCTATTATATAGAGTCATTACACACAGAGCGATCTATTATATAGAGTCATTACACGCAGAGGGATCTATTATATAGAGTCATTACACGCAGAGGGATCTATTATATAGAGTCATTACACACAGGGATCTATTATATAGTCATTACACGCAGAGGGATCTATTATATAGAGTCATTACACGCAGAGGGATCTATTATATAGAGTCATTACACACAGAGGGATCTATTTCACATGTTTATTTCTGTTAATGGTGATGATTATGGATTACAGCCAATGAAAACACAACAGTCATTATCTCAGTAAATTAGAATACTTTATAACAACAGCTTGAAAAATGTTTTTAAAGTCCAAAATGACAGACTTGGCCCTATCTTCGATCTCTTCATACTTAACAGACAGGACATTCAGTGTCTCCCACTCACACACCACCTCCTCATCTCACCTCCTATCTGTCGGTGTCCCGCAAGGTTCAGTTCTAGGACCCCTGCTCTTCTCCATCTACACCTTAGGCCTGGGACAGCTCATAGAGTCTCACGGCTTTCAGTATCACCTCTATGCTGACGACACACAGATCTACCTCTCTGGACCCGATATCTCCTCCCTACTAACCAAAATCCCACAATGTCTGTCCGCTATTTCATCCCTCTTCTCTGCTAGATTTCTAAAACTTAAAGAGGTTGTCCACTACTTTATATTCCCCCCCCATGTATCCCCCCGGGGCCCCTAAGACTTCTTGTAAATACCTTCTGTTGCTGCTAATGCCTGGGAGTGGCGCTATCACTGTCCACTCGCAGGCATCACGTGACCCCCGGCAGCAGGAGAAGCTACAAGAAGAGAGCAAAGTGTTTTCAAGTTGCCCTTTCCTCAATTTGAAATGTCATTAAGAAATGGCAGTTACCAGGAATAGTGGAGGCCAAGGTAAGGTCTGGAAGACCAAGCAAAACTTCAGTGAGAGCTGCTCGTAGGATTGCTAGATAGGTAAATCAGAACCCCTACTTGACTGCAAAAGACCTTCAGAGAGATTTAGCCTACCTGGAGCTGTGGTACATTGTTCTACTGTTCAGAGACACCTGCACAAATATGGCCTTCATGGAAGAGTCATCAGAAGAAAACCTCTCCTGCGTCCTGACCATAAAATTCCGTGTCAGAATTCTGCAAAAGAACATCTAAACAAGCCTGATACATCCTGGAAACAAGTCATGAGGTAAAATAGAACTCTGTGGCCACAATGATCAAAGGTGTGTGTGGAGAAAAAGGGCTCAGAATATCAAGAAAAGGAACATCCCGCCAACCATTAAGCATGGGGGAGGATGAGGGATGGATTAAGAGTAGCCAGAGTCTCGATCAGTTTAGAAGGCCAGGGCCCCCCCAGGTACCGGATGTATTGCGTGACATGTCACATGGTCCCATTTGATAGATCATGTGATAGGTCATGCGAGTAACACACCGGTACTTTGCTGCACATACATACACGGAAAACAACCGATAGTTTAGCATGCTGCTCAAATTTTGTATGACTTAATATTGAGCAGAAATCAGGGGAGATGGGGACTAGTTTCACCTTTCACGATGCCCTTCCTGACAGCGGAGGTTAGCACCCTAGGTTCGGTATGGCACCCCCGCTCCTTGCCTATGTAGCCCGACCACTACTCTGACTGACCACCTATCCTCAATAGGTGATCAGACAATATGTAATGAACATGTATAATAATAATATGTATACTCTATAGATACAGTAGTGTTCAAAATAATAGCAGTGAGTTCAGAAACATGAGTTAGGAAACAAAATCTTTCTCCTAGTTGTTATTTTCAGCATTGGGGACGTCGCTCGCTGTTTTCTAATTCACAACATGAAGAGAAATGTAGATAATTAATAACGACTTTACAGAAAATAACAAAAAATGAACATTGTTCTAATAAACAGCAGTGTCTGCATTTGTCTTTACAAACTCACAATAAGTTCTCTCTTTTTTTGAGGATTTAGCATTCCTGTGAATCACTAACCTAATATGTAGTTGTTACCCACAGTTTTTTAGAACTGCTTCACATCTATGTTGCATAGAGTCAACCAACTTTTGACTCCTGTCAGCTGTTATTCCAGCCAAGGAATTATGTCACCCCACAAGTGATCTATCGGATTAAGGTCCGGAGATTGGGCAGCCACTCCAGAACCTCAATTTTGTTGGACTGGAACCAAGATTTTGCTTGTTTACTGGTGTGCTTAGGGTCGTTGTCTTTGTGAAACACCCATTTCAAGGGCATATCCTCTTCAGCGTAAGGCAATATGACCTTTTCAAGTATTTTAAAATCTGCAAACTGGTCCATGATCCCTGGTATGCAGTAAATAGGTCTGGCACCATAGTAAGAGAAACATGCCCATATCATGATGCTTCCACCATGCTTCACTGTCTTCAGGGTGTACTGTGGCTGAATGCAGAGTTTGGGGGTCGTCTGATGAACTGTCTGCAGCCCTTGGACTCAAAAAGAACAATTTTACTTTCATCAGTCCACAAAATGTTTCCCCATTTCTCTTTAGGCCAATTGATGTGTTCTTTAGCAAAGTGTACCTGCTTCAGTACATGTATTTTTTTAACAGTGGGACTTTGCGGGGACTTCTTGCTTAGAGATTAGCTTCACACAGGCGTCTTCTAACTGTCACAGTTCTCACAGATAACTGGAGACTGTCTGTGATCATCCTGGAGCCGATCATCGGCTGAGGCTTTGACATTCTGGCTATTCTTGGATCCATTCGAATGGTAGTCTTCCGTTTTCTTCCACGTCTCTATGGTTTTGCTTTCCACTTTAAAGCATTGGAGATCATTTTAGCTGAACAGCCGATCATTGTCTGCACTTCTTTATAAGTTTTACCTTCTCCAATTAACTTTTTACGCTGTTCTTCTGAACAATGTCTGGAACGACCCATATTTCTCAGGCTTTCAAGGAGAAATGCATGTACAACATGTGCTGCTTCACCCTTAAATAAGGGCCTCCTGATTCACCCCTGTTTCTTCTCAGAATGATTGACCTCACTGATTGACCTCCACACTGATATTATATTGAACACTCCCTGTACAATTAATTATTCACATACACAGACTCAGAAACCTGCAGATCATGAATGCGGAGTCTCGTGGTGTTCATAGAATTTACTGCACCAACTGGGAAATTGTCTGACATGTGGCGATTAGTGATGAGCGAGCATACTCGCAAGTACTCGGTACTTGCCCAAGCATCTCAATAGTCGAGATGCTCGGCGCTTGCCAAGTACTTGCGAGATGCTCGGGTGGATGCTCGGGTCCCCTCCCTGCATGTTTGGCGCTCTTTAGAGAGCCAATGAACATGCAGGGATTGCCTGCCACTCACTGTAATGCTGTAGCCATGTTGGTTGTGGCATTACAGTGATTGGCTGGCCGTACAGCGTCATCTCAGACCTGGCGCCGCCATGCTCGTCACAGTCACTCCGGATCAGACAGTGTAGGGAGAGCTGCTGCTGCGTCAGGGAGAGATTTGATTGTGTATTAGGTAGTGTAGGGAGAAAAACCGTACATTACACATATCCATCTTAACAAACAGTCCTTCTGAGGACTAATCCATCTGCAGAGATATCAGGCAGGCAGTGTATATAGGCAGGCAGTGTATATAGCTGACTGCAGTGCATATAGCACAAGAGGCTCCATTCCAGTTCTGCCTTCTGCTGCTGTTAGATATTTCTATACAATGGCCCAGGTCTCAGGGGCCAGGAATACTTTTCTTTTGAATCTTAATTATCATTATTTGCTTAAAAGCAATCCAGAGAACACAGTTTTTCTGCACCATTTGCTTGTTGGCACTGCAGAATACAGCCAGGTCCTTTCCATATTACAGCGCTAGAAATTCAGCTATTTAAAACCGTGTTTTCTCCGTCAAACGGATCACATATACGTTGTCAGAAAATACTGCCATTTCTGGCCTCTATTAAAAATTTCTTTCATTGTGTCAGTGAAGCAATTCACCGCAGTTTGCTGTTCAAACTACTTACATACAGGCCAGGTATTTAAAACTCTGTTTTCTCCATCACGCGGATCACATATAACTTCGCTCCAAACTCAGCCATTTGTAGTGCGCGTGGAAGATACTGTCCTCCATTTAAAATGGGCAAGGCACGTGGCAAGGGACGGGGAACTGGACGTGATGGTGATGGTGCATGCAGAGGCCAAGGACAAGGCCGTGGGCAAGCAGAAATTGTGCCACAGCAAACACCCACATTTTCTCGCCCGACCTTCCTGTCCCAATTCCTAGGGGATCGCAGCACACCACTATTGAACCCAGAGCAGTGTCAAAAGGTTGTTGGTTGGATAGCGGACAATGCTTCCGGTCACTAAGCCACCACCACCACCACCCTGTCTTCCACACGGTCAAGTGTCAGTAGCCGTGAGTCTGGACCGCATATTCCTCACCCTGATCCTCCTTCCTCCCACCATGCCGAGTACCCAGAGACAACTGATCCCACACTTGGACAATCCGAAGAGCTGTTCACTTTCCCATTTATAGATTCGGGCCTCTCGCCCGGTCCACTTGAAGCGGGGCAAGAGGAGATTGCATGTAGCGATGCCCAAATATTTGAGCAGCCACGGTCACGAAGGCGACGGTGGGAAAGTGTCACAAGAGGTGGATGATGATGAGACAGAATTGCCAGAAAGTCAGGAGGAGGACCAGGTTGCGGAAGTGGAAGACGAGGTGGTGGGTGATATAGTAACTGACCCAACCTGGCAGGAAGACATACACAGCGAGGACAACAGCACATAGGGAGTGGGAGGCAGAGCACCCCAACAGGCAGGAAGAAGCAGTGTGGTGGCCGCAGACAGAAGGCAGGCAACCGTTCCCCGTAACACCAACATGAAGGAAGTTGCCAATACAACTGTTAGGTCTTCCCAAGTCTGGTTGTTTTTTAAAGAATCTGCCGATAACCCCCAAAAGGCCATTTGCACCACCTGCCAGGCCAGCATCACCACGGGTGGCAAAACGACCAGCCTGACCACCACCAGCATGATCAGGCACATGGCAGCAAAGCATCCGAATTTGTGGGCCGAACCCCAGGGTCCAGGAACAGTTTTTGCAGGTGGCAACATTGCATCTTCCGCTGTTGTGCATGCAAGCCAATCCCCTGTCCATGGTGCATGCGAAGACGCCTCCTGCCCTGCACCTGTGGTTGCACAATCTCAAGTAGCAGCATCAAGAAACACGTCCATGTCCTTGTCTCAGTGTAGCGTTCAGTTGTCCATACCCCAGTCCTTGGAACGCAAGTGCAAATACGCAGCCAACGCCCCACAGGACACACTACAAAATTCTCTCATTTCACGACTGCTTGCACTCGAAATGTTGCCTTTTAGGCTCGTGGAGACGGAAGCATTCCGCAACCTGATGGTAGCGGCCGTCCCTCGGTACTCGGTCCCCAGCCGCCACTATTTGTCCCGGTGTGCCATCCCCGCATTACACAAGCACGTGTTCCAAAACATTAGCGGTGCTCTCAACAACGCAGTTACCGGTAAAGTCCACCTAACCATGGACACGTGGACAAGTGCTTGTGGGCAGGGACGGTACATCTCGCTGATGGCACACTGCGTTAACATAGTGGAAGCCGGGACCCAGTCGGACCTTGGGATGGAACATGTTCTCCCGACACCAAGGATTGCGGGTCCTAGGTCAATCAGGCATGGTCGTGTGTGACAATGGGCGGAACCTGGTGACGGAGAAATGACAGCCGGGGTAGATAGGGTTTCCCTCTATGCCAGTCCTTTCACCGAGCTAATTACAACTCTCATCAAAAAAAGCTGTGGACTGGCTCAGTACCGTCCCTGGCCACATTCACCTGTCCACGTGTTTGTGGTTAGGCGGTCCTTCCCAGTAAGCGCACTGGGGAGGGCACGGGTAATGTTGTGGGACCCGTGCTTGTGGAAGGCGGAGGCGATACCGGGAAATATAGTGGCGGCTGGGGACCGAGTATGGACACCCGGCCGCCGCCAGCATGAGGTTATGAAAAGCTTCCGCCTCCACGAGCCTAAAAGGCCACATTTCAAGTGCAAAGAGCTGCCCAGAAATCTGGCAGTTTAGTGTTGCAGCCTGTGGGTGGCTGGCTGCATACTTGCGCTTGCATTATAAGGAATGGGGTAGGGACAACTGAACGCTGCACTGGGACAAGGACGTGGACGGTGATTGTTGCAAGTCTGTAACGACAGGTGCATGGCGGGAGGCATCTTCTGATGCGCCAAGGATCACTTCTGATGGGCACACTTTTAGGCAGTGACCTGGGTGTCAGAGATGCTTCCAGGGGTCTTCCCCATGCTGTTCCCATGTCTTTTCAGCACTGTATGCATGTGTCTGATGATGAGTCACACACCACATGGCCAGATAAGGTTGTAAAATGTTAAAATGACATTTCCCAGTGAATGTATTTGTCTTGGTTGAAAGCAATGCAAAAGTTCAAAAACGCATCAAAAACGCTACGTGTGAACATAGCCCAAGGTGTGGAGGAGTATTTTTGTTTTTGGTTATTTCTTTTGCCTTATATATAAGTCATTACCCTGGAAAGGATGTTCCTTAACATATTTCCCAGGAAAATCCATTTTGGTTTTGAGTTGTGTGTTTTATTGTGAGTCCGTAAAAGTGGCGTAATACTCTGACAACGTTGTTGACAGAAGTGACCTGGGGGTCAAAAATGCTTCCAGGGGTCTTCCTCATGCTGTCCCCATGTCATTTCAGCACTGTTCCCATCGATTTGGGCAATTTTTAGGCCCTCTGCAGACAGCCGGGGGGGCGCCGCCTGAAAAATGCTCGAGTTTCTCATAGACTTACATTGGGCTCGTTGCTCGGGTCGGGCACCAGAGTATTCCAATGTGCTCAACCCGAGCAACGAGCACCCGAGCATTTTAGTGCTCGCTCATCACTAGTGAGTGCCGCTCTGGGGTATAATACAGGAGGTAACTCAGGATCAGTAATGTAATGTGTGTACACAGTGACTGCACCAGCAGAATAGTGAGTGCAGCTCTGGAGTATAATACAGGATGTAACTCAGGATCAGTAATGTAATGTGTGTACACAGTGACTGCACCAGCAGAATAGTGAGTGCAGCTCTGGGGTATAATACAGGTGGTAACTCAGGATCAGTAATGTAATGTATGTACACAGTGACTGCACCAGCAGAATAGTGAGTGCAGCTCTGGAGCATAATACAGGATGTAACTCAGGATCAGTAATGTAATGTATGTACACAGTGACTGCACCAGCAGAATAGTGAGTGCAGCTCTGGAGTATAATACAGGAGGTAACTCAGGATCAGTAATGTAATGTATGTACACAGTGACTGCACCAGCAGAATAGTGAGTGCAGCTCTGGAGTATAATACAGGATGTAACTCAGGATCAGAAATGTAATGTATGTACACAGTGACTGCACCAGCAGAATAGTGAGTGCAGCTCTGGAGTATAATACAGGATGTAACTCAGGATCAGTAATGTAATGTGTGTACACAGTGACTGCACCAGCAGAATAGTGAGTGCAGCTCTGGGGTATAATACAGGTGGTAACTCAGGATCAGTAATGTAATGTATGTACACAGTGACTGCACCAGCAGAATAGTGAGTGCAGCTCTGGAGCATAATACAGGATGTAACTCAGGATCAGTAATGTAATGTATGTACACAGTGACTGCACCAGCAGAATAGTGAGTGCAGCTCTGGAGTATAATACAGGAGGTAACTCAGGATCAGTAATGTAATGTATGTACACAGTGACTGCACCAGCAGAATAGTGAGTGCAGCTCTGGAGTATAATACAGGATGTAACTCAGGATCAGAAATGTAATGTATGTACACAGTGACTGCACCAGCAGAATAGTGAGTGCAGCTCTGGAGTATAATACAGGATGTAACTCAGGATCAGTAATGTAATGTATGTACACAGTGACTGCACCAGCAGAATAGTGAGTGCAGCTCTGGAGTATAATGCAGGATGTAACTCAGGATCAGTAATGTATATACACAGTGACTGCACCAGCAGAATAGTGAGTGCAGCTCTGGAGTATAATACAGGATGTAACTCAGGATCAGTAATGTAATGTATGTACACAGTGACTGCACCAGCAGAATAGTGAGTGCAGCTCTGGGGTATAATACAGGATGTAACTCAGAATCAGTAATGTAATGTATGTACACAGTGACTGCACCAGCAGAATAGTGAGTGCAGCTCTGGAGTATAATACAGGATGTAACTCAGGATCAGTAATGTAATGTATGTACATGACTCGCCCCCTGGGCCGTGGGGCACCCGGAACCGGGCTTCAGTGCAATGATGGGGGTAGTAGTGGCAACCCGATCCCGTGGCTCAGGGTGGTCAGACCAAATGCTGTGGCAGTCTATTTGTAGGGTTATGAATGTCCGACTACGCCACCCGTGGATTGCGGTCAGGGATGACCGCCGCTGCAAGGCAGACCGCTGAGGCTGATGTAGATATGCAGCACAGGGATAGGATAACTCCCCACGGGAAGAGTGTAGCCTCAGGGTAATGTAGGTGGATGCTGGGGGTGGTGGTGCAGGCCGCAATAATCAGAGTTCAGAGACCGCTTCAAACAGTCCAGGGTCTTTATTGCAGGTATTTCTAATGACTCAACAGGAGTACTGGGTAGGAATGGGCCTGGGTATCTGAGAGCATTCGGGAGAGCCCCACTGGTCAGGGTGAGTGTGAAGGCCTCCCGTTCTCTCTCTGCCCTTGCTGACTATCCCCCTTTTAGTGGTATGATAGCCCACGTCCCTGAGCTGGCCGTGTACTTCGCCTGTATGGCTTGCGACTCGGGCCTTAGGTACCTGTTACTTCTCCGTGCTGTACCGGTCCCTCTGTGTGGCGGAGCCTCCAGGCTTCTTAGGCCAAGGAACCTGAAATCCCTTGCGGGTTGGTTATCTGCTGCAGGGCTTGCAACCCTGACAGCCTCGGACCCCAATGTCCGGTGGTGACTCTCTCAGCCAGGACCGGCTCTCGTCGCCTCTGTCCCTGGCTTGCAGATCCTCCTCTGCCTCACAGACTCCTCAGCTGCAGCTGAACTGTCCCTGCTTCTCTGGGACCAGTCTCAGTCCTGAGCTAGGTCGTCCAGTTCTCTCTAACCCTGCCCCCAGTACCAGCTTTTATAGGGGCAGCCAGCTCCCCCTACTGGCCTGGGACAGTAGGTGCTGTATGCTAATTGTCCCTGACCAGGGAACCTCCCTCCTGCTCTCAGACACAGCCTTTAATATTTGTGGCATCCAGGCCTGGGGTGACACATTCCCCCCTAGTAAAATTTAGTACTCCGGGACTAAACAGGAAACACAAATACAGGGTATAAATACATGACCATAAACACAACAGGGAAGGAAATAACGAACAACATCACAGATTGAGTTCTTTAGGTCACAGTGTGGTCTGTGACCGGGTGTCCATATCACCAACAAAAGGAGAGGGTCACAGTATGATCTGTGACCGGGTGTCCATTTCACCAACACAACGGGAGCCTTAACCAGGTGGGGTCTGTCGTTGCCCCGAGTCCTTGACAGTCTTTATTCATTCCTTTGGTTAGGCTCCGAACATATTTACAAGGAAGTCCCGTTTACTCAAAGTTCATAACCTGTTAGTCCATATGTGACACCCCAGGGGTCTGGTTGCCACAGTAATAGAGATATTATGTCTGAGAGCAAGTGGGAGGTTTCTCTGGTCAGGATCCCTAAACATGCAACACGGTCCGCCCAAACCTGGGAGGGGAGGAATCTGCCTTTATAAACTGGGTCTGGGGTGGGATTAGAGCAGTCAGAGCCTGGAGTGAAGTTCCAGACACAGGGAAAGTGAGATCAGGAGCTCTGGAGGAGCAGTAGCTGAAGTCCAGGGGCTGGAGCTGAGCAGAGCTCGCCCTGGACGAAGACACTAAAACCGGACACAGGAGTCCGAGGCTGTGGGGACTGATATACACCCAGCAGCAGAAACCAGCCGGCAGGGGATTCCAGGTCCTCTGGCCATAGAAGCCCGGAGGCTCAGTCACAAAGAAGGGACCAGCGCCGCCATCCAGGAGCGGAGGCTAACAGAAGGCCCCAAGTCACCAGCCATACGGGTGAGCACCACACGGTATACTCAGGGACGTGGGCTACTTGTAACCGCTGACAGCAAGGTAGCCAGGAAGAGTGCAGATTAACGGGGAGGCCTACAACTCCACCTGGCCAGGGGAACTCCTGCTTGCTCGCAGACTGACCAGGCCCCTTATACTAGCCAGTACTCCCGGGAGGGTCTGCCTTGTACCATCAGTAAAGACCCTGAACTGCACCACACGTCTCTGTGATTCCTTGCCGCACCAGCACCATTAGTACTGGGACGCTCACACCCTCACTCCCATCATCTCTCACATTAGCTGCCCTGAGGCAATACTTCTCCCGTGGGGAGTCATCCCATACTCAGCTGCGCAAACAACATCAGCCTCAGCGGTCTGCAGCGCAGCGGCGGTCCCCACTGACCGCAATCCACGGGTGGCGTAGTCGGACACTTATTACAACATTTAGACTGCCACTGGTTTGACCACCCTGGGCACGGACCGGGTCACCGCCACGGAGAACTACAACCCCCAGCGATCCGGCTCCGGGTATTCCCCCTGCACAGCAGCACAGGCCCAGGGGTCGCGTCAACTTTGGCGTAGTCGGCAGGATTTCGTGCCCGCAACCACCGGGTACTGCGTGCCTGAAAAAGACTTTTGAACTTACCTGTGGTGAAGTTTCCCGCCGTCCGGAGTCCTTTCCCGCCGTCCGGAGCCGATTCCCGCCATCAGACGCCATCTTGGACCGTTTCCCGCCGTCTTCTGCCTTCTTCCCGCCATCCGCAGCTGCTTCCCGCCTTCGGACGCCATCTTCGGGACGCCGCACGGGAAGAAGAGGGGCGTGGACGCCGAAAGCGCGCGAGATCCGAAGCTCCGCCCCACGCTCTGACGCTGCGCAAGGTCCTGGAAGGGAGGAAGAGCGACGCTGACGTCATCGGAGCGCGACGCCAGGTCCTCAACCCCGACGATCGACTGCGGAGCCGCGGCCTACGGAAGAAGAGCATCGCAAGGTAGGCCACGGTCCACTAGGGGGGAGGAGGATGCCGGATACCGAGGGGAGCTCCACTGCCACAGCCACCGCCAGCGCTACCGCTGCAGCAGTCATGCCATTCACCATGCCCTATATCCCGGGGGCAACCTGGCTACCCCAGTACTCAGGGGAGTCACATACCCTAAATGACTTTAGAGAAAGACTGGATAGCCTCTTCCAGGTGTACCCCCTCACAGAAGAGCAAAAAATGAGCATTCTGGTGGCCCAGCTAATCGGGGCAGCCCAAAGGGAGGTAAAGTCCTGGCCACCTGGGAGGAGGAGGACTGTCAGAGAGATACTAACCCGGCTGAAAGACACATTTGACACCCGCACCTCAGCCGAAATAAAACTAAGATTTTATGGGTGCAAACAACGGGCACATGAGAGTATAAGAGACTATGCTCTAAACCTACAAGAGGCCCTGAGAGCCATTAAGCAGGCAGACCCTGACAGCGTGGGAAATGAAGATAAGCTGTTGACTGAACAATTTATTGAGGGTCTACTGTGCAATGCCCACCGGACCCAGTTGCGGGCAATGGCCTTACAGGACCCTGACCTGGACTTTGCACAGTTCAAAGACAGAGCCATCCGGGTGCTCCGAGAACCGGCACCAGGTGGCGCTGTGACCCACAGGCGCCCTGCTATCACTTACCACCAGGAGACGACGCCCTTGTCTGCAGGGCCTGTGGGAGCTGATGCGCAGGCTTTAAACAGTGACCCGGCTACAGACCTGCACCATCAGGTCCAAGAGCTGACTAAGAGCGTTGCCGCGCTAACCAGAACTGTGCAGTCTTTACAGGTCTCTTCTCCAGGAAAGATCCAGCTGGCATCCGGACCGGAGGATGTCCCGTGGCACCGACTGAGGAGGACCCCACCGGCCAGAGGAAGACCCAGCGACAGATACAACGAGGACGGACGACCCATCTGCCGCCGCTGCAATCAACCCGGACATGTGGCAAGGTACTGTCATTTAAACGGGCACAACCTGGGGTAGAGGGCCAACCCCCAGGCATAAGACCATCAGGCCCATCAAACTGGCGTGATAAATACGTAGGGGGACATCCGGTCTTGCCTGTGGTACTGGATGGCATTCCTATGAGTGCCCTACTAGACACTGGGTGACAGGTGACCACCATCCCGTACGTGCTCTTTAAACAGTACTGGAATGACTCGGACATAACCCGCTACCCAGATGACGACCTGAGTATCATCGCCAGCAATGGTCAGCCCTTGCCGCTGGTGGGATTCAAAGAGGTGACCATTAAGATCGGTAAAGTCGAACTGGCGGCACAAGGACTGATTATAGTGGACGTAGACCGTCATGAGAGTCACCCTAGAATAACCTTGGGAACTAATGTGATTGAAAATTGTCTTGCAGAGGTGATTCTCATTTTACAGCAGGTTGCCAAGAACGCCAGTTCCGGCCAGCAGCGTGTGCTCCAAAAAGAGATCCGGGCACTGATGAAGTGGCAACAGGTGGAACTATCTGGTGGTGAGATAGGTAGCGTGAGAATGTGTGACCCGTTTCCTATTGCCATGCCCCCAAAAAGTGAGATGATGATTTGGTGCCGGGCAGCTATTGGTCTAAGAGGTAGAGACTACCAAGCAATGGTAGAACCCGTCTACTCAGACAGTAGGCCCACCATTTTGACAGCACGGGGGGTGGTCGATGTACGCCATGGGAGGGTGCCCGTTCGCATCATAAATATCGGGGAGAGAGAAGTATACCTGCCCCGGTATGCCACGCTAGCCAAATTGTTCACCATAAACCAGAATTCTGTACAGGCCGTGGAACCCTTGCCTCCATCTCAACCAGAGGAAGGTAACGGCTCTAAGAAACCAATGGAGGACTGGTGTCAGCAACTGCATTTGGGTACTGACTCCACTCCCTCACACCAGAAACAGGGAGTCTATCGGGTGGTTCGAGAGTACGAGAGAGTGTTTAGAAAACACCCGCTAGACTTCGGGCGAGTAAAGGGGGTAGAACACCACATCCCCACGGGAGACCATCCTCCCATAAAGGAGAGATACCGACCCGTACCCCCGGCACACTACCAACACGCCAAGGGGATGCTTAGAGACATGAAGGAGGCTGGGGTAATCAGGGACAGCTGTAGCCCCTGGGCAGCTCCACTAGTCTTAGTGAAAAAGAAAGACAACACCATGAGAATGTGTGTAGAATACAGGAAGGTCAACCGTATCACACACAAAGATGCGTACCCGTTACCAAGGATAGAAGAGTCCTTAGCTGCATTAAAATCTGCTAACTTCTTCTCTACTTTGGATCTCACTAGCGGGTACTGGCAGGTTCCTGTAGCAGAGGCGGACCGGGAGAAGACCGCATTCACTACCCCGATGGGTCTCAGCGAATTTAACTGTATGCCGTTCGGGCTCTGCAACGCACCAGGAACCTTCCAACGGTTGATGGAATGCTGTCTGGGACACCGGAACTTCGAGACGGTCCTGTTATACCTGGACGATGTCATCGTCTATTCCAAGACCTACGAGGACCACCTGAAACACCTGGCAGAAGTGTTCGAAGCTCTGGCAAATTACGGCCTAAAGGTGAAACCCTCCAAGTGTCACCTCCTGAAACCAAAGGTGCAGTACCTGGGACACGTGGTGAGTGCTGACGGAGTGGCTCCCGACCCTGATAAGATCACCGTAATTAAGGACTGGCCAAGACCCTCCAGCATAAAGGAAGTGCGGCAGTTCCTCAGGTTGGTAGGCTACTACCGAAGATTCATTCCCGGTTTCACCAAAATGGCAGCCCCTATGCAGGACCTCCTGATAGGTCAATCTCGGAAAGCCAAAAACCAGAAGCCGCCCTTTAGGTGGGAAAAGCTGGAAGAGGAGTCCTTTTGCCAGCTGAAGATGGCCCTCACGGGGGATGAAATCCTGGCATATCCAGACTACAGCCAGCCCTTTATCCTCCACACGGACGCGAGCAACATCGGGCTAGGAGCCGTACTGTCCCAGATCCAGCAAGGGAAAGAACGGATAATCGCTTACGCCAGCCGAAAGCTACGACCCACGGAGAGGAACCCTGAGAATTATAGTTCATTCAAGCTAGAGTTCCTGGCAGTAGTGTGGGCAGTGACCGAACGTTTCAAGCATTACCTTGCCTCCTCCAAATTCACCGTGTACACGGATAACAACCCGTTGACACACCTGGACACTGCAAGGCTCGGTGCCCTGGAACAGAGATGGATGGCCCGCCTGTCCAATTTTGAATTCACCATCAAATACCGGGCAGGACGCTCAAATGCCAACGTGGATGCCCTGTCTAGAATGCCGAACTTACCGGACGTAGGGGAAGATCCAGAAGATCTGGAAGAAGTTGAGCTCCCTGCGTTCCACCGTCATGGGATTACCCTGTATTCCCACCGTGTGAAGGACAGGCGCTCCGTGACGTTCAATCCCTTGCCCCACTACAACTGGGCGGAGACGCAAGACAGTGATCCCGCAGTCCGTTTGGTGAAGGAAATGCTGACCCAGGCCGATGCCAGTCTTGACCCAGACGCTCCGGAGGAGACCAAGCAACTGTGGAAGGAGAAAAGTAAGCTGTTCCTCTACAGGGAGAAGCTGTGCCGGAGAATGGTTAACTCTCGAACACATGAGTTGACCTGGCAGGTAGTGGTCCCAAGACGAGACGCGGCTATGGTTCTGGAGGCATACCACAACGGAGCAGGGCATTTCGGATGGAAGAAGCTGGAGTTCTTGTTGCGCGAACGGTTCTACTGGGTAGGCATGAGAGGAGCCATCGAGAGGTGGTGCAGAGACTGTGGCCCGTGCCACCTGAGAAGAAAGGACCGTGCCAGCCAGAAGACTCCCTTGCAGCCCATCATCACCAGACAGCCACTGGAACTGGTAGCCCTGGACCATGTGAAACTGGCTCCAAGCAGATCTGGGTATGTCTACGCCCTCACAATCGTAGATCATTACTCCCGGTTCCTGGTGGTGGTCCCGGTCAAGGACTTAACGGCTCAAACAGCAGCTAGAGCCTTTCAGCAGCACTTCTGCCGTCCACACGGGTACCCGGACCAAGTGTTGACAGACCAAGGACCAGCCTTCGAAGCGGAGGTCTTCCAGGAGTTCTGTAACCTGTATGGCTGCAAGAAGATAAGAACAACGCCCTATCACCCTCAAACCAATGGACTCTGCGAGAAGATGAACCAGGTGGTGATAGATCTGCTAAAAACATTGCCCCTGGAAGAACGCAGTCTGTGGCCTGAGAAACTGCCCGATCTGGTGGACCTGTATAACCACATCCCTGTAGGTTCCACCAACTGTACCCCGGCTTACCTAATGAGAGCAAGACCTGGTAAGCTGCCTATTGACCTGGATATGGGAGTCCTGACGCCTGAGGACACCTCGCCAGAGGCAGACTGGGATACAGAATGGCAGCAGCAGTATCGGAAAGTGCAGGAGAGCGTCCAGCGAAGTCTGTCTCAAGCTAGAGAAAGGCAAGAGAAGGCTTATAACCAGTATGCTCCCGCTGTTCCCCTGGTACCTGGAGAGCAGGTCTTGAAGAGGAAGAGGCGGCTCCACAAGTTGGACGACCAGTGGGAGAAGGACCCGTACACCGTACTGCCATCAAGCCATGAGAACCCAAAAATCTGCGTAATCAGTAAGGATGGAGGAGAAACCACAGCCATTGTCTACAGAGACCACCTGAAGAAGTGTCCCGAGCAGCTGCAAAGCCCTGAAGAAGATCAAGAAAACCCTCAACCCGCAGAGGAAAGGGAAGAAATGATCAGTACCGTACTCGGAGACTTCCCCTGGTCTTGGACACAAGTAAACGGCGCTGTCGTGGTACCCGTCCTCACCTTTCTCCAGCCAGCCCCGCAAGTGCCTACAGAGTAACCGGTAGAGCTGGAAGAGCAGCCGGCCCAAGGGGCAGAAGAGTCCACACCAGCAGTACAGGAGGATCAACCCTCTGCTAGTAGTGAGCCTGCCGTGCCCTTAGTGAGCCAAAGAGTGTGCAGAAAACTGCCCAGCTTGCCCATAACACCTCCTACACCCTGTAGTGCAGAACCAGTTAGTGAGCTCCGTAGGTCCACTAGAGTCACTAGAGGTCAGATGCCCGCTAGCTGGAGAATCTAAACCAATGCACTGTAAAGTTAACTGTTTATTGAAAAATGTTTATGGTTTATGTTTGTTGCCTGTTACTAATTATGTTTCTCAGTTACCCTGCAGATTTATTTGGACTAACAGGTTATGGACACTGGATAACCGGAACAGTTTTGTAGATAGTTGCACCTTGGTGCCTCTTGCGAAGACGGTCGCAGAAGAGAAAACCTGTCTGGCGTGGCCTCCTTGCGGCCCAAAGTAGCTAGCTCTAACCTTGCAGCCACGCCCAAGGACAACGCAAGGGGTTTGCTTTGGACAGGTCCCCTATTCTGTGCCAAGACTTCGCCTTGTTGGGTGACATGGACACCCCCTTTGTTTCATAAACTTCACCTTGGGTGATATGGACACCCGGTCACGGAAACGCCGTGACCTCTACAGACTAAAGTTTCTTGTGAATATGTTATTGTATTATTGTTATACCCTGTATTTATGTTTCTTTAAAAAAAATGTGTTTAGTCCCGGAGTACTAAAATTCACTAGGGGGGAATGTGACACCCCAGGGGTCTGGTTGCCACAGTAATAGAGATATTATGTCTGAGAGCAAGTGGGAGGTTTCTCTGGTCAGGATCCCTAAACATGCAACACGGTCCGCCCAGACCTGGGAGGGGAGGAATCTGCCTTTAAAAACTGGGTCTGGGGCGGGATTAGAGCAGTCAGAGCCTGGAGTGAAGTTCCAGACACAGGGAAAGTGAGATCAGGAGCTCTGGAGGAGCAGTAGCTGAAGTCCAGGGGCTGGAGCTGAGCAGAGCTCGCCCTGGACGAAGACACTAAAACCGGACACAGGAGTCCGAGGCTGTGGGGACTGATATACACCCAGCAGCAGAAACCAGCCGGCAGGGGATTCCAGGTCCTCTGGCCATAGAAGCCCGGAAGCTCAGTCACAAAGAAGGGACCAGCGCCGCCATCCAGGAGCGGAGGCTAACAGAAGGCCCCAAGTCACCAGCCATACGGGTGAGCACCACACGGTATACTCAGGGACGTGGGCTACTTGTAACCGCTGACAGCAAGGTAGCCAGGAAGAGTGCAGATTAACGGGGAGGCCTACAACTCCACCTGGCCAGGGGAACTCCTGCTTGCTCGCAGACTGACCAGGCCCCTTATACTAGCCAGTACTCCCGGGAGGGTCTGCCTTGTACCATCAGTAAAGACCCTGAACTGCACCACACGTCTCTGTGATTTCTTGCCGCACCAGCACCATTAGTACTGGGACGCTCACACCATCACTCCCATCATCTCTCACATTAGCTGCCCTGAGGCAATACTTCTCCCGTGGGGAGTCATCCCATACTCAGCTGCGCAAACAACATCAGCCTCAGCGGTCTGCAGCGCAGCGGCGGTCCCCACTGACCGCAATCCACAGGTGGCGTAGTCGGACACTTATTACAACATTTAGACTGCCACTGGTTTGACCACCCTGGGCACGGACCGGGTCACCGCCACGGAGAACTACAACCCCCAGCGATCCGGCTCCGGGTATTCCCCCTGCACAGCAGCAGCAGCACAGGCCCAGGGGGCGCTTCACATATATCTAGAAAAACTGGGAAAACAGTATTCATAACCAGGGTACAAGCATAAAACATTAAATATATATACTGTGCATTTAGATCTTCCAGCGAGCTGGCATTTGACCCCTAGTGCTCCGGGTTGACCTCCTTAGCCCAATGTCTGGTGGTGGTCTAACCTGGCTTTCCCCACTAGTATTAAGGGTACAGCTACTAGCTGGGTGTACAGGTAGGGCAGGCAGCTGTCTGCGGGTTCTTTGGCTTACCGCAGGCATGGCAGGCTCACTGTCAGCAGAGGGTTGACTCTCTTGGGTTGCTGGCAAGGGTTCTTCTGCCTCTGGGGCTGCTCATTCTTCTTGTTCTTCTGTAGGCTCCTGCTGGGTAGGCTGAAGGAAGTGTAGGACGGTACCACTATCGCGTCATTTATCCGAGTCCAGGTCCGGGGGAACTCTCCGAGAATGGTGCTGATCATTTCTTCCTTGTCCTCTGCGGGTTCAAGGTCATCTTGATCTTCACTTGGACTCTGCAGTTGCTCGGGGCACCGTTTTAGGTGGTCTCTGGAGACGGTGCTAGTGGTTTCTCCTCCATCCTTGGTAATCACACATACCTTCGGGTTGTTGTGGTCGGACTGCAGTACTGTGTACGGGTCTCTCTCCCACTGGTCGTCCAGCTTGTGAAGCCTTCTCTTTCGCTTCAGGACCTGCTCACCAGGTTTCAGGGGACCAGCAGGGGCGTGTTGGTTGAAGAGCCTCTCTTGCTTTTCTCTCGCTTGAGCCAGACTCCTCTCCACACTCTCCTGTACCTTCTTGTACAGTAGCCGCCGTTCCTTATCCCAGTCCGCATCTGGGGAGGTGTCCTCGGGTGTCAGGACTCCCATCTCCAGGTCTATAGGCAGCTTACCTGGTCTTGCTCGCATCAGGTAAGCCGGGGTGCAATTTGTAGCATTCACCGGGATATGGTTGTACAAGTTAATCAGGTCTGGCAGCTTCTCCGGCCACAGGCTGCGTTCTTCGAGGGGCAACGTCTTGAGGCGATCAATGATGATATTGTTCATTTTCTCACACAGCCCGTTGGTTTGCGGGTGGTACGGCGTTGTCCGAATCTTCCTACAGCCGTAGAGGTTGCAGAACTCCTGGAAGACTTCCGCCTAAAAAGCTGGACCTTGATCTGTCAAGACCTGTTCCGGATAGCCGTGTGGACAGCAGAAGTGTTGCTGGAAGGCTCTGGCCGCTGTTTGGGCTGTCAGGTCTTTAACAGGAACCACCACCAGGAACCGGGAGTAATGGTCCACAATTGTGAGGGCATAGATGTAGCCGGACCGGCTTGGAGCCAACTTCACATGGTCCAGAGCTACCAACTCAAGAGGCTGCCTGGTGACGATGGGCCTCAAGGGTGTCTTCTGGCTGGTACGGTCCTTCCTTCTGAGGTGGCATGGGCCGCAGTCCCTGCTCCACTTCTCTATGGCCCCTCTCATACCGATCCAGTAGAACCGCTCTCTCAGTAGGAACTCCAGTTTCTTCCACCCGAAGTGTCCCGCTCTGTCATGGTAGGCCTCCAGGACCATCGCTGCATCTCGCCTTGGGACCACTATCTGCCAGGTCAGCTCGTGTGTCCGGTGGTTGACAAGCCTTCTGCACAGCTTACCCTCGTAGAGGAATAGCCTGCTTTTCTCCTTCCATATCTGCTTGGCTTCCTCTGGAGCGTCCGGGCCAGGGCTAGCGTCTGCCTGGGTTAACAGGTCTTTCACCAGGCGTTTTGCAGGGTCACTATCTTGTGTTTCAGCCCAGCCGTGGTGGGGTAAGGGGTTGAACATGACGGTGGTTAGGTCTTTGTCTCTTACCCGGTGTGAATACTGAGTGGCCCCATACCGGTGGAACGCAGGGAGCTCTACTTCCTCCAGCTCTTCCGAGTCTTCTTCTCCTTCAGGTAGGTGGGGCATTCTCGATAGGGCGTCTGCGTTGGCGTTGGTCCTGCCTGCCCGGTACTTGATGGTGAAGTCATAATTGGATAGCCGGGCCATCCACCGCTGTTCTAGGGCACCTAGTCTTGCATTGTCCAGGTGTGTCAGCGGGTTGTTGTCCGTGTACACAGTGAACTTTGCGGAGTCCAGGTAATGCTTAAACCGTTCTGTGACGGCCCACACCACTGCCAAGAATTCTAGCTTGAAGGAGCTGTAATTCTCCGGGTTTCTCTCGGTGGGCCTCAGCTTCCGGCTGGCGTACGCGATCACCCTTTTTCTGCCCTGTTGGTTTTGTGACAGTACGGCTCCCAGCCCCACATTACTGGCGTTGGTGTGGAGGATGAAAGGCTGGCCATAATCGGGGTAGGCCAGGATCTCATCCCCCGTGAGGGCCATCTTCAACTGGCAGAAGGACTCCTCTTCCAGCTTGTCCCACTTGAAGGGTGGCTTGTGACTTCTGGATTTAGACTGGCCAACAGGAGGTCCTGCATTGGAGCTGCCATCTTTGTGAACCCGGGGATGAACCTTCGGTAGTAGCCTACCAACCCGAGGAATTGCCTCACTTCTTTGATGTTAGAGGGGCTTGGCCAGCTCTTGATGGTTGTAACCTTGTCGGGGTCGGGGGCTACTCCCTCTGCACTCACCACGTGTCCTAGGTACTGGACCTTCGGTTTCAACAGGTGACACTTTGAGGGTTTCACCTTCAGGCCATAGCCTGGCAGGGCTTCGACCACCTCGCCCAGGTGCTTTAGATGGTCATCGTAAGTCTTCGAATAGACAATCACGTCGTCCAGGTAAAGTAGGACCGTCTCGAAGTTTCGGTGCCCTAGACAGCATTCCATCAGCCTCTGGAAGGTCCCAGGTGCGTTGCAGAGCCCGAATGGCATATAGTTGAATTCGCTCAATCCCATCGGGGTTGTGAAGGCGGTCTTCTCCTTGTCAGCCTCTGCCACAGGAACCTGCCAGTACCCGCTAGTAAGATCCAAAGTGGAGAAGAACTTAGCTGATTTTAGTGCGGCTAAAGACTCCTCTATCCTAGGTAACGGGTACGCGTCTTTATGGGTGATACGATTGATTTGTCTATAGTCCACGCACATTCTCATGGTACCGTCTTTCTTTTTTACCAGAACCAAGGGGGCTGCCCAGGGGCTACAGCTGTCTCTAATGACCCCGGCTTCTTTCATTTCTCTCAGCATGCCCTTTGCTTTCTGATAATGTGCAGGGGGTACAAGTCTGTGTCTCTCTTTTATTGGTGGGTGGCTCCCTGTGGGTATGTGGTGTTCTACTCCCTTTACTCGGCCGAAGTCTAGCGGGTGCTTAGTAAAAATTCTCTCGTACTCCTGAACCACCCGGTAGACTCCTTGTTTTTGGTGAAGGGGAGTGGAGTCAGCACCCACATGGAGTTTCTGGCACCAGTCCTCCTTGTGTTTCTGGAAGCCATTACCCTCCACCGGGGGAGATGGAGGCAAGGGTTCCACGACCCTGATAGCATTGCGTTCGACGGCAAACAATTTGGCTAATGTAGCGTACCGGGGCAAGTGTACTTCCCTTTCCCCGATGTTTAAGATCCGGACGGGCGCCCTTCCATGGCGGACATCAACCACCCCCCGGGCTGTCAAAATGGTGGGCCTGCTCTCTGAGTACACGGGTTCTACCATGGCTTGGTAGTCTCTCCCTCTTAACCCGATTGCAGTCCGACACCAGATCATCATTTCACTTTTGGGAGGCATGGCAATGGGGAACGGGTCGCTCATCCTCACGCTACCGATCTCACCACCAGACAGTTCTACCTGTTGCCGTCTCATCAGGGCTTTTATCTCCTTGTTGAGGACTCTCTGTTGGCTGGAGCTCGCATTCACCGCCACCTGTTGTAGAATTACAATTACTTCTGAAAGACAGTTTTCAATCACATTAGTACCCAAGGTTATTTTAGGGTGACTTTCACGACGGGCAATGTCCACAATGATCACTACCTGTGCCGGCAGTTCAACCTTACCAATCTTGATAGTCATCTCTCTGAACCCCACCTGCGGCACGGGTTGGCCATTGCTGGCGATGATGCTTAAGTCATCCTCTGGATAGCGGGTTATGTCAGCGTCACTCCAGTACCGCTTTAAAAGTACGTAAGGGATGGTAGTCACTTGAGACCCGGTGTCCAGTAGTGCACTCATGGGGATACCGTCCAGCACTACGGGTAAGACCGGGCATCCCCCCTCGTACTTATCGCGCCAATTAGACGGGCCCGATGACCTTATGCCTGGGGGTTGGCCCTCTGCCCCAGGTCGGACCCATTTAAAGTACAGTACCTGGCTACGTGTCCTGGCTGGCTGCAACGGCGGCAAATCGGCTGTCCATCCTCGGAGTAACGGTCGGCAGGCCTCCCTCTGAACGACGGGATCCTCCTCTGTCGACGCCACGGGACATCCTCCGGGCTGGAAGCCAGCTTGATTGGTTCTGATGGGTCCATCTGTAACGACTGTACGGTCCTGGTCAATGCAGCCACACTCTTGGTTAATTCTTGGACCTGATGGTGCAGGTTGGCAGGCTGGGATGGATTTAGGGCCTGCGCATCAGCCCCCACAAGGTCTGCGGGGTAGGGCGCCGCCCCCTGGTGGTAAGTGATGGCAGGGCGCCGGGAAGCTACAGCGCCACCTGGTGCGGGTTCTCGGAGCACCCGGATGGCCCTATCTTTGAACCGTGCAAAAGTAAAATCGGGGTTCTGTAGGGCCATGAGGCGCAGCTGGGTTCTGTGGGCGCTGGACAGCAGACCTTCTATGAACTGGTCAGTCAACAGTTTATCGGTGTCCTGCACGCTGCCAGGGTCAGCTTGTTTAATTGCTCCCAGAGCTTCTTGTAGGTTCAAGGCATAGTCCCTGATACTATCTTGGGCTTGCTGCTTACAGCCATAGAACCGCATTTTGATCTCTGCTGAGGTACGGGTGTCAAAGGTACCCCGCAGCCGGGTCAGAATGTCCTTTAAAGTCCTTTTCTCCTCATCTGACCATGATTTCACTTCCCGCTGAGCTGCACCGGTTAGCTGCCCCGTCAGAATGCTCACTTTCTGTTCTTCTGTTAGGGGTTAAACTTTAAATAAGCTGTGCAGTCTTTCCTTAAAGTCAGTTAATGTATGGGATTCTCCTGAGTATTGGGGCAGCCAGGCTGCTCTGGGGATATAGGGCATGGAGAACGGCATCACCGCTGCTGCAGCCACGCTAATGGTAGAAGGTCCTTCCGCATCCGTCATCTTCCTCCCCCCTAGTTAACCGTGGCGAGGACCTTGCGTCGCGTCCTGGTGACGTCAGCGTCGCTCTCTCTCCTTCCAGGATCTTGCGCAGCATCAGTGCGTAGGGCGGGGCTTCAGGTCTCGCGTGGTTTGGACGTCCACTCCCCTCTTCTTCCCGTGCGGCGTCCTGAAGATGGTGTCCGATGGCGGGAAAACGGCTGAAGATGGCGGGAAACGATTGAAGATGGCGGGAAACGGCTCCGAATGGCGGGAAACTTCCTTTTGAGCTACGTGTACAGTCTTTTTCAGGCGCGCAATACCCGTTTGTGGCGGGTTGGTCACAATCCTGTCGACTACGCCAAAGCTGACTCGCCCCCTGGGCCGTGGGGCACCCGGAACCGGGCTTCAGTGCAATGATGGGGGTAGTTTTGGCAACCCGATCCCGTGGCTCAGGGTGGTCAGACCAAATGCTGTGGCAGTCTATTTGTAGGGTTATGAATGTCCGACTACGCCACCCGTGTATTGCGGTCAGGGATGACCGCCGCTGCAAGGCAGACCGCTGAGGCTGATGTTGGTGTGCAGCACAGGGATAGGATAACTCCCCACGGGAAGAGTGTAGCCTCAGGGCAATGTAGGTGGATGCTGGGGGTGATGGTGTAGGCCGCAATAATCAGAGTTCAAAGACCGCTTCAGACAGTCCAGGGTCCAGGGTCTTTATTGCAGGTATTTCTAATGACCCAACAGGAGTACTGGGTAGGAATGGGCCTGGGTGTCTGAGAACATTCGGGCGAGCCCCACTGGTCAGGGTGAGTGTGAAGGCCTCCCGTTCTCTCTCTGCCCTTGCTGACTATCCCCCTTTTTGTGGTATGATAGCCCACGTCCCTGAGCTGGCCGTGTACTTCGCGTGTATGGCTTGTGACTCGGGCCCTCTCTTCTTAGGCCAAGGAACCTGAAATCCCTTGCGGGTTGGTTATCTGCTGCAGGGCTTACAACCCTGACAGCCTGGGACCCCAATGTTCGGTGGTGACTCTCTCAGCCAGGATCGGCTCTCGTCGCCTCTGTCCCTGGCTTGCAGATCCTCCTCTGCCTCACAGACTCCTCAGCTGCAGCTGAACTGTCCCTGCTTCTCTGGGACCAGTCTCAGTCCTGAGCTATGTCGTCCAGTTCTCTCTAACCCTGCCCTCAGTTCCAGCTTTTATAGGGGCAGCCAGCTCCCCCTACTGGCTTGGGACAGGAGGTGTTGTATTCTAATTGTCCCTGACCAGGGAACCTCCCTCCTGCTCTCAGACACAGCCTTTAATATTTGTGGCATCCAGGCCTGGGGTGACACATACACAGTGACTGCACCAGCAGAATAGTGAGTGCTGCTCTGATCAGCTATTGCTCACTGTGGTGATTGTGGGTGTGATGGCTGCAGATCCTGCTGTGTGCGCCTGAGCTCCTGAGAACCAACACCTCTCCACCTGGGTATCTGCTCTCTCTCCTATCCAGGGAGGAACTGGGTTTCCTGGGATGAGTGATGGAGCCAAGTCCCAGGCTTCTGCTTCCTGAACCAGGCCGGGGGGGGGGTAGGAGAAACCAGCAACCGGCCTGCACATCGGAGGACTTGGGGGTGAGAAGCTCCACCAGGAGTCGCAGCAATGTGGCTCCTACTCCCCCCGGGACTGTGGAGACTCCTAGAAGCCGCAAGGCTTCCAACATGGAGGAAAAGCATGACAGCGCGCATTATGGTTCTCCTTCTGGAGGAAAGCTGAGTGCTGATGGAGGTGAGGCCAACCTCACTGAGGGGGGTTGGGGGCTGCAGGGACCCCGGGAGTCTGTGTCCACCTATGCCTCCCGGGTCATGATCCACCTCCGTGAGTATGAAGATGCAAGTAAGCTCGTCAGGAGGCTCCGGGAGGAGCTGCGCTGCACAAGCGCCAAAGCTGCAGGTGCCTCCAAATCGAGGAAGGCAAAACTCCAGGCCGAGGTAAAGCGGCTGACCAGTGAGATTCATGTGCTGGAACTAAGGAAAGCCACCATCAGAGAGCAGAGTGGTCCATTTAAGGAAAAACTAGTTAATGAAGACTGCTTCAGAAAAATGGCTGATAACAGAGAGCAAAGGCAGATGGGGCTGCAACCTTAGAGCCAGGTGGATGATGAGAGTGATGATGACCAGCAGAAATCCCCACCTGGCAGCCTGCAAAGTCACCCGCAGGCCACGTGCAGCGAGCTCCCTGCAGGACAGGCGACAGTGACATCCGGTCGCAGTTCTGCCGGCTCTGGGGAGGACAGTGACAGCAGCGGCCAGGGAGGGGCGCTAATGTCAGAGCTAAAGCTCCTGGAGTCCCCAGTGTGCCTCCAAAACTTCCATCTTGGTGACGATCTACCAGAAGAGGCACCTGGGGGCCACAAAAAGGCTAAGAAGACCAAGCCAAAGCTGCAGTAAGCGGTAAGATACGTATATGCCCCCCTCCCTGTACCCCCTGAGTCGGCGGCAGGCTCAGCTCGCTGTATAAGCCCCGTTGCCCAGCCCAGCCCGGGTTCTGCTGTGGATCCGGTGCAAAGGCGCGGGGAGATTACAGAGCGCGGTAGTGAGGCGCAGAGCTCCGTCTCTGCTTGTAGTAGCGGGGACGCAGCAGGAGGTGCATCAGCCGAGAGGCTGGACAGTGAGGGCGGCCCGGCGGCGGGCGTTCCATCAGGCCACGATGCTGTGGTGCGCTCCTCAGTGGGAGGGGGGAGCAGCCCGGTGTCGGGGGCAGCACCGGTAGCCTCGGCGCCTCTGAATGGTGTTGCCGCTGATCACTTAGTTGAGAAGCGGCGGCAGTGTGAGGGGGCTGCTGGGACTGAGAGTTCCAGTCCTCCCACTAAAGTGTTATTTTTGTTGGCGTCGCTGGTCCGGAAGATCCTGATGCTAAAGATCAGCGGCGCCTCACAACAGCTAAAGATCAGCGGCGCATCTCTACAAATGCAAAACAGCGGAAATTACCGACCAATGATGTGGAGGGCACACATAAAACCAGGGGTGAGGTCACCTCCAGTTCTATGGAGGTTACTGAGCCCCTTGTGCCTAATGATGCTGAGGTCAAAAGGTCATCCACCATTGTCACTGGTCCAGCAGGAATGAATGTGGTGGTGGCTGTGAATGAGGCCAATTCATTGTCTAGTGGTGTGGTTGCTGGTTTGGTGGAGGGTGAGATGGAGGTGGGTAATGGTGATACTTTTGGAGCTGATGTAGTCACTGGTCCGGTTGCCCCCCCGGTGGTGGCAACACCTGTCCAGAGTTATGCCAGTGTCATCGCCGGGGCAAATAGGGCATCCTCCTCCTCCTCGTCTCCGGGCTTTGGGGACGGCATGTTGCAACGGCGCCTTCTGGAGGCTCTAAAGAAGGGGGAGAGATCACTAATGGTAGAGGGTCGAGAGGTTGATCTATGCTTCTGGATAGAGAGGCATGGCCTCGGGGCCTTCCGGGACTTTGCCGTTCAGGCAGTGTCTCGCCAAAACCAAATCAAGAAAGTGACCGTGATGACTCGTAACGAGTCGCTTTCTTGCTATGACATCATGACGTGGCTTGGTCGGTATGGAGAAGTGGTGGAGATGCCAAAGAAAAACCGCGACGAGTTTGGTATCTGGTCAGGGGCCTGGACGTTTATGGTAAAACTTAAGCGTTCAGGTGGTACGGTTTCCCACATTCCATCATCCGCCTTCCTGGGTAGCGATCGTATCCTGGTCTTCTACCAGGGGCAACCGAAGCTCTGTCACAGGTGCGGCGACCCCACACACTTCAGTGCAAACTGCACTGTGCAGAAATGTGCGTTGTGTGGGGGTGTCGGCCATCTTGCTGCCTCTTGTGTGGAGATTAGGTGCCACCTGTGTGGTGAGTTAGGTCACCCATTCAGCCGTTGTCCTCGCTCCTTCGCTAATGCAGTCGAGACCCCGGTGGGAGAAAGCCATGAGGCCGATTCTGCTGGAGAGGGGACTAGCAGGAGTGGGGGAGCTGAGGGGCCAGGGAAGAAAAGCAATAAAAAGACGCCTGCCCAGCTGAGGCGTCTAGACAAGCGCAGACAGGAGAGGGAGCGGGGCGAGCCACAGGATACTGGGGCAGCCCCTGTCCTGGATGCCAGTCTTGCTGCTGAGGCCCCGAGGGATGATGAGTTGGATGAGGAGGTCAGGAGGATCCACAGGGAGGAAACTGCCTCTGCCTCAGAATCCTCCCATTATGAAAGTAAGGGTGAGGATAATAAGCGGTGGCTAGAGAACAAGCGTAAGCTCGGCACCAAAAAGAAGAAAAAGAAGGGAGATAAAACATCTTCTCCCGCTCAGACCAAGGTATCTAAGGAAGGTAAAACTGACTCCCCTCTGGTTGGTCTTTCTAACCGGTTCCAAGCCCTTGATAACATCTCTTCCTCAGAAGAGGAGGCTGAGGGTGAGGTTCCGGCTTCAGCGGAGCTTACAGGGGGCGCCGAGTCTCCTTCTCCTGGGGATGTGTGGCACGCCAGGGGTCTGGTTGCCACAGTAATAGAAATATTACGTCTGAGAGCAGGTGGGAGGTTTCTCTGGTCAGGGGCCCTAAGCATGCAACACTTCCTGCCCAGACCTGGGAGGGGAGGAATCTGCCCTTATAAACTGGGTCTGGGGCGGGATTAGTGAGTTCAGTCAGAGCCTGGAGACAGTTCCAGACACAGGGAGAGTTACAGCAGGAGCTCTGTAGGAGCAGTAGCTGAAGACCAGGGGCTGGAGCTGAGCAGAGCTTGCCCTGGCAGAAGAAACCAAGTACCGGACACCGGAGTCCGAGGCTGTGGGGACTGATATCCACCCAGCAGCAGAAACCAGCCAGCAGGGGATTCCAGGTCCTCTGGCCATAGAAGCCCGGAGGCTCAGTCACAAGGAAGGGACCAGCACTGCCATCCAGGAGCGGAGGCTAACAGAAGGCCCCAAGTCACCAACCATACAGGTGAGCACCACACGGTATACTCAGGGACGTGGGCTACTTCTACCCGCTTACAGCAAGGTAGCCAGAAAGAGTGCAGATAGACGGGGAGGCCTACAACTCCACCTGGCCAGGGGAACTCCTGTTTGCTCGCAGACTGACCAGGCCCCTTATGTTAGCCAGTACTCCCGGGAGGGTCTGCCTTGATATCACCAGTAAAGACCCTGAACTGCACTGCAAAGACTCTGAGTCGTTCCTGCTTCATTGCCGCACCAGCACTACTAGTGCTGGGACTCCCGTGCACTATCACCCTCACCATCAACTACACTGCCCTGGGCTCCACTCTTCCCGTGGGGAGTCACACTACCGAAAGCGCGCGAGTCCCGAAGCTCCGCCTCACGCATCGACGTTGCGCAAGGTCCTGGAAGGGAGAGAGAGCGACGCTGACGTCACCAGAGCGCGATGCAAGGTCCTCCACCCTGACGATCGCCTGCGGAGCCGCGGCCTACGGAGAAGAAGCAACAGAAGGTAGGCCACACTTAACTAGGGGGGAGGAAGATGATGGATATGGAGGGACCCTCTACCACCAGCGCGGCCGCTGCCGCAGTAATGCCATTTACAATGCCCTATATCCCCGGAGCGGCCTGGCTGCCCCAGTACTCAGGGGAGTCGCATACCCTAAGCGACTTTAAAGAGAGACTGTACAGCCTGTTTAAGGTATACCCCCTGACAGAAGGACAAAAAGTGAGCATATTGGTAGGCCAGCTAACCGGGGCAGCCCAACGTGAAGTAAAGTCCTGGTCAGTCCGGGACAAGGAGACTGTAAAAGAAATCTTAACCCGTCTGAGGGACACTTTTGATACCCGTATCTCTGCAGAGATCAAAATGAAATTCTATAGGTGCAAGCAGCGGGCCCAAGACAGTATAAGAGACTATGCTTTGGGAGCCATTAAACAGGCAGACCCTGACAGTGTGCGGAATGCAGATGAACTGTTAACTGGGCAATTCATTGAGGGTCTGCTGTCCAACGCCCACCGAACCCAGTTACGTGCAATGGCCTTGCAGAACCCTGGTTTAGACTTTGCAAAGTTCAAAGACAGGGCCATCCGGGTGCTCCAAGAACCAGCACCGGGTAGCACTGTAACCTACCGGCGCCCTGCTATTACCTATCACCAGGAGGCGGCGCCCTTGTCTACAGAGTCTGTAGGAGCTGGTGTGCAGGCTTTGGATAACAACCCGGCTACAGACCTGCACCATCAGGTCCAAGAGCTAACCAAAAGCGTAGCCGCGCTAACCAGAACTCTGCAGTCTTTTCAGGTTTCCCCTCCAGGAAAGATCCAGCTGGCATCCGGACCGGAGGACGTCCCGTGACGCCGACAGAGGAGGATCCCATCGTCCAGAGGAAAATCCAGCGACAGATACAACGAGGACGGACAACCCATCTGCCGCCGCTGCAATCAACCCGGACACATGGCGAGGTACTGTCATTTAAACGGGCACAACCTGGGGTAGAGGGCCAACCCCCAGGCATAAGATCATCAGGCCCATCGAACTGGCGTGATAAATACATAGGGGGACATCCGGTCTGGCCTGTGGTACTGGAAGGCATTCCTATGAGTGCCCTACTGGACACTGGGTCACAAGTGACTACCATCCCGTACGTGCTCTTTAAGCAGTACTGGAATGACTCGGACATAACCCGCTACCCAGATGACGACCTGAGTATCATCGCCAGCAATGGTCAGCCCGTGCCGCAGGTGGGGTTCAAAGAGGTGACCATTAAGATCGGTAAGGTCGAACTGGCGGCACAAGGACTGATTATTGCGGACATTGACCGTCATGAGAGTCACCCTAGAATAACCTTGGGAACTAACGTGATTGAAAATTGTCTTGCAGAGGTGATTCTCATTTTACAGCAGGTTGCCAAGAACGCCAGTTCCGGCCAGCAGCGTGTGCTCCAAAAAGAGATCCGGGCACTGATGCGACGGCAACAGGTGGAACTATCTGGTGGTGAGATAGGTAGCGTGAGAATGTGTGACCCGTTCCCTATTGCCATGCCCCCAAAAAGTGAGATAATGATCTGGTTCCGGGCAGCTATTGGTCTAAGAGGTAGAGACTACCAAGCAATGGTAGAACCCGTCTACTCAGACAGTAGGCCCACCAGGAGGACAGGAGGGTGCCCGTCCGCATCATAAATATCGGGGAGAGAGAAGTATACCTGCCCCGGTATGCCACGCTAGCCAAATTGTTCACCATAAACCAAAATTCTGTAAGGGCCGTGGAACCCTTGCCTCCATCTCAACCAGAGGAAGGTAACGGCTCTAAGAAACCAATGGAGGACTGGTGTCAGCAACTGCATTTGGGTACTGACTCCACTCCCTCACACCAAAAACAGGGAGTCTACCGGGTGGTTCAGGAGTACGAAAGAGTCTTTAGTAAACACCCGTTAGACTTCGGGCGAGTAAAGGGGGTAGAGCATCACATCCCCACAGGAGACCATCCACCCATAAAGGAAAGATACCGACCTGTACCCCCTGCACACTATCAGCATGCAAAGGGGATGTTGCGGGACATGAAGGAGGCTGGGGTAATCAGGGACAGCTGTAGCCCCTGGGCAGCTCCATTAGTTCTAGTGAAAAAGAAGGACAACACCATGAGAATGTGTGTAGACTACAGAAAGGTCAACCGTATCACACACAAAGATGCGTACACGTTACCTAGGATAGAGGAATCTTTAGCTGCATTAAAATCTGCTAACTTCTTCTCCACTTTGGATCTTACTAGCGGGTACTGGCAGGTTCCTGTAGCAGAGGCAGACAAGGAGAAGACTGCATTCACCACCCCGATGGGCCTCAGCGAATTCAACTGTATGCCGTTCGGGCTCTGCAACGCACCAGGAACCTTCCAACGGTTGATGGAATGCTGTCTGGGACACCGGAATTTCGAGACGGTCCTGTCATCGTTTATTCCAAAACCTACGAGGACCATCTGAAACACCTGGCAGAAGTGTTTGACGCCATGGCAAGCTACGGCCTCAAGATGAAACCCTCCAAGTGTCACCTGCTGAAACCAAAGGTGCAGTACCTGGGACACGTGGTGAGTGCTGACGGAGTGGCTCCCGACCCCGATAAAATCACCGTGATTAATGACTGGCCAAGACCCCCCAGCATAAAGGAAGTGCGGCAGTTTCTCGGGTTGGTAGGCTACTACCGAAGATTCATTCCTGGTTTCACCAAAATGGCAGCTCCAATGCAGGACCTCCTGATAGGCCAATCCAGGAAGGCCAAAAACCAGAAGCCGCCCTTCAGATGGGAAAAGCTGGAAGAAGAGTCCTTCCGCCAGCTGAAGATGGCCCTCACGGGGGATGAAATCCTGGCGTACCCTGACTACAGCCAGCCCTTTATCCTCCACACGGACGCGAGCAACATCAGGCTAGGAGCCGTACTGTCCCAGATCCTGCAGGGGAAAGAACGGGTAATTGCTTACGCCAGCCGAAAACTACGGACCACAGAGAGAAACCCTGAGAATTATAGCTCATTCAAGCTAGAGTTCCTGGCCGTGGTGTGGGCAGTGACCGAACGTTTCAAGCATTACCTTGCCTCTTCCAAGTTCACCGTGTACACGGATAACAACCCGTTGACACACCTGGACACTGCAAGACTTCGTGCCCTGGAGCAGAGATGGATGGCCCGCCTGTCCAACTATGAATTCACCATCAAATACCGGGCGGGACGCTCAAATGCCAACGCGGATGCCCTGTCGAGAATGCCAAACCTACCGGATGTAGGGGAAGATCCAGAAGAACTGGAAGTAATCGAACTCCCTGCGTTCCACCGTCATGGGATTACCCTGTATTCCCACCGTGTGAGGGACAGGCGCTCTGCTACGTTCAACCCCTTACCCCACTACAGCTGGGCAGAGACACAAGACAGTGATCCCGCAGTCCGTCTGGTGAAGGAAATGCTGACACAGGCTGATGCCCGTCTTGACCCAGACGCTCCGGAGGAGACCAAGCAACTGTGGAAGGAGAAAAGCAGGCTGTTTCTTTACAAGGAGAAGCTGTGCCGGAGAATGGTTAACTCTAGAACACATGAGCTGACCTGGCAGGTAGTGGTCCCAAGACGAGACGCGGCTATGGTTCTGGAGGCGTACCACGACGGAGCAGGACACTTCGGATGGAAAAAGCTGGAGTTCTTGTTGCGTGAACGGTTCTACTGGGTAGGCATTAGAGGAGCCATCGAGAGGTGGTGCAGAGACTGTGGCCCGTGCAACCTAAGAAGAAAGGACCGTGCCAGCCAGAAGAGTCCCCTGCAGCCAATCATCACCAGGCAGCCACTGGAACTGGTAGCCCTGGACCATCTGAAGCTGGCTCCAAGCAAATCTGGGTACGTCTACGCCTTCACCATCGTAGATCACTACTCCCGGTTCCTGGTGGTGGTCCCTGTCAAGGATTTAACCGCTCAAACAGCAGCTAGAGCCTTCCAGCAGCACTTCTGCCATCCACACGGGTATCCGGAGCAAGTGTTGACTGACCAAGGGCCAGCCTTCGAAGCGGAGGTCTTCCAGGAGTTCTGCAATCTGTATGGCTGCAGGAAGATAATAACAACGCCCTATCACCCTCAGACCAACGGACTATGTGAGAAAATGAACCAGGTGGTGATAGACTTGCTAAAAACGTTGCCCCTGGAGGAACGCAGTCTGTGGCCTGAAAAACTGCCTGATTTGGTGGACTTGTACAATCACATCCCCGTAGGCTCCACCAACTGTACCCCGGCTTACCTAATGAGAGCAAGACCTGGTAAGCTGCCTATTGACCTGGATATGGGAGTCCGGACACCTGAGGACACCTCGCCAGAGGCAGACTGGGATACAGAACGGCAGCAGCAGTATCAGAAAGTACAGGAAAGCGTCTGTCTCAAGCAAGAGAAAGGCAAGAGAAGACTTATAACCAGCATGCTCCCGCTGTTCCCCTGGTACCTGTAGAGCAGGTCTTGAAGAGAAAGAGGCGGCTCCACAAGTTCGACGACCAGTGGGAGAAGGACCCATACACCGTACTGCCCTCAAGCCATGAGAACCCAAAAGTCTGTGTAATCAGTAACGATGGAGGAGAGAACACAGCCATTGTCTCCAGAGACCACCTGAAAAAGTGTCCCGAGCAGCTGCAAAGCCCTGACGAAGATCAAGAGAACCCTCAACCCGCAGAGGAAAGGGAAGAAATGATCAGTACCATACTCGGAGACTTTCCCCGGTCCTGGACTCAAATCAACAACGCAGTCGTGGTACCCGTCCTCACCTTTCTCCAGCCAGCCCCTCAAGGGCCTACAGAAGAACAGGTAGTGTCAGAAGAGCAGCTGGCCCAGGAGGCAGAATAATCCATACCAGCAGCCCTGGAGAATCAACCCTCTGCTAGTAGTGAGCCTGCCGTGCCCCTAGTAAGCCAAAGAGTATGCAGAAAGCTGCCAGACCTACCTGCAACACCTCCTACACCCTGTAGTGCAGAACTAGACAGTGGGTTACGTAGGTCCACCAGGAGCACTACAGGACAGATGCCCGCTCGCTGGAGAATTTAAAATGTAATCTGTAAATTGCAAATGTTGAAAAAGGTTTATGTTTTTGTTACCTGGTTACTAATTATGTTTCTCTAGTTACCCTGCAGGTTTATTTGGACTGACAGGTTATGGACGCTGAATAACCGGAACTACATGTAGATAGTTGCACCTTGGTGCCTCTTGCGAAGATGGCCGCGGAAGAGAAAACCTGTCTGGCGTGGCCTCCTTGTGGCCCAAAGTAGCTAGCCTCAGCCTTGCAGCCACGCCCAGGGCCAACGCTTGGGGTTTGCTTTGGACAGGTCCCCTACTCTGTGCCAAGACTTCACCTTGTTGGGTGATATGGACACCCGGTTACGGACACGCCGTGACCTCTAAAGACTAAAGCTTCTTGTATATATGTTGTTGTATTATTGTTTATACCCTGTATTTGTGTTTTCTTAAAAATGTGCTTAGTCCTGGAGTACTAAAATTCACTAGGGGGGAATGTGGCACCCCAGGGGTCTGGTTGCCACAGTAATAGAAATATTACGTCTGAGAGCAGGTGGGAGGTTTCTCTGGTCAGGAGCCCTAAGCATGCAACACTTCCTGCCCAGACCTGGGAGGGGAGGAATCTGCCCTTATAAACTGGGTCTGGGGCGGGATTAGTGAGTTCAGTCAGAGCCTGGAGACAGTTCCAGACACAGGGAGAGTTACAGCAGGAGCTCTGTAGGAGCAGTAGCTGAAGACCAGGGACTGGAGCTGAGCAGAGCTCGACCAGGCAGAAGAAACCAAGTACCGGACACCGGAGTCCGAGGCTGTGGGGACTGATATCCACCTAGCAGCAGAAACCAGCCGGTAGGGGATTCCAGGTCCTCTGGCCATAGAAGCCCGGAGGCTCAGTCACAAGGAAGGGACCAGCACCGCCATCCAGGAGCGGAGGCTAACAGAAGGCCCCAAGTCACCAGCCATACAGGTGAGCACCACACGGTATACTCAGGGACGTGGGCTACTTCTACCCACTTACAGCAAGGTAGCCAGAAAGAGTGCAGATAGACGGGGAGGCCTACAACTCCACCTGGCCAGGGGAACTCCTGTTTGATCGCAGACTGACCAGGCCCCTTATGTTAGCCAGTACTCCCGGGAGGGTCTGCCTTAATATCACCAGTAAAGACCCTGAACTGCACTGCAAAGACTCTGAGATGTTCCTGCTTCATCGCCGCACCAGCACTACTAGTGCTGGGACTCCCGTGCACTATCATCCTCACCATCAACTACACTGCCCTGGGGCTAAACTCTTCCCGTGGGGAGTCACACTACCTCAGCTGCACACACCATCAGCCCCAGCGGTCTGCCTTGCAGTGGCGGTCCGCGCTGACCGCAATCCACGGGTGGCGTATTCGGACAATTAACCTAAAACCCCCACAAAATACCGCCATCGGCCTGACCACCCTGAGCCACGGGACCGGGTCACCGCCACGGATTCTACAACCCCCAGAGACCCGGCTCCGGGTATCCCACACACGTCCACACTAGGCCCAGGGGGCGCGTCAGATACAAGGTCCTTGGGGGGAGGGACTGGCCCAGAGTCCGGAGACGAGGATGAGGAAAGAAGGAAAAATGCTGGAATTGACACCTCTGTGTCATTAAAGAGGGGGAAGGATTCCTCGTCTGAGGCAGAGGATAAGGGGAGTGGGAAGAAGAAAGCCATCTAACTCAATCACCAATGATGGCAGTACCCACTCCGTTGACGCTGGCGTCCATTAATGTCGCCAGCATTAAGTCAAATATGGCTAGATTTGCGGCCTTTGATTTTCTCAGCCGGGTTGAAGCTGACATTTTCTTTTTGCAAGAGACCAGGCTGCCAAATATGGCAGAGGTGTTTATAGCTAAGAGGGAGTGGAGACTCGGGCCCTCCTATTGGTCTCTTGCGGCCGAGCCATATAGCGGAGTGGCGGTCCTTTTTACCGCACCGGTAGAATGCCGACGGGTTATTGAGTTAGAAATGGGGAGGTGCCTGATATTAGATGTCCTCATGAAGGGACAGGAGCTTCAGCTCATTAACATCTATGGTCCCCAATCTAAATGGGACCGGAAGTGTCTCTTTACGAGCATCAAGCCCTACCTTTTTACGAGTCGGCAGGTCGTCTTTGGAGGGGACTTGAACACTGTCACGAGGCCCCGGGATAGAGGAGGTTCCAGAGACAAGCTGACTTATGATAGCGTCGCCCTTAATAGTATAGCTAGTGAGGCTCGCCTGGTGGATGTCCACATCCGGCACACCGCAGGCCACGAGGGGTTCACCTATCATAGAGGTAACTGTAGGTCCAGGATAGACAGGTTTTATTTAAAGGAGGAAGCCGTCTCTTCAGCAGTATCTGTTGTCGAGGTGGAGTTCTCCGATCACTGTATGATTTTGTTTTCCCTGAATGTTACAGAGACCCCCCGGATGGGAAGAGGCTTTTGGAGGCTCAATTCGTCTCTCTTGGAAGAAGCGGAGATAAGACAGTCCTTTGAGGATTTTCTTCAGAGCCAGGTACCCTTACTGGATCTTTGTAGTAGTAAGTCAGAGTGGTGGGAGATGTTCAAGAAAAGGGTGGCGAGATTCTTCCGCCAGCTCTCGAGCCTCAGGAGTCTGGACAGGTACCGCCTGTATCAGGGACTGAAGAGGAAACTCGAGCATCTTGTCTCTACTGGAGGTAGCCGCAAGGAGATCTCCAGAGTGAAATCTTTGCTAATGAGGTGTCAGTATGATAGACACGCATCTTTGGTTTTTGAGAGGGATTACGGGAAGTACCGCTCGCCCGGCCCTTACAGAAACTGCAAGATGTCAGTGAATAGTAAAGTTGTTACAGGACTGGTTGACACTGCGGGGTCCCTGAAAAGATCCAGATCGGGGATCCTGGAGGTCGTCAGATCCTTCTACTCGCACCTCTTGGGGAAGAGGGATCTGGATTGGGATGAGATGTCGGCTTTTCTGGCTGAAGCCGTCCCCGAACCAGGGGTAGACCCCTCTCTTGGCGTTTTGACAGAGATGATCAGGGAAGAGGAAGCTAAGTTGGCGATTGAAGGGCTTGCCCTGAAGAAATCTCCCGGTCCAGATGGCTTAACATCTGAATTCTATAAGACCTTTAAGGACGCCTTGGTTCCCCTCTTGACTGAGGTATTCAATGAATGTCTTTCCTCGGGCACTCTGCCAAAGTCAATGAGGAGGTTTGCCCTGATCATCTTGTCAAAGGGTAAGGACCCATCTTGCATTGAGAATTGGCGTCCCATAGCGCTTCTCAATGTAGACAGGAAGGTTTTGGCAAAGGTGCTGTTTAATCGGCTGGTGAAATTTGTGCCCAGACTCCTTTCGGGAGCCCAGCATTGCTCTGTTCCGGGCCGCAGTACAATTAGTGCTGTACTCTGTGTCCGAGAGGCGGTGGAGCAGGGTAGGGCTGGTCACTGGAAGGGGTACATGCTGTCATTGGACCAGGCAAAAGCGTTTGATCGGGTTAATCATGAGTACCTCTGGTCTGTCCTTCTGAGGTATGGCCTGCCGGGGGGGTTCGTTGATTGGCTTAAGACCTTGTACGCTGGGGCAGAGAGTTTCCCACTTGTGAATGGTTGGATTGGCAGCTCTTTTGAGGTTGGGTGTGGTGTTCGCCAGGGTTGTCCCTTGAGCCCGCTACTGTACGTGTTTGCGATTGACCCACTTCTTAGGAGGGTGGAGCGTGGACCGTTGGCTGGGATCGGGATGGACCGGGCAGCACCGGAAGCCACTCTGAGAGTGGTGGCGTATGCCGATGACGTCACCGTTTTTGTTTCCTCTGATGGGGAGGCAGAATGGCTGATGTCAGAGGTAAATCGCTACTCGGAGGCATCCGGGTCTAAGATTAACCGGGATAAGTGTGAGAGTCTCTGGCTGGGAGGAGGAGATCCTGGTTTTGATCTCCCGGACACCCTTCCAGGAACCAAAGTCTCTGCAAAAGTAATTGGCATCGAATTTGGCCAGGGGGATTACCCCAAACAAAATTGGGACAGCAGGCTAGAGATCGCCACTCAGAAAGTGAACCAATGGAAGGGTTGGTCTTTGACCCTAAGGGAAAGGATAAACCTGATCAAAACTTACCTGCTCCCTTTGCTGATCTATCTGGGCAGTGTGTGCATCTTGCCAGAGCCTCTCTGGACTCGGGTCTACAGTTTGTTCTTCCAACTGTTATGGGGGAATAGACTGAACCTGGTCAAGAGGGAGGTTACTTACCGTACGAGGAGACTAGGAGGGTTGTGTATGGTCAACCCTGTGGTATTCCTTGTGAATACCTTCATTAAGATCAATATTGCAAACCTCTGGAAAGAGAGGGCTCCTCCGTGGGTATTCTCCTGTAAGGGATGGTTTCAGCCTTTCTTCCAGGAATGGGAGACAGGAGGGCAAGTGAAGGATCTCCGTACACCGCATGGACATCTCCCGGCTTACGCTACCGGGGTTCTGAAGGTAATTTGCCGGTGGGGTCTGGGAATGTGGGAGGTCAGGACTCTGCCAAGGAAGCTCCTTGACAAAAGGGTTCTGTTGACCCATTTTCAGAGGCCTCTGGCGCTCAGGGATTGCCCAAGTCGGTATCTTGGGGTGGGTCTGCATCTTTTGAATTCTATCAGGATCCCCTCGAAGGTTTGGGACTTGGCTTGGCGCTGCTTCCATGGGAAACTGTGTGTGAGGGACAATCTGAAGTGTAGGAGCTCTGAGGACAGGAACTGTCCTCGGGAGCATTGTGGTACCATGCTTGAAAGCATGGACCACTTCCTGCTTCGTTGTCCCTTTAACACAGAGGTGTACAACAGGGTGGGCACCTCCATTGGCTGGCCCCGGCTGGCCGGTCTCTCTTATGCGGAATGGGCCTATGGAGCATTCGGGGACCTGGGTGGTCGGGACCGCTGCACCTTATTTCTAGTTAACGCAGTGGTTAGGTATCACACGTGGAACGCACGGTGCTTAGTATCGACGCAGCGGAAAATCCTCCCAGTGGACGATGTGTTTAGGATCATACTCGGTGACCTGGTGAAGGTGCGTTCTCTGGAGTATGAGAGACTGGGTACACGGAGGGCCGCTCTCCTCTGGAGGGGCTTTTCTTTTAGTGTGCCCTAGTCTGGTGGTCTCCTCTCCTGGTGGGGGGCTGCTGCTGACACCATAGATTTTTGTTTTATTGATCAGTAGACAGTGATGTAGGGCTGCAGGCGCCGAACTTGGGCTTTGTCAGTTGTGGTTATTGTATTGTTTGTTTCTGTATATATTGTATATAAGGATATGGATTTGGGTGTTAGGCATTATTGGCGCCAAATTTAAACACGCTCTCCAGTCCTCACTAACACGGTTCGCTGATTGGTCGCGGCCACCGCCTGCGACCAATCACCGATATTGGCGCCAAATTTAAACACCGCTTTGCTGATTGCGCCCGGTCGGCCGCATACATATTCTAGAATACCCGATGCGTTAGAATCCGGCCACCATCTAGTTTTTATAATAAAAAAGATCTAGAGGATGTAACTCAGGATCAGTAATGTAATGTATGTACACAGTGACTGCACCAGCAGAATAGTGAGTGCAGCTCTGGAGTATAATACAGGATGTAACTCAGGATCAGTAATGTAATGTATGTACACAGAGACTGCACCAGCAGAATAGTGAGTGCAGCTCTGGAGTATAATACAGGATGTAACTCAGGATCAGTAATGTAATGTATGTACACAGAGACTGCACCAGCAGAATAGTGAGCGCAGCTCTGGAGTATAATACAGGATGTAACTCAGGATCAGTAATGTAATGTATGTACACAGTGACTGCACCAGCAGAATAGTGAGTGCAGCTCTGGAGTATAATACAGGATGTAACTCAGGATCAGTAATGTAATGTATGTACACAGTGACTACACCAGCAGAATAGTGAGTGCAGCTCTGGAGTATAATACAGGATGTAACTCAGGATCAGTAATGTAATGTATGTACACAGTGACTACACCAGCAGAATAGTGAGTGCAGCTCTGGAGTATAATACAGGATGTAACTCAGGATCAGTAATGTAATGTATGTACACAGTGACAGCACCAGCAGAATAGTGAGTGCAGCTCTGGAGTATAATACAGGATGTAACTCAGGATCAGTAATGTAATGTATGTACACAGTGACTACACCAGCAGAATAGTGAGTGCAGCTCTGGAGTATAATACAGGATGTAACTCAGGATCAGTAATGTAATGTATGTACACAGTGACTGCACCAGCAGAATAGTGAGTGCAGCTCTGGAGTATAATACAGGATGTAACTCAGGATCAGTAATGTAATGTATGTACACAGTGACTACACCAGCAGAATAGTGAGTGCAGCTCTGGAGTATAATACAGGATGTAACTCAGGATCAGTAATGTAATGTATGTACACAGTGACTGCACCAGCAGAATAGTGAGTGCAGCTCTGGAGTATAATACAGGATGTAACTCAGGATCAGTAATGTAATGTATGTACACAGTGACTACACCAGCAGAATAGTGAGTGCAGCTCTGGAGTATAATACAGGATGTAACTCAGGATCAGTAATGTAATGTATGTACACAGTGACAGCACCAGCAGAATAGTGAGTGCAGCTCTGGAGTATAATACAGGATGTAACTCAGGATCAGTAATGTAATGTATGTACACAGTGACTACACCAGCAGAATAGTGAGTGCAGCTCTGGAGTATAATACAGGATGTAACTCAGGATCAGTAATGTAATGTATGTACACAGTGACTCCACCAGCAGAATAGTGAGTGCAGCTCTGAAGTATAATACAGGAGGTAACTCAGGATCAGTAATGTAATGTATGTACACAGTGACTACACCAGCAGAATAGTGAGTGCAGCTCTGGAGTATAATACAGGATGTGACTCAGGATCAGTAATGTAATGTATGTACACAGTGACTGCACCAGCAGAATAGTGAGTGCAGCTCTGGAGTATAATACAGGATGTAACTCAGGATCAGTAATGTAATGTATGTACACAGTGACTGCACCAGCAGAATAGTGAGTGCAGCTCTGGAGTATAATACAGGATGTAACTCAGGATCAGTAATGTAATGTATGTACACAGTGACTACACCAGCAGAATAGTGAGTGCAGCTCTGGAGTATAATACAGGATGTAACTCAGGATCAGTAATGTAATGTATGTACACAGTGACTCCACCAGCAGAATAGTGAGTGCAGCTCTGGAGTATAATACAGGAGGTAACTCAGGATCAGTAATGTAATATATGTACACAGTGACTACACCAGCAGAATAGTGAGTGCAGCTCTGGAGTATAATACAGGATGTGACTCAGGATCAGTAATGTAATGTATGTACACAGTGACTGCACCAGCAGAATAGTGAGTGCAGCTCTGGAGTATAATACAGGATGTAACTCAGGATCAGTAATGTAATGTATGTACACAGTGACTACACCAGCAGAATAGTGAGTGCAGCTCTGGAGTATAATACAGGATGTAACTCAGGATCAGTAATGTAATGTATGTACACAGTGACTGCACCAGCAGAATAGTGAGTGCAGCTCTGGAGTATAATACAGGATGTAACTCAGGATCAGTAATGTAATGTATGTACACAGTGACTACACCAGCAGAATAGTGAGTGCAGCTCTGGAGTATAATACAGGATGTAACTCAGGATCAGTAATGTAATGTATGTACACAGTGACAGCACCAGCAGAATAGTGAGTGCAGCTCTGGAGTATAATACAGGATGTAACTCAGGATCAGTAATGTAATGTATGTACACAGTGACTACACCAGCAGAATAGTGAGTGCAGCTCTGGAGTATAATACAGGATGTAACTCAGGATCAGTAATGTAATGTATGTACACAGTGACTGCACCAGCAGAATAGTGAGTGCAGCTCTGGAGTATAATACAGGATGTAACTCAGGATCAGTAATGTAATGTATGTACACAGTGACTACACCAGCAGAATAGTGAGTGCAGCTCTGGAGTATAATACAGGATGTAACTCAGGATCAGTAATGTAATGTATGTACACAGTGACTGCACCAGCAGAATAGTGAGTGCAGCTCTGGAGTATAATACAGGATGTAACTCAGGATCAGTAATGTAATGTATGTACACAGTGACTACACCAGCAGAATAGTGAGTGCAGCTCTGGAGTATAATACAGGATGTAACTCAGGATCAGTAATGTAATGTATGTACACAGTGACAGCACCAGCAGAATAGTGAGTGCAGCTCTGGAGTATAATACAGGATGTAACTCAGGATCAGTAATGTAATGTATGTGCACAGTGACTGCACCAGCAGAATAGTGAGTGCAGCTCTGGAGTATAATACAGGATGTAACTCAGGATCAGTAATGTAATGTATGTGCACAGTGACTGCACCAGCAGAATAGTGAGTGCAGCTCTGGAGTATAATACAGGATGTAACTCAGGATCAGTAATGTAATGTATGTACACAGTGACTACACCAGCAGAATAGTGAGTGCAGCTCTGGAGTATAATACAGGATGTGACTCAGGATCAGTAATGTAATGTATGTACACAGTGACTGCACCAGCAGAATAGTGAGTGCAGCTCTGGAGTATAATACAGGATGTAACTCAGGATCAGTAATGTAATGTATGTACACAGTGACTGCACCAGCAGAATAGTGAGTGCAGCTCTGGAGTATAATACAGGATGTAACTCAGGATCAGTAATGTAATGTATGTACACAGTGACTACACCAGCAGAATAGTGAGTGCAGCTCTGGAGTATAATACAGGATGTAACTCAGGATCAGTAATGTAATGTATGTACACAGTGACTCCACCAGCAGAATAGTGAGTGCAGCTCTGGAGTATAATACAGGAGGTAACTCAGGATCAGTAATGTAATATATGTACACAGTGACTACACCAGCAGAATAGTGAGTGCAGCTCTGGAGTATAATACAGGATGTGACTCAGGATCAGTAATGTAATGTATGTACACAGTGACTGCACCAGCAGAATAGTGAGTGCAGCTCTGGAGTATAATACAGGATGTAACTCAGGATCAGTAATGTAATGTATGTACACAGTGACAGCACCAGCAGAATAGTGAGTGCAGCTCTGGAGTATAATACAGGATGTAACTCAGGATCAGTAATGTAATGTATGTACACAGTGACAGCACCAGCAGAATAGTGAGTGCAGCTCTGGAGTATAATACAGGATGTAACTCAGGATCAGTAATGTAATGTATGTACACAGTGACTGCACCAGCAGAATAGTGAGTGCAGCTCTGGAGTATAATACAGGATGTAACTCAGGATCAGTAATGTAATGTATGTACACAGTGACTGCACCAGCAGAATAGTGAGTGCAGCTCTGGAGTATAATACAGGATGTAACTCAGGATCAGTAATGTAATGTATGTACACAGTGACAGCACCAGCAGAATAGTGAGTGCAGCTCTGGAGTATAATACAGGATGTAACTCAGGATCAGTAATGTAATGTATGTACACAGTGACTACACCAGCAGAATAGTGAGTGCAGCTCTGGAGTATAATACAGGATGTAACTCAGGATCAGTAATGTAATGTATGTACACAGTGACTCCACCAGCAGAATAGTGAGTGCAGCTCTGGAGTATAATACAGGAGGTAACTCAGGATCAGTAATGTAATGTATGTACACAGTGACTACACCAGCAGAATAGTGAGTGCAGCTCTGGAGTATAATACAGGATGTGACTCAGGATCAGTAATGTAATGTATGTACACAGTGACTGCACCAGCAGAATAGTGAGTGCAGCTCTGGAGTATAATACAGGAGGTAACTCAGGATCAGTAATGTAATGTATGTACACAGTGACTACACCAGCAGAACAGTGAGTGCAGCTCTGGAGTATAATACAGGATGTGACTCAGGATCAGTAATGTAATGTATGTACACAGTGACTGCACCAGCAGAATAGTGAGTGCAGCTCTGGAGTATAATACAGGATGTAACTCAGGATCAGTAATGTAATGTATGTACACAGTGACTGCACCAGCAGAATAGTGAGTGCAGCTCTGGAGTATAATACAGGATGTAACTCAGGATCAGTAATGTAATGTATGTACACAGTGACAGCACCAGAAGAATAGTGAGTGCAGCTCTGGAGTATAATACAGGATGTAACTCAGGATCAGTAATGTAATGTATGTACACAGTGACTCCACCAGCAGAATAGCGAGTGCAGCTCTGGAGTATAATACAGGAGGTAACTCAGGATCAGTAATGTAATGTATGTACACAGTGACTACACCAGCAGAATAGTGAGTGCAGCTCTGGAGTATAATACAGGATGTGACTCAGGATCAGTAATGTAATGTATGTACACAGTGACTGCACCAGCAGAATAGTGAGTGCAGCTCTGGAGTATAATACAGGAGGTAACTCAGGATCAGTAATGTAATGTATGTACACAGTGACTGCACCAGCAGAATAGTGAGTGCAGCTCTGGGGTATAATACAGGATGTAACTCAGGATCAGTAATGTAATGTATGTACACAGTGACTGCAGCAGCAGAATAGTAAGTGCAGCCCTGGAGTATAATACAGGATGTAACTCAGGATCAGTAATGTAATGTATGTACACAGTGACTGCACTAGCAGAATAGTGAGTGCAGCTCTGGAGTATAATACAGGAGGTAACTCAGGATCAGTAATGTAATGTATGTACACAGTGACTGCACCAGCAGAATAGTGAGTGCAGCTCTGGGGTATAATACAGGATGTAACTCAGGATCAGTAATGTATGTACACAGTGACTGCACCAGCAGAATAGTGAGTGCAGCTCTGGAGTATAATACAGGATGTAACTCAGGATCAGTAATGTAATGTATGTACACAGTGACTGCACCAGCAGAATAGTGAGTGCAGCTCTGGAGGATAATATAGGATGTAACTCAGGATCAGTAATGTAATGTATGTACACAGTGACTGCACCAGCAGAATAGTGAGTGCAGCTATGGAGGATAATACAGGAGGTAACTCAGGATCAGAAATGTAATGTATGTACACAGTGACTGCACCAGCAGAATAGTGAGTGCTGCTCTGGAGTATAATACAGGAGGTAACTCAGGATCAGTAATGTAATGTATGTACACAGTGACTGCACCAGCAGAATAGTGAGTGCAGCTCTGGAGTATAATACAGGAGGTAACTCAGGATCAGTAATGTAATGTATGTACACAGTGACTGCACCAGCAGAATAGTGAGTGCAGCTCTGGAGTATAATACAGGAGGTAACTCAGGATCAGTAATGTAATGTATGTACACAGTGACTGCACCAGCAGAATAGTGAGCGCAGCTCTGGAGCATAATACAGGATGTAACTCAGGATCAGTAATGTAATGTATGTACACAGTGACTACACCAGCAGAATAGTGAGTGCAGCTCTGGAGAATAATACAGGAGGTAACTCAGGATCAGCAATGTAATGTATGTACACAGTGACTGCACCAGCAGAACAGTGATTGCAGCTCTGGGGTATAATACAGGATGTAACTCAGGATCAGTAATGTAATGTATGTACACAGTGACTACACCTGCAGAATAGTGAGTGCAGCTCTAGAGTATAATACAGGAGGTAACTCAGTATCAGTAATGTATGTACACAGTGACTGCACCAGCAGAATAGTGAGTGCAGCCCTGGAGTATAATATAGGATGTAACTCAGGATCAGTAATGTATGTACACAGTGACTGCACCAGCAGAATAGTGAGTGCAGCCCTGGAGTATAATATAGGATGTAACTCAGGATCAGTAATGTATGTACACAGTGACTGCACCAGCAGAATAGTGAGTGCAGCTCTGGGGTATAATACAGGAGGTAACTCAGGATCAGTAATGTAATGTATGTACACAGTGACTCCACCAGCAGAGTAGTGAGTGCAGCTCTGGAGTATAATACAGGAGGAAACTCAGGATCAGTAATGTAATGTATGTACACAGTGACTGCACCAGCAGAATAGTGAGTGCAGCTCTGGAGTATAATACAGGAGGTAACTCAGGATCAGTAATGTAATGTATGTACCCAGTGACTGCACCAGCAGAATAGTGAGTGCAGCTCTGGAGTATAATACAGGAGGTAACTCAGGATCAGTAATGTAATGTATGTACACAGTGACTCCACCAGCAGAATAGTGAGTGCAGCTCTGGGGTATAATACAGGATGTAACTCAGGATCAGTAATATAATGTATGTACACAGTGACTCCACCAGCAGAATAGTGAGTGCAGCTCTGGAGTATAATACAGGAGGTAACTCAGGATCAGTAATGTAATGTATGTACACAGTGACTGCACCAGCAGAATAGTGAGCGCAGCTCTGGAGTATAATACAGGATGTAACTCAGGATCAGTAATGTAATGTATGTACACAGTGACTGCACCAGCAGAATAGTGAGTGCAGCTCTGGAGTGTTAGGCAGGATGTAACTCAGGATCAGTAATGTATGTGCACAGTGACTGCACCAGCAGAATAGTGAGTGCAGCTCTGGAGTATAATACAGGATGTAACTCAGGATCAGTAATGTAATGTATGTACACAGTGACTGCACCAGCAGAATAGTGAGTGCAGCCCTGGAGTATAATATAGGATGTAACTCAGGATCAGTAATGTAATGTATGTACACAGTGACTGCACCAGCAGAATAGTGAGTGCAGCTCTGGAGTATAATACAGGATGTAACTCAGGATCAGTAATGTAATGTATGCACACAGTGACTGCACCAGCATAATAGTGAGTGCAGCTCTGGAGAAAAATACAGGAGGTAACTCAGGATCAGTAATGTAATGTATGTACACAGTGACTAAACCAGCAGAATAGTTAGTGCAGCTCTGGAGTATAATACAGGAGGTAACTCAGGATCAGTAATGTATGTACACATTGACTGCACCAGCAGAATAGTGAGTGCAGCTCTGGAGTATAATACAGGAGGTAACTCAGGATCAGTAATGTAATGTATGTACACAGTGACTGCACCAGCAGAATAGTGAGTGCAGATCTGGAGTATAATACAGGATGTAACTCAGGATCAGTAATGTAATGTATGTACACAGTGACTGCACCAGCAGAATAGTGAGTGCAGCTCTGGATTATAATACAGGATGTAACTCAGGATCAGTAATGTAATGTATGTACACAGTGACTGCACCAGCAGAATAGTGAGTGCAGCTCTGGGGTATAATACAGGATGTAACTCAGGATCAGTAATGTAATGTATGTACACAGTAACTGCACCAGCAGAATAGTGAGTGCAGCTCTGGAGTATAATACAGGAGGTAACTCAGGATCAGTAATGTAATGTATGTACACAGTGACTGCACCAGCAGAATAGTGAGTGCAGCTCTGGGGTATAATACAGGATGTAACTCAGGATCAGTAATGTAATGTATGTACACAGTGACTGCACCAGCAGAATAGTGAGTGCAGCTCTGGGGTATAATACAGGATGTAACTCAGGATCAGTAATGTAATGTATGTACACAGTGACTGCACCAGCAGAATAGTGAGTGCAGCTCTGGGGTATAATACAGGATGTAACTCAGGATCAGTAATGTAATGTATGTACACAGTGACTGCACCAGCAGAATAGTGAGTGCAGCTCTGGAGTATAATACAGGAGGTAACTCATGATCAGTAATGCAATGTATGTACACAGTGACTGCACCAGCAGAATAGTGAGTGCAGCTCTGGAGTATAATACAGGATGTAACTCAGGATCAGTAATGTAATGTATGTACATAGTGACTGCACCAGCAGAATAGTGAGTGCAGCTCTGGGGTATAATACAGGATGTAACTCAGGATCAGTAATGTAATGTATGTATACAGTGACTGCACCAGCAGAATAGTGAGTGCAGCTCTGGGGTATAATACAGGATGTAAATCAGGATCAGTAATGTAATGTATGTACACAGTGACTGCACCAGCAGAATAGTGAATGCAGCTCTGGGGTATAATACAGGATGTAACTCAGGATCAGTAATGTAATGTATGTATACAGTGACTGCACCAGCAGAATAGTGAGTGCAGCTCTGGGGTATAATACAGGATGTAACTCAGGATCAGTAATGTATGTACACAGTGACTGCACCAGCAGAATAGTGAGTGCAGCCCTGGAGTATAATATAGGATGTAACTCAGGATCAGTAATGTATGTACACAGTGACTGCACCAGCAGAATAGTGAGTGCAGCTCTGGAGTATAATACAGGAGGTAACTCAGGATCAGTAATGTAATGTATGTACACAGTGACTGCACCAGCAGAATAGTGAGTGCAGCTCTGGAGTATAATACAGGAGGTAACTCACGATCAGTAATGTAATGTATGTACACAGTGACTGCACCAGCAGAATAGTGAGTGCAGCTCTGGGGTATAATACAGGATGTAACTCAGGATCAGTAATGTAATGTATGTACACAGTGACTGCACCAGCAGAATAGTGAGTGCAGCTCTGGAGTATAATACAGGATGTAACTCAGGATCAGTAATGTAATGTATGTACACAGTGACTGCACAAGCAGAATAGAGAGTGCAGCTCCGGAGTATAATACAGGATGTAACTCAGGATCAGTAATGTAATGTATGTACACAGTGACTGCACCAGCAGAATAGTGAGTGCAGCTCTGGAGTATAATATAGGAGGTAACTCAGGATCAGTAATGTAATGTATGTACACAGTGACTGCACCAGCAGAATAGTGAGTGCAGCTCTGGAGTATAATACAGGAGGTAACTCAGGATCAGTAATGTAATGTATGTACACAGTGACTGCACCAGCAGAATAGTGAGTGCAGCTATGGAGGATAATACAGGATGTAACTCAGGATCAGTAATGTAATGTATGTACACAGTGACTGCACCAGCAGAATAGTGAGTGCAGCTCTGGAGTATAATATAGGAGGTAACCCAGGATCAGTAATGTAATGTATGTACACAGTGACTGCACCAGCAGAATAGTGAGTGCAGCTCTGGGGTATAATACAGGATGTAACTCAGGATCAGTAATGTAATGTATGTACACAGTGACTGCACCAGCAGAATAGTGAGTGCAGCTCTGGAGTATAATACAGGATGTAACTCAGGATCAGTAATGTAATGTATGTACACAGTGGCTGCACCAGCAGAATAGTGAATGCAGCTCAGGGGTATAATACAGGATGTAACTCAGGATCAGTAATGTAATGTATGTACACAGTGACTGCACCAGCAGAATAGTGAGTGCAGCTCTGGGGTATAATACAGGAGATAACTCAGGATCAGTAATGTAATGTATGTACACAGTGACTGCACCAGCAGAATAGTGAGTGCAGCTCAGGAATATAATACAGGATGTAACTCAGGATCAGTAATGTAATGTATGTACACAGTGACTGCACCAGCAGAATAGTGAGTGCAGCTCTGGAGTATAATATAGGAGGTAACTCAGGATCAGTAATGTAATGTATGTACACAGTGACTGCACCAGCAGAATAGTGAGTGCAGCTCTGGGGTATAATACAGGATGTAACTCAGGATCAGTAATGTAATGTATGTACACAGTGACTGCACCAGCAGAATAGTGAGTGCAGCTCTGGAGTATAATACAGGATGTAACTCAGGATCAGTAATGTAATGTATGTACACAGTGGCTGCACCAGCAGAATAGTGAATGCAGCTCTGGGGTATAATACAGGATGTAACTCAGGATCAGTAATGTAATGTATGTACACAGTGACTGCACCAGCAGAATAGTGAGTGCAGCTCTGGGGTATAATACAGGAGATAATCAGGATCAGTAATGTAATGTATGTACACAGTGACTGCACCAGCAGAATAGTGAGTGCAGCTCTGGGGTATAATACAGGATGTAACTCAGGATCAGTAATGTAATGTATGTACACAGTGACTACACCAGCAGAATAGTGAGTGCAGCTCTGGGGTATAATACAGGATGTAACTCAGGATCAGTAATGTAATGTATGTACACAGTGACTGCACCAGTAGAATAGTGAATGCAGCTCTGGGGTATAATACACGATGTAACTCAGGATCAGTAATGTAATGTATGTACACAGTGACTGCACCAGCATAATAGTGAGTGCAGCTCTGGAGTATAATACAGGATGTAACTCAGGATCAGTAATGTAATGTATGTACATAGTGACTGCACCAGCAGAATAGTGAGTGCAGCTCTGGTGTATAATACAGGATGTAACTCAGGATCAGTAATGTAATGTATGTACAGAGTGACTGCACCAGCAAAATAGTGAGTGCAGCTCTGGAGTATAATACAGGATGTAACTCAGGATCAGTAATGTAATGTATGTACACAGTGACTGCACCAGCAGAACAGTGAGTGCAGCTCTGGAGTATAATACAGGATGTAACTCAGGATCAGTAATGTAATGTATGTACACAGTGACTGCACCAGCAGAATAGTGAGTGCAGCTCTGGGGTATAATACAGGAGATAACTCAGGATCAGTAATGTAATGTATGTACACAGTGACTGCACCAGCAGAATAGTGAGTGCAGCTCAGGAGTATAATACAGGATGTAACTCAGGATCAGTAATGTAATGTATGTACACAGTGATTGCACCAGCAGAATAGTGAATGCAGCTCTGGGGTATAATACACGATGTAACTCAGGATCAGTAATGTAATGTATGTACACAGTGACTGCACCAGCAGAATAGTGAGTGCAGCTCTGGGGTATAATACAGGAGATAACTCAGGATCAGTAATGTAATGTATGTACACAGTGACTGCACCAGCAGAATAGTGAGTGCAGCTCTAGAGTATAATACAGGAGGTAACTCAGGATCAGTAATGTATGTACACAGTGACTGCACCAGCAGAATAGTGAGTGCAGCTCTGGAGTATAATACAGGAGGTAACTCAGGATCAGTAATGTAATGTATGTACACAGTGACTGCACCAACAGAATAGTGAGTGCAGCTCTGGGGTATAATACAGGATGTAACTCAGGATCAGTAATGTAATGTATGTACACAGTGACTGCACCAGCAGAATAGTGAGTGCAGCTATGGAGGATAATACAGGAGGTAACTCAGGATCTGTAATGTAATGTATGTACACAGTGACTGCACCAGCAGAATAGTGAGTGCAGCTCTGGGGTATAATACAGGGTGTAACTCAGGATCAGTAATGTATGTACACAGTGACTGCACCAGCAGAATAGTGAGTGCAGCTCTGGAGTATAATACAGGAGGTAACTCAGGATCAGTAATGTAATGTATGTACACAGTGACTGCACCAGCAGAATAGTGAGTGCAGCTCTGGAGTATAATACAGGAGGTAACTCAGGATCAGTAATGTAATGTATGTACACAGTGACTGCACCAGCAGAATAGTGAGTGCAGCTCTGGAGTATAATACAGGATGTAACTCAGGATCAGTAATGTAATGTATGTACACAGTGACTGCACCAGCAGAATAGTGAGTGCAGCTCTGGAGGATAATATAGGATGTAACTCAGGATCAGTAATGTAATGTATGTACACAGTGACTACACCAGCAGAATAGTGAGTGCAGCTATGGAGGATAATACAGGATGTAACTCAGGATCAGTAATGTAATGTATGTACACAGTGACTGCACCAGCAGAATAATGAGTGCAGCTCTGGAGTATAATACAGGATGTAACTCAGGATCAGTAATGTAATGTATGTACATAGTGACTGCACCAGCAGAATAGTGAGTGCAGCTCTGGTGTATAATACAGGATGTAACTCAGGATCAGTAATGTAATGTATGTACACAGTGACTGCACCAGCAGAATAGTGAGTGCAGCTCTGGAGTATAATACAGGAGGTAACTCAGGATCAGTAATGTAATGTATGTACACAGTGACTGCACCAGCAGAATAGTGAGTGCAGCTCAGGAGTATAATACAGGATGTAACTCAGGATCAGTAATGTAATGTATGTACACAGTGACTACACCAGCAGAATAGTGAGTGCAGCTCTGGGGTATAATACAGGATGTAACTCAGGATCAGTAATGTAATGTATGTACACAGTGACTGCACCAGCAGAATAGTGAGTGCAGCTCTGGAGTATAATACAGGATGTAACTCAGGATCAGTAATGTAATGTATGTACACAGTGACTGCACCAGCAGAATAGTGAGTGCAGCTCAGGAGTATAATACAGGATGTAACTCAGGATCAGTAATGTAATGTATGTACACAGTGACTACACCAGCAGAATAGTGAGTGCAGCTCTGGGGTATAATACAGGATGTAACTCAGGATCAGTAATGTAATGTATGTACACAGTGATTGCACCAGCAGAATAGTGAATGCAGCTCTGGGGTATAATACACGATGTAACTCAGGATCAGTAATGTAATGTATGTACACAGTGACTGCACCAGCAGAATAGTGAGTGCAGCTATGGAGGATAATACAGGAGGTAACTCAGGATCTGTAATGTAATGTATGTACACAGTGACTGCACCAGCAGAATAGTGAGTGCAGCTCTGGGGTATAATACAGGGTGTAACTCAGGATCAGTAATGTATGTACACAGTGACTGCACCAGCAGAATAGTGAGTGCAGCTCTGGAGTATAATACAGGAGGTAACTCATGATCAGTAATGCAATGTATGTACACAGTGACTGCACCAGCAGAATAGTGAGTGCAGCTCTGGAGTATAATACAGGAGGTAACTCAGGATCAGTAATGTAATGTATTTACACAGTGACTGCACCAGCAGAATAGTGAGTGCAGCTATGGAGGATAATACAGGATGTAACTCAGGATCAGTAATGTAATGTATGTACACAGTGACTGCACCAGCAGAATAATGAGTGCAGCTCTGGAGTATAATACAGGAGGTAACTCAGGATCAGTAATGTAATGTATGTACACAGTGACTGCACCAGCAGAATAGTGAGTGCAGCTCTGGAGTATAATACAGGAGGTAACTCAGGATCTGTAATGTAATGTATGTACACAGTGACTGCACCAGCAGAATAGTGAGTGCAGCTCTGGAGGATAATATAGGATGTAACTCAGGATCAGTAATGTAATGTATGTACACAGTGACTGCACCAGCAGAATAGTGAGTGCAGCTCTGGGGTATAATACAGGATGTAACTCAGGATCAGTAATGTAATGTATGTACACAGTGACTGCACCAGCAGAATAGTGAGTGCAGCTCTGGAGTATAATACAGGAGGTAACTCAGGATCAGTAATGTAATGTATGTACACAGTGACTGCACCAGCAGTATAGTGAGTGCAGCTCTGGAGTATAATACAGGAGGTAACTCAGGATCAGTAATGTAATGTATGTACACAGTGACTGCACCAGCAGAATAGTGAGTGCAGCTCTGGAGTATAATACAGGAGGTAACACAGGATCAGTAATGTAATGTATGTACACAGTGACTGCACCAGCAGAATAGTGAGCGCAGCTCTGGAGCATAATACAGGATGTAACTCAGGATCAGTAATGTAATGTATGTACACAGTGACTGCACCAGCAGAATAGTGAGTGCAGCTCTGGAGAATAATACAGGAGGTAACTCAGGATCAGTAATGTAATGTATGTACACAGTGACTGCACAAGCAGAATAGTGAGTGCAGCTCTGGGGTATAATACAGGATGTAACTCAGGATCAGTAATGTAATGTATGTACACAGTGACTACACCAGCAGAATAGTGACTGCAGCTCTAGAGTATAATACAGGAGGTAACTCAGGATCAGTAATGTATGTACACAGTGACTGCACCAGCAGAATAGTGAGTGCAGCTCTGGAGTATAATAAAGGAGGTAACTCAGGATCAGTAATGTAATGTATGTACACAGTGACTGCACCAGCAGAATAGTGAGTGCAGCTCTGGAGTATAATACAGGAGGTAACTCAGGATCAGTAATGTAATGTATGTACACAGTGACTCCACCAGCAGAATAGTGAGTGCAGCTCTGGGGTATAATACAGGATGTAACTCAGGATCAGTAATGTAATGTATGTACACAGTGACTGCACCAGCAGAATAGTGAGTGCAGCTCTGGGGTATAATACAGGATGTAACTCAGGATCAGTATGTAATGTATGTACACAGTGACTGCACCAGCAGAATAGTGAGTGCAGCTCTGGAGTATAATGCAGGATGTAACTCAGGATCAGTAATGTAATGTATGTACACAGTGACTGCACCAGCAGAATAGTGAGTGCAGCTCTGGAGTATAATACAGGATGTAACTCAGGATCAGTATGTAATGTATGTACACAGTGACTGCACTAGCAGAATAGTGAGTGCAGCTCTGGAGTATAATGCAGGATGTAACTCAGGATCAGTAATGTATGTGCACAGTGACTGCACCAGCAGAATAGTGAGTGCAGCTCTGGAGTATAATACAGGATGTAACTCAGGATCAGTAATGTAATGTATGTACACAGTGACTGCACCAGCAGAATAGTGAGTGCAGCCCTGGAGTATAATATAGGATGTAACTCAGGATCAGTAATGTATGTACACAGTGACTGCACCAGCAGAATAATGAGTGCAGCTCTGGAGTATAATACAGGAGGTAACTCAGGATCAGTAATGTAATGTATGTACACAGTGACTACACCAGCAGACTAGTGAGTGCAGCTCTGGAGTATAATACAGGAGGTAACTCAGGATCAGTAATGTAATGTATGTACACAGTGACTGCACCAGCAGAATAGTGAGTGCAGCTCTGGAGTATAATACAGGAGGTAACTCATGATCAGTAATGCAATGTATGTACACAGTGACTGCACCAGCAGAATCGTGAGTGCAGCTATGGAGGATAATACAGGAGGTAACTCAGGATCTGTAATGTATGTACACAGTGACTTCACCAGCAGAATAGTGAGTGCAGCTCTGGGGTATAATACAGGAGGTAACTCAGGATCAGTAATGTAATGTATGTACACAGTGACTGCACCAGCAGAATAGTGAGTGCAGCTCTGGAGTATAATACAGGATGTAACTCAGGATCAGTAATGTAATGTATGTACACAGTGACTGCACCAGCAGAATAGTGAGTGCAGCTCTGGAGTATAATACAGGATGTAACTCAGGATCAGTAATGTAATGTATGTACACAGTGACTGCACCAGCAGAATAGTGAGTGCAGCTCTGGAGTATAATACAGGAGGTAACTCAGGGTCAGTAATGTAATGTATGTACACAGTGACTGCTCCAGCAGAATAGTGAGTGCAGCTCTGGAGTATAATACAGGATGTAACTCAGGATCAGTAATGTATTGTATGTCCACAGTGACTGCACCAGCAGAATAGTGAGTGCAGCTCTGGTGTATAATACAGGAGGTAACTCAGGATCAGTAATGTAAAGTATGTACACAGTGACTCCACCAGCAGAATAGTGAGTGCAGCTCTGGGGTATAATACAGGATGTAACTCAGGATCAGTAATGTATGTATGTACACAGTGACTGCACCAGCAGAATAGTGAGTGCAGCTCTGGGGTATAATACAGGATGTAACTCAGGATCAGTAATGTAATGTATGTACACAGTGACTGCACCAGCAGAATAGTGAGTGCAGCTATGGAGTATAATACAGGAGGTAACTCAGGATCAGTAATGTAATGTATGTACACAGTGACTGCACCAGCAGAATAGTGAGTGCAGCTCTGGAGTATAATACAGGAGGTAACTCAGGATCAGTAATGTAATGTATGTACACAGTGACTCCACCAGCAGAATAGTGAGTGCAGCTATGGAGTATAATACAGGAGGTAACTCAGGATCAGTAATGTAATGTATGTACACAGTGACTGCACCAGCAGAATAGTGAGTGCAGCTCTGGAGTATAATACAGGATGTAACTCAGGATCAGTAATGTAATGTATGTACACAGTGACTGCACCAGCAGAATAGTGAGTGCAGCTATGGAGTATAATACAGGAGGTAACTCAGGATCAGTAATGTAATGTATGTACACAGTGACTCCACCAGCAGAATAGTGAGTGCAGCTCTGGGGTATAATACAGGATGTAACTCAGGATCAGTAATGTAATGTATGTACACAGTGACTGCACCAGCAGAATAGTGAGTGCAGCTCTGGAGTATAATACAGGAGGTAACTCAGGATCAGTAATGTAATGTATGTACACAGTGACTGCACCAGCAGAATAGTGAGTGCAGCTCTGGGGTATAATACAGGATGTAACTCAGGATCAGTAATGTAATGTATGTACACAGTGACTGCACTAGCAGAATAGTGAGTGCAGCTCTGGAGTATAATACAGGATGTAACTCAGGATCAGTAATGTAATGTATGTACACAGTGACTGCACCAGCAGAATAGTGAATGCAGCTCTGGGGTATAATACACGATGTAACTCAGGATCAGTAATGTAATGTATGTACACAGTGACTGCACCAGCAGAATAGTGAGTGCAGCTCTGGAGTATAATACAGGATGTAACTCAGGATCAGTAATGTAATGTATGTACACAGTGACTGCACCAGCAGAATAGTGAGTGCAGCTCTGGAGTATAATACAGGATGTAACTCAGGATCAGTAATGTAATTTATGTACACAGTGACTACACCAGCAGAATAGTGAGTGCAGCTCTGGGGTATAATACAGGATGTAACTCAGGATCAGTAATGTAATGTATGTACACAGTGACTGCACCAGTAGAATAGTGAGTGCAGCTCTGGGGTATAATACAGGATGTAACTCAGGATCAGTAATGTAATGTATTGTCACGGGTGTGTTGCCACGAAGATCGTCACGAGTACACAGCCTGACTTCTCGCAGCTGACTTGTTGGTGCTTTGTGTTTCTCGGCAGTGAGGGAGTTAATTCTCTCTCTCTCTCTGGGCTAGATGAGGTCCAGCCTCGCCCAGCTGCAATCAATACTTCTGTAGTGAGACTCCTTCATATACCTGCTGGTCTGTTTGGGAGGTGTCGGTGAAAGCATTTCATTCAGACTGACAGAGCGGATCGTGGTGTTTGGAGTTGCTGAGATAAGTGTATTTGGAAGTGTTTTTTCCCTTTCCTCGCTTTATCATTTATCTCCTTTCCCGTTGGTTTTCCCTCTGTTGTAGTTGAGAAGTTGTTTGTATGCAAGGTGGTTTTGGTTTTTCCCTTGTACTGTCTCGTTCGTCTAAATACTGTGTGTGGGCATATTATTACTTGTCCCCTTTTGTTGTGATCGGGGTCCTTCTCAGGACTAGATTACTGAGGTGCAGGGATCTTCAGGAGGTAGGGGTTACGCTGGTGGCCTGGACCTCTGTACCTTTAACAGTACCTCCAGGTTGAGGGATTAGTCAGGGCCCCAGCTTAGGGTCAGCTTAGGCCCCCTACCTCCAGTATACAGAGACAGCGTGACATTTTCACCGACCCACTTAGTTTTTCTCCAGCTACTATGGATCCAGTAGCCGGTCTAGCTCGGCAATTGCAGAGTTTGTCCATGGAGCTGGCGGACGTTAGGTCCAAGGTTTGGCATCCTCAGGAGCAAGCCGGACCAGAACCTAAAGTAGCTCTCCCTGATAGGTTCACTGGGGGGCGGGACAAGTTTTTTGTTTTCCGGGAGGCATGTAAATTGTACTTTCGGCTGCGGCCTCGGTCATCGGGGAGTGAAGAACAAAGGGTGGGAATTGTCATCTCGCTCCTACAAGGGGACCCACAATCTTGGGCGTTCTCTCTTCCCCCGGGTTCCCCGGCTCTCCAGTCAGTGGATAGGTTTTTCGCTGCCCTGGGACTCGTATATGATGACCCAGATCGGATCTCCCTTGCTGAGTCTAAGTTACGTAGGATCCAGCAGGGAGATCGTCCGGCGGAGGAATTCTGTTCGGAGTTCCGTAGGTGGGCCACGGACACCCAGTGGAATGACCCGGCTCTTAGGAGCCAGTTTTGTCATGGTTTATCCGACAAATTACAGGATGTGTTGGCACAGTATGACTCTCCCGTGTCTCTGGAAGCCGCTATGGCCCTCGCTATTCGCGTGGACAGACGGCTTCGGGAGAGGTGCGGGATAACTCTACCCCCTGTGATGACTCCACCTCCTACAAGGTCCCCTCATATGGTGGTTCCCCTGGTCAGTCCTGAGGAGCCTATGCAATTAGGAGGGACATCATTTCGGGGGAGGGGACCGGTGGTGCGCCATAAGGCAGGAAGGTGTTTCTTCTGCGGGAGAAAGGGACATTTTATTGGGGGGTGTCCATCCCGTCCCTTGCAGAGTGAAGAGTCGTCGGAAAACTGTTGATCCCAGGTTGTGTGGTGGACGGCAATCTGGGAGTAGGTATTTCGTCCCTAGGTTCGTCTCAGTTTCTCGTACCGGCGGAGGTGGTGGTGGGTACGAGAACTGAGAGGATATCTGTTCTTCTGGATAGTGGGGCCGGGGCTAATCTGGTTGATGCTCGGTTTGCCCGGGTTCAAGGTATGCGGTTGAGTGAGTTGGCTAAACCCATCCCCATATTCTCGATCGATGCCAGGCCTCTCGGGCAGGGAAGTTTTTTGCAAGTTGTGCATGACGTAAAACTTCAAATGGGGGCAATACATAAAGAACTGTTGTCTTGCTACGTGTTGGAGGGTCTTCCCACTCCTATTGTGTTGGGCCTTCCTTGGTTAGCTAAGCATAACCCGGTTATTAATTGGCAAACCAGGGAGATAAGCCAATGGAGTAAATTCTGTAATAAAAACTGCATGAACACGGTCATTGGTGCGGTTACTCCTTGGGTCTTACCTCCATTTCTGGCGGACTTTGAGGATGTATTCTCGGAGAAAGGGTGTCAGGAACTACCTCCTCATCGCGTGTATGACTGTTCTGTAAAACTGCTCCCTGAGGCCAAGTTACCTAAAGCTAGGTTGTATAACCTTTCTGGTCCTGAGAGGCAGGCCATGAAGGATTATATCTCAGAAAGTCTGGCTAAGGGGCATATTAGACCTTCATCTTCACCGGTGGCTGCGGGGTTCTTCTTTGTTAAGAAGAAAGATGGAGGCCTACGCCCTTGCCTGGATTTCCGTGAACTTAATCGGATTACGGTCCGAGATCCGTATCCGCTCCCACTTATTCCCGATCTCTTTAATCAGATCGTGGGCGCCAAATGGTTTTCTAAGTTGGATCTCAGGGGGGCGTACAATCTGATTAGGATGAAGGAGGGGGATGAGTGGAAGACGGCGTTTAACACTCCGGAGGGGCATTATGAGAACCTTGTCATGCCATTCGGTCTGACTAATGCCCGGCGGTGTTCCAACACTTTGTTAATGACATTTTTCGCCGCTTGGTGGGACAGTTTGTTGTCATATATCTGGATGATATCCTAATTTACTCGCCGGATCTGGTGTCTCATCAGGAGCACGTTAGGCAGGTGTTACAGATCTTGCGGGATAATAAACTGTATGCCAAGTGGGAAAAGTGTGTGTTCGCCGTACAGGAACTCCAGTTTTTAGGCTTCCTGGTTTCAGCGTCCGGTTTTCGTATGGACCCTGGGAAAGTGCGGGCAGTTCTTGAGTGGGATCGGCCAGAGAATCTTAAGGCACTACAACGTTTCCTGGGGTTTGCTAATTATTACCGGAAGTTCATTCGTAATTTCTCGTCCATGGTTAAGCCTCTCACAGACATGACTAAAAAGGGGACGGATTTTTCTAGGTGGTCTGACAAGGCTTGTCAAGCATTCTCCTCTTTGAAAAAATGTTTTGCCTCGGCACCCATACTCATTCAACCTGATGCGTCACAGCCATTCATTGTAGAGGTAGACGCTTCCGAGGTAGGGGTGGGAGCAGTATTGTCACAAGGTTCGTCCCCTGGTAAGTGGCATCCGTGCGCCTTTTTCTCTAAAAAAATTGTCGTCCGCTGAGAGGAATTACGATGTCGGCAATAGGGAACTCTTGGCCATTAAGTTAGCTTTTGAGGAGTGGCGCCATTTTCTGGAGGGGGCAGTCCATCCGGTCACCGTCATCACCGATCACAAGAACCTGCTATATCTGGAGTCCGCGAAACGTCTGAATCCCAGACAAGCTAGGTGGTCATTGTTTTTTACCAGGTTTAATTTTGTCGTTACATATCGTCCTGGGTCAAAAAATGTAAAGGCGGATGCCTTATCTCGTAGTTTCCCGGGGGCCGGGAATACGGACGACCCGATTCCTATCCTTCAGGAGGGGGTGGTGGTTTCGGCAGTATGCTCTGAGCTGGAGGAGGAGGTATTGGAGGCTCAGGGGGACGCCCCTGTTGGACCTCCGGGGAGACTGTTTGTTCCAGATCAGTTGCGACAAAAGGTGATCGAGGCACACCATAACTCAGTTTTCGCAGGACACCCGGGGAGTAGAGCAACTGTGGATCTCCTCTCGCGTCGGTTTTGGTGGCCTAATTTACATAAGGAGGTGGTAACTTTTGTCGCGTCCTGTGGGGTTTGTGCGCGCTCTAAGACCTCACATACCCGTCCGTCTGGGGCCCTCTTACCTTTGAAGATCCCGGAGCGTCCTTGGACTCATCTGTCTATGGACTTTATTACGGACCTCCCTCCGTCTTCGGGTAAAACGGTCATACTCGTTGTAGTGGACAGGTTCAGCAAGATGGCACATTTTATCGCTCTTCCGGCTCTCCCTAATGCTAAAACTCTTGCGCAGGTGTTCATTGGGGAGATTGTGAGGCTTCACGGGGTACCCTCCGAGGTGGTGTCTGATCGGGGGTCTCAGTTTGTGTCTAAGTTCTGGAAGGCGTTTTGTGCTCGGCGGGGGATGCAGTTGTCATTCTCTTCGGCTTTTCATCCTCAGACCAATGGTCAGACGGAACGTATGAACCAGAGCTTGGAGACATATCTCCGGTGTTTTGTGTCAGAGAACCAGGAGGACTGGGCTTCTTTCTTACCTCTGGCAGAGTTTGCTCTTAATAATAGGCGGAGCGAGTCCACTGGTAAGTCCCCGTTTTTTGGGGCATATGGTTTTCACCCCCAGTTTTGTACTTTCAGTGGGGGGGGCTCTTCGGGGGTTCCTGAGGAGGAACGATTTTCCTCATCACTCGCTTCAGTATGGAGAGGGGTGCTGAAGAATCTGAATACTATGGGGAACCGATACAAACGTATGGCTGATAGGAGGAGAGTGTCTGGTCCGGACCTAAGTGTGAACGATCGGGTATGGTTGTCTACCAGGAATATAAAACTTAAGGTTCCCTCCTGGAAACTGGGTCCCAGGTTCATCGGGCCGTACAGAATCAGTTCTATTATTAATCCGGTGGCATTCCGTCTTGACCTCCCTCCTACGTTTAAAATTCACAACGTGTTTCACAGATCATTGCTTAAGAGGTATGTGGCGCCGGTGGTACCGTCACTTTTACCTCCCCCTCCAGTGGTGGTCAATGGTAACTTGGAGTTCCAGGTATCGAGGGTCATCGATTCACGCTTTAATCGCCGGTCCCTTCAGTACTTGGTTCATTGGAAAGGGTATGGTCCTGAGGAGAGGATGTGGGTTCCTGCGTCGGATATTAACGCAGACCGATTAGTTCGGGCCTTCCACACGACTCACCCAGATAAACCTGGCCCTGAGGGTCCGGAGGCCCCTCGTAGAAGGGGGGTACTGTCACGGGTGTGTTGCCACGAAGATCGTCACGAGTACACAGCCTGACTTCTCGCAGCTGACTTGTTGGTGCTTTGTGTTTCTCGGCAGTGAGGGAGTTAATTCTCTCTCTCTCTGGGCTAGATGAGGTCCAGCCTTGCCCAGCTGCAATCAATACTTCTGTAGTGAGACTCCTTCATATACCTGCAGGTCTGTTTGGGAGGTGTCGGTGAAAGCATTTCATTCAGACTGACAGAGCGGATCGTGGTGTTTGGAGTTGCTGAGATAAGTGTATTTGGAAGTGTTTTTTCCCTTTCTTCGCTTTATCATTTATCTCCTTTCCCGTTGGTTTTCCCTCTGTTGTAGTTGAGAAGTTGTTTGTATGAAAGGTGGTTTTGGTTTTTCCCTTGTACTGTCTCGTTCGTCTAAATACTGTGTTTGGGCATATTATTACTTGTTCCCTTTGGTTGTGATCGGGGTCCTTCTCAGGACTAGATTACTGAGGTGCAGGGATCTTCAGGAGGTAGGGGTTACGCTGGTGGCCTGGACCTCTGTACCTTTAACAGTACCTCCAGGTTGAGGGACTAGTCAGGGCCCCAGCTTAGGGTCAGCTTAGGCCCCCTACCTCCAGTATACAGAGACAGCGTGACATGTATGTACACAGTGACTGCACCAGCAGAATAGTGAATGCAGCTCTGGGGTATAATACAGGAGGTAACTCAGGATCAGTAATGTAATGTATGTACACAGTGACTGCACCAGCAGAATAGTGAGTGCAGCTCTAGAGTATAATACAGGATGTAACTCAGGATCAGTAATGTAATGTATGTACACAGTGACTGCACCAGCAGAATAGTGAATGCAGCTCTGGGGTATAATACAGGAGGTAACTCAGGATCAGTAATGTAATGTATGTACACAGTGACTGCACCAGCAGAATAGTGAGTGCAGCTCTGGAGTATAATACAGGATGTAACTCAGAATCAGTAATGTAATGTATGTACACAGTGACTGCACCAGCAGAATAGTGAGTGCAGCTCTGGAGTATAATACAGGATGCAACTCAGGATCAGTAATGTAATGTATGTACACAGTGACTGCACCAGCAGAATAGTGAGTGCAGCTCTGGAGTATAATACAGGATGTGACTCAGGATCAGTAATGTAATGTATGTACACAGTGACTGCACCAGCAGAATAGTGAGTGCAGCTCTGGTGTATAATACAGGATGTAACTCAGGATCAGTAATGTAATATATGTACACAGTGATTGCACCAGCAGAATAGTGAGTGCAGCTCTGGAGTATAATACAGGATGTAACTCAGGATCAGTAATGTAATGTATGTACACAGTGACTGCACCAGCAGAATAGTGAGTGCAGCTCTGGAGTATAATACAGGATGTAACTCAGGATCAGTAATGTAATGTATGTACACAGTGACAGCACCAGCAGAATAGTGAGTGCAGCTCTGGAGTATAATACAGGATGTAACTCAGGATCAGTAATGTAATGTATGTACACAGTGACTACACCAGCAGAATAGTGAGTGCAGCTCTGGAGTATAATACAGGAGGTAACTCAGGATCAGTAATGTAATGTATGTACACAGTGACTACACCAGCAGAATAGTGAGTGCAGCTCTGGAGTATAATACAGGATGTGACTCAGGATCAGTAATGTAATGTATGTACACAGTGACTGCACCAGCAGAATAGTGAGTGCAGCTCTGGAGTATAACACAGGAGGTAACTCAGGATCAGTAATGTAATGTATGTACACAGTGACTGCACCAGCAGAATAGTGAGTGCAGCTCTGGGGTATAATACAGGATGTAACTCAGGATCAGTAATGTAATGTATGTACACAGTGACTGCACCAGCAGAATAGTGAGTGCAGCTCTGGGGTACAATACAGGATGTAACTCATAATCAGTAATGTATGTACACAGTGACTGCACCAGCAGAATAGTGAGTGCAGCTCTGGAGTATAATACAGGATGTAACTCAGGATCAGTAATGTAATGTATGTACACAGTGACTGCACCAGCAGAATAGTGAGTGCAGCTCTGGAGGATAATATAGGATGTAACACAGGATCAGTAATGTAATGTATGTACACAGTGACTGCACCAGCAGAATAGTGAGTGCAGCTCTGGAGTATAATACAGGATGTAACTCAGGATCAGTAATGTAATGTATGTACACAGTGACTGCACCAGCAGAATAGTGAGCGCAGCTCTGGAGCATAATACAGGATGTAACTCAGGATCAGTAATGTAATGTATGTACACAGTGACTACACCAGCAGAATAGTGAGTGCAGCTCTGGAGAATAATACAGGAGGTAACTCAGGATCAGTAATGTAATGTATGTACACAGTGACTGCACCAGCAGAATAGTGAGTGCAGCTCTGGGGTATAATACAGGATGTAACTCAGGATCAGTAATGTAATGTATGTACACAGTGACTACACCTGCAGAATAGTGAGTGCAGCTCTAGAGTATAATACAGGAGGTAACTCAGGATCAGTAATGTATGTACACAGTGACTACACCAGCAGAATAGTGAGTGCAGCCCTGGAGTATAATATAGGAAGTAACTCAGGATCAGTAATGTAATGTATGTACACAGTGACTGCACCAGCAGAATAGTGAGTGCAGCTCTGGAGTATAATACAGGATGTAACTCAGGATCAGTAATGTAATGTATGTACACAGTGACTGCACCAGCAGAATAGTGAGTACAGCCCTGGAGTATAATATAGGATGTAACTCAGGATCAGTAATGTATGTACACAGTGACTGCACCAGCAGAATAGTGAGTGCAGCTCTGGAGTATAATAAAGGAGGTAACTCAGGATCAGTAATGTAATGTATGTACACAGTGACTGCACCAGCAGAATAGTGAGTGCAGCGCTGGAGTATAATACAGGATGTAACTCAGGATCAGTAATGTAATGTATGTACACAGTGACTGCACCAGCAGAATAGTGAGTGCAGCTCTGGAGTATAATACAGGAGGTAACTCAGGAACAGTAATGTAATGTATGTACACAGTGACTCCACCAGCAGAATAGTGAGTGCAGCTCTGGAGTATAATACAGGAGGTAACTCAGGATCAGTAATGTAATGTATGTACACAGTGACTGCACCAGCAGAATAGTGAGTGCAGCTCTGGAGTATAATACAGGAGGTAACTCAGGATCAGTAATGTAATGTATGTACACAGTGACTGCACCAGCAGAATAGTGAGTGCAGCTCTGGAGTATAATACAGGAGGTAACTCAGGATCAGTAATGTAATGTATGTACACAGTGACTGCACCAGCAGAATAGTGAGTGCAGCTCTGGAGTATAATACAGGATGTAACTCAGGATCAGTAATGTAATGTATGTACACAGTGACTACACCAGCAGTATAGTGAGTGCAGCTCTGGGGTATAATACAGGATGTAACTCAGGATCAGTAATGTAATGTATGTACACAGTGACTACACCAGCAGTATAGTGAGTGCAGCTCTGGGGTATAATACAGGATGTAACTCAGGATCAGTAATATAATGTATGTACACAGTGACTGCACCAGGAGAATAGTGAGTGCAGCTCTGGGGTATAATACAGGATGTAACTCAGGATCAGTAATGTAATGCATGTACACAGTGACTGCACCAGCAGAATAGTGAGTGCAGCTATGGAGGATAATACAGGAGGTAACTCAGGATCTGTAATGTAATGTATGTACACAGTGACTGCACCAGCAGAATAGTGAGTGCAGCTCTGGGGTATAATACAGGGTGTAACTCAGGATCAGTAATGTATGTACACAGTGACTGCACCAGCAGAATAGTGAGTGCAGCTCTGGAGTATAATACAGGAGGTAACTCAGGATCAGTAATGAAATGTATGTACACAGTGACTGCACCAGCAGAATAGTGAGTGCAGCTCTGGAGTATAATACAGGATGTAACTCAGGATCAGTAATGTATGTACACAGTGACTGCACCAGCAGAATAGCGAGTGCAGCTCTGGAGTATAATACAGGAGGTAACTCAGGATCAGTAATGTAATGTATGTACACAGTGACTGCACCAGCAGAATAGTGAGTGCAGCTCTGGAGTATAATAAAGGAGGTAACTCAGGATCAGTAATGTAATGTATGTACACAGTGACTGCACCAGCAGAATAGTGAGTGCAGCTCTGGAGTATAATACAGGAGGTAACTCAGGATCAGTAATGTAATGTATGTACACAGTGACTGCACCAGCAGAATAGTGAGTGCAGCTCTGGAGTATAATAAAGGAGGTAACTCAGGATCAGTAATGTAATGTATGAACACAGTGACTCCACCAGCAGAATAGTGAGTGCAGCTCTGGGGTATAATACAGGATGAAACTCAGGATCAGTAATGTAATGTATGTACACAGTGACTCCACCAGCAGAATAGTGAGTGCAGCTCTGGAGTATAATACAGGATGTAACTCAGGATCAGTAATGTAATGTATGTGCACAGTGACTCCACCAGCAGAATAGTGAGTGCAGCTCTGGAGTATAATACAGGAGGTAACTCAGGATCAGTAATGTAATGTATGTACACAGTGACTACACCAGCAGAATAGTGAGCGCAGCTCTGGAGCATAATACAGGATGTAACTCAGGATCAGTAATGTAATGTATGTACACAGTGACTACACCAGCAGAATAGTGAATGCAGCTCTGGAGAATAATACAGGAGGTAACTCAGGATCAGTAATGTAATGTATGTACACAGTGACTGCACCAGCAGAATACTGAGTGCAGCTCTGGGGTATAATACAGGATGTAACTCAGGATCAGTAATGTAATGTATGTACACAGTGACTACACCAGCAGAATAGTGAGTGCAGCTCTAGAGTATAATACAGGAGGTAACTCAGGATCAGTAATGTATGTACAGTGACTGCACCAGCAGAATAGTGAGTGCAGCCCTGGAGTATAATATAGGATGTAACTCAGGATCAGTAATGTATGTACATAGTGACTGCACCAGCAGAATAGTGAGTGCAGCTCTGGAGTATAATACAGGAGGTAACTCAGGATCAGTAATGTAATGTATGTACACAGTGACTGCACCAGCAGAATAGTGAGTGCAGCTCTGGAGTATAATACAGGAGGTAACTCAGGATCAGTAATGTAATGTATGTACACAGTGACTGCACCAGCAGAAAAGTGAGTGCAGCTCTGGAGTATAATACAGGAGGTAACTCAGGATCAGTAATGTAATGTATCTACACAGTGACTCCACCAGCAGAATAGTGAGTGCAGCTCTGGAGTATAATACAGGATGTAACTCAGGATCAGTAATGTAATGTATGTACACAGTGACTGCACCAGCAGAATAGTGAGTGCAGCTCTAGAGTATAATACAGGAGGTAACTCAGGATCAGTAATGTATGTACACAGTGACTGCACCAGCAGAGTAGTGAGTGCAGCTCTGGTGTATAATACAGGAGGTAACTCAGGATCAGTAATGTATGTACACAGTGACTGCACCAGCAGAATAGTGAGTGCAGCTCTGGAGTTTAATACAGGAGGTAACTCAGGATCAGTAATGTAATGTATGTGCACAGTGACTGCACCAGCAGAATAGTGAGTGCAGCTCTGGAGTATAATACAGTATGTAACTCAGGATCAGTAATGTAATGTATGTACACAGTGACTGCACCAGCAGAATAGTGAGTGCAGCTCTGGAGTATAATGCAGGATGTAACTCAGGATCAGTAATGCATGTGCACAGTGACTGCACCAGCAGAATAGTGAGTGCAGCTCTGGAGTATAATACAGGAGGTAACTCAGGATCAGTAATGTAATGTATGTACACAGTGACTGCAGCTCTGGAGTATAATACAGGATGTAACTCAGGATCAGTAATGTATGTACACAGTGACTGCACCAGCAGAATAGTGAGTGCAGCTCTGGGGTATAATACAGGACATAACTCAGGATCAGTAATGTAATGTATGTACACAGTGACTGCACCAGCAGAATAGTGAGTGCAGCTCTGGAGTAAAATACAGGATGTGAGTCAGGATCAGTAATGTAATGTATGTACACAGTGACTGCACCAGCAGAATAGTGAGTGCAGCTCTGGGGTATAATACAGGAGGTAACTCAGTATCTGTAATGTAATGTATGTACACAGTGACTACACCAGCAGAATAGTGAGTGCAGCTCTGGAGAATAATACAGGATGTAACCCATGATCAGTAACGTAATGTATGTACACAGTGACTGCACCAGCAGAATAGTGAGTGCAGCTCTGGAGAATAATACAGGAGGTAACTCAGGATCAGTAATATAATGTATGTACACAGTGACTGCACCAGCAGAATAGTGAGTGCAGCTCTGGGGTATAATACAGGAGGTAACTCAGGATCAGTAATGTAATGTATGTACACAGTGACTGCACCAGAATAGTGAGTGCAGCTCTGGAGTATAATACAGGAGGTAACTCATGATCAGTAATGTATGTACACAGTGACTGCACCAGCAGAATAGTGAGTGCAGCTCTGGAGTATAATACAGGAGGTAACTCAGGATCAGTAATGTAATGTATGAACACAGTGACTCCACCAGCAGAATAGTGAGTGCAGCTCTGGGGTATAATACAGGATGAAACTCAGGATCAGTAATGTAATGTATGTACACAGTGACTCCACCAGCAGAATAGTGAGTGCAGCTCTGGAGTATAATACAGGATGTAACTCAGTAACTCAGGATCAGTAATGTAATGTATGTGCACAGTGACTACACCAGCAGAATAGTGAGAGCAGCTCTGGAGCATAATACAGGATGTAACTCAGGATCAGTAATGTATGTACACAGTGACTACACCAGCAGAATAGTGAATGCAGCTCTGGAGAATAATACAGGAGGTAACTCAGGATCAGTAATGTAATGTATGTACACAGTGACTGCACCAGCAGAATAGTGAGTGCAGCTCTGGGGTATAATACAGGATGTAACTCAGGATCAGTAATGTAATGTATGTACACAGTGACTGCACCAGCAGAATAGTGAGTGCAGCTCTGGGGTATAATACAGGATGTAACTCAGGATCAGTAATGTAATGTATGTACACAGTGACTACACCAGCAGAATAGTGAGTGCAGCTCTAGAATATAATACAGGAGGTAACTCAGGATCAGTAATGTATGTACACAGTGACTGCACCAGCAGAATAGTGAGTGCAGCCCTGGAGTATAATATAGGATGTAACTCAGGATCAGTAATGTATGTACACAGTGACTGCACCAGCAGAATAGTGAGTGCAGCTCTGGAGTATAATACAGGAGGTAACTCAGGATCAGTAATGTAATGTATGTACACAGTGACTGCACCAGCGGAATAGTGAGTGCAGCTCTGGAGTATAATACAGGAGGTAACTCAGGATCAGTAATGTAATGTATGTACACAGTGACTGCACCAGCAGAATAGTGAGTGCAGCTCTGGAGTATAATACAGGAGGTAACTCAGGATCAGTAATGTAATGTATCTACACAGTGACTCCACCAGCAGAATAGTGAGTGCAGCTCTGGAGTATAATACAGGATGTAACTCAGGATCAGTAATGTAATGTATGTACACAGTGACTGCACCAGCAGAATAGTGAGTGCAGCTCTGGAGTATAATACAGGAGGTAACTCAGGATCAGTAATGTAATGTATATACACAGTGACTTCCCCAGCAGAATAGTGAGTGCAGCTCTAGAGTATAATACAGGAGGTAACTCAGGATCAGTAATGTATGTACACAGTGACTGCACCAGCAGAATAGTGAGTGCAGCTCTGGAGTTTAATACAGGAGGTAACTCAGGATCAGTAATGTAATGTATGTACACAGTGACTGCACAAGCAGAATAGTGAGTGCAGCTCTGGAGTATAATGCAGGATGTAACTCAGGATCAGTAATGTATGTGCACAGTGACTGCACCAGCAGAATAGTGAGTGCAGCTCTGTGGTATAATACAGGATGTAACTCAGGATCAGTAATGTAATGTATGTACACAGTGACTGCACCAGCAGAATAGTGAGTGCAGCTCTGGAGTATAATACAGGAGGTAACTCAGGATCAGTAATGTAATGTATGTACACAGTGATTGCACCAGCAGAATAGTGAGTGCAGCTCTGGAGTATAATACAGGAGGTAACTCAGGATCAGTAATGTAATGTATGTACACAGTGACTGCACCAGCAGAATATTGAGTGCAGCTCTGGAGAATAATACAGGAGGTAACTCATGATCAGTAATGTATGTACACAGTGACTGCACCAGCAGAATAGTGAGTGCAGCTCTTGAGTATAATACAGGATGTGACTCAGGATCAGTAATGTAATGTATGTACACAGTGACTGCACCAGCAGAATAGTGAGTGCTGCTCTGAAGTTTAATACAGGATGTGACTCAGGATCAGTAATGTAATGTATGTACACAGTGACTGCACCAGCAGAATAGTGAGTGCAGCTCTGGAGTATAATACAGGATGTGAGTCAGGATCAGTAATGTAATGTATGTACACAGTGACTGCACCAGCAGAATAGTGAGTGCAGCTCTGGAGTATAATACAGGATGTAACTCAGGATCAGTAATGTAATGTATGTACACAGTGACTGCACCAGCAGAATAGTGAGTGCAGCTCTGGAGTATAATACAGGATGTAACTCAGGATCAGTAATGTAATGTATGTACACAGTGACTGCACCAGCAGAATAGTGAGTGCAGCTCTGGAGTATAATACAGGATGTAACTCCGGATCAGTAATGTATGTACACAGTGACTGCACCAGCAGAATAGTGAGTGCAGCTCTGGGGTATAATACAGGAGGTAACTCAGGATCAGTAATGTAATGTATGTACACAGTGACTGCACCAGCAGAATAGTGAGTGCAGCTCTGGAGTATAATACAGGAGGTAACTCAGGATCAGTAATGTAATGTATGTACACAGTGACTACACCAGTAGAATAGTGAGTGCAGCTCTGGAGTATAATACAGGAGGTAACTCAGGATCTGTAATGTAATGTATGTACACAGTGACTACACCAGCAGAATAGTGAGTGTAGCTCTGGAGAATAATACAGGATGTAAGCCACGATCAGTAACTTAATGTATGTACACAGTGACTGCACCAGCAGAATAGTGAGTGCAGCTCTGGAGAATAATACAGGAGGTAACTCAGGATCAGTAATATAATGTATGTACACAGTGACTGCACCAGCAGAATAGTGAGTGCAGCTCTGGGGTATAATACAGGAGGTAACTCAGGATCAGTAATGTAATGTATGTACACAGTGACTGCACCAGCAGAATAGGGAGTGCAGCTCTGGAGTATAATACAGGAGGTAACTCATGATCAGTAATGTATGTACACAGTGACTGCACCAGCAGAATAGTGAGTGCAGCTCTGGAGAATAATACAGGAGGTAACTCAGGATCAGTAATGTAATGTATGTACACAGTGACTGCACCAGCAGAATAGTGAGTGCAGCTCTGGAGTATAATACAGGATGTAACTCAGGATCAGTAATGTAATGTATGTACACAGTGACTGCACCAGCAGAATAGTGAGCGCAGCTCTGGAGGATAATACAGGATGTAACTCAGGATCAGTAATGAAATGTATGTACACAGTGACTGCACCAGCAAAATAGTGAGTGCAGCTCTGGAGTATAATACAGGAGGTAACTCAGGATCAGTAATGTAATGTATGTACACAGTAACTGCACCAGCAGAATAGTGAGTGCAGCTCTGGAGTATAATACAGGATGTAACTCAGGATCAGTAATGTAATGTATGTACACAGTGACTGCACCAGCAGAATAGTGAGTGCAGCTCTGGAGTATAATAGAGGAGGCAACTCAAGATCAGTAATGTAATGTATGTCTATAGGGATTGCACCAGCAGAATAGTGAGTGCAGCTCTGGAGTATAATACAGGATGTAACTCAGGATCAGTAATGTAATGTATGTACACAGTGACTGCACCAGCAGAATAGTGAGTGCAGCTCTGGAGTATAATACAGGATGTAATGCAATCAGAAAGTGATGTAATTTGATTACAGGGAAATAAACTTTCCAATGTGATTCCAAATTTTGTCGTTAACTGTTGTGTCAGAGCCCAGTATTATTCTGGGATAGAAGTTTTTGATTCTTGACCTTTTTCTTCGTTTACTTTGGATCATGATACAACCCAAACTGTGTGCAAATCTGACTTTATTGTAACGTCCTGTCCCCTCCCCCATCAGAGGCGCCTGGATGACCCCCACAGAAGACGCGTAGTGTCGGTGCACAGCGTGGAGAGCCCCACATGACAGGGGACGCTGCCCCTCGGGTCTCTATCCGTCCATACGGACATGTTCTCCAGATAAGTGTAATATATAGGGGTTCGGTCAAGTGACTGAAGAGCAGAAATCAGAAATTGTGCATCATTGGGGATCTGGGTCCTCAGCCAATCAGAATCCATCAAAGTGTCAGCAGCAGATGGATTCAGCCCAGGATCCCAGAGAGCAGACAGACGGCCAGTCAGGATCCCAGGAACGTGTCGCTGGACTAAATGAGGCCAGACTAGAGCAGACGACCCCTCGGGATTCCTGGCAGTGTATGTGACTGCAGCAGGATCCTCTCCCCACATTCATATGGTCGGTGATTTAGAAGGGGGTGCTGTCTGCCGTGTTCATGCGCCCGCTGCCCCCCACCTCAGGTGTCCACATACATCCCATTGATAAGATAGTCCAGTTTGGTGTATCGATGGCGGCGCCGCGCCTCCGACACCTTGCGGCTGACCAGTCCGATCACAACCATGAGAAACAACATCCCGAAAACCAGCGCTGCCACCAGTCCGCTCTTATCCCCAGGCGGGGGGAGGGCGGGCTCGGACCCTGCACCGACCGCGTTCCTGGGCGCTTCCTTCAGATTGATGGCAGGTTCCTCCTGCGCAGGAGGGCGGCTTTCAGGCAGGACTCGTCGGGTTGCCTCGCCTTTGTCACCTGCAGACGCTTGGTTGTCATTCTTGGTGCTGAGCTTTACACCCTTCCAGGGCGACGTCCGTGAGGGAGCGGGGCGAGTCGCTATGTGAGGGGGTCTAGTTTGGTGGGTAGTAGGGAGTGCGGGCACCTCCGTCTGATTGACCTTGCTGGCGGTGTGATCGCTGGCCGGCGGCTTGCTGCTCCTAACATTAGAGCCAGCACTTACATTGTGGGCAGCAGCGGGGGGCACAGCGTGAGTGGGATTGGTGCGGGGCACAAGATGAGGGGCAGCCGTCCTCTCTGGCGTGGTGCTTGTCGCCTTGGCGGCTGCAGTAGGTCTATGTGTTTGGGGGGCTTCGGGCTTCTTGTACTTAACTTTGCCCACCTTTGCAGCCTTGGCATTGTGGGGAAGTTTCTTCTCTTTATGGAGGGGGATGGAGGTGGTCGGGATAGCGGGCACTATGGCAGAAGCGGAGGAGGCCACTCGGAGGTTGTCCTCTGACTTGGATTCCATCTTTTCCAGGTGTTGGTCGATCTTATCTGCCAGGTGGAGGAGCTGCGAGGTGATGCTTTTGGAGAGTTCCTCCTGCAAGACATCACCACTGCTGTTTTTTCTGTTGACATCAGGAGAACTGGACTCCTTATCTCCAGAGCCGGATGTCTTCCCAGGAGAACCCTGAGCCTTGCTGAGGTCCCCAGACTTCGGCCTCTGCTGCTCCTTGTCAGGCTTGTGTTTCCCCGGCCGTGAAGTGTCTGTAATAAGAATAGAAAAACATTATAATCTCCAAGAAAAGAACAGAACCAACATGGCTGCAGAGCCATCACCCCACGAGGGAGACAACCTGTGGACATCTGAGCTAGCTATGGTAGTCGGGGGAACCCAACAGGAACTGACCTGGCCAGAAGCTGTAAGTGAGGACCCCCGGACTGGAGGACAGGGGGCAGGAGTCCAGTGTGGGGCAATGGAAGATGTAACAGTTGTGCAGTCCAGCCGTTCTGGCGTCGAAGACGAGAAGATTACAGGCACGATCACCTGAACAGAAAAAAAGTCATCAACACCTAAACATGGAGCCAGATGAGAAGTGGCACCAAAGCGTCGAGCGGCAGATTCACGGCTCGGCTATGTAACGAGGACCCTTGGCCACTTACCTCCGGCGTCCTGCTGTCTGCAGCAGGCGGACAGACACTCCTCCACATTGGTGACCTTTAACGGGTCGGTAAACCGGGCGCCGCGGGCCACTGCCCGGTTGATGTCGATCACCATATCCGGGATGGGCCGAGGAACACATTTCTGGGTGCCGGAGGCAGAATAGGCAAGAATCGAGAAGAGGAGGCCGAGCGTAGAGAGACCCATGACCGCAAAACATGAGGGGAGGGAGGCTGTGGATCCGGGATCAGTCACATAACCACGAGTAACACAGGACCCTGAAAAGAACAGAAGAACGAGGAGGAAACAAATTGTCCAATACCTGAGACCCAGGGACGGCCGAGAAGGAGAAAAAGGGGTCGAATATTCGGGACGGCCGAGGAGGAGAAAAAAAAAGAGTCCAATACTCGGGACAGCCGAGGAGGAGACAAAGTGTCCAATACCCGGGAACCCGGGGCGGCCGAGGAGGAGAAAAAAGGTTCCAATACTCGGGACGGCCGAGAAGGAGAAAAAAGGGTCGAAAACTCGGGAACCCGGGGCGGCCGAGGAGGAGAAAAAAGGTTCCAATACTCGGGACAGCCGAGGAGGAGACAAAGTGTCCAATACTCGGGAACCCGGGGCGGCCGAGGAGGAGAAAAAAGGTTCCAATACTCGGGACGGCCGAGGAGGAGAAAAAAGGGTCCAATACTCGGGACGGCCGAGGAGGAGAAAAAAAGGGTCCAATACTCGGGACGGCCGAGGAGGAGAAAAAAAGGGTCCAATACTCGGGACGGCCGAGGAGGAGAAAAAAAGGGTCCAATACTCGGGACGGCCGAGGAGGAGAAAAAAAGGGTCCAATACTCGGGACGGCCGAGGAGGAGAAAAAAAGGGTCCAATACTCGGGACGGCCGAGGAGGAGAAAAAAAGGGTCCAATACTCGGGACGGCCGAGGAGGAGAAAAAAAGGGTCCAATACTCGGGACGGCCGAGGAGGAGAAAAAAAGGGTCCAATACTCGGGACGGCCGAGGAGGAGAAAAAAAGGGTCCAATACTCGGGACGGCCGAGGAGGAGAAAAAAAGGGTCCAATACCAGGGACCCCGAGACGGCTGAGGAGGAGACGACACTCACCTTCGCCAATGTTAACATCACCGAGCTGAACAGCACATTACTCCACCAGAACCAGCAGCCTGAGACAGAGGAAGACAAAAGGCGTCACACACTCACCCAACACTGCGCAGGAGGAGGAGGACACAGTGCAGCACAGATACAGGAAAAGAACACCAGCTGAGGGGTGATTTTATAATAATGAATAAACCTAAAAATATATCATGAGCAAGAGGTACTACAGCTACAATTTGCACAAAAAAGATAAGAATATGAAGATAAGAATATAAATATAATAATTTTATCAATTAAAATTGAATAAGCTAAAAATCATATACATGACACAAGACATTCATGGCTGGTGAATACCATAATAACATAATAGAGCCACAATATATACAAACAACTACAATAGGAAAAGAGTAAATCATAGGGACGGATACCAATGTAATAAAGATGATGAGGTACAATAGATGTAAATAGTCATTCAAAAAAGATCAATTACCACTGGATAATTTAGTATATTACCATAAGAATGGAGTGTAGAAAAATGCACAGTGGCAATAAGGGAGAAATACCAAGCGAAACGCGCGTCGGGTGAGGTTCTTTATGGTCTCGTGTGATTTGTTATGTTTCCCTTATTGCCACTGTGCATCTATTCTACCTCAACACCTTTATTACATTGGCCTTATTATAGTAGCTATATTCTTGTATATAGGAGCAGTATTATAGTAGTTATATTCTTGTACATAGGGGGCAGTATTATAGTAGTTATATTCTTGTACATAGGGGGCAGTATTATAGTAGTTATATTCTTGTACATAGGGGGCAGTATTATAGTAGCTATATTCTTGTATATAGGAGCAGTATTATAGTAGTTATATTCTTGCACATAGGGGCAGTATTATAGTAGTTATATTCTTGTATATAGGAGCAGTATTATAGTAGTTATATTCTTGCACATAGGGGCAGTATTATAGTAGTTATATTCTTGCACATAGGGGCAGTATTATAGTAGTTATATTCTTGTATATAGGAGCAGTATTATTGTAGTTATATTCTTGTACATAGGGGCAGTATTATAGTAGTTATATTCTTGTACATAGGAGCAGTATTATAGTAGTTATATTCTTGTACATAGGGGGCAGTATTATAGTAGTTATATTCTTGTACATAGGGGGCAGTATTATAGTAGTTATATTCTTCTACATAGGGGGCAGTATTATAGTAGTTATATTCTTGTACATAGGAGCAGTATTATAGTAGTTATATTCTTGTACATAGGGGCAGTATTATAGTAGTTATATTCTTGTACATAGGGGCAGTATTATAGTAGTTATATTCTTGTACATAGGGGCAGTATTATAGTAGTTATATTCTTGTACATAGTGGCAGTATTATAGTAGTTATATTCTTGTACATAGGGGGCAGTATTATAGTAGTTATATTCTTGTACATAGGGGCAGTATTATAGTAGTTATATTCTTGTACATAGGGGGCAGTATTATAGTAGTTATATTCTTGTACATAGGGGGCAGTATTATAGTAGTTATATTCTTGTACATAGGAGCAGTATTATAATAGGTATATGTTTGTACATAGGAGCAGTATTATTGTAATGGTATACTTGTATATATACTTTCGGACCCCCCTCTTTTTATGCCGTTTCCATTATAAGCCTTTTCTATACAGTAAGGATTCTCTTGCAGGCCTGGTGTAATTCCCTTGTGGAGCCTCTGGATGAGGAGGTATCAGACTATGGGGGAGGAATTACCAGGACACTTGATTTTTGCTCTGCAGGTTTGTGTTCTGGGCTTTGTCTCATCTCTGCGAATATCCTGTATAGTCGGGGGGGGGGGGGGGATCATAACATTGCGGATCAGCTCGCTCTACAGATGAATGCTCTGCTGGGTTGTGATGGCTGCGGACCCCCAGAGACTGTTGCTCACAACACAAACACCGTCTCTCCTCTGTTGCACAGATTATGAGCTTTGCGCTGCAGTCTCTTTAATGATTATTGATAGTGAATTGCATCGTGAGCAGTTTTAACAACCTCACGAAGGAAACTAATATCTGTCCCTTGGAAAGTTGGGTGACATCATAATGGACACAATTTGTCATTCACAACAGGAGCTTATATAGAAATCACGGGGCCTCAGCAAAAGTCTGAATTTGGCCTCTATCCTTTCTTTAAAAAAATACAAGTGTTTCTCATTAAATTAAATATCATCAAAAAGTTAATTTATTTCAGTTCTTCAATACAAAAAGTGAAACTCCTATATTATACAGAGTCATTACACCCAGAGGGATCTATTATATAGAGTCATTACACCCAGAGGGATCTATTATATAGAGTCATTACACCCAGAGGGATCTATTATATAGAGTCATTACACACAGAGGGATCTATTATATAGAGTCATTACACCCAGAGGGATCTATTCTATAGAGTCATTACACGCAGAGGGATCTATTCTATAGAGTCATTACACGCAGAGGGATCTATTCTATAGCGTCATGACACGCAGAGGGATCTATTATATAGCGTCATGACACGCAGAGGGATCTATTATATAGCGTCATGACACGCAGAGGGATCTATTATATAGCGCCATGACACGCAGAGGGATCTATTATATAGAGCCATGACACGCAGAGGGATCTATTATATAGAGCCATGACACGCAGAGGGATCTATTATATAGAGCCATGACACGCAGAGGGATCTATTATATAGAGCCATGACACGCAGAGGGATCTATTATATAGAGCCATGACACGCAGAGGGATCTATTATATAGAGCCATGACACGCAGAGGGATCTATTATATAGAGCCATGACACGCAGAGGGATCTATTATATAGAGCCATGACACGCAGAGGGATCTATTATATAGAGCCATGACACGCAGAGGGATCTATTATATAGAGCCATGACACGCAGAGGGATCTATTATATAGAGCCATGACACGCAGAGGGATCTATTATATAGAGTCATGACACGCAGAGGGATCTATTATATAGAGTCATGACACGCAGAGGGATCTATTATATAGAGTCATGACACGCAGAGGGATCTATTATATAGAGTCATGACACGCAGAGGGATCTATTATATACAGTCATGACACGCAGAGGGATCTATTATATAGTCATGACACGCAGAGGGATCTATTATATAGAGCCATGACACGCAGAGGGATCTATTATATAGAGCCATGACACGCAGAGGGATCTATTATATAGAGCCATGACACGCAGAGGGATCTATTATATAGAGCCATGACACGCAGAGGGATCTATTATATAGAGCCATGACACGCAGAGGGATCTATTATATAGAGCCATGACACGCAGAGGGATCTATTATATAGAGCCATGACACGCAGAGGGATCTATTATATAGAGCCATGACACGCAGAGGGATCTATTATATAGAGCCATGACACGCAGAGGGATCTATTATATAGAGCCATGACACGCAGAGGGATCTATTATATAGAGCCATGACACGCAGAGGGATCTATTATATAGAGCCATGACACGCAGAGGGATCTATTATATAGAGCCATGACACGCAGAGGGATCTATTATATAGAGCCATGACACGCAGAGGGATCTATTATATAGAGCCATGACACGCAGAGGGATCTATTATATAGAGCCATGACACGCAGAGGGATCTATTATATAGAGCCATGACACGCAGAGGGATCTATTATATAGAGCCATGACACGCAGAGGGATCTATTATATAGAGCCATGACACGCAGAGGGATCTATTATATAGAGCCATGACACGCAGAGGGATCTATTATATAGAGCCATGACACGCAGAGGGATCTATTATATAGAGCCATGACACGCAGAGGGATCTATTATATAGAGCCATGACACGCAGAGGGATCTATTATATAGAGCCATGACACGCAGAGGGATCTATTATATAGAGCCATGACACGCAGAGGGATCTATTATATAGAGCCATGACACGCAGAGGGATCTATTATATAGAGCCATGACACGCAGAGGGATCTATTATATAGAGCCATGACACGCAGAGGGATCTATTATATAGAGCCATGACACGCAGAGGGATCTATTATATAGAGCCATGACACGCAGAGGGATCTATTATATAGAGCCATGACACGCAGAGGGATCTATTATATAGAGCCATGACACGCAGAGGGATCTATTATATAGAGCCATGACACGCAGAGGGATCTATTATATAGAGCCATGACACGCAGAGGGATCTATTATATAGAGCCATGACACGCAGAGGGATCTATTATATAGAGCCATGACACGCAGAGGGATCTATTATATAGAGCCATGACACGCAGAGGGATCTATTATATAGAGCCATGACACGCAGAGGGATCTATTATATAGAGCCATGACACGCAGAGGGATCTATTATATAGAGCCATGACACGCAGAGGGATCTATTATATAGAGCCATGACACGCAGAGGGATCTATTATATAGAGCCATGACACGCAGAGGGATCTATTATATAGAGCCATGACACGCAGAGGGATCTATTATATAGAGCCATGACACGCAGAGGGATCTATTATATAGAGCCATGACACGCAGAGGGATCTATTATATAGAGCCATGACACGCAGAGGGATCTATTATATAGAGCCATGACACGCAGAGGGATCTATTATATAGAGTCATGACACGCAGAGGGATCTATTATATAGAGTCATGACACGCAGAGGGATCTATTATATAGAGTCATGACACGCAGAGGGATCTATTATATAGAGTCATGACACGCAGAGGGATCTATTATATAGTGTCATGACACGCAGAGGGATCTATTATATACAGTCATTACACACAGAGGGATCTATTATATACAGTCATTACACACAGAGGGGTCTATTATATAGTCATTACACGCAGAGGGATCTATTATATAGAGTCATTACACGCAGAGGGATCTATTATATAGAGACATGACACACAGAGGGATCTATTATATAGTCATTACACACAGAGGGATCTATTATATAGCGTCATTACACACAGAGGGATCTATTATATAGTCATTACACGCAGAGGGATCTATTATATAGTCATTACACACAGAGGGATCTATTATATAGAGTCATTACACACAGAGGGATCTATTATATAGAGTCATTACACACAGAGGGATCTATTATATAGAGTCATTACACACAGAGGGATCTATTATATAGTCATTACACACAGAGGGATCTATTATATAGTCATTACACACAGAGGGATCTATTTCACGTGTTTATTTCTGTTAATGGTGATGATTATGGCTTACAGCCAATGAAAACACAGAAGTTATTATCTCAGTAAATTAGAATACTTTATAAAAACAGATGGAAAAATTATTTTAAAATCCGAAATGTCCTACTGAAATGCCTGTTCAGTAAATGCCTCAATACTTGGTTGGGCTCCTTGTGCATCAATTACTGCATCAATGCGGCAATGTGGCATGGAGGGGATCAGCCTGTGGCATGGAGGGGATCAGCCTGTGGCATGGAGGGGATCAGCCTGTGGCATGGAGGGGATCAGCCTGTGGCATGGAGGGGATCAGCCTGTGGCATGGAGGGGATCAGCCTGTGGCATGGAGGGGATCAGCCTGTGGCTGCTGAGGTGTTATGGAAGCCCAGGTGGCTTTGATAGCAGCCTTCAGCTCGTCTGCATTGTGGGGTCTGAGGTCTCATCTTCCTCTTGACAATACCCCATAGATTCTCTATAATAGATTCTCTATGGGGTTAAGGTCAGGCGAGTTTGCTGCCAATCAAGCACAGTGATACTGTTGTGTGTAAACCAGGTATTGGTACTTTTGGCCGTGTGGACAGGGGCCATGTCCTGCTGGAGAATGACATTTCCATCTCCATAAAGCTTGTCGGCAGAGGGAAGCATGAAGTGCTGTAAAATGTCCTGGTAGACGGCTGCGCTGACTTTGGTCTTGATAAAACACAGTGGACCTCCACCAGCAGATGACATGGCCCCCAAACCATCACTGATTGTGGAGACTTCACACTAGACCTCCAGCAGCTTGGATTGTGGCCTCTCCACTTTTCCTCCAGACTCTGGGACATTGTGGAGTGTGTCAGTGACTGCCTTCTGGACATCTGTCAAGTCAGCAGTGTTCCCCATGATTGTGGGGCCTACTGAAACAGACTAAGGGACCTTTTTAAACGCATAGGAAGCCTTTGCAGGTGTTTTTTATTAACAGAAATATACACGTGAAATAGATCACTCTGTGTGTAATGACTCTATATAATATGGGAGTTTCACTTTTTGGATTGAAGCTCCCTCATACACTGCATGATGGCCCCCACAGCTCCCTCATACACTGCTCGATGGCCCCCACGGCTCCCCCATACACTGCACGATGGCCTCCACGGCTCCCTCATACACTGTACGATGGCCCCCCCACACAGTATTATGGCCCCTCACATCTACTACACGTGCTGAATGGTGGCTCCTTTTACACCATAGTTTCTAACGGTATCTGCATCCACACAGCGGCCGCACGCTTTCCGGCAGGGGGCCACTGAGACAGGAGTCTGGGAAAGCTGTGGACAACCCACCACGCTGCGGACCTCATCCTAAACCGGCGCTCACCTTCCCATCCTTCCTGACCTCAGCTTCCTGAGCAATAAGAAATCCTCAGATATGTGGGAAATCCTGAGACGCCGAGGTTGTGACGTCTCTGCGGCTCTAATGCTTCAACTTCCTCCGCAGGCGGGGGTGACAACCGGGGAACGAGGAGTTGTCAGGCAGGAAAAACTCGAATATCAGGAAAAAAGGAGAGTCAGGGATGAGTACAATCCTGCAATTACGGAGATGAGCGAGGGTTCTGAGCACACACAACGCCGAAAAATATATAGATAATAAAAACCTAATATCTGAGCCCACCCCTCCTCCATAATGCCCAGGAGCTCAGGGGTTAATCGCCTTGGGTAAGCAAATATTTAGAGAAGAGATAAATAATAGTCAGCAGGTGAGACGGAGATGGGCACCAGGTAAGAAGGCGACCACGGTGCGGAGCCACATGATACTGTTTTTCTGCGGGAAGAAGGGGTGCTGACACTATTAAAGGGAACCTGTCACCCCCTTTGGCGTTGTCAGACTAAGGCCATACAGGGTATAGAAAGGTGAATCTCTACCTGGACGGCCATATTACAGGTCTGTCTGCAGAGAAATCTCTTTTTATTCAGTCTGTTTTTCTAGGCTTGGCGTCCGGGGAATGGGAAGAAATGCCAATGTGCTTAATTTAAATACCCCCCTTCTCTTCGTCACAGGGCCCTGTGACATGCGGGGGGGGGGGGGCAGATTCACACTTCTATACCCCGTATGCCCATATTATAGGTCTGATATCTCCAAAGGGGTTGACGGATTCCCTTTAAAAATCTTTAAAATGGAAACGTTATTTACAACCCGAGGACGGAATCCTGCGCAGACCCCAAACTTCTCACAGCTGAGTGTTCGTTACAGTGTTTTCTATCTGCATTACGCCTAAAGAGAAGCTAAAATCCCTGTCCGGCTCCTGGGAGGAGGACGGCGCAAACTAAAATCCATTTGAGGATATAATTTATCAATCGTCATGGAACATCTGGCGACAATGCATCCACCGGAGACCCTGAGAGCCCCTCCGTGACCCCACCAACACGCTGGGACTTGTAGTGAACCAGACCAGGGCCCCCGAGTTGCAGCGGCACCGTCTCGGGGGGGGGGGGGGCGGCGGCGGTTCTGTCCGGTGCTGGTTCTGTCCGCTCCTCATCTCTCCATCTTCTGCCAACCCCAGAGAATAAACCCACAGAGTCAATATTTGCTGCCGGCAGGAGAAGCCGCAACGTCCTCAGACTGGGATGTGCAGCGCCAGGAGCCGGCGTCACCGCATATGACGGGGGGATCCAACATGGCGGCTGCGGCCCCACTATCAGTATTCGGTCAGTATTTTTTCCCAGGAGCCAAAACCAGGTGAGGAACAATCAGAGGAAAGGTAGAATAGAAACAAGTCACCAATTCTGCATTTATCACCCACTCCTGATATAACATACTGACCGAATACTGATAGTGGGGCCGTGGCCTTACGTGAATAATGTGACTACTCTCATCTGAGCCTCAATCAGACCCCGAAACTATGGCAACCCCCAATACAAGCAACAGAGGGGCCTCCCAGGGTGTGATACATACCCGGCCTGTCCCTCCTGCACAGCACAGGCCGCAGCCTCCCGGTGTGCGCTCCGTCCTCCGCAGACTCCGCCGGTCACTGAGACGCTCCCAGCTGCAACACGGGCACCGCCCACATCAGCCACGCCCCCCATACGTCACTCAAAGAGCGACCACGCCCCCTCCGCCAAGCTGCTGCTTCTACAGACACGCCCACACAGGCGTCATCACCTCCCCAGCATCCTTCTGTGGAGGTTAATTGAAAAGACGAGTGCTGCCCCCGTGCGGCAGCCGTGTGCGAGGCTGCTGATCGGCCAATCAGACTAAAAGGAAAGGCGGCACATAGAAGCCAATCACAGAGCAGCTTTTATTTCCCATACACCACAAATATGAAACATTCACTGTGATTGGTTACTATTGGTCATGGTAAAAGAACAAGTTTCTCCAAGCAACCAATCACAGAGCAGCTTTTATTTCTTACAGCGCTCATATATCAAACTGAAAGCGTTGTCCACAGCAACCAATCGCAGAGCGGCTTGAGCTCTTGGAGAAATTAAAGCTGCTCTGTGATTGGTTGCTAGAGGAAACTTTTTTCTTTAACATGACCAATAGTAACCAATCACAGAGCAGCTTTCATTTCTCATAGAGCTGATAAAATGTGAAACCTGTGCTGTGATTGGTTGCTGCAGACGAGCTCATCTCCGGGCTGACAGCCACGTCCGGCCTTCGTGACGCGTCTTACAGTTATTGTTTTGTCTTCTGGACACTTTTCCTGTTTTAAGTCGAAATTTTTGAGCGAATTTAAAATTTGAAATTTTAAAGATTTATTAGGGACGGTGTCACGGGTCAGAGGTGACAGACAGTCGCCCTGCAGTTGGTTGCAGGAGATCTCTACGTTTGGCATTACAGACATCTTCTTAGATAAGATGCTGTCTCTAGGACCCAGTGACTACCTCCCTCTGGCTAATTAGCTCCCTGGCCTGGGTGTATATATACCTGGTGTGTCTGAGAGGGAGGTGTCGGCTATATTCATTACTACCTGTGAGGCTTTAGCAGGAGCAGTACTTTGTCCTCTCTGGAGCTTGAGGCCGAGTGTGCATTTGTCTGGAGTCGTCTAAAGCTAAGCTATTTTCCCCTGTTTTGTCTACCCTTGTTGTCTATAGAGTTTAGTGGAGATCGACTAGTGCTCATCATCTCCCATCCCTAGGCGTAGCCATATGCCAGGGAAACCAGGGCGAGGCACGCGTGCGGCGATTGGTGAAGAGCCAATATAGGGACGAAAGGGGAGACAGTGTGACGCTAGACCAGACTAGGAGGTCTCCACTTCCCCCTTTCCCTAGTGTCTGGGCTCCCTTTCCCTTTTCCCTCTGTGTTGCACTTACACCTGGCGTGACATTATCGCCGGCCGAGCACGTTTTGAAAAGGGGAAAAAAAAACAACTGACATTGTGTTTTTTTTTTCTTTGTGTGTTTTTTGGACGTGCACCTTTATTTTTTCCTTGCTCCCTTTAGTATGGGTTCAGTTGCAGAGCAGTTCCGCTGTCTGTCTCTGGAGGGGAATGACCTCCGCTGTGAGGTTCAGCAGCAGCATCAGCGGTTACAAGTCGCCAATATGGGGGTCTCTGCAGGTAGGCCAGTCCAGCCTGATACCAAGGTTGCCGTTCGGGACAGGTTTTCAGGAGGTAGGGACAGTTTTTTTTGTATTTAAGGAGGCATGCAAATTGTATTTCAAGCTTCGTCCTTACTCCTCCGGTAATGAGGAGCTACGGGTTGGCGTTGTGATCTCTCTACTGCAGGGAGATCCTCAGTCGTGGGTGTTTTCGTTAGCTCAGGACTCGGTTTATCTCCAGTCTGTGGAGGGGCTTTTCGGGGCTCTGGCCCTCATCTATGATGACCCTGATCGAGTCGCCTTGGCTGAGTCTAGGCTACGTCGCCTTCAGCAGGGGAATCGGTCAGTGGAGACGTACAGTTCTGAATTGCGTAGATGGACAACGGATTCCAAATGGAAGGACTCAGGCCCTAGGACTAGTGATGAGCGAGCATACTCGCAAGTACTCGGTGCTCACCCCAGCATCTCAGTACTCGAGATGCTCGGGTGGATGCTTGGGTCCCCTCCCTGCATGTTTGGCGCTCTTTACAGAGCCAATGGACATGCAGGGATTGCCTGCCACTCACTGTAATGCCGTAGCCATGTTGGTTGTGGCATTACAGTGATTGGCTGGCCGCACAGCGTCATCAGGTGTATATCAGACCTGGCGCCACCATGCTCGTCACAGTCACTCCGGATCAGACAGTGTAGGGAGAGCTGCTGCTGCGTCAGGGAGAGATTTGATTGTGTATTAGGTAGTGTAGGGAGAAAAACCGTACATTACACATATCCATCTTAACAAACAGTCCTTCTGAGGACTAATCCATCTGCAGAGATATCAGGCAGGCAGTGTATATAGGCAGGCAGTGTATATAGCAGACTGCAGTGCATATAGCACAAGAGGCTCCATTCCAGTTCTGCCTTCTGCTGCTGTTAGATATTTCTATACAAAGGCCCAGATCTCAGGGGCCAGGAATACTTTTCTTTGGATCTTAATCCTCATTATTTGCTTAAAAAGCAATCCAGAGAACACCGTTTTTCTGCGCCATTTGCTTGTTGGCACTGCAGAATACAGCCAGGTCCTTTCCATATTAAAGAGCTAAAATCCATCAATTTAAAACTGTGGTTTGTCCGTCACATGGATCACATATAATTGCGCTGAAAATTCTGCCATTTCTGGCCTCAATTCAAATTTTCTTTCAGTGTGTCAGCAAAGTTTTTGGCACCTGTTTGCTGTTCAAAACAGTTACCTACAGGCCAGGTATTTAAAACTCTGTTTTCTCCATCACACGGATCACATATAACTTCGCTCCAAACTCAGCCATTTGTAGTGCGCGTGGAAGATACTGTCCTCCATTTAAAATGGGCAAGGCACGTGGCAAGGGACGGGGAACTGGACGTGATGGTGATGGTGCATGCAGAGGCCGTGGGCAAGCTGAAATTGTGCCACAACAAACATCCACATCTTGTCGCTCGACCTTCCTGTCCCAATTCCTAGGGGACCGCAGCACACCACTATTGAACCCAGAGCAGTGTCAAAAGGTTGTTGGTTGGATAGCGGATAATGCTTCCAGTCACTTAGCCACCACCACCACCCTCTCTTCCACACGGTCAAGTGTCAGTAGCCGTGAGTCTTGACCGCATATTCCTCACCCTGATCCTCCTTCCTCCCACCATGCCGAGTGCCCAGAGACAACTGATCCCACACTTGGACACTCTGAAGAGCTGTTCACTTTTCCATTTATAGATTCGAGCCTCTCGCCCGGTCCACTTGAAGCGGGGCAAGAGGAGGTCTTGTGTAGCAATGCCCAAATATTTGAGCAGCCACGGTCACACGAAAGTGACTGTGAGAAAGTGTCACAAGAGGTGGACGATGATGAGACCCAATTGCCAAAAAGTCAGGAGGAGGACCAGAGGGCGGAGGTAGAAGAAGAGGTGGTGGATGATATAGTAACTGACCCAACCTGGCAGGAGGACATGCAGAGCGAGGACAGCAGCACACAGGGGGAGGGAGGCAGAGCACCCCAACAGGCAGGAAGAAGCAGTGTGGTGGCTGCAGACAGAAGGCGGGCAACAGTTCCCCGTAACACCAACACGAAGGAAGTTGCCAGTACAACTGTTAGGTCTTCCCGAGTCTGGTTGTTTTTTAAAGACTCTGCCGATAACCACAAAAAGTCCATTTGCACCACCTGCCAGGCCAACATCAGCAGGGGTGGCAAAACGACTAGCCTGACCACCACCAGCATGATCAGGCACATGGCAGCAAAGCACCCAACTCTGTGGGCCGAACCCCAGGGTCCAGGAACAGTGTCTACGGGTAGCACCATTGCTTCTTCCGCTGTTGTGCATGCAAGCCAATCGCCTGTCCATCGTGCACGCGAAGACGCCTCCTGCCCTGCACCTGTCGTTGCACACTCTCAAGTAGCAGCATCAGGAAGCACGTCCATGTCCTTGTCCCAGCGCCGTCGTGGAGACGGAAGCATTCCGCAACCTGATGGCGGCGGCCGTCCCTCGGTACTCAGTCCCCAGCCGCTACTATTTCTCCCTGTGTGCCGTCCCCACATTACACAAGCACGTGTCCCAAATCATTAGCCGTGCCCTCAACAACGCAGTTACCGGGAAAGTGCACCTTACCACGGACAGGTGGACAAGTGCTTGTGGGCAGGGACGGTACATCTCGCTGACGGCACACTAGGTTAACATAGTGGAAGCCAGGACCCAGTCGGACCTTGGGATGGAACACATCCTCCCGACGCCAAGGATTGTGGGCCCTAAGTCAATCAGGGTTGCCCCCACAGTCTACAGCTCCTGCACCTCATCCTTCTCAGCCTCCTCCTCCTCTTCAGCCTACATCTCCGAAATGATCACATCAGTCACAAGAGGGAAGCACTGCAGCGCTGCCTCGGCCAAGCGGCAACAGGCTGTGCTGAAGCTAATATGCTTAGGTGACAAACCACACAATGCTGAAGAGTTGTGGACAGCTCTGAAAGAGCAGGCAGATCTATGGCTCACACCGCTGAACCTACAGCCAGGCATGGTCAGTCGTCCTCTTGGTGAGGACACGGAAGTCTTGCCTGTTAGTATTCTGGCACGCATGGCTGAGTTTGTTACGCTGCCTTTCCCATGACCCTCGTGTTCTCAAAATTTTGGGTGACAGTCATTACTGGTTGGTGACACTTCTAGACCCACGCTACAAGGAGAACTTTATCTCTATTATTCCTGAGGCGGACTGGTCTACAAAAATGGGGCTGTACCAGAAGGCCCTTGTTGCGGAACTATTAAAAAAATTCCCATCTGAAAACACTGGCGGCAGAGGGCACACTTCGTTGGACAACCAAGGAGTACAGGCGAGAGAGACACAACTTCAATCGAGCAGAGGCAGAGGAGCACTGTCAAAGTTCTGGGAGAGTTTTCTCAGACCCTTCCATCGTACAGGCCCTGAGGCGTGGGGTACTCTCACAAGGAGTGCAAAGCTTGGGAAGATGCTGAGAGAGTACCTTGCCGACCGTACCAACATAGTCCGTGATTCCACTGTGCCTTATAATTATTGGGTATCCAAGCTGGATACGTGGAATTATTATTATTTATTATTATAGCGCCATTTATTCCATGGCGCTTTACATGTGAAAAAGGGGTATAATACAAGAACAATTACAATAATCTTGAACACAATGTGACATCGACTGGTACAGGAGGAGCGAGGACCCTGCCCGCGAGGGCTCACAGTCTACAAGGGATGGGTGAGGATACAGTAGGTGAGGGTAGAGCTGGTCGTGCAGCGGTATGGTGGAGCGAGGACCCTGCCCGCGAGGTCTCACAATCTACAAGGGATGGGTGAGGATACAGTAGGTGAGGGTAGAGCTGGTCGTGCAGCGGTATGGTGGAGCGAGGACCCTACCCGCGAGGGCTCACAGTCTACAAGGGATGGGTGAGGATACAGTAGGTGAGGGTAGAGCTGGTCGTGCGGGGGTATGGTGGAGCGGTGGTTACTTGTGGTTGTAGGCTTGTCGGAAGAGGTGGGTCTTCAGGTTCCTTTTGAAGGTTTCCACGGTAGGCGAGAGTCTGATACGTTGGGGTAGAGGGTTCCAGAGTAGGGGGGAAGCACGGGAGAAATCTTGTATGCGATTGTGGGAGGAGGAGATAAGAGGGGAGTAGAGAAGGAGATCTTGTGAGGATCGGAGGTTGCGTGCGGGTATGTAACGGGAGACTAGGTCAGAGATATATGGAGGAGACAGGTTGTGGATGGCTTTGTATGCCATGGTTAGGGTTTAAAACTGGACTCTCTGAGCAATGGGGAGCCAGTGAAGGGATTGACAGAGAGGAGAGGCTGGGGAATAGCGGGGGGACAGGTTGATTAGTCGAGCAGCATAATTTAGGATAGATTGGAGGGGTGCGAGAGTGTTAGAGGGGAGGCCACAGAGCAGGAGGTTGCAGTAGTCAAGGCGGGAGATGATGAGGGCATGCACTAGTGTTTTTGCAGATTCGTGTTTGAGGAATGTGCGGATCTGGGAGATATTTTTGAGTTGGAGTCAGTAGGAAATGGAAAGGGCTTGGATATGTGGTTTGAAGGAGAGATCAGAGTCCAGGGTTACCCTAAGGCAGCGAGCTTGCGGGACTGGGGAGGGTGGGCAGCTATTGACGTTGATGGATAGGTCAGTTGGGGGGGTTGAATGAGATGGCGGAAAGATGATGAATTCTGTTTTGTCCATGTTAATTTTTAGAAATCTGGCAGAGAAGAAGGATGAAATTGCAGACAGACATTGTGGGATTTTAGTTAGTAGGGAGGAGATATCGGGTCCAGAGAGGTAGATCTGTGTGTCATCTGCATAGAGGTGATACTGAAAGCCTTGAGACTCTATGAGCTGTCTCAGGCCGAAGGTGTAGATGGAGAAGAGCAGCGGTCCTAGAACTGAACCTTGGGGGACACCGACAGATAGGGGGCGAGATGAGGAGGTGGTGTGTGAGTGGGAGACACTGAATGTCCGGTCTGTTAGGTATGAGGAGATCCAGGAGAGGGCCAAGTCTGTGATGCCGATAGATGAGAGAGTCTGTAGTAAGAGGGAATGGTCCACTGTGTCAAAGGCAGATGACAGGTCTAGGAGGAGGAGGACAGAGTAGTGTCACTTGGATTTTCCGGTTAGTAGGTTGTTGGTGACTTTAGTCAGGGCAGTTTCAGTAGAATGGTGCGGTCGGAAACCAGATTGTAGGCGGTCAAAGAGGGAGCAGGAGGAGAGGTGGGAGGACAGTTCAAGAAGGACATGTTGTTACAGTAGTTTTGAGGCAAAGGGAGAAGTGATATGGGGCGATAGCTAGTCAGAGAGGATGGGTCAAGGGAGGGCTTTTTGAGGATGGGTGTGATTGAGGCATGTTTGAAGCATGAGGGGAAGACACCAGTTGTTAGTGACAGGTTGAAGAGGTGGGCTAGGGCTGGGATGAAGATAGTGGTAAGGTTTGGGATGAGGTGGGACGGGATTGGGTCAAGTTTACAGGTGGTGAGGTGTGATTTGGAGAGTAAGGAGGAAAGTTGATCTTCAGAAATGGTGGAGAAGGTGGTTTTGGAGGAAGAGGGTTGAGTAGGTGTGGGGAGGGGCTGTGGGGGCTTTAGGCAAAAGCTTTGTCTGATGGTGTCAATCTTCTGCTTGAAGAATGAGGCAAAGTCTTCTACTGAAATAAGAGGAGAGGGAGGAGGCACTGGGGGAAGGAAGAGAGAATTGAAGGTGTTGAATAGTTGTTTAGGGTTGTGAGACAGGGACGATATGAGAGATGTGAAGTATGTTTGTTTTGCTGCAGTGAGTGTGGACTTGAAGGTAGTGAGGGACTGTTTGAATGCGATGAAGTGCTCATTGGAGTGGGATCTTTTCCATCTACGCTCAGCAACCCTGGAGGCCCGTCGCAGTTCTTTAGTTAGGCTGGTGTGCCAGGGTTGTCTGTTGATTGTGCGAGCCTTGGAATGTGTGACGGGGGCGACCGAATCGAGGGCTGCAGCGGTTGTGGTGTTGTATAAAGTGGCAGCAATATCTGCATCATGTAAGGAACTAATGTCTGTAATGTCGTAACCATGATAAACAACGGGTTACTAGGAGCGCGTGTGCCCCTAGTAACCCGATGTTTACCATAGTTACCAGCCTGCTCCTGCTTCAGCAGGCTCGTAACCAGGAGCAGGACATCGTGGAAAGATTCTTTCCACGATGTCTCTGCTCCCCTGATCGTTGGTGAGCCTGCCTGTTTGACATCTCACCAGCGACCACATAGCGACGCAGCATCGATCCCTGACAGGTCGTATCGTTGTCGGGATCGTTGCAGCGTCGCTAAGTGTGACTGGGCCATAAGAAGTGAAGGATTAAGGGGGTGAGAGTGAAAACAAAGACAAACATTGTTTACTGTGACTTAGTATCCAGTTACCTTCAGTTCCCTTCAGGTTCAATTCAGGATTAATTCAAATTTCAGACACTTCAGCTAATGGACACTTAAGGTGATGGACACAGACTAAAGTCTGACACAGACTCCTGGCCCACAATATATTTGTAACAGAATGCAATCAGCTGTGAACCAGAGAGGAGTGGTCTGTGCTCATCTTGATCAGCTGATTAGATTGAACCAGATGCTTGATACTCAAAGACTGAGTAAACAAGGCCATAAATGAAAGTGGGGGGGGGGGGTAGATGGTGTAAGTTGGGTAACATGCCATTAGAAAATAGGAACAGAACGGTATAGAGAAGACAGCATGGAAGTCAGCATGGGAAAGTTGGGTGACGTACCATTAGAAAATAGGAACAGAACGGTATAGAGAAGACGGCATGGAAGTCAGCATGGGAAAGTTGGGTGACGTACCATTAGAAAATAGGAACAGAACGGTATAGAGAAGACGGCATGGAAGTCAGCATGGGAAAGTTGGGTGACATACCATTCGATTAGATTCAGCTGATGAACATCTACACTTGCATTGGGATCTCCTCTCTCCCCGCGCTCCCCGCTCTCCTTCCCAGCCTGCTGTCGGCGCTCGCAGTCCTGTAGCATCGGCGAATGAACTGGCTCTCTACGCCTTGGAGGTCCTGGCCTGCCCTGCCGCCAGCGTTTTATCAGAGCGGGTTTTTAGTGCCGCTGGTGGAATTATAACTGATAAGCGCATCTGCCTGTCAACTGACAATGCTGACAGGCTGAACATTTTTTTATGAGGCCCTTCTCCACGTCTCTTCCAAGGCGCATTGGATTTCCTCCCAATTTTTGGCAGCCCTTGCATTCACTGCATAGTCAAACACTATGGGAGACCTACTTCCTAATAATGGGAACATTGTTTTCAGGAGGCCCGCCTCTAAGTCTCTTCAAAGGGGTATTGGGGTGCGGCCAAATTTTGGGCTGCCCTGGCACTCACTGCATACGCAATAACAGTATAGGAGACCCACTCTTTAGTAATGGGAACCATAAAATATAGCCGGCTGATGGCTCTCTAAGAATAGTAAGGTCCGCCTGATGGCCCTATAAAAATAGGCTTTGTGACTTTCAGAGTCCCTCCATCATAAATGAAACAGGATGTGTCTGATGATATCTCACACACCACATGGCCAGATAAGGTAGTAAAGTGTCATTTTAACATTTCCCGTTGAATGCATTTGTCTTGGTTGAAAGCAATGTAAAAGCGCAAAAACGCATCAAAAACGCTACGTGTGAACATAGCCCAAGTTGTGGAGGAGCATTTTTGGTTTTGGTTATTTATTTTATCTTATGTACAAGTCATTACCCTGGAAAGGATGTTCCTTAACATATTACCCAGGAAAATCTATTTTGGTTTAGTTTTAGTATGTTTTATTGTGAGTCTGTAAAAGTGGCGTAATACTCTGACAATGTTGTTGACAGAAGTGACCTGGGGGTTAGAAATGCTTTCAGGGGTCTTCCCCATGCTCAAATGACATGGGGACAGCACAGTTCCCATCGATTTGGGCAATTTTTAGGCCCTCGGCAGACCGCCAGGGGAGCCACCTGAAAAATGCTCGAGTTTCCCATAGACTTACATTGGGCTCGTTGCGCGGGTCGGGCACCAGAGTATTCCAATGTGCTCAACCCGAGCAACGAGCACCTCAGCATTTTAGTGCTCGCTCATCACTAATGTGAGCCCTCGTGGGCAGGGTCCTCGCTAGTGATGAGCGAGTATGTTTTGTTAACCCTTTCGCCGAATATACTCAGCCGGGCACTGAGTATTTATAGCGTGCTCAGGCTTTAAGTTTTCATCGCTCCATGAACATGATTTGCAACTGTTTGACAGATTTAATACATGTGAAGAATGCTGGAAAAACAGGCAAGAAACCTGTGGCCAAGAAAGCGGCCAAATCCCCGAAGAAGCCCAAGAAGGCTCCGACCGCGGCCAAGAAAAGCCCGAAAAATGCTAAGAAGCCATCAGTAGCCGCCGCCAAGAAAGCAAAGAGCCCCAAAAAGCCGAAGGCCGCTCTGAAGCCCAAGAAGGTGACGAAGAGCCCCGCAAAGAAGGCGGCCAAACCCAAAGCTGCCAAGAGTCCGGCTAAGAAGGCCACTAAAGCCAAGAAATAAGCGCAGCCGCTCTGTCCTCCTACCACAAAGGCTCTTATCAGAGCCACCACCTTGTCCCCGCAGAGCTGTATGATCAGTGCCACCACCTTGTCCCTGCAGAGCTGTATCATCAGTGCCACCACCTTGTCCCCGCAGAGCTGTATCATCAGTGCCACCACCTTGTCCCCGCAGAGCTGTATCATCAGTGCCACCACCTTGTCCCCGCAGAGCTGTATCATCAGTGCCACCACCTTGTCCCCGCAGAGCTGTATGATCAGTACCATCACCTTGACCCTGCAGAGCTGTATCATCAGTGCCACCACCTTGTCCCTGCAGAGCTGTATCATCAGTGCCACCACCTTGTCCCCGCAGAGCTGTATGATCAGTGCCACCACCTTGTCCCCGCAGAGCTGTATGATCAGTGCCACCACCTTGACCCTGCAGAGCTGTATCATCAGTGCCACCACCTTGTCCCTGCAGAGCTGTATCATCAGTGCCACCACCTTGTCCCCGCAGAGCTGTATGATCAGTGCCACCACCTTGTCCTTGCAGAGCTGTATGATCAGTGCCACCACCTTGTCCCTGCAGAGCTGTATGATCAGTGCCACCACCTTGTCCCTGCAGAGCTGTATGATCAGTGCCACCACCTTGTCCTTGCAGAGCTGTATGATCAGTGCCACCACATGTATAACTGCCTCGTGTGGCTCCGTGTCCTGTACCTCTCATCAGGGGACATGTGGCTGCACTCAGCGGCTCATAGTGCGCGGTATATCGGGGATACAGGGGAGCTGTATATAGAGACAGATGTTCTCGCTCTCCACAAATAGACTCCCGTCCTCTCCCGGAGCGCTGGGTCCTAGAGCCGCTTTCTCCATTATTCAGCTATTAACCCATTCAGTGCGCACCCTTTGCTCTCCAGATCGGTTGATGCTTCTGATCGATGTTAATCTCCCAGATTGATGTATTTCCAGGTCTGGATCTCATTGTCATTAATGGTAACAGATCCGGGTTCTCCTGTGGGCGGAGCCGGGGTTCTTCTTAGTGCTGATTGGCTGATCGCTGAATTTGAATCTCCCGCTCTTTGGCTGATGGCTTCTCCGCTCTTTGTATCGTCTGTACATCGCGCGGTGTCCGGTCGGGCGGCTCTCGGACGATCCGCTCGTGTTCATTGATCGGCGGCCGCTCTTCTCCCCCCCAGGGGTCTGATCCCCGGATTAGTGGCGCAGTATCCGCTCCTATAATACCGGCTGCGGGGAGGAGCGGGATGTGATCGGCTTCATCCACCTTCACATGTGGATTATAGAGGACGAGGACTCCGGGGAGGGGACGGATGATGGGGGTAGTAGTGAGGAGCAGCCGGCCACCAATAGGGGACGCTGTAGGTGATCGGTGGCGGCGCCTCCTCACTGTCTGCAGGCGGATTCCTCGAGATAAGATTCCGTCCAGTGAAGTTCTCCGCTTATAACGACGTCTCGCTGCTTCATCCTGTGCAAACTACAACCTGACACAGAGCAGAATATTCAGCATTTTCTTCTGCTCCAAGTCCAGATCCTGTCCCCCTTCATGGAGTCACTGGTGCAGATCGGGAGCGATGGATGTAACAAGTCCCCGGGCAGCTCCATCCCCGAGAAGAGAGAAAGTGCCTCATATACAAAATCATCCAGAAAATCCACAGCGGAATAGAATTATTAGTAAGATTATTAATACAATTATTATCACGTTTTCTATTGGGTGAGAAACTCATGTGACCAAAGGAACTGTACTAAGCTCCGCCCCCTGCAGCTCATTGGTGATTCCCCGAGTCTCTTCTCTATTGGCAGCTTCAGATCCGTCCAATGACAGGAGAGGAGGGCGGGGCAGCAGAGTATATAAGGCGCAGAACACGGTCCCGTCTCCACACTCTTCTGTCTCCGTTGTTCTCTGCATTGATCGTCACCATGTCTGGACGCGGCAAACAAGGAGGAAAGGTCCGCGCTAAAGCCAAGACCCGCTCATCCCGGGCAGGACTGCAGTTCCCGGTCGGTCGTGTGCACAGACTTCTCCGCAAGGGCAACTACGCCGAGAGGGTGGGCGCCGGCGCTCCGGTCTATCTGGCCGCTGTGCTGGAGTATCTGACCGCTGAGATCCTGGAATTGGCCGGTAATGCCGCCCGGGACAACAAGAAGACCCGCATCATCCCCCGCCACCTGCAGCTGGCCGTGCGCAATGACGAGGAGCTGAACAGGCTGCTGGGTGGGGTGACCATCGCCCAGGGGGGCGTCCTGCCCAACATCCAGGCCGTGCTACTGCCCAAGAAGACCGAGAGCAGCAAGTCGCCAAGCAAAGCGAGCAAGAGCAAGTGAGCGCTGCAGCCGATCCTGTATCATCCACACAACCAAAGGCTCTTCTAAGAGCCACCCACACCGTCACCACAAGAGCCGGCGCCGCTGATCTCGGGGATGTCCTCACATGGGGCTGATGTTACCCCACTCAGTGTATAGGGGCACACATGTCCACGGGGGATTGTATGAGGACAGACACAGGATCACCTGCACTTACACGTTGTAACGCCACAAACTGCACGGGATACTAGTGCAAGGAGATGAATGGGTTAATGCTTGGTCACATAAATCCTCAGATCCGTGTGGGGGGAGAGGAGTCGGCGGATGTTCACAGGAAATGTCCCTCAATGTCTGATACTCCGGCCCCTGATTCTCCGCTGTGGAGGGCAGAACTCCGCGGCTGTTCCCGGGGGTAGAGCTGCAGCCGACCGGATTGTGATCTCCGCACTGACTGGGATATATATAAAGTGTGAGCCCCCCACACAGCCTCCATATATACAGTATAAGCTCCCTATATACAGTGTGAGCCCTCCACACAACCCCCGACGGATCCTGTGATATATACAACCCCTGGCAAAAATGATGGTCTCTGCTCATTGTCTGATCACAGGATATATAAGACCTCACAGTGCATGTCAGACCAAATGAGAATCTGGAGCTCAAAGGAACTGCCCAAGGAGCTCAGAGACAGAAATGTGGCAAGGCACAGATCTGGCCAAGGTTACAAAAGAATTTCTGCATTACTGAAGGTTCCTAAGAGCACAGTGGCCTCCATAATCCTTAAATGGAAGAAGTTTGGGACCACCAGAAGTCTTCCTAGACCTAGAAATTTACCAAATAGCTGCAATGAAACAAAGAGTAAAAAATTAAAAGGGGTCTGAATACTTTCCGTACCCTCTGCATATATGAAGGCTATGTGGGAGGCTCATCTATCTACTATATAATTGCGTGCGTGCGTCCGTCCGTCCAGGAAATCCCGCGTCGCTCACCACAAGAGCCGGCGCCGCTGATCTCGGGGGTGTCCTCACATGGGGCTGATGTTACCCCACACAGTGTATAGGGGCACACATGTCCACGGGGGATTGTAAAATGACAAAACACAGGATCACCTGCACTAACACATTGTAACGCCACAAACTGCACGGGATACTAGTGCGAGGAGATGAATGGGTTAATCAATCATATATGAAGCCGCAGATCCCTGTGGGGGGGAGAGGAGTCGGCGGATGTTCACGGGAAATGTCCCTCATTAGTGTCTGATACTCCGGCCCCTGATTCTCTGCTGTGGAGACTGATGTAATGGATTCTGGAGTATCGGGAGGATGTACAGTGTGAGCCCCCCACATAGCCCCCATATATACAGTGTGAGCCCCTCACACAACCTCCATGTATACTGCCTCCATATATACAGTATGAGCCCCCCACATGTCACCACATCTGCTGTCTCGCATTACGGCCCCTCCCTCCACCAATGTATTCGCAGCGGTTTGCATGGATGCAGATAGTGGTGGCGGGGGGTAGGGCATGGAGGGGCCCATGTGCCCATGTTTCAGCCCTTCGGCTGCCTCGGTCTGCGGTCCGGACTGGAATAGCCCGAAGACCAGATATGGCTATGATAATAAACATGGTGGCCATGTTAACCCCTTCATGACCAGATCTTTTTGCGTTTTCGTTTTTCGCTCCCTTTGTTCCCCGAGCAGTAACTTATTTTATTTCTGTCAATATGGCCGTGTGAGGGATTATTCTCTGCGGGACAAGTTGTAAACATCACTGGTTTAACCATATCGTGTACTGGAGAACGGGGAAAAAATTTCAAGTGTAGTGAAATTGCAAAAAAAAAAGTGCAAAACCAGTTTTTTTTTTACTATGTTCACTGAATGCTAAAACTGAGCTGCCATTATTATTCTCCAGGTCATTACGAGTTCGTAGACACCAAACATGTCTAGGTTATTTTTTTATCTAAGTGGTGAAAAAAGATCCAAAGTTTGCTTAAAAAAAGTCTCTATTTTTCGGGATCTGGGGTCGGGTGAGGGCTTTTTTTTTGCTTGTCGAGCTGACGTTTTTATTGATACTATTTTGGTGTAGATGTTTTGATCGCCCGTTAATGTATTTTATTGCAAGGTTGCAGCGACCAAAAACGTAATTCTGGCGTTTATATTTTTTTTCTCGTTACGCTGTTTACCGATCAGATTAATTATTTTTTTATATTGATAGACCGGGCGATTCTGAAGGCGGCGATACCAAATATGTGTATGTGTGATTTTTGTTTTATTTTGAAAGGGGGGTGATTTCGCACAATTGAGACACAATTGCCAGAAAGTCAGGAGGAGGACCAGGGTGTGGAAGTGGTAGACGAGGTGGTGGATGATATAGTAACTGACCCAACCTGGCAGGAGGACAGCAGCACACAGGGGGAGGGAGGCAGAGCACCCCAACAGGCAGGAAGAAGAAGTGTGGTGGCCGCAGACAGAAGGCAGGCAACCGTTCCTTGTAACACCAACCCCCAGCAGGGGTGGCCAAATGACCAGCCTGACCACCACCAGCATGATCAGCAAAGCACCCGAATAAGATGCTTTAGTCCAGGTCTGGGAGGAGATCCCACATGAGACCATACACAACCTCATTTGGAGCATGCCCAGGCGTTGTAGGGAGGTCATACAGGCACGTGGAGGCCACACACAATACTCAGCCTCATCAGGAGCATGCCCAGGCATTGTAGGGAGGCCATACAGGCACGTGGAGGCCACACACAATACTCAGCCTCATCAGGAGCATGCCCAGGCGTTGTAGGGAGGTCATACAGGCACGTGGAGGCCACACACAATGCTCAGCCTCATCAGGAGCATGCCCAGGCGTTGTAGGGAGGTCATACAGGCACGTGGAGGCCACACACAATACTCAGCCTCATCAGGAGCATGCCCAGGCGTTGTAGGGGGGTCATACAGGCACGTGGAGGCCACACACAATACTCAGCCTCATCAGGAGCATGCCCAGGCGTTGTATTGAGGTCATACAAGCACGTGGAGGCCACACACAATACTTAGCCTCATCAGGAGCATGCCCAGGCGTTGTAGGGAGGTCATAAAGGCACGTGGAGGCCACACACAATACTCAGCCTCATCAGGAACATGTCCAGGCGTTGTAGGGAGGTCATACAGGCACGTGGAGGACACACACAATACTCAGCCTCATCAGGATCATGCCCAGGAGTTGTAGGGAGGTCATACAGGCACGTGGAGGCCAAACACAATACTCAGCCTCATCAGGAGCATGCCCAGGCGTTGTAGGGAGGTCATACAGGCACGTGAAGGCCACACACAATACTCAGCCTCATCAGGAGCATGCCCAGGCATTGTAGGGAGGTCATACAGGCACGTGGAGGCCACACACAATACTCAGCCTCATCAGGAGCATGCCCAGGCGTTGTAGGGAGGTCATACAGGCACGTGGAGGCCAGCGACCAATCAGCGATTTTTAACACAAATGTCCGGACCTTTGTAACACCATGCGGATACTGTGGGGACATCAGCGGCTAGGGTGTGAAGGGAGGACCGGGGAGCGGCGCTGCGGGTCGGGATACTTCTGCTGCGAGCAGTCGCTCATGTCCCGGGTTCTCGCAGCGGAAGTATCCGCACAGGCAGCGCCGCTGACATCCATGCGGCTAGGGTGTGAAGGGATTCATGGATCGCGGACCCCAGTGCACTAATACACTACTGACCCCTGTAACAAGATCGCGGACCCCAGTGCACTAATACACTACTGACCCCTGTAACAAGATCGCGGACCCCAGTGCACTAATACACTACTGACCGCTGTAACAAGATCGCGGACCCCAGTGCACTAATACACTACTGATCGCTGTAACAAGATCGCGGACCCCAGTGCACTAATACACTACTGACCCCTGTAACAAGATCGCGGACTGCCAGTGATCATCAGCGACTGCGGGGAGTGAGGAGGAGAAGCAGAGAATCAGCTCATTTGTGGGAGGATTTGGTGGCTCTGAAAAGAGCCTTGGTGTTGTCCTCGGTGCCCTGCAGATCTAAGCCCTCTCCACGCGGATCCTGCGGGCCAGCTGGATGTCTTTGGGCATGATTGTGACCCTCTTGGCGTGGATGGCGCACAGGTTGGTGTCCTCGAACAGCCCCACCAGATAGGCCTCGCTGGCCTCCTGCAGCGCCATCACCACCGAGCTCTGGAAGCGCAGATCGGTCTTGAAGTCCTGAGCGATCTCCCTCACCAGGCGCTGGTTTACTTAGAATTTGTATTATGGCAAGAAAAAAACAGCTAACAGTCTATTCAGTAGGACTATCAGCTGTGTATCCACCAGACTTCTGCACAACACAACTGATGGTCCCAACCCCATTTATAAGGCAAGAAATCCCACTTATTAAACCTGACCGGGCACACCTGTGAAGTGAAGACCATTTCCGGTGACTACCTCTTGAAGCTCATCAAGAGAATGCCAAGAGTGTGCAAAGCAGTCATCAAAGCAAAAGGGGGCTACTGTGAAGAACCTAGAATATAAGACATATTTTCAGTTGTTTCACACTTTTTTGTTAAGTATATAATTCCACATGTGGTAATTCATAGTTTTGATGCCTTCAGTGTGAATGTACAATTTTCATAGTCATGAAAATACAGAAGAATCTTTAAATGAGGTGTGTCCAAACTTTTGGTCTGTACCATATATGTGTGTGTGTATCTACTATATAATTGTCTTATCCCGTCTGTCTGTCCTGGAAATCCCGCGTCGCTCATTGGTCCGGCAGCGGCCAATCAGCGCCGCGGGATTTCTGAACAAAGATGGCGGCCGTTAGCGGCTCATCTGCGGGACGGAGCTCAGCGGCGATGAAGCCGGGAGATGAGCGCCGCGAGGCGCTCATCTCCCGGCCGGTAACAGCAGAAGGACCTCGACCGCCAGACCCATCTGCGGGACGGAGATACATCCGGGAGATGACTGGCGCGAGGCGCTCATCTCCTGGCTGGTAGCAGCGGAAGGACCGCCGGCGTCGCTGACCTCCATGCGGGTCGGAATACTTCTGCTGCGAGTGTAGCACCCCGAGGGCTCGGCTGCTACAGGGGTATTGCACCTCAAACCAGAGGTGTGATATTCCACTCCCGGGTAAGGATGGAGTGTGGACCAGGACTCGGTAAGCTGCATGCACCACACACACCCCATTTCCGAGGGACAGCTCAACGGTGCTCCCACTAGACAGAAGTGCAGGCACGACAGCATCTGTTCCTGGCTGGAGTGGGGAGGGGGTGGAATACCCAGTGGTGTAGGAGCAGATAGGGGTGGGTCTCTGGGCATAGGTAGGAGCCCATTGGTTGCTAGTCACCTGGGCTCGGGTGTCAGAAGGAGGTATATAAGGTGGGCACCATCTTAGAACAGAGTTCAGTCCGGTTCAGTTCAGAGAGGAGGAGAAGAAGACAGGAGTTCAGCCAGAGAGAGCTGACAGGGAGCTGTGGCTCAGTCTGGGCCCAGCTCCAGAGGCAGGCCTGGAGTGGAGGCCAGAACCAGCAGAAAGAGAGAGGAGAAGGAGCGGAAAGGAAAGTAAGAAAGGAACTGGAACAGAGGAGAAAGGAAGCAAGCAACACAGAGAAAGGCCCAGAGACACGAAGACAGAAGGAACCCCATATGTCCAGGAGATACAGGGTGAAGGGTTGGCAGAACAGGGTACCGGAACCTAAATTGGTGGAGGCAACAGATTCCTCAGCCAAAGACCGGAGGTTGTTACCACATCTTGGTGCGACCCCTCACTACATCCACCAGAAAGGCATACCGTATAGGGTCATGGAAACCGGGAGAGGTTTTGCCAACAGAAGGCCCGAGGAAGCTGGACAAAGGTGGGTCACTGGTGGGGACGGCCAGAGAAAGGTAGACAAGGGAGCTCTGAACCACACTCTGGAATTACCTGGGAGTTGACCGAGTTCCTTGCCTGGTGGACGCAGCACGGCTCGGGCAGTCATCGCCTGCAGCATTGACATGAACAATAACTGTGAGTAAAGCATTGAAAACTGCAACCGCGCGTCTCTGTGGTTCCTCGCCGCACCAGCACCATTGGCACTGGGACGCTCACACCATCACTCCCATCATCATCCACATTGGCTGCCCTGGGGCAATACTTCTCCCGTGGTGAGTCATCCCATGCTCGGCTGCGCAAACAGCATCGGCCTCGGCGGTCTGCAGCGCGGCGGCGGTCCCTGCTGACCGCGATCCACGGGTGGCGTGGTCGGACATTTGCTATACATCGGGACTGCCACTGGTTTGACCGCCCTGGGCGCGGGCCGGGTCGCCGCCACACGGAGACTACAGCCCCCAGCATCTTACAGAAGGCCCGGCTCCGGGCATCCCCCTGCGCGGCACGGGCCCGGGGGGCGCGTCAACTTTGGCGTTGTCGGCAGGATCATTACCAACCCGCCACAAGCGGGTATTGCGTGCCTGAAGAAAAATGCACATGTACCTTAAAAAGAAGTCTCCCGCCATTTCCAGAAAATTCCCGTCGTCCGGAGTCGCTTCCCGCCATCCGGAGCCGATTCCCGCCATCGGACGCCATCTTGGACCGTTTCCCGTCGTCTTCATCCGTTTTTCCCGCCCTGGCAGAGCGGACGCCATTATGTGCGCACCAAAAGACAGCAGGAAGCCACCTCCCATCGTGGGCCAGGTCCCAGAATGGCGCCAAAGAAGGAGTCTGCCCCCACCAGCCATGAGTGCAGCAGTGGAGATGTCCATCAACGTGGGGGGGCTGCCCCTGAGGGTGATTGTCAGCAGATGCCCCCAAGACCAACCCCCATGGCAGCGGATAGGAAAGAAAACTGAGGGGCTGGGTGCGGCCTTGATCAGTCTGGACCTGCTGCACCCGGAGATGGAAGGAGCAGAGAATTCCACCAGCACCCTGGCCCGCAGCCTGCTGCAAGCTGAGCCACCCTGCAGCCTGACTGAGTTGCTGGCCCAGCTGCCTAGAGTCCCGGACAGTGCGCGCGCAGCGCTGGAAGACCTAAACAGAAGAATGGTCCGGGCGCAGCGGGATGTGTTTGCCGGGTGGAAGGAGGAGATGACCCGGCAGCACGAAGGCAGCCAGCGGAGGACCCCGCCGGGACCGGCTGCTGCAGACGACGCCGCGGAGGAGGCCATGGAGACCGAGGCAGGTAATGGGGACGCCACCACCCCAAGCCCTGGGTACACCAGCCTGCCCTCACCCTCCGTTGCGGGACCCAAAGCCCCGGGGACCGTACCTGACACCACGCCTCCACCGCCGCCAGCTAGGCCTCAGGCAGCGAGAACCGTCATCATGCCCCGCCCCGCGCTGTGCCCTCTGAACCCGGGCGCCGTAACGCGGAAGACGTCACAGGCCAGGACGCAAGGCCCAGCACACCCGGGCGCCGCTGCCTCACCAGCGCCCCCTACCTTGGCGGTGCCACCCCCGGGCGCGACCAACAAGCGACCACCGGCCTGGTCACAAGGCCGAGTGCCCCCGGGCGCTGCCACACGTCCGAAGCCCGCGGTGCCGCCCCTGGGTGCGGACCTGTACGCCCAACATACCAGCCCGGACGGGCTGCCCTTTGAGTGGCCACCAGAGTTTGACAACCCCCGTCTCCGGGGAGAACAACCCCTGAGCGAGCCTCTGATCCCGGCCCCGAAGCCCGCCAACATCGCTCTACCCCCGCTGGAGGATGCCCAGTTTGCATGGGACCCCACCGGCGAGAGTCTCATGGGGTTCACCCAGGAGACCCGGGCAGAAGCAGCCCAGCACCTGGATTGCTGCCGTCAGCAGCTGGCCACCTATGAAAGAGAGCGGCGGCAGAGGCGCATCACGGAGGAGCGACTCCAGGCCAGGAGCGCGGAACAGAAGAGGAGGGCCCGACAAGACACCCACGCTATCCGCGGTCCCAGAGCCACCGGGACCGTTGTCAAGTTCCAGCTAGAGCATGGCTGGGGCTTCATAAGAGACCCGGAGGCTGACACTGACGTCTTCATCCCTAGAAGGGACGTTGAAAGTCACCTGCCAGAGGGACATCACGGCCGTGACCTGTACCCCGGTGACGTGGTCACCTACACCCGGCACAAGGGCGCAAAGGGACTGTACGCCCTCCACGTTCACCGGCTCACGGAGGAGGAACTGCAGTACCGCCCAGACACGGAGTACACTGAGGGTCCGGACCGACCAGAAGATTACCCGGAAGAGCAAGGAGCATCAGGAGGACACCGTTACCAGTGAACGGTAAAGTGGAACTGTACATAGTTACCCGTACGGGTACCAGAACTGTTACAAGAACTGTTATGAGAACTGTTGCTGATTGAAGTGTGGTCCCCGTTGGGACTAGTCTGGAATAGTTAAAGGACTGTTACCCGTGTGCAAGTTAACCCCCCTAATCCCTAACCAGGCTGAGGACTGTGAACAGCCATTCCCCTATCCTCACTGGCCGAGGACTGAGAGCGGCCAATCCCTTGTAAGTGGTTGTGCTTCTTAGGGCCCCCCCTACTGGTTTTATAAAAGAGCTGCAACGTCTACCTCAAGGCAGATTAAATGGACTGTTGCACCTTTTCCTGGTCGCAAGTTGCACAGCGGCCAGAGCTCAAGAATGTTCTACTTGAAAAAGTTTTATATTGAAAAGTTTTATATGCTGCTAGAATAATAATGCAAATGTTTCATGTGATGTTTTATATGCTAAAAGAGTTCCGGTAGTTTTGACCATAGCTAGTGACAGAAGAATGTTAAAGAAAAGAAAAAGAGTACCAGCAACGTTAAAAGAGAAAAGTACCTCCCATAAAGGGATGAGTTTATAGTTATTGTCTTATATACGAATGCATTCTAAAAATTTGTATGTTTAAATTGTTTTGCTCTTTTCCAGCCCGAGGACGTGCTGTGATTTACCAGGGGGGAATGTAGAACCCCGAGGGCCCGGCTGCTACAGGGGTATTGCACCTCAAACCAGAGGTGTGATATTCCACTCCCGGGTAAGGATGGAGTGTGGACCAGGACTCGGTAAGCTGCATGCACCACACACACCCCATTTCCGAGGGACAGCTCAACGGTGCTCCCACTAGACAGAAGTGCGGGCACGACAGCATCTGTTCCTGGCTGGAGTGGGGAGGGGGTGGAATACCCAGTTGTGTAGGAGCAGATAGGGGTGGGTCTCTGGGCATAGGTAGGAGCCCATTGGTTGCTAGTCACCTGGGCTCGGGTGTCAGAAGGAGGTATATAAGGTGGGCACCATATTAGAACAGAGTTCAGTCCGGTTCAGTTCAGAGAGGAGGAGAAGAAGACAGGAGTTCAGCCAGAGAGAGCTGACAGGGAGCTGTGGCTCAGTCTGGGCCCAGCTCCAGAGGCAGGCCTGGAGTGAGGCCAGAAACAGCAGAAAGAGAGAGGAGAAGGAGCGGAAAGGAAAGTAAGAAAGGAACTGGAACAGAGGAGAAAGGAAGCAAGGAACACAGAGAAAGGCCCAGAGACACGAGGACCGAAGGAACCCCATATGCCCAGAGGAGATACAGGGTAAAGGGTTGGCAGAACAGGGTACCGGAACCCAAATTGGTGGAGGCAACAGGTTCCTCAGCCAAAGACCGGAGGTTGTTACCACATCTTGGTGCGACCCCTCACTACATCCACCAGAAAGGCATACCGCATAGGGTCAGGGAAACCGGGAGAGGTTTCGCCAACAGAAGGCCCGAGGAAGCTGGACAAAGGTGGGTCACTGGTGGGGACGGCCAGAGAAAGGTAGACAAGGGAGCTCTGAACCACACTCTGGAATTACCTGGGAGTTGACCGAGTCCCTTGCCTGGTGGACGCAGCACGGCTCGGGCAGTCATCGCCTGCAGCATTGACATGAACAACAACTGTGAGTAAAGCATTGAAAACTGCAACCGCGCGTCTCTGTGGTTCCTCGCCGCACCAGCACCATTGGCACTGGGACGCTCACACCATCACTCCCATCATCATCCACATTGGCTGCCCTGGGGCAATACTTCTCCCATGGGGAGTCATCCCATGCTCGGCTGCGGAAACAACATCGGCCTCGGCGGTCTGCAGCGCGGCGGCGGTTCCCGCTGACCGCGATCCACGGGTGGCGTGGTCGGACATTTGCTATACATCGGGACTGCCACTGGTTTGACCGCCCTGGGCGCGGGCCGGGTCGCCGCCACACGGAGACTACAACCCCCAGCATCTTACAGAAGGCCCGGCTCCGGGCATCCACCTGCGCGGCACGCGCCCAGGGGGCGCGTCACGAGCGCCTGCTCATGTCCCGGGCTCTCGCTGCGGAAGTACCCACCCAAGCAGCGCCGCTCCCCGGTCCTCAACAAGACGATTCGATGATTGGTCGCGGTCTTCGGACCCGACCAATCACTGATCTTAACGCAAAAGTTAAACACTACTTTGCTGATTGGTCGCGGACGGTGTCCGCGACCAATCACCGATTTGGGTGGCAAATTTAAATATCAGCCGCGACCAATTACCGATCTTGGCTCCACATTTAAACACCGCTGTGCTGATTGGTCGCCGACGCTGGGCGTGACCAATCACCGATTTTGTCGTCACATTTAAATAGCGTCCACGACCAATCAGCACAGCTGTGTTTAAATGTGGAGCCAAGATCGGTGATTGGTCGCGGACGATATTTAAATTTGGCGCCCAAATCGGTGATTGGTCGCGGGCCACTTTTGGGGCAAGATCAGTGATTGGTCGCGGGCCAATCACCTATTTGTGCGGCACATTTAAATAGCGGCCGCGACCAATTGGATGTCAGCGCCGCTCCCCGGTCCTCCCTTCACACCCTAGCCGCATGGATATCAGCAGCGCTGCCTGTGTGGATACTTCCGCTGCGAGAACGCGGGACATGAGCGGGCGATCGCAGCAGAAGTATCCCAACCCGCAGCGCTGCTCCCCGGTCCTCCCTTCACACGCTAGCCGCTGATGTCCCCACAGTATCCGCATGGTGTTAGAAAAAAGATTCGGACATTTGTGTTAAAAATCGCTGATTGGTCGCAGACGCTGCCCGCGACCAATCACCGATTTGGCCGCCACATTTAAACACTGCTGTGCTGATTGGTCGCGGTCGCCAGCCGCAACCAATCAGTGAGCTTGACGCCAAATTTAAACAATGCTCTGCTGATTGGTCGCGGACGCCAGCCGTGACCAATCAGCGAGCCTGGCGCCAAATTTAAACAATGCTCTGCTGATTGGTCGCGGACGCCAGCCGTGACCAATCAGCGAGCTTGGCGCCAAATTTAAACAACGCTCTGCTGATTGGTCGCGGACGCCAGATGCAACCAATCAGCGAGATTGGCGCCAAATTTAAACAACGCTCTGCTGATTGGTCGCGGATGACAGCCGACCGCGACCAATCAGCAAGATTAGCGCAAAATTTAAACAACACTCTAGTGATTGGTCGCGGCCACCAGCCGCGACCAATCAGCGAGATTGGCGCCAAATTTAAACAACGCTCTGCTGATTGGTCGCGGCCGACAGCCGACCGCGACCAATCAGCGAGATTGGCGCCTAATTTAAACAGCGCTATGATCTCCCGACGGCAAGTGTGAACGGAGAACCGAGGAGCTTCGCCGCCAGTCGGGATGCTTCTGCTGCGAGCAGCCGCTCATCTCCCAGCTGCTGGCAGCGGAAGTACCAGCACAGGCAGCGCCGCTCCCCGGTCCTCACTAATACGACGCTGATTGGTGGCGGCCGCCGGCTCCGACCAATCATCGATATGGGCAGCGGCAAATTTAAACCCCGCTCTGCTGATTCGTCGCGGTGGCCGGCCCCGACCAATAAGCGATTTTGGTGGCAAATTAAAACACCGCTCTGCTGATTGGTCGCGGACGCCAGCCGCGACCAATCAGCGAGATTGGCGCCAAATTTAAACAACGCTCTGCTGATTGGTCTCGGTGGCCGTCCGCAACCAATCAGCGATATTGGCGCCATATTTAAACACCGCTCTGCTCATTGGTCGCGGTTACCGGTCACGAATAACCAGCATTATTGGCGACAAATTTAAACACCGCTCTGCTGATTGGTCGCGGCCGTGACCAATCACCATTATTTGCGCCAAATTTAAATACCGCTCTGCTGATTGGTCGCGAACGCCGGCCGCAAACAATCAGCATTATTGCTGCCAAATTTAAACCCCGCTCTGCTGATGGGTTGCGTTCGCTGGCCGCGACCAATCAGCATTATTGGCGCCAAATTTAAACCCCCCTCTTTGCTGATCAGTCGCGACCGCCGGCCGTGACCAATCTGCGATATAGGCGTCAAATTTTAACACCGCTTTGCTGATTGGTCGCGGTTGCCGGCCTCGAGCAATCAGCGATTTTGGCGCCAAATGTAAACACCGCTCTGCTGCTTGCGCCCGGTCGGCCGCATACATATTCTAGAATACCCGATGCGTTAGAATCGGGCCACCATCTAGTCTATATATATAATCGTCTTATCCCATCTGTCTGTCTGTCCAGTAAATCCCGCGTCGCTCATTGGTCCGGCAGCGGCGAATCAGCGGCGCGGGATTTCTGAAAAAAGATGGCGGCCGTTAGCGGCTCATCTGCGGGACGGAGATGCAGCCGGGAGATGACCGGCGCGAGGCGCTCATCTCCCGATCCGTAGCAGCAGAAGGACCCCGACCGCCGACGCCGCTGACCTCCATGCGGCTAGGGTGTCAAGGAAGACCGGGGAGCGGCGCTGCGGGTCAGGATACTTCTGCTGCGAGCAGCCGCTCATCTCCCGGCTTCTCACAGCGGAAATAGCCGCACAGGCAGCGACGCTCCCAGGTCCTCACCAATACGATTCCCCTCCCCGGTCCTCACCAATACGATTCGATGATTGGTCGTGGTCTCCGGCCGCGACCAATCACTGATCTTGCCGCAAAAGTTAAACACCGCTGTGCTGATTGGTCGCGGACACTGCCCGCTACCAATCACCGATATGGGCGTCACATTTAAACACTGCTGTGCTGATTGGTCGCGGATGCTGCCCGCGACCAATCACCGATTTGGGCGCCACATTTAAATAGCGGCCACGGCCAATCACAGATCTTGCAGACACATTTAAACACCGCTGTGCTGAACCAATCTCTGATCTTGCCGCAAAAGTTAAACACCGCTGTGCTGATTGGTTGCGGACGCTGCCCGTGACCAATCATCGATTTGGGAGCCACATTTAAATACCGGCCACGACCAATCACCGATCTTGCAGACACATTTAAACACCGCTGTGCTGATTGGTCGTGGACGCTATTTAAATGTGGCGCCCAAATCGGTGATTGGTCGAGGGCATCGTCCGCGACCAATCAGCACAGCGGTGTTTAAATGTGTCTGCAAGATCGGTGATTGGTAGCGGCCGCTATTTAAATGTGGCGCCCAAATCGGTGATTGGTCGCGGGCAGCGTCCGCGACCAATCAGCACAGCGGTGTTTAAATGTGTCTGCAAGATCGGTGATTGGTCGCGGCCGCTATTTAAATGTGGCGCCCAAATCGGTGATTGGTCGCGGGCAGCGTCCGCGACCAATCAGCACAGCAGTATTTAAATGTGGCGCCAAGATCGGTGATTGGTCGCGCCCGCTATTTAAATGTGGCTCCCAAATCGGTGATTGGTCGCAGGCAGCGTTCGCGACCAATCAGCACAGCAGTGTTTAAATGTGGCGCCAAGATCGGTGATTGGTCGCGGCCACTATTTAAACGTGGCGCCTAAATCGGTAATCGGGCAGCGCCCGCGACCAATCAGCGATTTTGGACACAAATGTCCGGTCCTTAGTAACACCATGCGACTACTGTCGGGAGATCAGCGGCTAGCGTGTCAAGGGAGGACCGGGGAGCGGCGCTGCGGGTCTGGATACTTCTGCTGCGAGCAGTCGTTCATCTCCCGGGTTCTCGCAGCGGAAGTAACCGCACAGGCAGCCGCTCCCCAGTCCTCACCAATACGATTTCCTGATTGGTCGCGCCCTCCTGCCGCGACCAATCAGAGATTTTAACGCTAAATTCAAACATGCTGTCCGCTCCTTAGTAACACGGTGCGCGAGATTTAAAACCCGCTTCTATGATTTGTCGCAGACGCCGCCCGCGAGCAATCACAGATTTTCGCGCCAAATTTAAACACGCTCTCTGGCCAATTACCGCAACATTTCAAATAGCTACGCCACCTTTGGGAGAAGGCAGGCCTAACTCCGCCCATGTGGTCATGTGACTCACAAACTGCTCATAACGTACTGTGCAGGTTTTCTCTGTTACACTGTGCGAGGGACTTCAGTCAGACTGTGCTAGGGACTTCTGTCACACTGTGCGAGGGACTTCTGTCAGGTTTACTGAACACGTTCTGCCAGTGACAGCGCGCTGAAGAGATACTTCTTTACGCTTCCTGTTTTATAATGGGTCGTAAGCGAAAATACGCCACGGAGGAAGACAGAAAAGCAGCAGAAGCAGCAAGAAAACGACAACGTCGAGAGCAACAGACACCACAACATACTGCCGCCAGACAAGCCCAGGATGCGGAATCTCACAGACAATGTCGGAAACGGGAGACACCGCAACACACTACCGAAAGACAAGCCCAGGATGCGGAATCTCACAAAAACGCAGGAAACAGGAGACACCACAACACACTGCCGCCAGACAAGCCCAGGATGCGGAATCTCACAAAAAACGCCGAGAACAGGAGACACCGCAACACATTGCCGCCAGACAAGCCCAGGATGCGGAATCTCACCAAAAACGCCGGGAACAGGAGACACCACAACACACTGCCGGCAGACAAGCCCAGGATGCGGAAGCTCACTAAAAACTTCGGAAGCAGGAATCAACACCACACACTGCCGCCAGACAAGCCCAGGATGCGGAAGCTCACAGAAAAATTCGGCAACAGGAGACACCACGACACACTGCCAGCAGACAAGCCCAGGATGCGGAAGCTCACAGAAAACTTCAGGACCAGGAGACACCACAACACATTGCCGGCAGACAAGCCCAGGATGCGGAATCTCACAGAAAATGTCGGGAACAGGAGACACCACAACACACTGTCGCCAGACAAGCCCAGGATGCAGAATCTCACAGACAACGTCGGGAACGGGAAACACCGCAACACACTGCGGCTAGACAGGGACACGATGCGGAATACCATAGACAATGTCGGCTGAATGAATCTCCAGAATCCAGGACAAACCGAGAACAACACGATCGACAGATTTATCAAAAACGAATGCTCTACCAACTAAGGCAAACCCAGCAGAACATTCAACAACTTGCACGTTATGTAACAGACAGTGAAACTATAATTATTCAACACTACTGTGGGAAGATGAATGTAGTTTGTTCAAAATGCGACTCTTTGAATTTCATCGAGGAAAAAACATCCGACAATCAGTTTACTAAGTGCTGCCAAAAAGGAAAAGTTATGCTACCCAGATGTCACTACTCAGATCTGTTTGAGCAGTTGATGAAAGGAACGCATGAACACAGTATAAATTTTATGGAAAATATCAGAAGTATCAACAGTTCTCATGCGTTTGCTTCACTTGGTGCCAACATTGCACCACCCCCTGGATTCGGACCGTATTGTTTTAAAATTCATGGCCAGATCTACCACCGCACTGGAACACTTCACCCAGAACTAGGACAACCACCAACATTTGCACAATTATACATCTTTGATCCAAATGAGGCTACAGAACAAAGGATGAACCGAAAAGAAAATGAAAAGTGTAATGCAGAACTGATGAACATAATTGCCGTACATTTACAAACAATCAGCCCATTTGATGCCGCATATCGCATGCTAAAAGACGTCGAAGCTGAGGAGGAACAGAGAGCTATACAAAATGGAACGGAAATGCCTTCTAGAACGTCAACAAGATCCCCGATGTTACAACAAACCACGTGTAAGTGAGGTCGCAGTTGTTTTTCAAAACGATGATGGAGAGCCTCCTTTTCAAAGAGATATATTAGTCCATCTTAAGCCAGACAAAAACAACCCTTTCGTTCCTAAAACACAACGTATTAGCATTTTGCACAGCAACCTTGATGCTCTTCTGTATCCGCTATTCTTTCCAAGCAGTGATCAAGGGTGGCATGAAAACCTACACCAGCAAGGAAATTCAAGAAGAATTACACAACTACAGTACTTCAGTTTTCTTCTGTCTGTGCGAAATTACTTCAATCCTATTTTAAACGGTGGGAAACTGACACAACAGTACTTAGTCGACGCATACGTTAAAATTGAAGCTAATCGGCTCAATTTAATACGAATGAACCAAAAACAACTTAAAGTTGAAGACTACTGCATTCTTCGAGAACATTTGCTAAAACAATCCATTCAAAAAGGAATTCCAATTGGAAAAACAGTAATTCTCCCGTCGTCCTTTGAAGGTAGCCCCCGCAACATGCAACAGCGTTATCAAGATGCAATGGCAATAGTAACAAAGTATGGAAGACCTGACATTTTTTTAACAATAACCTGTAATCCTAAATGGCCGGAAATTACAGAAAATCTACAACCCTGGCAGCAAGTTGAACACAGGACGGACTTAGTTGCACGCGTATTTAGACTAAAACTCAGCAGCCTTTTTAAAGACATCAAAAATGGGCATTTTGGAACAGTCATAGCAATGGTACATGTCATAGAGTTTCAGAAACGAGGTCTCCCACATGCGCATATACTAATTATTTTAGACGCGGATTCCAAGTTTCGCAACATAGTGTGGGCTGAAATTCCTAACCAAGAAAAGTATCCTGAGCTGTATAATATTGTAATCTGTAATATGGTTCATGGTCCATGCGGTGTAGCAAATCCAAAAAGTCCATGCATGGAAAACGGAAAGTGTACAAAAGGGTTTCCAAAGCAGTTGAAACAGCACATTGTTAAAGATTTGGACGGCTACCCATCCTACCAGAGACAACTGATTGATAATATTGTACACAATAAAAAGATTATAAATAACTCATGGATAGTTCCATACAACCCGTACTTATTAAAACGCTACAACTGTCACATCAACGTTGAAATCTACGCTTCAATAAAAAGTGTTAAATATCTTTTCAAGTACATCTACAAGGGGCATGACAAAGCTAACGTCGAAATACAACAAAAAACAGTCAATCATGATGAATCATCACGGTTTGTTGACTCAAGATATGTCAGTGCTCCAGAAGCTGCTTGGAGAATATTTGCGCTTCCAATGCATTCACAGTCCCATGCCATTATACGTTTAGCTATTCATTTACCAAATCAACAGCAGCTTTATTTCTTTGAAAATGCTCAAGTCGAAGATGTCTCAAAAAATTTAAGCACAACGTCAACATTAATGGAATGTTTTTTGCTGAACCAACGTGACGAAAACGCAAGGCAGTATTTGTATCGAGAGATTCCAGAGCATCACGTTTGGAATAAAACTTGGAAGCCAAGACAATGAGGACTTAGCAGAATAATTGGATTCATGTATACTGTTAGTGTCAAGGATCAAGAAAGATATTGCCTTCGGCTGTTACTACTACATGTCAAAGGAGCTAGAAGTTACGAAGATTTGAAAACAGTTAATGGAGATTGCACGAAACATTTAAAGCTGCAGCTTTGGCTTTAGGACTTCTATTGGATGATACTATGTGGACATTTACTTTAGAAGACACAGATACCCTACATATCTAAGGACTATATACAAATATGCTCAGGCGTAAATGTGTCTATATTAGAAGCAACCTACATATGTGACACATCAACTACATTATTAAAATCGATAATGTTTATTGAATAGATATGATAAAATATACATGGAAGGATAAAATAGGGAAAGGATAACACAATGAAAAGGTTACTGGCTAGGACAATACATGGAATATGATTGATACATTATATACTCAATCACTATATACCAAATAGAACAATATGTATGATACCTGTGTTTAAATGAAGTCCACAATAAAGTGCATAGTGCTAATGATGGACTCAAAGAATAGAAATAAAAAGTGCTACATCATGAATAAGTAAATATGGTAAACAGAGACAGAAGGTGCAATAACAATAAAGTTTGTACTAACCCAGATAGCCAAATGCAATGCATATGTATGTAGTTACCCTACGTATGCCTAAGAAACTTCGTGAATTGTTTGCCTATATTTGTGTCTTTGGACCGCCTACAAATCCGGCTCAACTTTGGACAAATTTCAAAGAACATTTAATTGAAGATTACTGCTTACGTCTTCACAACTAAAGTGGAAATTGTCACAATTGCGAATGTTATGCCATGCAAGATGTCCAAAATGTCCTACTACTGCATGGAAAAACGTTTTCAGACTTTAATTTGCCACAACCTGCAAGTCAAGTTGCACAAATTCAAGAGTATGACGAAGCTTATGAATTATTGTTGGCAAGAGAGTAGAAAAACTCCTTAAATCAACAAAAATGGATTGCATATGACACTATTGTGAGCGCTGAAGAAAACCAAGCCGATCCAACGCCAAAATGTTTCTTTATTGACAGTCCTGGAGGCAGCGGTAAAACATACCTCTATGAAGTTTTAATGCATCACGTTAGAGGGTTAGGAAAGGTCGTATTGCCATCGGCTACAACAGGTATTGCAGCAAACCTTTTAAGAGGAGGTCGCACTATGCATTCACTCTTTGGGATACCGGTTCCAGTCAATGAAATCTCCGTTTCCAGAATAAAACAAGACACATTTGCAGGAAAACAGTTAAACAGTGCAAATCTTTTGATACTTGATGAGTGCACCATGGCACCCAAATATGCTTTGAGCTTAATTGACAGACTTCTGCGTGAAGTTATGACTACAAATATTGCAGAAAAAAATGAAATTCCTTTTGGAGGTAAAGTTTTTGTCCTTGGCGGAGATTTTAGGCAATGCCTTACAGTTGTACCGAATGGAACAAGAACAAATATTATCGAGTCAACCTTAAAAATGTCAGCCCTTTGGAAAGAGTTTAATAAACTACAACTAATTAACAACATGCGATCTTCTGACCCAGAGTACAGAAACTGGCTCCTTAAACTTGGGAATGGTGAACTGAGCAATGAATATAACCTTGGAGAAGACATTATTGAAATACCAGAAGACATGTTGTGCACTGACTGCATCGTAAGTGATCTTTTTGAACAACGCGTTGAAATAGATGTGAACGACCAAAGCAGTGTTGAGAGGGCCTCTTCCTATGCAATTCTCTGTCCCAAGAACGATGACGTAGCTCTGCTAAATTCCCGTGTGATGGATAGAATGCCTGGAGAGTATAAATTGTACAAAAGTGATGATTCAGTGGATGTCGACAATGAAGATGAACGAGAGCATTATCCAGATGAATTTTTAAATAGTGTTATGCCATCAGGAATGCCATCCCACAGACTACAACTTAAAGTTGGAGCAATCGTAATGTTGCTGAGGAATCTAAACACAAGAAATGGCCTATGTAATGGAACTCGCCTTATTGTTACTGGACTCCATTCCCACATAATTCAAGCAACAGTGATCACTGGATCTGCAAAAGGAGAGGAAGTGTTCATTCCACGCATTGATTTATGTCCTTCAGACACCGGTCTTCCATTTAGGCTTCGACGTTGACAGTTTCCATTAAAACCAGCATTTGCCATGACAATAAACAAGTCACAAGGTCAAACTCTACACCGTGTTGGCATATATTTACCGGAGCCCGTTTTTGGTCATGGACAACTCTATGTTGCATTTTCAAGAGTTAAAATGAGATTCAATGTCAAGGTGCAAGTTTTGGATACCCATTTACAAGGAAAGTTGCTTACAGATAGTCCAAAAGTATTCACCAAAAATGTTGTGTACAAAAATATTTTAGGTTGATATTGTTAAGAAATAAATTCTAGGGTCGTACTTCTTTTGTCCGATGATTTATTGTAAAATATTGTTACATATTCATGGAATAGTTTATATATTTTGATCATCTGTTTAATAATTTTGTTCAGTTGTATTAAGTTCTATAACCAATAATAGTTAATAAAGTATTATTCTGTGTATTCATTGTATTATTGTTAAATCTTCATAGCGACATCTGCAGCATCTGCTACTAAAGTGAATGCAGATTTGTGCCTCTCCTGCACTTAGTGCCGGCGTGGAAAGCAGCGAATCTACAGACAGCAGCTAATCACAGCAGTATCTGAGAGTGCGTGCTGTGCCTCACACCCTGCGAGGAGCTGCTGAAAACAGGACAGACAGCAGCTAATCACAGCAGTATCTGAGAGCGCGTGCTGTGCCTCACACCCTGCGAGGAGCTGCTGAAAACAGGACAGACAGCAGCTAATCACAGCAGTATCTGAGAGCGCGTGCTGTGCCTCACACCCTGCGAGGAGCTGCTGAAAACAGGACAGACAGCAGCTAATCACAGCAGTATCTGAGAGCGCGTGCTGTGCCTCACACCCTGCGAGGAGCTGCTGAAAACAGGACAGACAGCGCCGGAGCAGAGAAAGGAAACAAGGGGAGGATTAGGGTTTAGTTTTTGAACTGTGCTGTAGAGATGGGGGAATGAGAAGGTCATACAAAACCAGGATAAGGGGGCCATACAAGCTAAGATGAGGAAGGCGTACAATCCAAAATAAATCAGCCATACAAACCAGGATTAGAGGAATGACGCAGCCATACAAACCACATTGACAGACCGCGCTGTGGATGCTGGATGTGACACGATGAGGGATAACCCCGGCCAGAGCCCGTCATTCACTGTGGTGTGCGGAACAGCAGACCCCCGGCTGCAGCCGCAAATAGTCGTGATGTAAACGGAAGCAAGATCCGGCTGCAGGCGGGACAATTACGTGCTGGCTGTGCGTCGTCAGCGATGTTGTCACAAGCAGGATTGACAACATGACGTAATGACAAAATTCATTAGGGGCCCCGAGGGGATACATTGTGAAGTTAATTAAAAGTAGTGCACAACCCATTTAAACACTGCTTCGCTGCTTAGTGGTACCCGGTCAGCCGTATGCATATTCTAGAATACCCGATGCATTAGAATCGGGCCACCATCTAGTATATATATCTATATATATAATTGTCTTATCCCGTCTGTCTGTCTGTCTGTCTGTCGTCTGTCTGTCTATCTGTCTGTCTGTCTGTCCAGGAAATCCCGCGTCGCTCATTGGTCCGGCAGCGGCCAATCAGTGCCGCGGGATTTCTGAAAAAAGATGGCGGCCGTTAGCGGCTCATCTGCTGGACGGAGGTGAGATGAGCGGTGCTAGCAGCACAACTACCCCGACCGGCGCCGCTGACCTCCATGCGGCTAACGTCGGAAGATCAGCGGCTTGGCCCGCTGATCTCCCGACAGCAAGTGTGAACGGAGGACCGGGGACCGGCGCCGCCGGTCGGGATGCTTCTGCTGCGAGTAGCCGCTCATCTCCCGGTTTCTCGCAGCAGAAGGAGCCGCACAAGCAGCGCCGCTCCCCGGTCCTCGCTAATACGGAGCCGCACAAGCAGCGCCGCTCCCGGGCCCACACTAATACGACGCTGATTGGTCGCGGTGGCCGGCCGCGACCAATCAGCGAGATTGGCGGCAAAATTAAACGCCGCTCTGCTGATTGGTCGCCGTGGCCGGCCGCGACCAATCAGGGAGAAGGGCGGCAAATTTAAACGCCGCTCTGCTGATTGGTCGCGCTGCACGTGGGATACTTCTGCTGCGAGCAGTCGCTCATCTCCCGGCTTCTCGCAGCTGAAGTAGCCGCACTGGCCGCTGTGCTGGAGTATCTGACCGCTGAGATCCTGGAATTGGCCGGTAATGCCGCCCGGGACAACAAGAAGACCCGCATCATCCCCCGCCACCTGCAGCTGGCCGTGCGCAATGACGAGGAGCTAAACAGGCTGCTGGGTGGGGTGACCATCGCCCAGGGGGGCGTCCTGCCCAACATCCAGGCCGTGCTGCTGCCCAAGAAGACCGAGAGCAGCAAGTCGCCAAGCAAAGCGAGCAAGAGCAAGTGAGCGCTGCAGCCGATCCTGTATCATCCACACAACCAAAGGCTCTTCTAAGAGCCACCCACACCGTCACCACAAGAGCCGGCGCCTCTGATCTCGGGATGTCCTCACATGGGGCTGATGTTACCCCACACAGTGAATAGGGGCACACATGTCCACGGGGGATTGTATGAGGACAGACACTGGATTACCTGCACTGACACATTGTAACCCCACACACTGCACGGGATACACATAGTCTCCCACATAGCCTCCATATATACAGTATGAGCCCCCCACACAACCTCCATGTATACAGCCTCCATATATACAGTATGAGCCCCCCACATCACCGATTTGGGCGCCAAATTTAAATATCGGCCGCGACCGATCTTGGCTTGGGTCGGGATACTTCTGCTGCGAGCGCCCCCTCATGTCCCGCGTTCTCGCAGCGGAAGTAGCCGCACAGGCAGCGGCGCTCCCCGGTCCTCACTAATAAGATTCCGCTCCCCGCTCCTCACCAATACGATTCGCTATTTGGTCGTGCTCTCCGCACGCGACCAATCAGTGATCTTGGCACTAAAGTTAAACACCGCTCTGCTGATTGGTCGCGCCTGCTGCCCGTGACCAATCACCAATTTGGGCGCCACACTTAAATAGCGGCCGCGACCAATCACCGATCTTGCCGCCACATTTAAACACTGCTGTGCTAATTGGTCGCGGACGCCAGCCGCGACCAATCAGCGAGCTTGGCGCCAAATTTAAACAACGCTCTGCTGATTGATTGCGGTCGCTGGCCGCGACTAATCAGCGATTTTGGCGCCAAATTTAAACCCCGCTCTGCATCGCTCTGCTGATTGGTCGCGGCCGGCGACCTTGACCAATCAGCAGTTTTGACGCCAAATTTAAACACCTCTATGCTGATTGGTCGCGGTTGCGACTAATCAGCCATTTTGGTGCCAAATTTAAACATGCTTTCCATTCCTCACTAACACGGTTCGCTGATTAGTCGCGGCCGCCGCCCGCGACCAATCAGCGATTTTGGCGCCAAATTTAAACAACACTCTGCTGATTGGTCGCAGTCGCTGGCCTCGACCAATCAGCAGAGCGATGCAGAGCGGGGTTTAAATTTGGCCCCAAAGTCGCTGATTAGTCGCGTCTGACGGCCGCGACCAATCAGCAGAGCGTTGTTTAAATTTTGCGCCAAAATCGCTGATTGGTCGCGGCCGGCGGCCTCGACCAATCAGCGATTTTGGCGCCAAATTTAAACACCGCTCTGCTGATTGGTCGCTGCCGACGACCAATCAGCGATTTTGGTGCCAAATTTAAACCCCCTCTCTGTATCGCTCTGTTGATTGGTCGCGGTCGGCGGCCGCGACCAATCAGCAGTATTGGCGCCAAATTTAAACACCGCTCTGCTGATTGGTCGCGACTAGTCAGCGATTTTGGTGCCAAATTTAAACACTCTCTCCAGTCCTCACTAACACGGTTCGCAGATTGGTCGCGGCCGCCGCCCGCGACCAATCACCGATATTGCCGCCAAATTTAAACACCGCTTTGCTGATTGCGCCCCATCGGCCGCATACATATTCTAGAATACCCGATGCGTTAGAATCGGGCCACCATCTAGTATAGTATAATGCACTCCCCATAGTCCTCCATCTAGTATAATGCACTCTCCATAGTCCTCCATCTAGTATAATGCACTCCCCATAGTCCTCCATATAGCATAATGCACTCCCCATAGTCCTCCATATTGTATAATGCACTCCACATAGTCCTCCATATTGTATAATGCACTCCCCATAGTCCTCCATATTGTATAAGGCACTCCCCACAGTCCTCCATATTGTATAATGCACTCCCCATAGTCCTCCATCTAGTATAATGCACTCCCCATAGTCCTCCATATTGTATAATGCACTCCCCATAGTCCTCCATCTAGTATAATGCACTCCCCATAGTCCTTCATCTAGTATAATGCACTCCCCATAGTCCTCCATCTAGTATAATGCACTCCCCATAGTCCTCCATCTAGTATAATGCACACCCCATAGTCCTCCATCTATTATAATGCACTCCCCATAGTCCTCCATACAGTATAATGCACTCCCCATAGTCCTCCATCTAGTATAATGCACTCCCCATAGTCCTCCATCTACACTGCTCAAAAAATAAAGGGAACACTAAAATAACACATCCTAGATCTGAATGAATGAAATATTCTCATTGAATACTTTGTTCTGTAGAAAGTTGAATGTGCTGACAACAAAATCACACAAACAAATCATCAATGGAAATCAAGTTTATTAACCAATGGAGACCTGGATGTGGAGTCGCCCCCAAAATTAAAGAGGAAAAACACTACAGGCTGATCCAACTTTGATGTAATGTCCTTAAAACAAGTCAAAATGAGGCTCAGTATTATGTGTGGCCTCCACGAGCCTGTATGACCTCCCTACAACGCCTGGGCATGTTCCTGATGAGGCTGAGTATTGTGTGTGGCCTCCACGAGCCTGTATGACCTCCCTACAATGCCTGGGCATGCTCCTGATGAGGCTGAGTATTGTGTGTGGCCTCCACGTGCCTGTATAACCTCCCTACAACGCCTGGGCATGCTCCTGATGAGGCTGAGTATTGTGTGTGGCCTCCACGTGCCTGTATGACCTCCCTACAACGCCTGGGCATGCTCCTGATGAGGCTGAGTATTGTGTGTGGCCTCCACGTGCCTGTATGACCTCCCTACAATGCCTGGGCATGCTCCTGATGAGGCTGAGTATTGTGTGTGGCCTCCACGTGCCTGTATGACCTCCCTACAACGCCTGGGCATGCTCCTGATGAGGCTGAGTATTGTGTGTGGCCTCCACGTGCTTGTATGACCTCCCTACAACGCCTTGACATGCTCCTGATGAGGTTGTGGATGGTCTCTTGTGGGATCTCCTCCCAGACCTGGACTAAAGCATCTTATTCGGGTGCTTTGCTGCCATGTGCCTGATCATGCTGGTGGTGGTCAGGCTGGTCGCTTTGCCACCCCTGCTGATGCTGGCCTGGCAGGTGGTGCAAATGGCCTTTTTGGGTTTATCTGCAGAGTCTTTAAAAAACAACCAGACTCGGGAAGACCTACCGTTTGTACTGGCAACTTCCTTTGTGTTGGTATTACGGGGAACGGTTGCCTGCCTTCTGTCTGCGGCTACCACACTGCTTCTTCCTGCCTGTTGGGGTGCTCTGCCTCCCTCCCCCTGTGTGGTGCTGTCTTCGCTCTGCATGTCCTCCTGCCAGGTTGGGTCAGTTACTATATCATCCACCACCTCGTCTTCCACTTTCGCACCCTGGTCCTCCTCCTGACTTTCTGGCAATTGTGTCTCATCATCGTCCACCTCTTGTGACACTTTCCCACCGTAGCCTTCGTGTGACCGCGGCTGCTCAAGTATTTTGGCATCTATACAATCTAAATGGAAAAGTGAACAGCTCTTCAGAGTGTCCAAGTGTGGGATCAGTTGTCTCCGGGCACTCGGCATGGTGAGAGGAAGGAGGATCAGGGTGAGGAATATGCGGTCCAGACTCACGGCTACTGAGACTTTACCGTGTGGAAGACAGGGTGGTGGTGGCTAAGTGACTGGAAGCATTATCCGCTATCCAACCAATAACCTTTTCACACTGCTCTGTGGTCAGTAGTGGTGTTCTGCAATCCCCTAGTAATTGGGACCGGAAGTTTGAGCGAGAAGATGTGGGTATTTTTTGTGGCACAATTTCAGCTTGCCCACGGCCTCTGCATGCACCATCACCATCTCATCTCTCTTCCTCGTCCCTTGCTACGTGCCTTGCCCATTTCAGATGGAGGACAATATTTTCCACGTTCACTACAAAAGTCTGGATATGAACCGCAATTGTATGTAATACGTCTGACGGACAACCACGGTTTTAAATAGCTGGCTTTTAGGTTACTATTCTTCACAGGGAGCACATGTGAATAGCTTGACCGACACACTGCAACAAACTGCAAAAGGAGGCCAATATTTTCCACGTTCAATACAAATTTCTGGATTTTTAATCGCTGTAACATGGAAAGGACCTGGCTGTATTCTGCAGTGCCAACAAGCAAATGAAGCAGAAAAACCGTGTTCTCTGGATTGCTTTTTAAGCAATCTGCAATTTTCAAACTTTGAATTTTCATGCCCTTAAATCAGAGAGAGATATGTCACACAAAAAACCTAATAAATAACATTTCCCACATGTCTACTTTACATCAGCACAATTTTTTTTTATTAGGGAGCTATAAGGGTTAAAAGTTGACCAGCGATTTCTCATTTTTCCAACAAAATTTACAAAAACATTTTTTTAGGGACCGCATCACATTTGAAGTCACTTTGAGAGGTCTTTATGACAGAAAATACCCAAAAGTGACACCATTCTAAAAACTGCACCCCTCAAGGTGCTCAAAACCACATTCAAGAACTTTATTAACCCTTCAGGTGCTTCACAGGAATTTTTGGAATGTGGAAGAAAAAAATTAACATTTAACTTTTTTCACAAAAATGTTACTTTAGACCCAATTTTTTTTATTTTCACAGGGGTAACAGGAAAAATTGGACCCCAAATTTTTTTGTGCAATTTCTCTTGAGCGTGCTGATACCCCATATGTGAGGGAAATCCACTGTTTGGGCGCACGGCAGGGTTCGGAAGAGAAAGGAGTGCTATGTTGGCTGGGATAGGTGGCAGACACCATGTCACATTTGAAGAGTCGCTGACATGCCGAAACAGCAGAAACCCCCACAAGTGACCCCATTTTGTAAACTACACCTCTCAAGGAATTCATCTAGGGAAGTAGTGAGTATTTTTTAATTTTTAAATTTATACCATTGGGCAGTGAAAAATGCATAATTATATTTTTACCACAAAAAATGTTTTACCCTCAGATTTTACATTTTCTCACAGGGCAATGGGTAAAAATGGTGCCGAAATGTGTCACACAATTTCTTCTAAAAGTGCCAATACCCCATATGTGGCTGTATCGTACCGCTCAGCCATACGGCGAGATCTGGGAGGGACGGAGCGCTATTTGACAATTGGAGAACAAATTATTGTAGATTAGGCATTTGGATTTGGGAGCAGAAAATTTTCTGAATTTCTTTTGGGGGGCAAGGGTCATTTTGCTTTTCCAGAGCCTTTCTGCTACCAGTAACTTGAAAGTCCCTTATATTTTTAACAGGTGATGGACCTGAGTGGGGACTAGCTTTTTTTGAGGACTGAGTTGAAGCTTTTATTGGGAACATTTTACGTAACATTTATCCGGCGCTCTAGGCTGAGCACTTACATCGGGGTTTCCATCTAAATTTCCAAGTGATGTAATTCAGATGAAACCCCTGCCGGATCCATTCACTGTAATGAGGCAGCAGAGTTACTCTGGACTCCGTCTGGCCTCTGTTTAGCGGTGTCCTTTTTTCAGAAGTGCACAAAACTGTGGCCAACCGCACTTATGCACGCCTAAAACAAATAACACCGTGGGATCCCAGGCTAGACGGCGTCCACAGTGGCCTATATCTGCCTCATTACAGGGAATCTTCCATCATGGGTTCCGGCTGAATCACATATTTCAGAGATTTACACGGAAACTCTTGTGTAAGTGCTCAGCGCAGAGCGCAGGATAAATGTGAGCAGAGCCTTTCTGCGATCTTTGGGAGACATAATAAACAAATCAGTAGCAGGTGAAGAATTGGTTTTATTTATTTTTTACGCCGTTCCCCGTGTGGTATAAGTGATGAGATTACTTTATTCTTCAGGTCGGTGCGATTACAGAGATACCAGATTTATATCGGGTTTTTATGATTGACAGCTGTCACACACTAAGACGCTTTTTTTTGCAAAATCTAGTTTTTGCATCGCCATATTTTGAGAGCTATAATTTTTCCATATTTCGGTCGACAGAGTCACGTGATGGCTTGTTTTTTGCGGGACGAGTTGTCGTTTTTATTGGTACCATTTTTGGGTACGTGACATTTTTTGATCGCTTTCTATTCCGTTTTTTGGGAGGTAAAATTAACAAAAACCAACAATTCAGGAATTGTTTTTTGAGGTTTTTTTTTATGCCGTTCTGCGTGTGGTAAAAGTGATCAGGCAGCGTTATTCTTCAGGTCAGTACGTTTACAGCGATACTACACTTACTGTATATTTTTTTATGTTTTGGCGCTTTTACACAATAAAACAATTTTATAGAAAAAAATATTTTTTTTGCATTGCTTTATTCTGAGCGCTATAACTTTTTTATTTTTCGGCTGATGGAGCTGTATGGTGGCTTTTTTTTTGCGGAACAAGATGATGTTTTCAGCAGTACCATTTTTATTTCTATTTTGCTTTTTGATCGCATTTTTTTCCACTTTTTGTTTGGCGATATGATGAAAAAGCATATTTTTTTGCTCCGTTTTTTATTTATTTTTATTACGGTGTGCACGGAAGGAGTTAATTAGTGTGACAATTTTATAGCTCGGGTTGTTTCGGACGCGGTGATACCAAATATGTGTACTTTTTTTGCTTTTGTAAAAATATACGGATTTATTGGTTTAATATTTTATTTATTTATTTTTATTTATTTTGTGATTTTTTTTTTAACAGTTTAAAAAAAATTTTTTTCCTTTTTTTTACATTTTTACTTAGTCCCTGTATGGGACATTAATTTTTATTTTTCTGATCACTGATCTCATGTAATGTAACAGACATGTATTACATTACATGACATCTTCCCTGACTGTTTCACAGTCAGTCTCCTGCCAGGCTTCAGCTGCAGGCTGAGCCAGGCAGGACACCATATATGGCAGATCTGGAGGCGGTCATGTGACCTCCAGCTGCCATAGCAACCCCAGGTCCTGGAAGGTATCAGGGGTCGTCGGAGAGGTAAGTAAGACGACCCCCTCTCCTCTGTCTATCTTCTATATGCCGCGATCACTATAGATCGCGGCATATAGAACATAGCAAAGGGTTAACATCACTGGGACCTGATCCAATCAGGTCCCGATGATGTCCCCTGTCAGAGCTAACGCTCTGCACCGGAATCGCAGCGCTTGCAGGACCCTGGGGGTCCTGAGCGCTGCGAGACCACCCACTGTTTTTAAACGTCGGCGCTGCACAGAGCCCAGCAAGCGCCGATGTTTATCTACAGTGGGCGGTCGGGAACTGGTTAAGGACATCCAGCCACTGGATCCCTCCTATTCTCTTTCTGAGTAGCTTAAAATCTGCCTTTCTGAAATCTAACCTTGAAGTTTGAATCTTCACATGTCTTCCTCCTCTAGTTATCCAAAATTCTTAAACATTTACTCATATTGTACATTATGTCAAACTGAGAGTGGGGTCGATTTATTGTGAAATAATCCCTTGCTATGTCGTGGGCAATCTTCCCACACCTATTGTTTTGGGTATACCTTGGCTGGTGAAACATAATCTGTTGGTGGATTGGCAAACCGTCGAGATTATTTGTTGGGTAAGATTATTGCCATGAGAACTGTTTAGATATTTCCCTTGCTACTGTCTCTATGGAAATTGTATCTGCTTCTCTGTCTGGTTTTGAGGACGTTTTTTCTGAGGGGGGTGTCAGGATTTACCCCCTCATCGTGCTTATGACTGTCCTATTAACCTGACCCCCGGAGCTAAACTACCGAAGTCCAGACTGTATAATCTTTCTGGCCCTGAGAGACAAGCCATGAAGGATTTCATTGCGGAAAGTCTGGAGAAGGGACATATCAGACCCTCATCTTCGCCCGTGGTGGCAGGGTTCTTCTCTGTGAAGAAAAAAGATGGCCGTCTACGTCCCTGTTTAGATTTCCGGGTATTAAATCAAATTACCCTCCGTGATCCATACCCTCTTCCCCTGATTCCTGATTTATTCAGCCAGGTTTAGGGAGCTAAGGTATTCTCCAAGTTGGATTTAACCCCTTTCCGGCCCAAGGCGTACTAATAGTTATCTGCCCCCTGAGCCTTATGGGCCAGATACGTATTAGTATGCTTTGGCGATTTTGCCCGCACACAAGTGGTGTGGGCAAGAGCGCCGCCGGGTGTCAGCTGATTCTCACAGCTGACACCTGGTGGCAAGAGGAGGTAAGTGCGATACTTGCCTTCTCTGCCGGCGTCTGAGTACTGTCCAGGATGTTGTCATGGTGACCCGATGTCATCATGACAACATCCGGGTCACCAGGAGGCAGGAAGTTACTTTGGTCATGTGCAGTGCGCGACCAAAGTAACTTCTCCCTGTGCAGCGCTGACAGGTTGCATAGCACAGGGATGGTGCTGCATCCCTATGCCATACAGACGATCAGGCTGCAAAAAGTGAAAGTCCCATAGTGGACAATGTGTAAAGGATCAAAAAGTGTCAAGAAGTGAAAAAAAAAATAAAATTGTAAAAATATAAAAGAAATGAGAAAAATAATAATAAAAAAATAAAAATATATTGTACCCATAAATAAATAATCTTATGAAAAAAAAAAAATAAACCAACAAAAGTACACATATTTGGTATAACCGCATCTGGAACGACCTGACCTATAAAACTGTCCCACTAGTTAACGCCTTTAGTGGACACGGTAAAAAAAAAAAAAAAAAAAAACTAAACATAAAACAATGCTTTATCATCATACCGCCAAACAAAAAATGGAATAAAACGAGATAAAAAAGATGAATATAAATAAAAATGGTACCGCTGAAAGCGTCATCTTGTCCCGCAAAAAATCAAGCTTCCATACAGCTGCATCAGCTGAAAAATCAAAAAGTTATAGCTCTCAGAATAAAGCGATGCAAAAACAATTATTTTTTCTGTAAAATAGTTTTTATAGTGTAAAAGTGCCAAAACATTAAAAAAACTATATAAATGCGGTACCGCTGTAAACGTACTGACCCGAAGAATAAATCTGCCTTATCAACTTAACAGCATAAAAAAAAACAAGTAACCAATTCCTGAATTGCTGGTTCTTGTTTATTCTGCCTCCCAAAAATCGGAATAAAAAGCGATCAAAAAATGTCACATGCCCGAAAATGGCACCAATAACAACGTCAACTAATCCCGCAAAAAACAAGCCGTCACATGACTGTCGGCCAAAATATGGAAAAATTATAGCTCTCAAAATATGGCGATGCAAATAGTAGTCTTTGCAAGAAAAAGCGTCTTTTAGTGTGTGACAGCTGTCAATCATAAAAACCCGATATGAATCTGGTATCGCTGTAATCGCACCGACCCGAAGAATAAAGTCATCTAATCACTTATACCGCACGAGGAACGGCGTAAAAAATAAACTCTAGGTTGAGGGTTGTGCAAGGGTTAGGGTTAAGGCTGGGCTAGGGTAGGGCTAGGGTTAGGGTAGGGTTAGGCTAGAGTTGGATTAGGGTTGGGCTTGTATTAAAGTTGGGGCTAGGCCTTCCTCCAGACCCCTCTGTCCTCCCCCTCCTCCAGACCCAGGAGAGTAACTACCGCAGTCACAGCGGTCACCACCACGACCGGCCTGGCAGGTGAGGGGCCCGCACAGACAGATATGCATCGCACACACGTCAGGTCCATGAGCGGCAATACACGCTGCCGGCCAATCAGGGGCCACATGGCAGTGACTTCTTGCGCTCCCATCTCATGCACACTGAAGTCAGCTGCCATCTTCTGAAGACGATGATGTGCGATGGGGGAGCAGATGAGAGGTGAGTATTTATATATTTTTAAATCAGTGAGTACACGGTGGCCATACTACTACATGGATGAATATGGAGCACATTATACAATATGGCAGACTATGGGGAGTGTATTATACTACATGGAGGATGATGGGGAGTGCATTATACTACATGGAGGACTATGGGGAGTGTATTATACAATATGGAGGACTATGGGGAGTGCATTATACTACATGGAGGACTATGGGGAGTGTATTATACAATATTGAGGACTATGGGGAGTGCATTATACTACATGGAGGATGATGGGGAGTGCATTATACTACATGGAGGACTACGGGGAGTGTATTATACAATATGAAGGACTATGGGGAGTGCATTATACTACATGGAGGATGATGGGGAGTACATCATGTTACATGGAAGACTATGGGGAGTGTATTATACAATATGGAGGACTATGGGGAGTGCATTATACTATGTGGAGGACTATTGGGAGTGCATTATACTATATGGAGGACTACGGAGAGTGCATTATACAATATGGAGGACTGTGGGGAGTGCATTATACAATATGGAGGACTGTGGAGAGTGCATTATACTATATGGAGGACTATGGAGAGTGCATTATACAATATGGAGAGTGCATTATACAATATGGAGGGCTATGAGGAGTGCATTATACTATATGGAGGACTATGGGGAGGGCATTATACAATATGGAGGACTATGGGGAGTGCATTATACAATATGGAGGACTGTGGAGAGTGCATTATACTATATGGAGGACTATGGAGAGTGCATTATACAATATGGAGGGCTATGAGGAGTGCATTATACTATATGGAGGACTATGGGGAGTGCATTATACTATATGGAGGACCATGGGGAGTGCATTATACTATATGGAGGACCATGGGGAGTGCATTATACTATATGGAGGACTATGGGGAGTGCATTATACAATATGGAAAGCTATGGGGAGTGCATTATACAATATGCAGGGCTATGGGGAGTGCATTATACAATATGGAGGGCTATGAGGAGTGCATTATACAATATGGAAGACTATGGGGAGTGCATTATACAATATGGAGGGCTATGAGGAGTGCATTATACAATATGGAGGGCTATGGGGAGTGCATTATACTATATGGAGGACTATGGGGAGTGCATTATACAATATGGAGGACTATGGAGAGTGCATTATACAATATGGAGGGCTATGAGGAGTGCATTATACAATATGGAGGACTATGGGGAGTGCATTATACTATATGGAGGACTATGGAGAGTGCATTATAAAATATGGAGGACTGTGGGGAGTGCATTATACAATATGGAGGACTGTGGAGAGTGCATTACACTATATGGAGGACTATGGAGAGTGCATTATACAATATGGAGGGCTATGAGGAGTGCATTATACAATATGGAGGACTATGGGGAGTGCATTATACAATATGGAGGACTATGGGGAGTGCATTATACAATATGGAGGACTATGGGGAGTGCATTATACAATATGGAGGACTATGGAGAGTGCATTATACAATATGGAGGACTATGGAGAGTGCATTATACAATATGGAGGACTATGGAGAGTGCATTATACAATATGGAGGACTATGAGGAGTGCATTATACAATATGGAGGACTATGGGGAGTGCATTATACAATATGGAGGACTATGGAGAGTGCATTATACAATATGGAGGACTATGGAGAGTGCATTATACAATATGGAGGACTATGAGGAGTGCATTATACAATATGGAGGACTATGGGGAGTGCATTATACAATATGGAGGACTATGGGGAGTGCATTATACAATATGGAGGACTATGGGGAGTGCATTATACAATATGGAGGACTATGGAGAGTGCATTATACAATATGGAGGACTATGGGGAGTGCATTATACTACACTGCTCAAAAAAATAAAGGAAACACTTAAACAACACAATGTAACTCCAAGTCAATAACACTTCTGTGAAATCTACCTGTCCAGTTATGAAGCAGCACTGATTGTGAATCAATGTCTCCGGCTGTTGTGCAAATGGAACAAACAACTGGTAGAAATGATCGGCAATTAGCAAGATACCCTCTATAAATGAGCCGTTCTGCAGAGGGTGACCACAGACCATTTCTCTGTTCTCATCCTTTTTGGCTGTTGTTTTAGTCACTTTTTCATTTTGCCATTGCTCTCACCCCTAGAGGTACAGTAGCATGAGGCGGTGTCTACAGTACCACCCACAGAAGTTGCTCAGGTAGTGCAGCTCATCCAGGATGGCACATCAATGCGAGCTGTGGCAAGAAGGTTTGCTGTGTCTGTCAGCGTAGTGTCCAAAGGCTGGAGGCGCTATCAGGAGACAGGCCAGTACACCAGGAGACGTGGAGGGGGCAGTAGGAGGGCAACAACTCAGCAGCGGGACCGCTACCTCTGCCTTTGTTCAAGGAGGAACAGGTGGACCACTGCCAGAGCCCTGCAAAATGACCTCCAGCAGGCCACAAATGTGCATGTGTCTGCACAAATGGTTGGAAACCGACTCCATGAGGGTGGTATGAGGGCCCGACGTCCACAGATAGGGGCTGTGTTCACAGCCCAACACTGTGCAGGACGCTTGGCATTTGCCACAGAACACCAGGATTGGCAAAGTGGCCACTGGTGCCCTGTGCTCTTCACAGATGAAAGCAGGTTCACACTGAGCACATGTGACAGACGTGACAGAGTCTGGAGACGCCGTGGAGAGCGATCTGCTGCCTGCAACATCCTTCAGCATAACCGGTTTGGCAGTGGGTCAGTAATGGTGTGGGGTGGCATTTCTTTGGAGGGCCGCACAGCCCTCCATGTGCTCGCCAGAGGTAGCCTGACTGCCATTAGGTACCAAGATGAGATCCTCAGACCCCTTGTGAGACCATATGCTGGTGCGGTTGGCCCTGGGTTCCTCCTAATGCAGGACAATGCCAGACCTCATGTGGCTGGAGTGTGTCAGCAGTTCCTGCAAGATGAAGGCATTGAAGCTATGGACTGGCCGCCCGTTCCCCAGACCTGAATCCGATTGAGCACATCTGGGACATCATGTCTCGCTCCATCCACCAACGTCACGTTGCACCACAGACTGTCCAGGAGTTGGCGGATGCTTTAGTCCAGGTCTGGGAGGAGATCCCACAGGAGACCATCCGCAACCTCATCAGGAGCATGCCCAGACGTTGTAGGGAGGTCATACAGGCACGTGGAGGCCACACACAATACTCAGCCTCATCAGGAGCATGCCCAGGCGTTGTAGGGAGGTCATACAGGCACGTGGAGGCCACACTCAATACTCAGCCTCATCAGGAGCATGCCCAGGCGTTGTAGGGAGGTCATACAGGCACGTGGAGGCCACACACAATGCTCAGCCTCATCAGGAGCATGCCCAGGCGTTGTAGGGAGGTCATACAGGCACGTGGAGGCCACACACAATACTCAGCCTCATCAGGAGCATGCCCAGGCGTTGTAGGGAGGTCATACAGGCACGTGGAGGCCACACACAATACTTAGCCTTAACAGGAGCATGCCCAGGCGTTGTAGGGAGGTCATACAGGCACGTGGAGGCCACACACAATACTCAGCCTCATCAGGAGCATGCCCAGGCGTTGTAGGGAGGTCATACAGGCACGTGGAGGCCACACACAATACTCAGCCTCATCAGGAGCATGCCCAGGCGTTGTAGGGAGGTCATACAGGCACGTGGACGCCACACACAATACTCAGCCTCATCAGGAGCATGCCCAGGCGTTGTAGGGAGGTCATACAGGCACGTGGAGGCCACACACAATACTGAGCCTCATCAGGAGCATGCCCAGGCATTGTAGGGAGGTCATACAGGCACGTGGAGGCCACACACAATACTCAGCCTCATCAGGAGCATGCCCAGGCGTTGTAGGGAGGTCATACAGGCACATGGAGGCCACACACAATACTGAGCCTTATTTTGACTTGTTTTAAGGACATTACATCAAAGTTGGATCAGCCTGTAGTGTGTTTTTCCTCTTTAATTTTGGATGTGACTCCAAATCCAGGCCTCCGTCTATATATATAATTGTCTTATCCCGTCTGTCTGTCTGTCTTTTTGTCTGTCTTTCTGTCTGTCTGTCCAGGAAATCCCGCGTCGCTCATTGGTCCGGCAGCGGCCAATCAGCGCCGCGGGACTTCTGAAAAAAGATGGCGGCCGTTAGCGGCTCATCTGCGGGACGGAGCTCAGCAGCGATGCAGCCGGGAGATGAGCGCCGCGAGGCGCTCATCTCCCGGCCGGTACCAGCAGAAGGACCTCGACCTCCGGACCCATCTGCGGGACGGAGATGCAGCCGGGAGATGACTGGCGCGAGGCGCTCATCTCCCGGCGGTAGCAGCGGAAGCACCGCCGGCGTCGCTGACCTCCATGCGGAAGAGAGGACCTTGGAGCGCCGCTGCGGGTCTGGATACTTCTGCTGCGAGCGCCTGCTCATGTCTCGGGTTCTCGCAGCGGAAGTACCCGCACAGGCAGCGCCGCTCCCCGGTGCTCACCAAGACGATTCGATGATTGGTCGCGGTCTTCGAACCCGACCAATCACTGATCTTAGCGCAAAAGTTAAACACCACTGTGCTGATTGGTCGCGGACGCTGCCAGCGACCAATCACCGATTTGGGCGCCACATTTAAATATCGGCCGCGACCAATCAGCACAGCGGTGTTTAAATGTGGAGCCAAGATCAGTGATTGGTCGCGGCCGATATTTAAATGTGGCGCCAAAATCGGTGATTGGTCGCGGCCAGCGTCGGCGACCAATCAGCACAGCGGTGTTTAAATGTGGAGCCAAGATCGGTGATTGGTCGCGGCCAATATTTAAATTTGGCGCCCAAATCGGTGATTGGTCGCGGGCAGCGCCCGCGACCAATCAGCGATTTTTAACACAAATGTCCGGACCTTTGTAACACCATTCAGATACTGTGGGGACATCAGCGGCTAGGGTGTGAAGGGAGGACCGGGGAGCGGCGCTGCGGGTCGGGATACTTCTGCTGCGAGCGCCCGCTCATGTTCCGGGTTCTCGCTGCGGAAGTAGCTGCACAGGCAGCGCCGCTCCCCGGTCCTCACCAAGACGATTCGATGATTGGTCGCGGTCTTCGGACCCGACCAATCACTGATCTTACTGCAAAAGTTAAACACCGCTGTGCTGATTGGTCACGGACGCTGCCCGCGACCAATCACCGATTTGGGCGCCACATTTAAATAGCGGCCGCGACCAATCACCGATCTTGGCTCCACATTTAAATAGAATCCGCGACCAATCAGCACAGAGGTGTTTAAATGTGGAGCCAAGATCGGTGATTGGTCGCGGCCGATATTTAAATATGGCGCCCAAATTGGTGATTGGTCGCGGGCAGCGTCCGCGACCAATCAGCACAGTAGTGTTTAACTTTTTCGGCAAGATCAGTGATTGGTCGCGGGCCAAGACCGCGACCCATCACCGATTTGTGCGGCACATCTAAATAGCGGCCACGACCAATTGGATGTCAGCGCCGCTCCCCGGTCCTCCTTCACACCCTAGCCGCATGGATGTCAGCGGCCTGTGCGGATACTTCCGCTGCGAGAACCCGGGACATGAGCGACTGCTCGCAGCAGAAGTATCCGGACCCGCAGCTCCGCTCCCCGGTCCTCCCTTCACACCCTAGCCGCTGATGTCCCCACAGTATCCGCATGGTGTTACAAAGGTCCGGATATTTGTGTTAAAAATCGCTGAGTGGTCGCTGCCACTGCCCGCGACCAATCACCGATTTGGCTGCCACATTTAAATATCAGCCGCGACCAATCAGCACAGTGGTGTTTAAATGTGGCGCCAAGATCGGTGATTGGTCGCGGGCAGCGTCGGCGACCAATCAGCACAACGGTGTTTAAATGTGGCGCCAAGATTGGTGATTGGTCGCGCCCAGCGTCGACGACCAATCAGCACAACGGTGTTTAAATGTGGCGCCAAGATTGGTGATTGGTCGCGCCCAGCGTCGACGACCAATCAGCACAGCGGTGTTTAAATGTGGCGCCAAGTTCGGTGATTGGTCGCGCCCAGCGTCGAAGACCAATCAGCACAGCGGTGTTTAAATGTGGCGCCAAAATCGGTGATTGGTCGCGCCCAACGTCGGCGACCAATCAGCATAGCGGTGTTTAAATGTGGCGCCCAAATCGGTGATTGGTCGCAGTCAGCGCCCGCGACCAATCAGCGATTTTGAACACAAATGTATGGAGCTTAGTAACACCATGAGGATACTGTCGGGAGATCAGCGGCTAGGGTGTCAAGGGAGGACCGAGGAGCGGCGCTGCGGGTCGGGATACTTCTGCTGCGATCGGCCACTCATCTCCCAGCTGCTCGCAGCGGAAGTAGCCGCACAGGCAGCGCCGCTGACATCCATGCGGAAGGGAGGACCGGGGAGCGGCGCTGCGGGTCGGGATACTTCTGCTGCGATCGGCCGCTCATCTCCCAGCTGCTCGCAGCGGAAGTAGCCGCACAGGCAGCGCCGCTGACATCCATGCGGAAGGGAGGACCGGGGAGCGGCGCTGCGGGTCGGGATACTTATGCTGCAAGCAGTCGCTCATCTCCCGGCTTATCGCAGCGGAAGTAGCTGCACAGGCAGCGGCGCTCCCCGGTCCTAACCAATACGATTCGCTGATTGGTCGCGGTCTCCGCACCCGACCAATCGGTGATCTTGGCACAAAATTTAAACAACGCTGTGCTGATTGGTCGCGGCCGCTGCCCGCGACCAATCACCGATTTGGCCGCCACATTTAAATAGCAGCCGCGACCAATCACCGATTTGTGCGCCACATTTAAACACTGCTGTGCTGATTGGTCGCGGACGCCAGACGCGACTGTGACACCCCAGGGGTCTGGTTGCCACAGTGATAGAGATATTACGTCTGAGAGCAGGTGGGAGGTCTCTTGGTCAGGAATCCTATGCATGCCACACCTCCTGCACAGTCCTGGGAGGGGAAGAACTTCCCCTATATAAAACTGGGTCTGAGGCAGGGTTAGTGAGTAGAGAAGAAGTAGAGACAGAGAAGAGAAGCAGATATAGGAGAAGAACATCAGGAGCTCTGTGGGAGCAGTGCTATAAGGAGTCAGGGGCTGGCAGCTGCAGAGCTCGCCCTGACTGAGAAGCTATCACCGGACCCGGAGTCCGAGGCTGTGGGGACTAATCTTTACCCAGCAGCAGAAACCGCCCGGCAGGGGATTTCAGGTCCTCTGGCCAAGAAACCCGAAGGCACGGTCACACGCGTGGGACCAGCACCGCCGTCGTGGAGCGGACGCCACTAGAAGGCCCCGAGTCACCGGCCATACGGGTGAGCACCACACGGTACACTCAGGGACATGGGCTACTTATACCCGCCTCTAGCAAGGTAGCCAGAAGAGTACAGTTAGTTTGGGAGGCCTACAACTCCGCCTGGCCAGGGGAGATCCCATCTGCTCAAGGACTGACCAGGCCCCAATCGCTAGCCAGTACTCCGGGAGGGTCTATCTTTGTCACCAGTAAAGACCCTGAACTACACCGTACCGTCTCCGAGTGGTTCCTGCTACCCCCATCATCCACGTCGGCTGCCCTGAGGCCATACCCCTCCCGTTGGGGGTTATACTATCACGCTGCACAATCCTACCACCGGCCTCAGCGGTCTGCCCTGCAGCAGCAGCTCCTTAGCTGTACTCAACGGGTGGCGTAGTCGTCCAACATCTACCGCTGATACATCGCCGCTCAGTTTGACTCCCTGGGCACGGACCGGGTCACCGCCACGAGACTACAACCCTCAACAGATCCGGCTCCGGGTAAGCTCCCGCGTGCGCAACGCAGCGCGACACAGGCCCAGGGGCGCGTCAACTTTTGGCGTAGTCAGCAGGATTTCGTGCCCGCAACCACCGGGTACTGCGTGCCTGAAAAAGACTGTTCAAACTTACCTGTGGTGAAGATTCCCGCCATCCGGCGCCATCTTCAGCCTTCTTCCCGCCATTGGTGAAGATTCCCGCCATCCGGCGCCATTTTAAGCCTTCTTCCCGCCTTCCGTGGAGTTTTCCCGCCATCTTGAAGACGTCGCGCGGGAAGAAGAGGGGCGTGGTCTCCGAAAGCGCGCGAGAACTGAAGCCCCGCCTCACGTCCGGACGTCGCGTAAGGTCCTGGAAGGAGCCCAGCAGACGCCGACGTCACAGGAGCGCGACGGAAGGTCCTCAACCCTGACGATCTACTGCGGAGCCGCGGCCTACGGAAGAGGATCATCGCAAGGTAGGCCACGGTCCACTAGGGGAGAGGAGGATGTCGGATACGGAGGAGAGCTTCACTGCCTCAACCCCCGCCAGCGCCACCGCTGCTGCAGTCATGCCTTTCACCATGCCCTATATCCCGGGAGCGGCCTGGCTACCCCAGTACTCAGGGGAGTCACATACCCTGCATGACTTTAGAGAAAAGCTGGATAGCCTCTTCCAGGTGTACCCCCTCACAGAAGAGCAAAAAGTGAGCATCCTGGTGGCCCAATTAACTGGGGCAGCCCGAAGGGAGGTAAAGTCCTGGCCACCTGGGGGGAGGACTGTCGCAGGGATACTAACCCGGCTGAGGGACACCTTTGATACCCGCACCTCAGCCGAGATCAAGCTTAGATTCTACGGGTGCAAGCAGCGAGCATACGAGAGTATAAGGGACTATGCCCTGAACCTACAAGAGGCCCTGAGAGCCATTAAGCAGACCGACCCTGACGGCGTGGGAGACGAGGACAGGCTGTTGACTGAACAATTTATAGAGGGTTTATATTGCAATGCCCACCGAACCCAGTTGCGGGCAATGGCCTTACAGGACCCTCATCTGGGATTTGCACAGTTCAAGGACAGAGCCATCCGGGTGCTCCGAGAACCGGCACCAGGTGGCGTTGTGACCCACAGACGCCCCACTACCACTTACCACCAGGAGGCGGCACCCTTGTCGGCAGGGCCTGTGGGAGCTGATGCGCAGGCTTTGAACAATGACCCGGCTCCAGACTTGCACCATCAGGTCCAAGAGCTAGCTAAAAGCGTTGCTGCGCTAACCCGAACTGTGCAGTCTTTACAGGTTTCCACTCCAGGGAAGATCCAGCTGGCATCCGGACCGGAGGACATCCCGTGGCGTCGACCAAGAAGGACCCCACCGGCCAGAGGGAGACCCAGCGACCGATACAACGAGGACGGACGACCCATCTGCCGCCGCTGCAATCAACCCGGACATATGGCAAGGTACTGTCCTTTAAACTGGCACAACCTGGGGTAGAGGGCCAACCCCCAGGAAAAAGATCACCAGGCCTATCGAACTGGCGCGACAAATATGTGGGAGGACGTCCAGTCTTACCCGTGGTACTGGATGGCATTCCTATGAGTGCCCTACTGGACACCGGGTCACAGGTCACCACCATCCCGTACGTGCTCTTCAAGCAGTACTGGAATGACTCGGATATCACCCGCTACCCTGACGACGACTTGAGTATCATCGCCAGCAATGGTCAGCCCGTGCCACAGATTGGATTTAAAGAGGTGACCATTAAAATCGGTAGAGTCGAACTGGCAGCACAGGGACTGATCATTGTAGACATTGACAAACGCGAGAGTCACCCAAAGATAACTCTAGGAACTAATGTAATTGAAAATTGTCTTGCAGAGGTGATTTTCCTTTTACAGCAGGTTGCCAAGAACGCCAGCTCCGGCGAGCAGCGAGTGCTCCAAAAAGAGATCCGGGCACTGATGCGACGGCAACAGGTGGAACTCTCCGGCGGTGAGATTGGTAGCGTGAGAATGTGTGACCCTTTCCCTATTGCCATGCCCCCAAAAAGTGAAATGATGATTTGGTGCCGGGCAGCTATTGGTCTGAGAGGTAGAGATTACCAGGCAATGGTAGAACCAGTTTACTCAGACAGTAGGCCCACCATCTTAACAGCACGGGGGGTGGTTAATGTACGCCATGGGAGGGTGCCCGTTCGCATAATCAATATCGGGAAGAGGGAAGTGTACCTGCCCCGGTATGCCACGCTAGCCAAATTATATACCATTAACCAAAATGCTATACAATCTGTGGAACCCTTGCCTCCATCTCACCCGGAGGAAGTTAACGGCTCTAAGAAAACAATGGAGGACTGGTGTCAGCAACTACATTTGGGTACTGACTCCACTCCCTCACACCAGAAACAGGGAGTCTATCGGGTGGTTCAAGAGTACGAGAGAGTGTTTAGAAAACACCCGTTAGACTTCGGGCGAGTCAAGGGGGTAGAACACCACATCCCCACGGGAGACCATCCTCCCATAAAAGAGAGGTATCGACCCGTACCCCCTGCACACTACCAACACGCCAAGGGGATGCTTAGAGACATGAAGGAGGCTGGGGTGATCAGGGATAGCTGTAGCCCCTGGGCAGCTCCACTAGTCTTAGTCAAAAAGAAAGACAACACCATGAGGATGTGTGTAGATTACCGGAAAATCAACCGTATCACACACAAGGATGCGTACCCCTTACCAAGGATAGAGGAGTCTTTGGCTGCTTTAAGATCTGCTAACTTCTTCTCTACCTTGGATCTCACTAGTGGGTACTGGCAGGTTCCTGTAGCAGAGGCGGACAGGGAGAAGACCACATTCACCACCCCGATGGGACTTAGCGAGTTTACCTGTATGCCGTTCGGACTCTGCAACGCACCAGGAACCTTCCAACGATTAATGGAGTGCTGTCTGGGCCACAGAAACTTCGAGACGGTCCTGTTGTACCTGGACGATGTCATCGTATATTCTAAGACTTATGAGGACCACCTGAAACACCTGGCGGAAGTGTTCGAAGCTCTGGCAAGCTACGGCCTAAAGGTGAAACCCTCCAAGTGTCACCTCCTGAAACCAAAGGTGCAGTACCTGGGACACGTGGTGAGCACTGACGGAGTGGCTCCCGACCCTGATAAGATCACCGCAATTAAGGAATGGCCAAGTCCCTCCAGTGTAAAGGAAGTGCGGCAGTTCCTCGGGTTGGTAGGCTACTACCGCAGGTTCATCCCCGGTTTCACCAAAAAGGCAGCTCCTATGCAGGACCTCCTGATAGGCCAGTCCCGGAAGGCCAAGAACCAGAAGCCGCCCTTCAGATGGGAGAAGTTGGAAGAAGAGTCCTTCCGCCAGCTGAAGATGGCCCTCACGGGGGATGAAATCCTGGCGTACCCGGATTACAGCCAGCCCTTTATCCTCTACACCGACTCAAGTAACATCGGGCTAGAAGCCGTGTTGTCCCAGATCTAGCAGGGGAAGGAGCGAGTAATCGCTTACGCCAGCCGAAAACTGCGACCCACCGAAAGAAACCCTGAGAATTACAGCTCATTTAAGCTAGAGTTCCTGGCAGTGGTGTGGGCAGTCACCGAACGCTTTAAGCACTACCTCGCTTCTTCCCGGTTCGTCGTGTACACGGATAACAACCCGTTGACACACCTGGACATGGCAAGACTCGGTGCTCTAGAGCAGAGATGGATGGCCCGCCTGTCCAACTACGAGTTCACCATCAAATACCGGGCAGGACGCTCCAATACCAACGCGGATGCCCTGTCCAGGATGCCAAACCTACCGGACGTAGGAGAAGATCCAGAGGGACTGGAAGAAGTCGAACTCCCCGCGTTTCACCGTCATGGGACTATCCAGTATTCCCATCGGGTAAGGAGTAAGCAAGGCGCTACGCTTAACCCCTTACCTCACTACAACTGGGCGGAAACGCAAGACAGTGACCCTGCCGTCCGGCTGGTGAAGGAGATGCTGACTCGGCCAGAGGCTCGCCTTGACCCAGACGCTCCGGAGGAAGCCAAGCAACTGTGGGCAGAAAAGAGTAGACTGTTCCTTTACAAGGGGAAGTTGTGCCGCAGGATGGTTAACTCCCGGACGCATGAACTAATCTGGCAAGTAGTGGTGCCACGACGAGACGCAGCCATGGTGATGGAGGCATACCACGATGGAGCTGGGCATTTCGGATGGAAGAAGCTGGAGTTCCTGCTGCGCGGGCGGTTCCATTGGGTAGGCATGAGGGGAACCATCGAGAGGTGGTGCAGAGACTGTGGCCCGTGCAACCTGAGGAGGAAGGACCGTGCCAGCCAGAAGACTCCCCTGCAGTCCATCGTCACCCGGCAGCCGTCGGAACTGGTAACCTTGGATCATGTAAAACTGACCCCAAGCAGAAGTGGCTACGTCTACGCGTTAACCATCGTGGATCATTACTCCCGGTTCTTGGTTGTCGTCCCCGTCAAGGACTTAACGGCTCAAACAGCAGCTAGAGCCTTCCAGCAGCACTTCTGCCGTCCACACGGGTACCCGGACCAAGTGCTGATGGACCAGGGACCTGCCTTTGAAGCGGAGGTCTTCCAGGAATTCTGCAATCTGTATGGCTGCCGGAAGATAAGGACGACACCCTATCATCCGCAAACTAATGGACTTTGTGAGAAAATGAACCAGGTGGTAATGGATCTTCTGAAAACGTTGCCCCTGGAAGAACGCAGTCTGTGGCCTGAGAAGCTGCCCGATCTGGTGGACCTATACAACCACATCCCGGTAGGTTCCACCAACTGTACCCCGGCTTACCTAATGAGGGCGAGACCTGGTAAGTTACCTGTTGACCTGGAAATGGGAGTCCTGACACCCGAGGACACTTCACCAGAAGCAGACTGGGACACAGAGAGGCAGCAGCAGTACCGGAAAGTACAGGAGAGCGTGGAGCGAAGTCTCTGTCTGGCTAGGGAGAGACAAGAGAAAACTTACAACCAGTATGCTCCCGCTGTTCCCCTGGTGCCCGGAGAGCAGGTCTTGAAGAGGAAAAGACGGCTCCACAAGTTGGACGACCAGTGGGAGAAGGACCCGTACACCGTACTGCCCTCAAGCCACGAGAACCCGAAGGTCTGTACCATCAGTAAAGACGGAGGGGAGACCACAGCCATTGTATCCCGGGATCACCTGAAGAAGTGTCCTGAACAGCTACGGAACCCTGAAGAGGAACAAGAAGACCATCGACCCGTAGAGGAAAGGGAAGATATGGTTAGTACTGTGCTCGGAGACTTCCCTCGGTCTTGGACTCAAGTCAATGGTGCAATTGTGGTACCTGTACTCACCTTCCTCCAACCAGCATCCCAAGCACCTACGGAGCAACAGGTAGAGCTGGAAGAACAGCCGGTCCAGGAGGCAGAAGACCCCACACCAGCAGATCAGGAGGATCAACCCTCTGCTTGCAGTGAGCCTGCCATATCCCTAGTGAGCCAAAGGGCCCATAGACAGCTGCCCAATTTACCCTTGACAGCTCCTACACCCTGTAGTTCAGGGCCAGACAGTCAGCTCCGTAGGTCCACTAGGGCCACTAGAGGCCAGTTACCCGCACGTTGGAGGATTTGAAGTGTATAAATTGTTTTATTTGTGGTTACCTGTTTTTCTTGTTGCTTGTGTATAATTATGTGTTTCTAGTTGTTTATAGGAGTCTTTGGTGGATTTACCGGGAATCCTGTGTACATAGTTGGAGCGTAACCCAGGACGGACTAAAGACTGCTAAGGACTCGGGGCAGGACAGACCCCTACCTGGTTACGTCTCCCTGTTTTGGTGAAATGGACACCTTGCTTTCTTCAAAGACTGCACCCGGTTACGGACATGCCGTGACCACCTTTATGTGTTTCTTTATTGTATTGTTATTGTTATATCTTGTTATGTTTTTCTAAAATATGTTTAGTCCCGGAGTACTAAATTTCACTAGGGGGGAATGTGACACCCCAGGGGTCTGGTTGCCACAGTGATAGAGATATTACGTCTGAGAGCAGGTGGGAGGTCTCTTGGTCAGGAATCCTATGCATGCCACACCTCCTGCACAGTCCTGGGAGGGGAAGAACTTCCCCTATATAAAACTGGGGCTGAGGCAGGGTTAGTGAGTAGAGAAGAAGTAGAGACAGAGAAGAGAAGCAGATATAGGAGAAGAACATCAGGAGCTCTGTGGGAGCAGTGCTATAAGGAGTCAGGGGCTGGCAGCTGCAGAGCTCGCCCTGACTGAGAAGCTATCACCGGACCCGGAGTCCGAGGCTGTGGGGACTAATCTTTACCCAGCAGCAGAAACCGCCCGGCAGGGGATTTCAGGTCCTCTGGCCAAGAAACCCGAAGGCACGGTCACACGCGTGGGACCAGCACCGCCGTCGTGGAGCGGACGCCACTAGAAGGCCCCGAGTCACCGGCCATACGGGTGAGCACCACACGGTACACTCAGGGACGTGGGCTACTTATACCCGCCTCTAGCAAGGTAGCCAGAAGAGTACAGTCAGTTTGGGAGGCCTACAACTCCGCCTGGCCAGGGGAGATCCCATCTGCTCAAGGACTGACCAGGCCCCAATCGCTAGCCAGTACTCCGGGAGGGTCTATCTTTGTCACCAGTAAAGACCCTGAACTACACCGTACCGTCTCCGAGTGGTTCCTGCTACCCCCATCATCCACGTCGGCTGCCCTGAGGCCATACCCCTCCCGTTGGGGGTTATACTATCACGCTGCACAATCCTACCACCGGCCTCAGCGGTCTGCCCTGCAGCAGCAGCTCCTTAGCTGTACTCAACGGGTGGCGTAGTCGTCCAACATCTACCGCTGATACATCGCCGCTCAGTTTGACTCCCTGGGCACGGACCGGGTCACCGCCACGAGACTACAACCCTCAACAGATCCGGCTCCGGGTAAGCTCCCGCGTGCGCAACGCAGCGCGACAAAGGCCCAGGGGCGCGTCACGACCAATCAGCGAGATTGGCGCCAAATTTAATCCCCCCTCTGCTGATTGGTTGCATTCGCTGGCTGTGACCAATCACCGATATTGGCGCCAAATTTTAACACCACTCTGCTGATTGCGCCCGGTCGGCCGCATACATATTCTAGAATACCCGATGCGTTAGAATCGGGCCACCATCTAGTTGGTTAATAAATGTAATTTCCATTGATGGTTTTTGTGTGATTTTGTCGTCAGCACATTCAACTTCATACAGAACAAAGTATTCAATGAGAAGATTTCATTCATTCATATCTAGGAGGGGGTATTTCAGTGTTCTCTTTATTTTTTTGAGCAGTGTAGATGGAGGACTATGGGGAGTGCATTATACTAGACGGAGGACTATGGGGAGTGCATTATACTAGATGGAGGACTATGGGGAGTGCATTATACTAGATGGAGAACACCTGCAGTGAGCATGACCCGGCCTCTGTGCTGGTAATGGGAGACTAGCTGCAGGGAGTTCTCAGATCGGGCGATCTGCTCCTGTTCAGTGATCGGCAGCCGCTTCACTTCCCCCACACGTGTCTGATTCCCCGGAGCACTATCCGCTTTATGACACAAGCTCCGGGTCACCTATAGTGTCGATCATCAAAAACCCGACAACAAATCACAATAGAGATAGATACACGGAGAGGAAGCCGTCACCGGGCTGTGCAGCAAAGAGTTAATGTGATAACTACTGCATGCAGAAATGCAGCAGAGCAGTGTAAGGGTTAACAGCCTCTCAGCAGATCCAGGTCGTCCTCACATCGTACAATCAGCTTCCTGCACGACACAGATCGGGGTACATATCCCGGTGATGGTGACCGGTGCCGGGAATAGAAGGAACGAGCTCCCGCAGCAGTTTTATCTCCGCAGATACACAGTGAGGTGCAGCCCGGGAGGACTATGGGGAGATCCCGGCTCCTTCCTGCCTCCTCCTCCGCCAGTGACGGCTGTAGACATGTAGGGGAGATGTCAGGGAGGAGGAGGACTCGGAGGAAGCGCGCTCTGCTGCCCGGTCCTGGCCGGTAATGGGCTCTTATCCCGGGCATGGAAGCACAAGGGAGAGCGGAGCTTCACTCTGCTCAGACATGAGGGGGCGGGGCCTGTGTGAAGTGTCAGCCAATAGAAGCTCAGGAGGAGGCAGCCAATCAGTGCGCAGTGTGACTGTACATATAAGAGGCGCCTCCAGCTCCCTCCTCAGTGTTTTCCTTCCAGGAGATTCTTGTGTCAGTTCCTCATAACACGATGGCAGAAACCGCGCCAGCCGCCGCTCCTCCCGCCGAACCGGTCACCAAAGCCAAGAAGCAGCCGAAGAAATCCTCCACAGGGGCCACCAAGAAGAGCAAGAAACCCTCCGGTCCCAGCGTGTCCGAGCTGATCGTCAAAGCCGTGTCCGCCTCTAAGGAGCGCAGCGGGGTGTCTCTGGCCGCTCTGAAGAAGGCTCTGGCTGCCGGCGGGTACGATGTGGAGAAGAACAACAGCCGCCTGAAGCTGGCCGTCAGGTCTCTGGTCACCAAGGGCTCCCTGCTCCAGGTGAAGGGCAGCGGCGCCTCCGGATCCTTCAAGCTGAACAAGAAGCAGGAGACGAAGGACAAGCCGGCCAAGAAGAAGCCGGCGGCTGCGACCAAACCCAAGAAACCTGCGGCCAAATCCCCGAAGAAGCCCAAGAAGGCTCCGACCGCGGCCAAGAAGCCAGCAGCCGCGGCTAAGAAAGCAGCAAAGAGCCCCAAGAAGCCGAAGGCCGCTCCGAAGCCCAAGAAGGTGACGAAGAGCCCGGCTAAGAAGGCGGCCAAACCCAAAGCTGCCAAGAGTCCGGCTAAGAAGGCAACTACAGCCAAGAAGCCCGCGGCCAGGAAATGAGCGCAGCCGCTCTGTCCTCCTACCACAAAGGCTCTTATCAGAGCCACCACCTTGTCCCCGCAGAGCTGTATGGTCAGTGCCACCACCTTCTCCCCGCAGAGCTGTATGGTCAGTGCCACCACCTTGTACCCTCAGAACTGTATGATCAGTGCCACCACCTTGTCCCCGCAGAGCTGTATGATCAGTGCCACCACCTTGTCCTCACAGAGCTGTATGATCAGTGCCACCACCTTGTCCTCACAGAGCTGTATGATCAGTGCCACCCCCTTGTCCCTGTAGAGCTGTATCATCAGTGCCACCACCTTGTCCCTGTAGAGCTGTATGATCAGTGCCACCACCTTGTCCCCGCAGAGCTGTATGATCAGTGCCACCACCTTGTCCTCACAGAGCTGTATGATCAGTGCCACCACCTTGTCCCTGTAGAGCTGTATGATCAGTGCCACCACCTTGTCCCTGCACAGCTGTATGATCAGTGCCACCACCTTGTCCCTGCCGAGCTCTATCTTCAGTGCCACCACCTTGTCCCTGCAGAGCTGTATGATCAGATCCACCACCTTGTCCCTGCAGCTGTATGATCAGTTGCCACCACCTTGTCCCTGCAGAGCTGTATGATCAGTGCCACCACCTTGTCCCCGCAGAACTGTATGATCAGTGCCACCACCTTGTCCCTGCAGAGCTGTATGATCAGTACCACCACCTTGTCCCTGCAGAGCTGCATGATCAGTGCCACCACCTTCTCCCCGCAGAGCTGTATGGTCAGTGCCACCACCTTGTACCCTCAGAACTGTATGATCAGTGCCACCACCTTGTCCCCGCAGAGCTGTATGATCAGTGCCACCACCTTGTCCCTGCAGAGCTGTATGATCAGTGCCACCACCTTGTCCCCCGCAGAGCTGTATGATCAGTACCACCACCTTGTCCCTGCAGAGCTGTATGATCAGTGCCACCACCTTGTCCCTGCCGAGCTGTATCTTCAGTGCCACCACCTTGTCCCTGCAGAGCTGTATGATCAGATCCACCACCTTGTCCCTGCAGAGCTGTATGATCAGTGCCACCACCTTGTCCCTGCAGAGCTGTATGATCAGTACCACCACCTTGTCCCTGCAGAGCTGTATGATCAGTGCCACCACCTTGTCCCCGCAGAGCTGTATGATCAGTGCCACCACCTTGTCCCCGCAGAGCTGTATGATCAGTGCCACCACCTTGTCCCTGCAGAGCTGTATCATCAGTGCCACCACCTTGTCCCTGTAGAGCTGTATCATCAGTGCCACCACCTTGTCCCTGTAGAGCTGTATCTTCAGTGCCACCACCTTATCCCCGCAGAGCTGTATGATCAGTGCCACCACCTTGTCCCCCGCAGAGCTGTATGATCAGTACCACCACCTTGTCCCTGCAGAGCTGTATGGTCAGTGCCACCACCTTGTCCCTGCCAAGCTCTATCTTCAGTGCCACCACCTTGTCCCTGCAGAGCTGTATGATCAGATCCACCACCTTGTCCCTGCAGAGCTGTATGATCAGTTGCCACCACCTTGTCCCTGCAGAGCTGTATGATCAGTGCCACCACCTTGTCCCTGCAGAGCTGTATGATCAGTGCCACCACCTTGTCCCTGCAGAGCTGTATGATCAGTACCACCACCTTGTCCCTGCAGAGCTGTATGATCAGTGCCACCACCTTGTCCCTGTAGAGCTGTATCTTCAGTGCCACCACCTTGTCCCCGCAGAGCTGTATGATCAGTGCCACCACCTTGTCCCTGCAGAGCTGTATGTTCAGTACCACCACCTTGTCCCTGCAGAGCTGCATGATCAGTGCCACCACCTTGTCCCTGAAGAGCTGTATCTTCAGTGCCACCACCTTCTCCCCGCAGAGCTGTATGGTCAGTGCCACCACCTTGTACCCTCAGAACTGTATGATCAGTGCCACCACCTTGTCCCCGCAGAGCTGTATGATCAGTGCCACCACCTTGTCCTCACAGAGCTGTATGATCAGTGCCACCACCTTGTCCTCACAGAGCTGTATGATCAGTGCCACCACCTTGTCCCTTTAGAGCTGTATCATCAGTGCCACCACCTTGTCCCTGTAGAGCTGTATGATCAGTGCCACCACCTTGTCCCTGTAGAGCTGTATCATCAGTGCCACCACCTTGTCCCTGTAGAGCTGTATGATCAGTGCCACCACCTTGTCCCCGCAGAGCTGTATGATCAGTGCCACCACCTTGTCCCCGCAGAGCTGTATGATCAGTGCCACCACCTTGTCCTCACAGAGCTGTATGATCAGTGCCACCACCTTGTCCTCACAGAGCTGTATGATCAGTGCCACCACCTTGTCCCTGTAGAGCTGTATCATCAGTGCCACCACCTTGTCCCTGTAGAGCTGTATGATCAGTGCCACCACCTTGTCCCTGCAGAGCTGTATGATCAGTGCCACCACCTTGTCCCCCGCAGAGCTGTATGATCAGTACCACCACCTTGTCCCTGCAGAGCTGTATGATCAGTGCCACCACCTTGTCCCTGCCGAGCTGTATCTTCAGTGCCACCACCTTGTCCCTGCAGAGCTGTATGATCAGATCCACCACCTTGTCCCTGCAGAGCTGTATGATCAGTGCCACCACCTTGTCCCTGCAGAGCTGTATGATCAGTACCACCACCTTGTCCCTGCAGAGCTGTATGATCAGAGCCACCACCTTGTCCCTGTAGAGCTGTATGATCAGTGCCACCACCTTGTCCCCGCAGAGCTGTATGATCAGTGCCACCACCTTGTCCCCGCAGAGCTGTATGATCAGTGGCACCACCTTGTCCCTGCAGAGCTGTATCATCAGTGCCACCACCTTGTCCCTGTAGAGCTGTATGATCAGTTCCACCACCTTGTCCCTGTAGAGCTGTATCTTCAGTGCCACCACCTTATCCCTGCAGAGCTGTATGATCAGTGCCACCACCTTGTCCCCCGCAGAGCTGTATGATCAGTACCACCACCTTGTCCCTGCAGAGCTGTATGGTCAGTGCCACCACCTTGTCCCTGCCGAGCTGTATCTTCAGTGCCACCACCTTGTCCCTGCAGAGCTGTATGATCAAATCCACCACCTTGTCCCTGCAGAGCTGTATGATCAGTTGCCACCACCTTATCCCCGCAGAGCTGTATGATCAGTGCCACCACCTTGTCCCCCGCAGAGCTGTATGATCAGTACCACCACCTTGTCCCTGCAGAGCTGTATGGTCAGTGCCACCACCTTGTCCCTGCCGAGCTGTATCTTCAGTGCCACCACCTTGTCCCTGCAGAGCTGTATGATAAGATCCACCACCTTGTCCCTGCAGAGCTGTATGATCAGTTGCCACCACCTTGTCCCTGCAGAGCTGTATGATCAGTGCCACCACTTTGTCCCTGCAGAGCTGTATGATCAGTACCACCACCTTGTCCCTGCAGAGCTGTATGATCAGTGCCACCACCTTGTCCTCACAGAGCTGTATGATCAGTGCCACCACCTTGTCCTCACAGAGCTGTATGATCAGTGCCACCCCCTTGTCCCTGTAGAGCTGTATCATCAGTGCCACCACCTTGTCCCTGTAGAGCTGTATGATCAGTGCCACCACCTTGTCCCCGCAGAGCTGTATGATCAGTGCCACCACCTTGTCCTCACAGAGCTGTATGATCAGTGCCACCACCTTGTCCCTGTAGAGCTGTATGATCAGTGCCACCACCTTGTCCCTGCACAGCTGTATGATCAGTGCCACCACCTTGTCCCTGCCGAGCTCTATCTTCAGTGCCACCACCTTGTCCCTGCAGAGCTGTATGATCAGATCCACCACCTTGTCCCTGCAGCTGTATGATCAGTTGCCACCACCTTGTCCCTGCAGAGCTGTATGATCAGTGCCACCACCTTGTCCCCGCAGAACTGTATGATCAGTGCCACCACCTTGTCCCTGCAGAGCTGTATGATCAGTACCACCACCTTGTCCCTGCAGAGCTGCATGATCAGTGCCACCACCTTCTCCCCGCAGAGCTGTATGGTCAGTGCCACCACCTTGTACCCTCAGAACTGTATGATCAGTGCCACCACCTTGTCCCCGCAGAGCTGTATGATCAGTGCCACCACCTTGTCCCTGCAGAGCTGTATGATCAGTGCCACCACCTTGTCCCCCGCAGAGCTGTATGATCAGTACCACCACCTTGTCCCTGCAGAGCTGTATGATCAGTGCCACCACCTTGTCCCTGCCGAGCTGTATCTTCAGTGCCACCACCTTGTCCCTGCAGAGCTGTATGATCAGATCCACCACCTTGTCCCTGCAGAGCTGTATGATCAGTGCCACCACCTTGTCCCTGCAGAGCTGTATGATCAGTACCACCACCTTGTCCCTGCAGAGCTGTATGATCAGTGCCACCACCTTGTCCCCGCAGAGCTGTATGATCAGTGCCACCACCTTGTCCCCGCAGAGCTGTATGATCAGTGCCACCACCTTGTCCCTGCAGAGCTGTATCATCAGTGCCACCACCTTGTCCCTGTAGAGCTGTATCATCAGTGCCACCACCTTGTCCCTGTAGAGCTGTATCTTCAGTGCCACCACCTTATCCCCGCAGAGCTGTATGATCAGTGCCACCACCTTGTCCCCCGCAGAGCTGTATGATCAGTACCACCACCTTGTCCCTGCAGAGCTGTATGGTCAGTGCCACCACCTTGTCCCTGCCAAGCTCTATCTTCAGTGCCACCACCTTGTCCCTGCAGAGCTGTATGATCAGATCCACCACCTTGTCCCTGCAGAGCTGTATGATCAGTTGCCACCACCTTGTCCCTGCAGAGCTGTATGATCAGTGCCACCACCTTGTCCCTGCAGAGCTGTATGATCAGTGCCACCACCTTGTCCCTGCAGAGCTGTATGATCAGTACCACCACCTTGTCCCTGCAGAGCTGTATGATCAGTGCCACCACCTTGTCCCTGTAGAGCTGTATCTTCAGTGCCACCACCTTGTCCCCGCAGAGCTGTATGATCAGTGCCACCACCTTGTCCCTGCAGAGCTGTATGTTCAGTACCACCACCTTGTCCCTGCAGAGCTGCATGATCAGTGCCACCACCTTGTCCCTGAAGAGCTGTATCTTCAGTGCCACCACCTTCTCCCCGCAGAGCTGTATGGTCAGTGCCACCACCTTGTACCCTCAGAACTGTATGATCAGTGCCACCACCTTGTCCCCGCAGAGCTGTATGATCAGTGCCACCACCTTGTCCTCACAGAGCTGTATGATCAGTGCCACCACCTTGTCCTCACAGAGCTGTATGATCAGTGCCACCACCTTGTCCCTTTAGAGCTGTATCATCAGTGCCACCACCTTGTCCCTGTAGAGCTGTATGATCAGTGCCACCACCTTGTCCCTGTAGAGCTGTATCATCAGTGCCACCACCTTGTCCCTGTAGAGCTGTATGATCAGTGCCACCACCTTGTCCCCGCAGAGCTGTATGATCAGTGCCACCACCTTGTCCCCGCAGAGCTGTATGATCAGTGCCACCACCTTGTCCTCACAGAGCTGTATGATCAGTGCCACCACCTTGTCCTCACAGAGCTGTATGATCAGTGCCACCACCTTGTCCCTGTAGAGCTGTATCATCAGTGCCACCACCTTGTCCCTGTAGAGCTGTATGATCAGTGCCACCACCTTGTCCCTGCAGAGCTGTATGATCAGTGCCACCACCTTGTCCCCCGCAGAGCTGTATGATCAGTACCACCACCTTGTCCCTGCAGAGCTGTATGATCAGTGCCACCACCTTGTCCCTGCCGAGCTGTATCTTCAGTGCCACCACCTTGTCCCTGCAGAGCTGTATGATCAGATCCACCACCTTGTCCCTGCAGAGCTGTATGATCAGTGCCACCACCTTGTCCCTGCAGAGCTGTATGATCAGTACCACCACCTTGTCCCTGCAGAGCTGTATGATCAGAGCCACCACCTTGTCCCTGTAGAGCTGTATGATCAGTGCCACCACCTTGTCCCCGCAGAGCTGTATGATCAGTGCCACCACCTTGTCCCCGCAGAGCTGTATGATCAGTGGCACCACCTTGTCCCTGCAGAGCTGTATCATCAGTGCCACCACCTTGTCCCTGTAGAGCTGTATGATCAGTTCCACCACCTTGTCCCTGTAGAGCTGTATCTTCAGTGCCACCACCTTATCCCTGCAGAGCTGTATGATCAGTGCCACCACCTTGTCCCCCGCAGAGCTGTATGATCAGTACCACCACCTTGTCCCTGCAGAGCTGTATGGTCAGTGCCACCACCTTGTCCCTGCCGAGCTGTATCTTCAGTGCCACCACCTTGTCCCTGCAGAGCTGTATGATCAAATCCACCACCTTGTCCCTGCAGAGCTGTATGATCAGTTGCCACCACCTTATCCCCGCAGAGCTGTATGATCAGTGCCACCACCTTGTCCCCCGCAGAGCTGTATGATCAGTACCACCACCTTGTCCCTGCAGAGCTGTATGGTCAGTGCCACCACCTTGTCCCTGCCGAGCTGTATCTTCAGTGCCACCACCTTGTCCCTGCAGAGCTGTATGATAAGATCCACCACCTTGTCCCTGCAGAGCTGTATGATCAGTTGCCACCACCTTGTCCCTGCAGAGCTGTATGATCAGTGCCACCACTTTGTCCCTGCAGAGCTGTATGATCAGTACCACCACCTTGTCCCTGCAGAGCTGTATGATCAGTGCCACCACCTTGTCCCTGTAGAGCTGTATCTTCAGTGCCACCACCTTGTCCCCGCAGAGCTGTATGATCAGTGCCACCACCTTGTCCCTGCAGAGCTGTATGATCAGTACCACCACCTTGTCCCTGCAGAGCTGCATGATCAGTGCCACCACCTTGTCCCTGAAGAGCTGTATCTTCAGTGCCACCACCTTCTCCCCGCAGAGCTGTATGGTCAGTGCCACCACCTTGTACCCTCAGAACTGTATGATCAGTGCCACCACCTTGTCCCCGCAGAGCTGTATGATCAGTGCCACCACCTTGTCCTCACAGAGCTGTATGATCAGTGCCACCACCTTGTCCTCACAGAGCTGTATGATCAGTGCCACCCCCTTGTCCCTGTAGAGCTGTATCATCAGTGCCACCACCTTGTCCCTGTAGAGCTGTATGATCAGTGCCACCACCTTGTCCCCGCAGAGCTGTATGATCAGTGCCACCACCTTGTCCTCACAGAGCTGTATGATCAGTGCCACCACCTTGTCCCTGTAGAGCTGTATGATCAGTGCCACCACCTTGTCCCTGCACAGCTGTATGATCAGTGCCACCACCTTGTCCCTGCCGAGCTCTATCTTCAGTGCCACCACCTTGTCCCTGCAGAGCTGTATGATCAGATCCACCACCTTGTCCCTGCAGCTGTATGATCAGTTGCCACCACCTTGTCCCTGCAGAGCTGTATGATCAGTGCCACCACCTTGTCCCCGCAGAGCTGTATGATCAGTGCCACCACCTTGTCCCTGCAGAGCTGTATGATCAGTACCACCACCTTGTCCCTGCAGAGCTGCATGATCAGTGCCACCACCTTCTCCCCGCAGAGCTGTATGGTCAGTGCCACCACCTTGTACCCTCAGAACTGTATGATCAGTGCCACCACCTTGTCCCCGCAGAGCTGTATGATCAGTGCCACCACCTTGTCCCTGCAGAGCTGTATGATCAGTGCCACCACCTTGTCCCCCGCAGAGCTGTATGATCAGTACCACCACCTTGTCCCTGCAGAGCTGTATGATCAGTGCCACCACCTTGTCCCTGCCGAGCTGTATCTTCAGTGCCACCACCTTGTCCCTGCAGAGCTGTATGATCAGATCCACCACCTTGTCCCTGCAGAGCTGTATGATCAGTGCCACCACCTTGTCCCTGCAGAGCTGTATGATCAGTACCACCACCTTGTCCCTGCAGAGCTGTATGATCAGTGCCACCACCTTGTCCCTGTAGAGCTGTATGATCAGTGCCACCACCTTGTCCCCGCAGAGCTGTATGATCAGTGCCACCACCTTGTCCCCGCAGAGCTGTATGATCAGTGCCACCACCTTGTCCCTGCAGAGCTGTATCATCAGTGCCACCACCTTGTCCCTGTAGAGCTGTATCATCAGTGCCACCACCTTGTCCCTGTAGAGCTGTATCTTCAGTGCCACCACCTTATCCCCGCAGAGCTGTATGATCAGTGCCACCACCTTGTCCCCCGCAGAGCTGTATGATCAGTACCACCACCTTGTCCCTGCAGAGCTGTATGGTCAGTGCCACCACCTTGTCCCTGCCAAGCTCTATCTTCAGTGCCACCACCTTGTCCCTGCAGAGCTGTATGATCAGATCCACCACCTTGTCCCTGCAGAGCTGTATGATCAGTTGCCACCACCTTGTCCCTGCAGAGCTGTATGATCAGTGCCACCACCTTGTCCCTGCAGAGCTGTATGATCAGTGCCACCACCTTGTCCCTGCAGAGCTGTATGATCAGTACCACCACCTTGTCCCTGCAGAGCTGTATGATCAGTGCCACCACCTTGTCCCTGTAGAGCTGTATCTTCAGTGCCACCACCTTGTCCCCGCAGAGCTGTATGATCAGTGCCACCACCTTGTCCCTGCAGAGCTGTATGTTCAGTACCACCACCTTGTCCCTGCAGAGCTGCATGATCAGTGCCACCACCTTGTCCCTGAAGAGCTGTATCTTCAGTGCCACCACCTTCTCCCCGCAGAGCTGTATGGTCAGTGCCACCACCTTGTACCCTCAGAACTGTATGATCAGTGCCACCACCTTGTCCCCGCAGAGCTGTATGATCAGTGCCACCACCTTGTCCTCACAGAGCTGTATGATCAGTGCCACCACCTTGTCCTCACAGAGCTGTATGATCAGTGCCACCACCTTGTCCCTTTAGAGCTGTATCATCAGTGCCACCACCTTGTCCCTGTAGAGCTGTATGATCAGTGCCACCACCTTGTCCCTGTAGAGCTGTATCATCAGTGCCACCACCTTGTCCCTGTAGAGCTGTATGATCAGTGCCACCACCTTGTCCCCGCAGAGCTGTATGATCAGTGCCACCACCTTGTCCCCGCAGAGCTGTATGATCAGTGCCACCACCTTGTCCTCACAGAGCTGTATGATCAGTGCCACCACCTTGTCCTCACAGAGCTGTATGATCAGTGCCACCACCTTGTCCCTGTAGAGCTGTATCATCAGTGCCACCACCTTGTCCCTGTAGAGCTGTATGATCAGTGCCACCACCTTGTCCCTGCAGAGCTGTATGATCAGTGCCACCACCTTGTCCCCCGCAGAGCTGTATGATCAGTACCACCACCTTGTCCCTGCAGAGCTGTATGATCAGTGCCACCACCTTGTCCCTGCCGAGCTGTATCTTCAGTGCCACCACCTTGTCCCTGCAGAGCTGTATGATCAGATCCACCACCTTGTCCCTGCAGAGCTGTATGATCAGTGCCACCACCTTGTCCCTGCAGAGCTGTATGATCAGTACCACCACCTTGTCCCTGCAGAGCTGTATGATCAGAGCCACCACCTTGTCCCTGTAGAGCTGTATGATCAGTGCCACCACCTTGTCCCCGCAGAGCTGTATGATCAGTGCCACCACCTTGTCCCCGCAGAGCTGTATGATCAGTGGCACCACCTTGTCCCTGCAGAGCTGTATCATCAGTGCCACCACCTTGTCCCTGTAGAGCTGTATGATCAGTTCCACCACCTTGTCCCTGTAGAGCTGTATCTTCAGTGCCACCACCTTATCCCTGCAGAGCTGTATGATCAGTGCCACCACCTTGTCCCCCGCAGAGCTGTATGATCAGTACCACCACCTTGTCCCTGCAGAGCTGTATGGTCAGTGCCACCACCTTGTCCCTGCCGAGCTGTATCTTCAGTGCCACCACCTTGTCCCTGCAGAGCTGTATGATCAGATCCACCACCTTGTCCCTGCAGAGCTGTATGATCAGTTGCCACCACCTTATCCCCGCAGAGCTGTATGATCAGTGCCACCACCTTGTCCCCCGCAGAGCTGTATGATCAGTACCACCACCTTGTCCCTGCAGAGCTGTATGGTCAGTGCCACCACCTTGTCCCTGCCGAGCTGTATCTTCAGTGCCACCACCTTGTCCCTGCAGAGCTGTATGATAAGATCCACCACCTTGTCCCTGCAGAGCTGTATGATCAGTTGCCACCACCTTGTCCCTGCAGAGCTGTATGATCAGTGCCACCACTTTGTCCCTGCAGAGCTGTATGATCAGTACCACCACCTTGTCCCTGCAGAGCTGTATGATCAGTGCCACCACCTTGTCCCTGTAGAGCTGTATCTTCAGTGCCACCACCTTGTCCCCGCAGAGCTGTATGATCAGTGCCACCACCTTGTCCCTGCAGAGCTGTATGATCAGTACCACCACCTTGTCCCTGCAGAGCTGCATGATCAGTGCCACCACCTTGTCCCTGAAGAGCTGTATCTTCAGTGCCACCACCTTCTCCCCGCAGAGCTGTATGGTCAGTGCCACCACCTTGTACCCTCAGAACTGTATGATCAGTGCCACCACCTTGTCCCCGCAGAGCTGTATGATCAGTGCCACCACCTTGTCCTCACAGAGCTGTATGATCAGTGCCACCACCTTGTCCTCACAGAGCTGTATGATCAGTGCCACCCCCTTGTCCCTGTAGAGCTGTATCATCAGTGCCACCACCTTGTCCCTGTAGAGCTGTATGATCAGTGCCACCACCTTGTCCCCGCAGAGCTGTATGATTAGTGCCACCACCTTGTCCTCACAGAGCTGTATGATCAGTGCCACCACCTTGTCCCTGTAGAGCTGTATGATCAGTGCCACCACCTTGTCCCTGCACAGCTGTATGATCAGTGCCACCACCTTGTCCCTGCCGAGCTCTATCTTCAGTGCCACCACCTTGTCCCTGCAGAGCTGTATGATCAGATCCACCACCTTGTCCCTGCAGCTGTATGATCAGTTGCCACCACCTTGTCCCTGCAGAGCTGTATGATCAGTGCCACCACCTTGTCCCCGCAGAGCTGTATGATCAGTGCCACCACCTTGTCCCTGCAGAGCTGTATGATCAGTACCACCACCTTGTCCCTGCAGAGCTGCATGATCAGTGCCACCACCTTCTCCCCGCAGAGCTGTATGGTCAGTGCCACCACCTTGTACCCTCAGAACTGTATGATCAGTGCCACCACCTTGTCCCCGCAGAGCTGTATGATCAGTGCCACCACCTTGTCCCTGCAGAGCTGTATGATCAGTGCCACCACCTTGTCCCCCGCAGAGCTGTATGATCAGTACCACCACCTTGTCCCTGCAGAGCTGTATGATCAGTGCCACCACCTTGTCCCTGCCGAGCTGTATCTTCAGTGCCACCACCTTGTCCCTGCAGAGCTGTATGATCAGATCCACCACCTTGTCCCTGCAGAGCTGTATGATCAGTGCCACCACCTTGTCCCTGCAGAGCTGTATGATCAGTACCACCACCTTGTCCCTGCAGAGCTGTATGATCAGTGCCACCACCTTGTCCCTGTAGAGGTGTATGATCAGTGCCACCACCTTGTCCCCGCAGAGCTGTATGATCAGTGCCACCACCTTGTCCCCGCAGAGCTGTATGATCAGTGCCACCACCTTGTCCCTGCAGAGCTGTATCATCAGTGCCACCACCTTGTCCCTGTAGAGCTGTATCATCAGTGCCACCACCTTGTCCCTGTAGAGCTGTATCTTCAGTGCCACCACCTTATCCCCGCAGAGCTGTATGATCAGTGCCACCACCTTGTCCCCCGCAGAGCTGTATGATCAGTACCACCACCTTGTCCCTGCAGAGCTGTATGGTCAGTGCCACCACCTTGTCCCTGCCAAGCTCTATCTTCAGTGCCACCACCTTGTCCCTGCAGAGCTGTATGATCAGATCCACCACCTTGTCCCTGCAGAGCTGTATGATCAGTTGCCACCACCTTGTCCCTGCAGAGCTGTATGATCAGTGCCACCACCTTGTCCCTGCAGAGCTGTATGATCAGTGCCACCACCTTGTCCCTGCAGAGCTGTATGATCAGTACCACCACCTTGTCCCTGCAGAGCTGTATGATCAGTGCCACCACCTTGTCCCTGTAAAGCTGTATCTTCAGTGCCACCACCTTGTCCCCGCAGAGCTGTATGATCAGTGCCACCACCTTGTCCCTGCAGAGCTGTATGTTCAGTACCACCACCTTGTCCCTGCAGAGCTGCATGATCAGTGCCACCACCTTGTCCCTGAAGAGCTGTATCTTCAGTGCCACCACCTTCTCCCCGCAGAGCTGTATGGTCAGTGCCACCACCTTGTACCCTCAGAACTGTATGATCAGTGCCACCACCTTGTCCCCGCAGAGCTGTATGATCAGTGCCACCACCTTGTCCTCACAGAGCTGTATGATCAGTGCCACCACCTTGTCCTCACAGAGCTGTATGATCAGTGCCACCACCTTGTCCCTTTAGAGCTGTATCATCAGTGCCACCACCTTGTCCCTGTAGAGCTGTATGATCAGTGCCACCACCTTGTCCCTGTAGAGCTGTATCATCAGTGCCACCACCTTGTCCCTGTAGAGCTGTATGATCAGTGCCACCACCTTGTCCCCGCAGAGCTGTATGATCAGTGCCACCACCTTGTCCCCGCAGAGCTGTATGATCAGTTCCACCACCTTGTCCTCACAGAGCTGTATGATCAGTGCCACCACCTTGTCCTCACAGAGCTGTATGATCAGTGCCACCACCTTGTCCCTGTAGAGCTGTATCATCAGTGCCACCACCTTGTCCCTGTAGAGCTGTATGATCAGTGCCACCACCTTGTCCCTGCAGAGCTGTATGATCAGTGCCACCACCTTGTCCCCCGCAGAGCTGTATGATCAGTACCACCACCTTGTCCCTGCAGAGCTGTATGATCAGTGCCACCACCTTGTCCCTGCCGAGCTGTATCTTCAGTGCCACCACCTTGTCCCTGCAGAGCTGTATGATCAGATCCACCACCTTGTCCCTGCAGAGCTGTATGATCAGTGCCACCACCTTGTCCCTGCAGAGCTGTATGATCAGTACCACCACCTTGTCCCTGCAGAGCTGTATGATCAGAGCCACCACCTTGTCCCTGTAGAGCTGTATGATCAGTGCCACCACCTTGTCCCCGCAGAGCTGTATGATCAGTGCCACCACCTTGTCCCCGCAGAGCTGTATGATCAGTGGCACCACCTTGTCCCTGCAGAGCTGTATCATCAGTGCCACCACCTTGTCCCTGTAGAGCTGTATGATCAGTTCCACCACCTTGTCCCTGTAGAGCTGTATCTTCAGTGCCACCACCTTATCCCTGCAGAGCTGTATGATCAGTGCCACCACCTTGTCCCCCGCAGAGCTGTATGATCAGTACCACCACCTTGTCCCTGCAGAGCTGTATGGTCAGTGCCACCACCTTGTCCCTGCCGAGCTGTATCTTCAGTGCCACCACCTTGTCCCTGCAGAGCTGTATGATCAGATCCACCACCTTGTCCCTGCAGAGCTGTATGATCAGTTGCCACCACCTTATCCCCGCAGAGCTGTATGATCAGTGCCACCACCTTGTCCCCCGCAGAGCTGTATGATCAGTACCACCACCTTGTCCCTGCAGAGCTGTATGGTCAGTGCCACCACCTTGTCCCTGCCGAGCTGTATCTTCAGTGCCACCACCTTGTCCCTGCAGAGCTGTATGATAAGATCCACCACCTTGTCCCTGCAGAGCTGTATGATCAGTTGCCACCACCTTGTCCCTGCAGAGCTGTATGATCAGTGCCACCACTTTGTCCCTGCAGAGCTGTATGATCAGTACCACCACCTTGTCCCTGCAGAGCTGTATGATCAGTGCCACCACCTTGTCCCTGTAGAGCTGTATCTTCAGTGCCACCACCTTGTCCCCGCAGAGCTGTATGATCAGTGCCACCACCTTGTCCCTGCAGAGCTGTATGATCAGTACCACCACCTTGTCCCTGCAGAGCTGCATGATCAGTGCCACCACCTTGTCCCTGAAGAGCTGTATCTTCAGTGCCACCACCTTCTCCCCGCAGAGCTGTATGGTCAGTGCCACCACCTTGTACCCTCAGAACTGTATGATCAGTGCCACCACCTTGTCCCCGCAGAGCTGTATGATCAGTGCCACCACCTTGTCCTCACAGAGCTGTATGATCAGTGCCACCACCTTGTCCTCACAGAGCTGTATGATCAGTGCCACCCCCTTGTCCCTGTAGAGCTGTATCATCAGTGCCACCACCTTGTCCCTGTAGAGCTGTATGATCAGTGCCACCACCTTGTCCCCGCAGAGCTGTATGATTAGTGCCACCACCTTGTCCTCACAGAGCTGTATGATCAGTGCCACCACCTTGTCCCTGTAGAGCTGTATGATCAGTGCCACCACCTTGTCCCTGCACAGCTGTATGATCAGTGCCACCACCTTGTCCCTGCCGAGCTCTATCTTCAGTGCCACCACCTTGTCCCTGCAGAGCTGTATGATCAGATCCACCACCTTGTCCCTGCAGCTGTATGATCAGTTGCCACCACCTTGTCCCTGCAGAGCTGTATGATCAGTGCCACCACCTTGTCCCCGCAGAGCTGTATGATCAGTGCCACCACCTTGTCCCTGCAGAGCTGTATGATCAGTACCACCACCTTGTCCCTGCAGAGCTGCATGATCAGTGCCACCACCTTCTCCCCGCAGAGCTGTATGGTCAGTGCCACCACCTTGTACCCTCAGAACTGTATGATCAGTGCCACCACCTTGTCCCCGCAGAGCTGTATGATCAGTGCCACCACCTTGTCCCTGCAGAGCTGTATGATCAGTGCCACCACCTTGTCCCCTGCAGAGCTGTATGATCAGTACCACCACCTTGTCCCTGCAGAGCTGTATCTTCAGTGCCACCACCTTATCCCTGCAGAGCTGTATGATCAGTGCCACCACCTTGTCCCCCGCAGAGCTGTATGATCAGTACCACCACCTTGTCCCTGCAGAGCTGTATGGTCAGTGCCACCACCTTGTCCCTGCCGAGCTGTATCTTCAGTGCCACCACCTTGTCCCTGCAGAGCTGTATGATCAGATCCACCACCTTGTCCCTGCAGAGCTGTATGATCAGTTGCCACCACCTTATCCCCGCAGAGCTGTATGATCAGTGCCACCACCTTGTCCCCCGCAGAGCTGTATGATCAGTACCACCACCTTGTCCCTGCAGAGCTGTATGGTCAGTGCCACCACCTTGTCCCTGCCGAGCTGTATCTTCAGTGCCACCACCTTGTCCCTGCAGAGCTGTATGATAAGATCCACCACCTTGTCCCTGCAGAGCTGTATGATCAGTTGCCACCACCTTGTCCCTGCAGAGCTGTATGATCAGTGCCACCACTTTGTCCCTGCAGAGCTGTATGATCAGTACCACCACCTTGTCCCTGCAGAGCTGTATGATCAGTGCCACCACCTTGTCCCTGTAGAGCTGTATCTTCAGTGCCACCACCTTGTCCCCGCAGAGCTGTATGATCAGTGCCACCACCTTGTCCCTGCAGAGCTGTATGATCAGTACCACCACCTTGTCCCTGCAGAGCTGCATGATCAGTGCCACCACCTTGTCCCTGAAGAGCTGTATCTTCAGTGCCACCACCTTCTCCCCGCAGAGCTGTATGGTCAGTGCCACCACCTTGTACCCTCAGAACTGTATGATCAGTGCCACCACCTTGTCCCCGCAGAGCTGTATGATCAGTGCCACCACCTTGTCCTCACAGAGCTGTATGATCAGTGCCACCACCTTGTCCTCACAGAGCTGTATGATCAGTGCCACCCCCTTGTCCCTGTAGAGCTGTATCATCAGTGCCACCACCTTGTCCCTGTAGAGCTGTATGATCAGTGCCACCACCTTGTCCCCGCAGAGCTGTATGATTAGTGCCACCACCTTGTCCTCACAGAGCTGTATGATCAGTGCCACCACCTTGTCCCTGTAGAGCTGTATGATCAGTGCCACCACCTTGTCCCTGCACAGCTGTATGATCAGTGCCACCACCTTGTCCCTGCCGAGCTCTATCTTCAGTGCCACCACCTTGTCCCTGCAGAGCTGTATGATCAGATCCACCACCTTGTCCCTGCAGCTGTATGATCAGTTGCCACCACCTTGTCCCTGCAGAGCTGTATGATCAGTGCCACCACCTTGTCCCCGCAGAGCTGTATGATCAGTGCCACCACCTTGTCCCTGCAGAGCTGTATGATCAGTACCACCACCTTGTCCCTGCAGAGCTGCATGATCAGTGCCACCACCTTCTCCCCGCAGAGCTGTATGGTCAGTGCCACCACCTTGTACCCTCAGAACTGTATGATCAGTGCCACCACCTTGTCCCCGCAGAGCTGTATGATCAGTGCCACCACCTTGTCCCTGCAGAGCTGTATGATCAGTGCCACCACCTTGTCCCCTGCAGAGCTGTATGATCAGTACCACCACCTTGTCCCTGCAGAGCTGTATGATCAGTGCCACCACCTTGTCCCTGTCGAGCTGTATCTTCAGTGCCACCACCTTGTCCCTGCAGAGCTGTATGATCAGATCCACCACCTTGTCCCTGCAGAGCTGTATGATCAGTGCCACCACCTTGTCCCTGCAGAGCTGTATGATCAGTACCACCACCTTGTCCCTGCAGAGCTGTATGATCAGTGCCACCACTTTGTCCCTGTAGAGCTGTATGATCAGTGCCACCACCTTGTCCCCGCAGAGCTGTATGATCAGTGCCACCACCTTGTCCCCGCAGAGCTGTATGATCAGTGCCACCACCTTGTCCCTGCAGAGCTGTATCATCAGTGCCACCACCTTGTCCCTGTAGAGCTGTATCATCAGTGCCACCACCTTGTCCCTGTAGAGCTGTATCTTCAGTGCCACCACCTTATCCCCGCAGAGCTGTATGATCAGTGCCACCACCTTGTCCCCCGCAGAGCTGTATGATCAGTATCACCACCTTGTCCCTGCAGAGCTGTATGGTCAGTGCCACCACCTTGTCCCTGCCGAGCTCTATCTTCAGTGCCACCACCTTGTCCCTGCAGAGCTGTATGATCAGATCCACCACCTTGTCCCTGCAGAGCTGTATGATCAGTTGCCACCACCTTGTCCCTGCAGAGCTGTATGATCAGTGCCACCACCTTGTCCCTGCAGAGCTGTATGATCAGTGCCACCACCTTGTCCCTGCAGAGCTGTATGATCAGTACCACCACCTTGTCCCTGCAGAGCTGTATGATCAGTGCCACCACCTTGTCCCTGTAGAGCTGTATCTTCAGTGCCACCACCTTGTCCCCGCAGAGCTGTATGATCAGTGCCACCACCTTGTCCCTGCAGAGCTGTATGATCAGTACCACCACCTTGTCCCTGCAGAGCTGCATGATCAGTGCCACCACCTTGTCCCTGAAGAGCTGTATCTTCAGTGCCACCACCTTCTCCCCGCAGAGCTGTATGGTCAGTGCCACCACCTTGTACCCTCAGAACTGTATGATCAGTGCCACCACCTTGTCCCCGCAGAGCTGTATGATCAGTGCCACCACCTTGTCCTCACAGAGCTGTATGATCAGTGCCACCACCTTGTCCTCACAGAGCTGTATGATCAGTGCCACCACCTTGTCCCTGTAGAGCTGTATCATCAGTGCCACCACCTTGTCCCTGTAGAGCTGTATGATCAGTGCCACCACCTTGTCCCTGTAGAGCTGTATCATCAGTGCCACCACCTTGTCCCTGTAGAGCTGTATGATCAGTGCCACCACCTTGTCCCCGCAGAGCTGTATGATCAGTGCCACCACCTTGTCCCCGCAGAGCTGTATGATCAGTGCCACCACCTTGTCCTCACAGAGCTGTATGATCAGTGCCACCACCTTGTCCTCACAGAGCTGTATGATCAGTGCCACCACCTTGTCCCTGTAGAGCTGTATCATCAGTGCCACCACCTTGTCCCTGTAGAGCTGTATGATCAGTGCCACCACCTTGTCCCTGCAGAGCTGTATGATCAGTGCCACCACCTTGTCCCCCGCAGAGCTGTATGATCAGTACCACCACCTTGTCCCTGCAGAGCTGTATGATCAGTGCCACCACCTTGTCCCTGCCGAGCTGTATCTTCAGTGCCACCACCTTGTCCCTGCAGAGCTGTATGATCAGATCCACCACCTTGTCCCTGCAGAGCTGTATGATCAGTGCCACCACCTTGTCCCTGCAGAGCTGTATGATCAGTACCACCACCTTGTCCCTGCAGAGCTGTATGATCAGAGCCACCACCTTGTCCCTGTAGAGCTGTATGATCAGTGCCACCACCTTGTCCCCGCAGAGCTGTATGATCAGTGCCACCACCTTGTCCCCGCAGAGCTGTATGATCAGTGGCACCACCTTGTCCCTGCAGAGCTGTATCATCAGTGCCACCACCTTGTCCCTGTAGAGCTGTATCATCAGTGCCACCACCTTGTCCCTGTAGAGCTGTATCTTCAGTGCCACCAACTTATCCCTGCAGAGCTGTATGATCAGTGCCACCACCTTGTCCCCCGCAGAGCTGTATGATCAGTACCACCACCTTGTCCCTGCAGAGCTGTATGGTCAGTGCCACCACCTTGTCCCTGCCGAGCTGTATCTTCAGTGCCATCACCTTGTCCCTGCAGAGCTGTATGATCAGATCCACCACCTTGTCCCTGCAGAGCTGTATGATCAGTTGCCACCACCTTATCCCCGCAGAGCTGTATGATCAGTGCCACCACCTTGTCCCCCGCAGAGCTGTATTATCAGTACCACCACCTTGTCCCTGCAGAGCTGTATGGTCAGTGCCACCACCTTGTCCCTGCCGAGCTGTATCTTCAGTGCCACCACCTTGTCCCTACAGAGCTGTATGATCAGATCCACCACCTTGTCCCTGCAGAGCTGTATGATCAGTTGCCACCACCTTGTCCCTGCAGAGCTGTATGATCAGTGCCACCACCTTGTCCCTGCAGAGCTGTATGATCAGTACCACCACCTTGTCCCTGCAGAGCTGTATGATCAGTGCCACCACCTTGTCCCTGTAGAGCTGTATCTTCAGTGCCACCACCTTGTCCCCGCAGAGCTGTATGATCAGTGCCACCACCTTGTCCCTGCAGAGCTGTATGATCAGTACCACCACCTTGTCCCTGCAGAGCTGCATGATCAGTGCCACCACCTTGTCCCTGAAGAGCTGTATCTTCAGTGCCACCACCTTCTCCCCGCAGAGCTGTATGGTCAGTGCCACCACCTTGTACCCTCAGAACTGTATGATCAGTGCCACCACCTTGTCCCCGCAGAGCTGTATGATCAGTGCCACCACCTTGTCCTCACAGAGCTGTATGATCAGTGCCACCACCTTGTCCTCACAGAGCTGTATGATCAGTGCCACCCCCTTGTCCCTGTAGAGCTGTATCATCAGTGCCACCACCTTGTCCCTGTAGAGCTGTATGATCAGTGCCACCACCTTGTCCCCGCAGAGCTGTATGATCAGTGCCACCACCTTGTCCTCACAGAGCTGTATGATCAGTGCCACCACCTTGTCCCTGTAGAGCTGTATGATCAGTGCCACCACCTTGTCCCTGCACAGCTGTATGATCAGTGCCACCACCTTGTCCCTGCCGAGCTCTATCTTCAGTGCCACCACCTTGTCCCTGCAGAGCTGTATGATCAGATCCACCACCTTGTCCCTGCAGCTGTATGATCAGTTGCCACCACCTTGTCCCTGCAGAGCTATATGATCAGTGCCACCACCTTGTCCCCGCAGAGCTGTATGATCAGTGCCACCACCTTGTCCCTGCAGAGCTGTATGATCAGTACCACCACCTTTTCCCTGCAGAGCTGCATGATCAGTGCCACCACCTTCTAACCGCAGAGCTGTATGGTCAGTGCCACCACCTTGTACCCTCAGAACTGTATGATCAGTGCCACCACCTTGTCCCCGCAGAGCTGTATGATCAGTGCCACCACCTTGTCCCTGCAGAGCTGTATGATCAGTGCCACCACCTTGTCCCCCGCAGAGCTGTATGATCAGTACCACCACCTTGTCCCTGCAGAGCTGTATGATCAGTGCCACCACCTTGTCCCTGCCGAGCTGTATCTTCAGTGCCACCACCTTGTCCCTGCAGAGCTGTATGATCAGATCCACCACCTTGTCCCTGCAGAGCTGTATGATCAGTGCCACCACCTTGTCCCTGCAGAGCTGTATGATCAGTACCACTACCTTGTCCCTACAGAGCTGTATGATCAGTGCCACCACCTTGTCCCTGTAGAGCTGTATGATCAGTGCCACCACCTTGTCCCCGCAGAGCTGTATGATCAGTGCCACCACCTTGACCCCGCAGAGCTGTATGATCAGTGCCACCACCTTGTCCCTGCAGAGCTGTATCATCAGTGCCACCACCTTGTCCCTGTAGAGCTGTATCATCAGTGCCACCACCTTGTCCCTGTAGAGCTGTATCTTCAGTGCCACCACCTTATCCCCGCAGAGCTGTATGATCAGTGCCACCACCTTGTCCCCCGCAGAGCTGTATGATCAGTACCACCACCTTGTCCCTGCAGAGCTGTATGGTCAGTGCCACCACCTTGTCCCTGCCGAGCTCTATCTTCAGTGCCACCACCTTGTCCCTGCAGAGCTGTATGATCAGATCCACCACCTTGTCCCTGCAGAGCTGTATGATCAGTTGCCACCACCTTGTCCCTGCAGAGCTGTATGATCAGTGCCACCACCTTGTCCCTGCAGAGCTGTATGATCAGTGCCACCACCTTGTCCCTGCAGAGCGGTATGATCAGTACCACCACCTTGTCCCTGCAGAGCTGTATGATCAGTGCCACCACCTTGTCCCTGTAGCGCTGTATCTTCAGTGCCACCACCTTGTCCCCGCAGAGCTGTATGATCAGTGCCACCACCTTGTCCCTGCAGAGCTGTATGATCAGTACCACCACCTTGTCCCTGCAGAGCTGCATGATCAGTGCCACCACCTTGTCCCTGAAGAGCTGTATCTTCAGTGCCACCACCTTCTCCCCGCAGAGCTGTATGGTCAGTGTCACCACCTTGTACCCTCAGAACTGTATGATCAGTGCCACCACCTTGTCCCCGCAGAGCTGTATGATCAGTGCCACCACCTTGTCCTCACAGAGCTGTATGATCAGTGCCACCACCTTGTCCTCACAGAGCTGTATGATCAGTGCCACCACCTTGTCCCTGTAGAGCTGTATCATCAGTGCCACCACCTTGTCCCTGTAGAGCTGTATGATCAGTGCCACCACCTTGTCCCTGTAGAGCTGTATCATCAGTGCCACCACCTTGTCCCTGTAGAGCTGTATGATCAGTGCCACCACCTTGTCCCCGCAGAGCTGTATGATCAGTGCCACCACCTTGTCCCCGCAGAGCTGTATGATCAGTGCCACCACCTTGTCCTCACAGAGCTGTATGATCAGTGCCACCACCTTGTCCTCACAGAGCTGTATGATCAGTGCCACCACCTTGTCCCTGTAGAGCTGTATCATCAGTGCCACCACCTTGTCCCTGTAGAGCTGTATGATCAGTGCCACCACCTTGTCCCTGCAGAGCTGTATGATCAGTGCCACCACCTTGTCCCCCGCAGAGCTGTATGATCAGTATCACCACCTTGTCCCTGCAGAGCTGTATGATCAGTGCCACCACCTTGTCCCTGCCGAGCTGTATCTTCAGTGCCACCACCTTGTCCCTGCAGAGCTGTATGATCAGATCCACCACCTTGTCCCTGCAGAGCTCTATGATCAGTGCCACCACCTTGTCCCTGCAGAGCTGTATGATCAGTACCACCACCTTGTCCCTGCAGAGCTGTATGATCAGAGCCACCACCTTGTCCCTGTAGAGCTGTATGATCAGTGCCACCACCTTGTCCCCGCAGAGCTGTATGATCAGTGCCACCACCTTGTCCCCGCAGAGCTGTATGATCAGTACCACCACCTTGTCCCTGCAGAGCTGTATGATCAGTGCCACCACCTTGTCCCTGCCGAGCTGTATCTTCAGTGCCACCACCTTGTCCCTGCAGAGCTGTATGATCAGATCCACCACCTTGTCCCTGCAGAGCTGTATGATCAGTGCCACCACCTTGTCCCTGCAGAGCTGTATGATCAGTACCACCACCTTGTCCCTGCAGAGCTGTATGATCAGTGCCACCACCTTGTCCCTGTAGAGCTGTATGATCAGTGCCACCACCTTGTCCCTGCAGAGCTGTATGATCAGTGCCACCACCTTGACCCCGCAGAGCTGTATGATCAGTGCCACCACCTTGTCCCTGCAGAGCTGTATCATCAGTGCCACCACCTTGTCCCTGTAGAGCTGTATCATCAGTGCCACCACCTTGTCCCTGTAGAGCTGTATCTTCAGTGCCACCACCTTATCCCCGCAGAGCTGTATGATCAGTGCCACCACCTTGTCCCCCGCAGAGCTGTATGATCAGTACCACCACCTTGTCCCTGCAGAGCTGTATGATCAGTGCCACCACCTTGTCCCTGCAGAGCTGTATGATCAGTACCACCACCTTGTCCCTGCAGAGCTGTATGATCAGAGCCACCACCTTGTCCCTGTAGAGCTGTATGATCAGTGCCACCACCTTGTCCCCGCAGAGCTGTATGATCAGTGCCACCACCTTGTCCCTGCACAGCTGTATGATCAGTGCCACCACCTTGTCCCTGCCGAGCTCTATCTTCAGTGCCACCACCTTGTCCCTGCAGAGCTGTATGATCAGATCCACCACCTTGTCCCTGCAGCTGTATGATCAGTTGCCACCACCTTGTCCCTGCAGAGCTATATGATCAGTGCCACCACCTTGTCCCCGCAGAGCTGTATGATCAGTGCCACCACCTTGTCCCTGCAGAGCTGTATGATCAGTACCACCACCTTTTCCCTGCAGAGCTGCATGATCAGTGCCACCACCTTCTAACCGCAGAGCTGTATGGTCAGTGCCACCACCTTGTACCCTCAGAACTGTATGATCAGTGCCACCACCTTGTCCCCGCAGAGCTGTATGATCAGTGCCACCACCTTGTCCCTGCAGAGCTGTATGATCAGTGCCACCACCTTGTCCCCCGCAGAGCTGTATGATCAGTACCACCACCTTGTCCCTGCAGAGCTGTATGATCAGTGCCACCACCTTGTCCCTGCCGAGCTGTATCTTCAGTGCCACCACCTTGTCCCTGCAGAGCTGTATGATCAGATCCACCACCTTGTCCCTGCAGAGCTGTATGATCAGTGCCACCACCTTGTCCCTGCAGAGCTGTATGATCAGTACCACTACCTTGTCCCTGCAGAGCTGTATGATCAGTGCCACCACCTTGTCCCTGTAGAGCTGTATGATCAGTGCCACCACCTTGTCCCCGCAGAGCTGTATGATCAGTGCCACCACCTTGACCCCGCAGAGCTGTATGATCAGTGCCACCACCTTGTCCCTGCAGAGCTTTATCATCAGTGCCACCACCTTGTCCCTGTAGAGCTGTATCATCAGTGCCACCACCTTGTCCCTGTAGAGCTGTATCTTCAGTGCCACCACCTTATCCCCGCAGAGCTGTATGATCAGTGCCACCACCTTGTCCCCCGCAGAGCTGTATGATCAGTACCACCACCTTGTCCCTGCAGAGCTGTATGGTCAGTGCCACCACCTTGTCCCTGCCGAGCTCTATCTTCAGTGCCACCACCTTGTCCCTGCAGAGCTGTATGATCAGATCCACCACCTTGTCCCTGCAGAGCTGTATGATCAGTTGCCACCACCTTGTCCCTGCAGAGCTGTATGATCAGTGCCACCACCTTGTCCCTGCAGAGCTGTATGATCAGTGCCACCACCTTGTCCCTGCAGAGCGGTATGATCAGTACCACCACCTTGTCCCTGCAGAGCTGTATGATCAGTGCCACCACCTTGTCCCTGTAGAGCTGTATCTTCAGTGCCACCACCTTGTCCCCGCAGAGCTGTATGATCAGTGCCACCACCTTGTCCCTGCAGAGCTGTATGATCAGTACCACCACCTTGTCCCTGCAGAGCTGCATGATCAGTGCCACCACCTTGTCCCTGAAGAGCTGTATCTTCAGTGCCACCACCTTCTCCCCGCAGAGCTGTATGGTCAGTGTCACCACCTTGTACCCTCAGAACTGTATGATCAGTGCCACCACCTTGTCCCCGCAGAGCTGTATGATCAGTGCCACCACCTTGTCCTCACAGAGCTGTATGATCAGTGCCACCACCTTGTCCTCACAGAGCTGTATGATCAGTGCCACCACCTTGTCCCTGTAGAGCTGTATCATCAGTGCCACCACCTTGTCCCTGTAGAGCTGTATGATCAGTGCCACCACCTTGTCCCTGTAGAGCTGTATCATCAGTGCCACCACCTTGTCCCTGTAGAGCTGTATGATCAGTGCCACCACCTTGTCCCCGCAGAGCTGTATGATCAGTGCCACCACCTTGTCCCCGCAGAGCTGTATGATCAGTGCCACCACCTTGTCCTCACAGAGCTGTATGATCAGTGCCACCACCTTGTCCTCACAGAGCTGTATGATCAGTGCCACCACCTTGTCCCTGTAGAGCTGTATCATCAGTGCCACCACCTTGTCCCTGTAGAGCTGTATGATCAGTGCCACCACCTTGTCCCTGCAGAGCTGTATGATCAGTGCCACCACCTTGTCCCCCGCAGAGCTGTATGATCAGTATCACCACCTTGTCCCTGCAGAGCTGTATGATCAGTGCCACCACCTTGTCCCTGCCGAGCTGTATCTTCAGTGCCACCACCTTGTCCCTGCAGAGCTGTATGATCAGATCCACCACCTTGTCCCTGCAGAGCTGTATGATCAGTGCCACCACCTTGTCCCTGCAGAGCTGTATGATCAGTACCACCACCTTGTCCCTGCAGAGCTGTATGATCAGAGCCACCACCTTGTCCCTGTAGAGCTGTATGATCAGTGCCACCACCTTGTCCCCGCAGAGCTGTATGATCAGTGCCACCACCTTGTCCCCGCAGAGCTGTATGATCAGTACCACCACCTTGTCCCTGCAGAGCTGTATGATCAGTGCCACCACCTTGTCCCTGCCGAGCTGTATCTTCAGTGCCACCACCTTGTCCCTGCAGAGCTGTATGATCAGATCCACCACCTTGTCCCTGCAGAGCTGTATGATCAGTGCCACCACCTTGTCCCTGCAGAGCTGTATGATCAGTACCACCACCTTGTCCCTGCAGAGCTGTATGATCAGAGCCACCACCTTGTCCCTGTAGAGCTGTATGATCAGTGCCACCACCTTGTCCCCGCAGAGCTGTATGATCAGTGCCACCACCTTGTCCCCGCAGAGCTGTATGATCAGTGGCACCACCTTGTCCCTGCAGAGCTGTATCATCAGTGCCACCACCTTATCCCTGCAGAGCTGTATGATCAGTGCCACCACCTTGTCCCTGTAGAGCTGTATCTTCAGTGCCACCACCTTATCCCTGCAGAGCTGTATGATCAGTGCCACCACCTTGTCCCCCGCAGAGCTGTATGATCAGTACCACCACCTTGTCCCTGCAGAGCTGTATGGTCAGTGCCACCACCTTGTCCCTGCCGAGCTGTATCTTCAGTGCCACCACCTTGTCCCTGCAGAGCTGTATGATCAGATCCACCACCTTGTCCCTGCAGAGCTGTATGATCAGTTGCCACCACCTTATCCCCGCAGAGCTGTATGATCAGTGCCACCACCTTGTCCCCCGCAGAGCTGTATGATCAGTACCACCACCTTGTCCCTGCAGAGCTGTATGGTCAGTGCCACCACCTTGTCCCTGCCGAGCTGTATCTTCAGTGCCACCACCTTGTCCCTGCAGAGCTGTATGATAAGATCCACCACCTTGTCCCTGCAGAGCTGTATGATCAGTTGCCACCACCTTGTCCCTGCAGAGCTGTATGATCAGTGCCACCACTTTGTCCCTGCAGAGCTGTATGATCAGTACCACCACCTTGTCCCTGCAGAGCTGTATGATCAGTGCCACCACCTTGTCCCTGTAGAGCTGTATCTTCAGTGCCACCACCTTGTCCCCGCAGAGCTGTATGATCAGTGCCACCACCTTGTCCCTGCAGAGCTGTATGATCAGTACCACCACCTTGTCCCTGCAGAGCTGCATGATCAGTGCCACCACCTTGTCCCTGAAGAGCTGTATCTTCAGTGCCACCACCTTCTCCCCGCAGAGCTGTATGGTCAGTGCCACCACCTTGTACCCTCAGAACTGTATGATCAGTGCCACCACCTTGTCCCCGCAGAGCTGTATGATCAGTGCCACCACCTTGTCCTCACAGAGCTGTATGATCAGTGCCACCACCTTGTCCTCACAGAGCTGTATGATCAGTGCCACCCCCTTGTCCCTGTAGAGCTGTATCATCAGTGCCACCACCTTGTCCCTGTAGAGCTGTATGATCAGTGCCACCACCTTGTCCCCGCAGAGCTGTATGATTAGTGCCACCACCTTGTCCTCACAGAGCTGTATGATCAGTGCCACCACCTTGTCCCTGTAGAGCTGTATGATCAGTGCCACCACCTTGTCCCTGCACAGCTGTATGATCAGTGCCACCACCTTGTCCCTGCCGAGCTCTATCTTCAGTGCCACCACCTTGTCCCTGCAGAGCTGTATGATCAGATCCACCACCTTGTCCCTGCAGCTGTATGATCAGTTGCCACCACCTTGTCCCTGCAGAGCTGTATGATCAGTGCCACCACCTTGTCCCCGCAGAGCTGTATGATCAGTGCCACCACCTTGTCCCTGCAGAGCTGTATGATCAGTACCACCACCTTGTCCCTGCAGAGCTGCATGATCAGTGCCACCACCTTCTCCCCGCAGAGCTGTATGGTCAGTGCCACCACCTTGTACCCTCAGAACTGTATGATCAGTGCCACCACCTTGTCCCCGCAGAGCTGTATGATCAGTGCCACCACCTTGTCCCTGCAGAGCTGTATGATCAGTGCCACCACCTTGTCCCCTGCAGAGCTGTATGATCAGTACCACCACCTTGTCCCTGCAGAGCTGTATGATCAGTGCCACCACCTTGTCCCTGTCGAGCTGTATCTTCAGTGCCACCACCTTGTCCCTGCAGAGCTGTATGATCAGATCCACCACCTTGTCCCTGCAGAGCTGTATGATCAGTGCCACCACCTTGTCCCTGCAGAGCTGTATGATCAGTACCACCACCTTGTCCCTGCAGAGCTGTATGATCAGTGCCACCACTTTGTCCCTGTAGAGCTGTATGATCAGTGCCACCACCTTGTCCCCGCAGAGCTGTATGATCAGTGCCACCACCTTGTCCCCGCAGAGCTGTATGATCAGTGCCACCACCTTGTCCCTGCAGAGCTGTATCATCAGTGCCACCACCTTGTCCCTGTAGAGCTGTATCATCAGTGCCACCACCTTGTCCCTGTAGAGCTGTATCTTCAGTGCCACCACCTTATCCCCGCAGAGCTGTATGATCAGTGCCACCACCTTGTCCCCCGCAGAGCTGTATGATCAGTACCACCACCTTGTCCCTGCAGAGCTGTAAGGTCAGTGCCACCACCTTGTCCCTGCCGAGCTCTATCTTCAGTGCCACCACCTTGTCCCTGCAGAGCTGTATGATCAGATCCACCACCTTGTCCCTGCAGAGCTGTATGATCAGTTGCCACCACCTTGTCCCTGCAGAGCTGTATGATCAGTGCCACCACCTTGTCCCTGCAGAGCTGTATGATCAGTGCCACCACCTTGTCCCTGCAGAGCTGTATGATCAGTACCACCACCTTGTCCCTGCAGAGCTGTATGATCAGTGCCACCACCTTGTCCCTGTAGAGCTGTATCTTCAGTGCCACCACCTTGTCCCCGCAGAGCTGTATGATCAGTGCCACCACCTTGTCCCTGCAGAGCTGTATGATCAGTACCACCACCTTGTCCCTGCAGAGCTGCATGATCAGTGCCACCACCTTGTCCCTGAAGAGCTGTATCTTCAGTGCCACCACCTTCTCCCCGCAGAGCTGTATGGTCAGTGCCACCACCTTGTACCCTCAGAACTGTATGATCAGTGCCACCACCTTGTCCCCGCAGAGCTGTATGATCAGTGCCACCACCTTGTCCTCACAGAGCTGTATGATCAGTGCCACCACCTTGTCCTCACAGAGCTGTATGATCAGTGCCACCACCTTGTCCCTGTAGAGCTGTATCATCAGTGCCACCACCTTGTCCCTGTAGAGCTGTATGATCAGTGCCACCACCTTGTCCCTGTAGAGCTGTATCATCAGTGCCACCACCTTGTCCCTGTAGAGCTGTATGATCAGTGCCACCACCTTGTCCCCGCAGAGCTGTATGATCAGTGCCACCACCTTGTCCCCGCAGAGCTGTATGATCAGTGCCACCACCTTGTCCTCACAGAGCTGTATGATCAGTGCCACCACCTTGTCCTCACAGAGCTGTATGATCAGTGCCACCACCTTGTCCCTGTAGAGCTGTATCATCAGTGCCACCACCTTGTCCCTGTAGAGCTGTATGATCAGTGCCACCACCTTGTCCCTGCAGAGCTGTATGATCAGTGCCACCACCTTGTCCCCCGCAGAGCTGTATGATCAGTACCACCACCTTGTCCCTGCAGAGCTGTATGATCAGTGCCACCACCTTGTCCCTGCCGAGCTGTATCTTCAGTGCCACCACCTTGTCCCTGCAGAGCTGTATGATCAGATCCACCACCTTGTCCCTGCAGAGCTGTATGATCAGTGCCACCACCTTGTCCCTGCAGAGCTGTATGATCAGTACCACCACCTTGTCCCTGCAGAGCTGTATGATCAGAGCCACCACCTTGTCCCTGTAGAGCTGTATGATCAGTGCCACCACCTTGTCCCCGCAGAGCTGTATGATCAGTGCCACCACCTTGTCCCCGCAGAGCTGTATGATCAGTGGCACCACCTTGTCCCTGCAGAGCTGTATCATCAGTGCCACCACCTTGTCCCTGTAGAGCTGTATCATCAGTGCCACCACCTTGTCCCTGTAGAGCTGTATCTTCAGTGCCACCACCTTATCCCTGCAGAGCTGTATGATCAGTGCCACCACCTTGTCCCCCGCAGAGCTGTATGATCAGTACCACCACCTTGTCCCTGCAGAGCTGTATGGTCAGTGCCACCACCTTGTCCCTGCCGAGCTGTATCTTCAGTGCCATCACCTTGTCCCTGCAGAGCTGTATGATCAGATCCACCACCTTGTCCCTGCAGAGCTGTATGATCAGTTGCCACCACCTTATCCCCGCAGAGCTGTATGATCAGTGCCACCACCTTGTCCCCCGCAGAGCTGTATTATCAGTACCACCACCTTGTCCCTGCAGAGCTGTATGGTCAGTGCCACCACCTTGTCCCTGCCGAGCTGTATCTTCAGTGCCACCACCTTGTCCCTACAGAGCTGTATGATCAGATCCACCACCTTGTCCCTGCAGAGCTGTATGATCAGTTGCCACCACCTTGTCCCTGCAGAGCTGTATGATCAGTGCCACCACCTTGTCCCTGCAGAGCTGTATGATCAGTACCACCACCTTGTCCCTGCAGAGCTGTATGATCAGTGCCACCACCTTGTCCCTGTAGAGCTGTATCTTCAGTGCCACCACCTTGTCCCCGCAGAGCTGTATGATCAGTGCCACCACCTTGTCCCTGCAGAGCTGTATGATCAGTACCACCACCTTGTCCCTGCAGAGCTGCATGATCAGTGCCACCACCTTGTCCCTGAAGAGCTGTATCTTCAGTGCCACCACCTTCTCCCCGCAGAGCTGTATGGTCAGTGCCACCACCTTGTACCCTCAGAACTGTATGATCAGTGCCACCACCTTGTCCCCGCAGAGCTGTATGATCAGTGCCACCACCTTGTCCTCACAGAGCTGTATGATCAGTGCCACCACCTTGTCCTCACAGAGCTGTATGATCAGTGCCACCCCCTTGTCCCTGTAGAGCTGTATCATCAGTGCCACCACCTTGTCCCTGTAGAGCTGTATGATCAGTGCCACCACCTTGTCCCCGCAGAGCTGTATGATCAGTGCCACCACCTTGTCCTCACAGAGCTGTATGATCAGTGCCACCACCTTGTCCCTGTAGAGCTGTATGATCAGTGCCACCACCTTGTCCCTGCACAGCTGTATGATCAGTGCCACCACCTTGTCCCTGCCGAGCTCTATCTTCAGTGCCACCACCTTGTCCCTGCAGAGCTGTATGATCAGATCCACCACCTTGTCCCTGCAGAGCTATATGATCAGTGCCACCACCTTGTCCCCGCAGAGCTGTATGATCAGTGCCACCACCTTGTCCCTGCAGAGCTGTATGATCAGTACCACCACCTTTTCCCTGCAGAGCTGCATGATCAGTGCCACCACCTTCTAACCGCAGAGCTGTATGGTCAGTGCCACCACCTTGTACCCTCAGAACTGTATGATCAGTGCCAACACCTTGTCCCCGCAGAGCTGTATGATCAGTGCCACCACCTTGTCCCTGCAGAGCTGTATGATCAGTGCCACCACCTTGTCCCCCGCAGAGCTGTATGATCAGTACCACCACCTTGTCCCTGCAGAGCTGTATGATCAGTGCCACCACCTTGTCCCTGCCGAGCTGTATCTTCAGTGCCACCACCTTGTCCCTGCAGAGCTGTATGATCAGATCCACCACCTTGTCCCTGCAGAGCTGTATGATCAGTGCCACCACCTTGTCCCTGCAGAGCTGTATGATCAGTACCACCACCTTGTCCCTGCAGAGCTGTATGATCAGTGCCACCACCTTGTCCCTGTAGAGCTGTATGATCAGTGCCACCACCTTGTCCCCGCAGAGCTGTATGATCAGTGCCACCACCTTGACCCCGCAGAGCTGTATGATCAGTGCCACCACCTTGTCCCTGCAGAGCTGTATCATCAGTGCCACCACCTTGTCCCTGTAGAGCTGTATCATCAGTGCCACCACCTTGTCCCTGTAGAGCTGTATCTTCAGTGCCACCACCTTATCCCCGCAGAGCTGTATGATCAGTGCCACCACCTTGTCCCCCGCAGAGCTGTATGATCAGTACCACCACCTTGTCCCTGCAGAGCTGTATGGTCAGTGCCACCACCTTGTCCCTGCCGAGCTCTATCTTCAGTGCCACCACCTTGTCCCTGCAGAGCTGTATGATCAGATCCACCACCTTGTCCCTGCAGAGCTGTATGATCAGTTGCCACCACCTTGTCCCTGCAGAGCTGTATGATCAGTGCCACCACCTTGTCCCTGCAGAGCTGTATGATCAGTGCCACCACCTTGTCCCTGCAGAGCGGTATGATCAGTACCACCACCTTGTCCCTGCAGAGCTGTATGATCAGTGCCACCACCTTGTCCCTGTAGAGCTGTATCTTCAGTGCCACCACCTTGTCCCCGCAGAGCTGTATGATCAGTGCCACCACCTTGTCCCTGCAGAGCTGTATGATCAGTACCACCACCTTGTCCCTGCAGAGCTGCATGATCAGTGCCACCACCTTGTCCCTGAAGAGCTGTATCTTCAGTGCCACCACCTTCTCCCCGCAGAGCTGTATGGTCAGTGCCACCACCTTGTACCCTCAGAACTGTATGATCAGTGCCACCACCTTGTCCCCGCAGAGCTGTATGATCAGTGCCACCACTTGTCCTCACAGAGCTGTATGATCAGTGCCACCACCTTGTCCTCACAGAGCTGTATGATCAGTGCCACCACCTTGTCCCTGTAGAGCTGTATCATCAGTGCCACCACCTTGTCCCTGCAGAGCTGTATGATCAGTGCCACCACCTTGTCCCTGTAGAGCTGTATGGTCAGTGCCACCACCTTGTCCCTGTAGAGCTGTATGATCAGTGCCACCACCTTGTCCCCGCAGAGCTGTATGATCAGTGCCACCACCTTGTCCCCGCAGAGCTGTATGATCAGTGCCACCACCTTGTCCTCACAGAGCTGTATGATCAGTGCCACCACCTTGTCCTCACAGAGCTGTATGATCAGTGCCACCACCTTGTCCCTGTAGAGCTGTATCATCAGTGCCACCACCTTGTCCCTGTAGAGCTGTATGATCAGTGCCACCACCTTGTCCCTGCAGAGCTGTATGATCAGTGCCACCACCTTGTCCCCCGCAGAGCTGTATGATCAGTATCACCACCTTGTCCCTGCAGAGCTGTATGATCAGTGCCACCACCTTGTCCCTGCCGAGCTGTATCTTCAGTGCCACCACCTTGTCCCTGCAGAGCTGTATGATCAGATCCACCACCTTGTCCCTGCAGAGCTGTATGATCAGTGCCACCACCTTGTCCCTGCAGAGCTGTATGATCAGTACCACCACCTTGTCCCTGCAGAGCTGTATGATCAGAGCCACCACCTTGTCCCTGTAGAGCTGTATGATCAGTGCCACCACCTTGTCCCCGCAGAGCTGTATGATCAGTGCCACCACCTTGTCCCCGCAGAGCTGTATGATCAGTACCACCACCTTGTCCCTGCAGAGCTGTATGATCAGTGCCACCACCTTGTCCCTGCCGAGCTGTATCTTCAGTGCCACCACCTTGTCCCTGCAGAGCTGTATGATCAGATCCACCACCTTGTCCCTGCAGAGCTGTATGATCAGTGCCACCACCTTGTCCCTGCAGAGCTGTATGATCAGTACCACCACCTTGTCCCTGCAGAGCTGTATGATCAGTGCCACCACCTTGTCCCTGTAGAGCTGTATGATCAGTGCCACCACCTTGTCCCTGCAGAGCTGTATGATCAGTGCCACCACCTTGACCCCGCAGAGCTGTATGATCAGTGCCACCACCTTGTCCCTGCAGAGCTGTATCATCAGTGCCACCACCTTGTCCCTGTAGAGCTGTATCATCAGTGCCACCACCTTGTCCCTGTAGAGCTGTATCTTCAGTGCCACCACCTTATCCCCGCAGAGCTGTATGATCAGTGCCACCACCTTGTCCCCCGCAGAGCTGTATGATCAGTACCACCACCTTGTCCCTGCAGAGCTGTATGGTCAGTGCCACCACCTTGTCCCTGCCGAGCTCTATCTTCAGTGCCACCACCTTGTCCCTGCAGAGCTGTATGATCAGATCCACCACCTTGTCCCTGCAGAGCTGTATGATCAGTTGCCACCACCTTGTCCCTGCAGAGCTGTATGATCAGTGCCACCACCTTGTCCCTGCAGAGCTGTATGATCAGTGCCACCACCTTGTCCCTGCAGAGCTGTATGATCAGTACCACCACCTTGTCCCTGCAGAGCTGTATGATCAGTGCCACCACCTTGTCCCTGTAGAGCTGTATCTTCAGTGCCACCACCTTGTCCCCGCAGAGCTGTATGATCAGTGCCACCACCTTGTCCCTGCAGAGCTGTATGATCAGTACCACCACCTTGTCCCTGCAGAGCTGCATGATCAGTGCCACCACCTTGTCCCTGAAGAGCTGTATCTTCAGTGCCACCACCTTCTCCCCGCAGAGCTGTATGGTCAGTGCCACCACCTTGTACCCTCAGAACTGTATGATCAGTGCCACCACCTTGTCCCCGCAGAGCTGTATGATCAGTGCCACCACCTTGTCCTCACAGAGCTGTATGATCAGTGCCACCACCTTGTCCTCACAGAGCTGTATGATCAGTGCCACCACCTTGTCCCTGTAGAGCTGTATCATCAGTGCCACCACCTTGTCCCTGTAGAGCTGTATGATCAGTGCCACCACCTTGTCCCTGTAGAGCTGTATCATCAGTGCCATCACCTTGTCCCTGTAGAGCTGTATGATCAGTGCCACCACCTTGTCCCCGCAGAGCTGTATGATCAGTGCCACCACCTTGTCCCCGCAGAGCTGTATGATCAGTGCCACCACCTTGTCCTCACAGAGCTGTATGATCAGTGCCACCACCTTGTCCTCACAGAGCTGTATGATCAGTGCCACCACCTTGTCCCTGTAGAGCTGTATCATCAGTGCCACCACCTTGTCCCTGTAGAGCTGTATGATCAGTGCCACCACCTTGTCCCTGCAGAGCTGTATGATCAGTGCCACCACCTTGTCCCCCGCAGAGCTGTATGATCAGTATCACCACCTTGTCCCTGCAGAGCTGTATGATCAGTGCCACCACCTTGTCCCTGCCGAGCTGTATCTTCAGTGCCACCACCTTGTCCCTGCAGAGCTGTATGATCAGATCCACCACCTTGTCCCTGCAGAGCTGTATGATCAGTGCCACCACCTTGTCCCTGCAGAGCTGTATGATCAGTACCACCACCTTGTCCCTGCAGAGCTGTATGATCAGAGCCACCACCTTGTCCCTGTAGAGCTGTATGATCAGTGCCACCACCTTGTCCCCGCAGAGCTGTATGATCAGTGCCACCACCTTGTCCCCGCAGAGCTGTATGATCAGTGGCACCACCTTGTCCCTGCAGAGCTGTATCATCAGTGCCACCACCTTGTCCCTGTAGAGCTGTATCATCAGTGCCACCACCTTGTCCCTGTAGAGCTGTATCTTCAGTGCCACCACCTTATCCCTGCAGAGCTGTATGATCAGTGCCACCACCTTGTCCCCCGCAGAGCTGTATGATCAGTACCACCACCTTGTCCCTGCGGAGCTGTATGGTCAGTGCCACCACCTTGTCCCTGCCGAGCTGTATCTTCAGTGCCACCACCTTGTCCCTGCAGAGCTGTATGATCAGATCCACCACCTTGTCCCTGCAGAGCTGTATGATCAGTTGCCACCACCTTATCCCTGCAGAGCTGTATGATCAGTGCCACCACCTTGTCCCCCGCAGAGCTGTATGATCAGTACCACCACCTTGTCCCTGCAGAGCTGTATGGTCAGTGCCACCACCTTGTCCCTGCCGAGCTGTATCTTCAGTGCCACCACCTTGTCCCTGCAGAGCTGTATGATCAGATCCACCACCTTTTCCCTGCAGAGCTGTATGATCAGTTGCCACCACCTTGTCCCTGCAGAGCTGTATGATCAGTGCCACCACCTTGTCCCTGCAGAGCTGTATGATCAGTACCACCACCTTGTCCCTGCAGAGCTGTATGATCAGTGCCACCACCTTGTCCCTGTAGAGCTGTATCTTCAGTGCCACCACCTTGTCCCCGCAGAGCTGTATGATCAGTGCCACCACCTTGTCCCTGCAGAGCTGTATGATCAGTACCACCACCTTGTCCCTGCAGAGCTGCATGATCAGTGCCACCACCTTGTCCCTGAAGAGCTGTATCTTCAGTGCCACCACCTTCTCCCCGCAGAGCTGTATGGTCAGTGCCACCACCTTGTACCCTCAGAACTGTATGATCAGTGCCACCACCTTGTCCCCGCAGAGCTGTATGATCTGTGCCACCACCTTGTCCTCACAGAGCTGTATGATCAGTGCCACCACCTTGTCCTCACAGAGCTGTATGATCAGTGCCACCACCTTGTCCCTGTAGAGCTGTATCATCAGTGCCACCACCTTGTCCCTGTAGAGCTGTATGATCAGTGCCACCACCTTGTCCCTGTAGAGCTGTATCATCAGTGCCATCACCTTGTCCCTGTAGAGCTGTATGATCAGTGCCACCACCTTGTCCCCGCAGAGCTGTATGATCAGTGCCACCACCTTGTCCCCGCAGAGCTGTATGATCAGTGCCACCACCTTGTCCTCACAGAGCTGTATGATCAGTGCCACCACCTTGTCCTCACAGAGCTGTATGATCAGTGCCACCACCTTGTCCCTGTAGAGCTGTATCATCAGTGCCACCACCTTGTCCCTGTAGAGCTGTATGATCAGTGCCACCACCTTGTCCCTGCAGAGCTGTATGATCAGTGCCACCACCTTGTCCCCCGCAGAGCTGTATGATCAGTATCACCACCTTGTCCCTGCAGAGCTGTATGATCAGTGCCACCACCTTGTCCCTGCCGAGCTGTATCTTCAGTGCCACCACCTTGTCCCTGCAGAGCTGTATGATCAGATCCACCACCTTGTCCCTGCAGAGCTGTATGATCAGTGCCACCACCTTGTCCCTGCAGAGCTGTATGATCAGTACCACCACCTTGTCCCTGCAGAGCTGTATGATCAGAGCCACCACCTTGTCCCTGTAGAGCTGTATGATCAGTGCCACCACCTTGTCCCCGCAGAGCTGTATGATCAGTGCCACCACCTTGTCCCCGCAGAGCTGTATGATCAGTGGCACCACCTTGTCCCTGCAGAGCTGTATCATCAGTGCCACCACCTTGTCCCTGTAGAGCTGTATCATCAGTGCCACCACCTTGTCCCTGTAGAGCTGTATCTTCAGTGCCACCACCTTATCCCTGCAGAGCTGTATGATCAGTGCCACCACCTTGTCCCCCGCAGAGCTGTATGATCAGTACCACCACCTTGTCCCTGCGGAGCTGTATGGTCAGTGCCACCACCTTGTCCCTGCCGAGCTGTATCTTCAGTGCCACCACCTTGTCCCTGCAGAGCTGTATGATCAGATCCACCACCTTGTCCCTGCAGAGCTGTATGATCAGTTGCCACCACCTTATCCCTGCAGAGCTGTATGATCAGTGCCACCACCTTGTCCCCCGCAGAGCTGTATGATCAGTACCACCACCTTGTCCCTGCAGAGCTGTATGGTCAGTGCCACCACCTTGTCCCTGCCGAGCTGTATCTTCAGTGCCACCACCTTGTCCCTGCAGAGCTGTATGATCAGATCCACCACCTTTTCCCTGCAGAGCTGTATGATCAGTTGCCACCACCTTGTCCCTGCAGAGCTGTATGATCAGTGCCACCACCTTGTCCCTGCAGAGCTGTATGATCAGTACCACCACCTTGTCCCTGCAGAGCTGTATGATCAGTGCCACCACCTTGTCCCTGTAGAGCTGTATCTTCAGTGCCACCACCTTGTCCCCGCAGAGCTGTATGATCAGTGCCACCACCTTGTCCCTGCAGAGCTGTATGATCAGTACCACCACCTTGTCCCTGCAGAGCTGCATGATCAGTGCCACCACCTTGTCCCTGAAGAGCTGTATCTTCAGTGCCACCACCTTCTCCCCGCAGAGCTGTATGGTCAGTGCCACCACCTTGTACCCTCAGAACTGTATGATCAGTGCCACCACCTTGTCCCCGCAGAGCTGTATGATCAGTGCCACCACCTTGTCCTCACAGAGCTGTATGATCAGTGCCACCACCTTGTCCTCACAGAGCTGTATGATCAGTGCCACCACCTTGTCCCTGTAGAGCTGTATCATCAGTGCCACCACCTTGTCCCTGTAGAGCTGTATGATCAGTGCCACCACCTTGTCCCTGTAGAGCTGTATCATCAGTGCCATCACCTTGTCCCTGTAGAGCTGTATGATCAGTGCCACCACCTTGTCCCCGCAGAGCTGTATGATCAGTGCCACCACCTTGTCCCCGCAGAGCTGTATGATCAGTGCCACCACCTTGTCCTCACAGAGCTGTATGATCAGTGCCACCACCTTGTCCTCACAGAGCTGTATGATCAGTGCCACCACCTTGTCCCTGTAGAGCTGTATCATCAGTGCCACCACCTTGTCCCTGTAGAGCTGTATGATCAGTGCCACCACCTTGTCCCTGCAGAGCTGTATGATCAGTGCCACCACCTTGTCCCCCGCAGAGCTGTATGATCAGTATCACCACCTTGTCCCTGCAGAGCTGTATGATCAGTGCCACCACCTTGTCCCTGCCGAGCTGTATCTTCAGTGCCACCACCTTGTCCCTGCAGAGCTGTATGATCAGATCCACCACCTTGTCCCTGCAGAGCTGTATGATCAGTGCCACCACCTTGTCCCTGCAGAGCTGTATGATCAGTACCACCACCTTGTCCCTGCAGAGCTGTATGATCAGAGCCACCACCTTGTCCCTGTAGAGCTGTATGATCAGTGCCACCACCTTGTCCCCGCAGAGCTGTATGATCAGTGCCACCACCTTGTCCCCGCAGAGCTGTATGATCAGTGGCACCACCTTGTCCCTGCAGAGCTGTATCATCAGTGCCACCACCTTGTCCCTGTAGAGCTGTATCATCAGTGCCACCACCTTGTCCCTGTAGAGCTGTATCTTCAGTGCCACCACCTTATCCCTGCAGAGCTGTATGATCAGTGCCACCACCTTGTCCCCCGCAGAGCTGTATGATCAGTACCACCATCTTGTCCCTGCGGAGCTGTATGGTCAGTGCCACCACCTTGTCCCTGCCGAGCTGTATCTTCAGTGCCACCACCTTGTCCCTGCAGAGCTGTATGATCAGATCCACCACCTTGTCCCTGCAGAGCTGTATGATCAGTTGCCACCACCTTATCCCTGCAGAGCTGTATGATCAGTGCCACCACCTTGTCCCCCGCAGAGCTGTATGATCAGTACCACCACCTTGTCCCTGCAGAGCTGTATGGTCAGTGCCACCACCTTGTCCCTGCCGAGCTGTATCTTCAGTGCCACCACCTTGTCCCTGCAGAGCTGTATGATCAGATCCACCACCTTTTCCCTGCAGAGCTGTATGATCAGTTGCCACCACCTTGTCCCTGCAGAGCTGTATGATCAGTGCCACCACCTTGTCCCTGCAGAGCTGTATGATCAGTACCACCACCTTGTCCCTGCAGAGCTGTATGATCAGTGCCACCACCTTGTCCCTGTAGAGCTGTATCTTCAGTGCCACCACCTTGTCCCCGCAAAGCTGTATGATCAGTGCCACCACCTTGTCCCTGCAGAGCTGTATGATCAGTACCACCACCTTGTCCCTGCAGAGCTGCATGATCAGTGCCACCACCTTGTCCCTGAAGAGCTGTATCTTCAGTGCCACAACCTTCTCCCCGCAGAGCTGTATGGTCAGTGCCACCACCTTGTACCCTCAGAACTGTATGATCAGTGCCACCACCTTGTCCCCGCAGAGCTGTATGATCAGTGCCACCACTTGTCCTCACAGAGCTGTATGATCAGTGCCACCACCTTGTCCTCACAGAGCTGTATGATCAGTGCCACCCCCTTGTCGCTGTAGAGCTGTATGATCAGTGCCACCACCTTGTTCCCCGCAGAGCTGTATGATCAGTACCACCACCTTGTCCCTGCAGAGCTGTATGGTCAGTGCCACCACCTTGTCCCTGCCGAGCTCTATCTTCAGTGCCACCACCTTGTCCCTGTAGAGCTGTATGATCAGTGCCACCAACTTGTCCCCGCAGAGCTGTATGATCAGTGCCACCACCTTGTCCTCACAGAGCTGTATGATCAGTGCCACCACCTTGTCCCTGTAGAGCTGTATGATCAGTGCCACCACCTTGTCCCTGCACAGCTGTATGATCAGTGCCACCACCTTGTCCCTGCCGAGCTCTATCTTCAGTGCCACCACCTTGTCCCTGCAGAGCTGTATGATCAGATCCACCACCTTGTCCCTGCAGCTGTATGATCAGTTGCCACCACCTTGTCCCTGCAGAGCTGTATGATCAGTGCCACCACCTTGTCCCCGCAGAGCTGTATGATCAGTGCCACCACCTTGTCCCTGCAGAGCTGTATGATCAGTACCACCACCTTTTCCCTGCAGAGCTGCATGATCAGTGCCACCACCTTCTAACCGCAGAGCTGTATGGTCAGTGCCACCACCTTGTACCCTCAGAACTGTATGATCAGTGCCACCACCTTGTCCCCGCAGAGCTGTATGATCAGTGCCACCACCTTGTCCCTGCAGAGCTGTATGATCAGATCCACCACCTTGTCCCTGCAGAGCTGTATGATCAGTGCCACCACCTTGTCCCTGCAGAGCTGTATGATCAGTACCACCACCTTGTCCCTGCAGAGCTGTATGATCAGTGCCACCACCTTGTCCCTGTAGAGCTGTATGATCAGTGCCACCACCTTGTCCCCGCAGAGCTGTATGATCAGTGCCACCACCTTGTCCCCGCAGAGCTGTATGATCAGTGCCACCACCTTGTCCCTGCAGAGCTGTATCATCAGTGCCACCACCTTGTCCCTGTAGAGCTGTATCATCAGTGCCACCACCTTGTCCCTGTAGAGCTGTATCTTCAGTGCCACCACCTTATCCCCGCAGAGCTGTATGATCAGTGCCACCACCTTGTCCCCCGCAGAGCTGTATGATCAGTACCACCACCTTGTCCCTGCAGAGCTGTATGGTCAGTGCCACCACCTTGTCCCTGCCGAGCTCTATCTTCAGTGCCACCACCTTGTCCCTGCAGAGCTGTATGATCAGATCCACCACCTTGTCCCTGCAGAGCTGTATGATCAGTTGCCACCACCTTGTCCCTGCAGAGCTGTATGATCAGTGCCACCACCTTGTCCCTGCAGAGCTGTATGATCAGTGCCACTACCTTCTCCCTGCAGAGCTGTATGATCAGTACCACCACCTTGAGCCTGCAGAGCTGTATGATCAGTGCCACCACCTTGTCCCTGTAGAGCTGTATCTTCAGTGCCACCACCTTGTCCCCGCAGAGCTGTATGATCAGTGCCACCACCTTGTCCCTGCAGAGCTGTATGATCAGTACCACCACCTTGTCCCTGCAGAGCTGCATGATCAGTGCCACCACCTTGTCCCTGAAGAGCTGTATCTTCAGTGCCACCACCTTCTCCCCGCAGAGCTATATGGTCAGTGCCACCACCTTGTACCCTCAGAACTGTATGATCAGTGCCACCACCTTGTCCCCGCAGAGCTGTATGATCAGTGCCACCACCTTGTCCTCACAGAGCTGTATGATCAGTGCCACCACCTTGTCCTCACAGAGCTGTATGATCAGTGCCACCACCTTGTCCCTGTAGAGCTGTATCATCAGTGCCACCACCTTGTCCCTGTAGAGCTGTATGATCAGTGCCACCACCTTGTCCCTGTAGAGCTGTATCATCAGTGCCACCGCCTTGTCCCTGTAGAGCTGTATGATCAGTGCCACCACCTTGTCCCCGCAGAGCTGTATGATCAGTGCCACCACCTTGTCCCCGCAGAGCTGTATGATCAGTGCCACCACCTTGTCCTCACAGAGCTGTATGATCAGTGCCACCACCTTGTCCTCACAGAGCTGTATGATCAGTGCCACCACCTTGTCCCTGTAGAGCTGTATCATCAGTGCCACCACCTTGTCCCTGTAGAGCTGTATGATCAGTGCCACCACCTTGTCCCTGCAGAGCTGTATGATCAGTGCCACCACCTTGTCCCCCGCAGAGCTGTATGATCAGTATCACCACCTTGTCCCTGCAGAGCTGTATGATCAGTGCCACCACCTTGTCCCTGCCGAGCTGTATCTTCAGTGCCACCACCTTGTCCCTGCAGAGCTGTATGATTAGATCCACCACCTTGTCCCTGCAGAGCTGTATGATCAGTGCCACCACCTTGTCCCTGCAGAGCTGTATGATCAGTACCACCACCTTGTCCCTGCAGAGCTGTATGATCAGAGCCACCACCTTGTCCCTGTAGAGCTGTATGATCAGTGCCACCACCTTGTCCCCGCAGAGCTGTATGATCAGTGCCACCACCTTGTCCCCGCAGAGCTGTATGATCAGTGGCACCACCTTGTCCCTGCAGAGCTGTATCATCAGTGCCACCACCTTGTCCCTGTAGAGCTGTATCATCAGTGCCACCACCTTGTCCCTGTAGAGCTGTATCTTCAGTGCCACCACCTTATCCCTGCAGAGCTGTATGATCAGTGCCACCACCTTGTCCCCCGCAGAGCTGTATGATCAGTACCACCACCTTGTCCCTGCAGAGCTGTATGGTCAGTGCCACCACCTTGTCCCTGCTGAGCTGTATCTTCAGTGCCACCACCTTGTCCCTGCAGAGCTGTATGATCAGATCCACCACCTTGTCCCTGCAGAGCTGTATGATCAGTTGCCACCACCTTATCCCCGCAGAGCTGTATGATCAGTGCCACCACCTTGTCCCCCGCAGAGCTGTATGATCAGATCCACCACCTTGTCCCTGCAGAGCTGTATGATCAGTTGCCACCACCTTGTCCCTGCAGAGCTGTATGATCTGTGCCACCACCTTGTCCCCGCAGAGCTGTATGATCAGTACCACCACCTTGTCCCTGCAGAGCTGTATGATCAGTGCCACCACCTTGTCCCTGTAGAGCTGTATCTTCAGTGCCACCACCTTGTCCCCGCAAAGCTGTATGATCAGTGCCACCACCTTGTCCCTGCAGAGCTGTATGATCAGTACCACCACCTTGTCCCTGCAGAGCTGCATGATCAGTGCCACCACCTTGTCCCTGAAGAGCTGTATCTTCAGTGCCACCACCTTCTCCCCGCAGAGCTGTATGGTCAGTGCCACCACCTTGTACCCTCAGAACTGTATGATCAGTGCCACCACCTTGTCCCCGCAGAGCTGTATGATCAGTGCCACCACCTTGTCCTCACAGAGCTGTATGATCAGTGCCACCACCTTGTCCTCACAGAGCTGTATGATCAGTGCCACCCCCTTGTCCCTGTAGAGCTGTATCATCAGTGCCACCACCTTGTCCCTGTAGAGCTGTATGATCAGTGCCACCACCTTGTCCCCGCAGAGCTGTATGATCAGTGCCACCACCTTGTCCCTGCCGAGCTCTATCTTCAGTGCCACCACCTTGTCCCTGCAGAGCTGTATGATCAGATCCACCACCTTGTCCCTGCAGAGCTGTATGATCAGTTGCCACCACCTTGTCCCTGCAGAGCTGTATGATCAGTGCCACCACCTTGTCCCCGCAGAGCTGTATGATCAGTGCCACCACCTTGTCCCTGCAGAGCTGTATGATCAGTACCACCACCTTGTCCCTGCAGAGCTGCATGATCAGTGCCACCACCTTCTCCCCGCAGAGCTGTATGGTCAGTGCCACCACCTTGTACCCTCAGAACTGTATGATCAGTGCCACCACCTTGTCCCCGCAGAGCTGTATGATCAGTGCCACCACCTTGTCCCTGCAGAGCTGTATGATCAGTGCCACCACCTTGTCACCCGCAGAGCTGTATGATCAGTACCACCACCTTGTCCCTGCAGAGCTGTATGATCAGTGCCACCACCTTGTCCCTGCCGAGCTGTATCTTCAGTGCCACCACCTTGTCCCTGTAGAGCTGTATGATCAGTGCCACCACCTTGTCCCCGCAGAGCTGTATGATCAGTGCCACCACCTTGTCCCCGCAGAGCTGTATGATCAGTGCCACCACCTTGTCCCTGCAGAGCTGTATCATCAGTGCCACCACCTTGTCCCTGTAGAGCTGTATCATCAGTGCCACCACCTTGTCCCTGTAGAGCTGTATCTTCAGTGCCACCACCTTATCCCCGCAGAGCTGTATGATCAGTGCCACCACCTTGTCCCCCGCAGAGCTGTATGATCAGTACCACCACCTTGTCCCTGCAGAGCTGTATGGTCAGTGCCACCACCTTGTCCCTGCTGAGCTGTATCTTCAGTGCCACCACCTTGTCCCTGCAGAGCTGTATGATCAGATCCACCACCTTGTCCCTGCAGAGCTGTATGATCAGTTGCCACCACCTTATCCCCGCAGAGCTGTATGATCAGTGCCACCACCTTGTCCCCCGCAGAGCTGTATGATCAGTACCACCACCTTGTCCCTGCAGAGCTGTATGGTCAGTGCCACCACCTTGTCCCTGCCGAGCTGTATCTTCAGTGCCACAACCTTGTCCCTGCAGAGCTGTATGATCAGATCCACCACCTTGTCCCTGCAGAGCTGTATGATCAGTTGCCACCACCTTGTCCCTGCAGAGCTGTATGATCTGTGCCACCACCTTGTCCCTGCAGAGCTGTATGATCAGTACCACCACCTTGTCCCTGCAGAGCTGTATGATCAGTGCCACCACCTTGTCCCTGTAGAGCTGTATCTTCAGTGCCACCACCTTGTCCCCGCAAAGCTGTATGATCAGTGCCACCACCTTGTCCCTGCAGAGCTGTATGATCAGTACCACCACCTTGTCCCTGCAGAGCTGCATGATCAGTGCCACCACCTTGTCCATGAAGAGCTGTATCTTCAGTGCCACCACCTTCTCCCCGCAGAGCTGTATGGTCAGTGCCACCACCTTGTACCCTCAGAACTGTATGATCAGTGCCACCACCTTGTCCCCGCAGAGCTGTATGATCAGTGCCACCACCTTGTCCTCACAGAGCTGTATGATCAGTGCCACCACCTTGTCCTCACAGAGCTGTATGATCAGTGCCACCCCCTTGTCCCTGTAGAGCTGTATCATCAGTGCCACCACCTTGTCCCTGTAGAGCTGTATGATCAGTGCCACCACCTTGTCCCCGCAGAGCTGTATGATCAGTGCCACCACCTTGTCCCTGCCGAGCTCTATCTTCAGTGCCACCACCTTGTCCCTGCAGAGCTGTATGATCAGATCCACCACCTTGTCCCTGCAGAGCTGTATGATCAGTTGCCACCACCTTGTCCCTGCAGAGCTGTATGATCAGTGCCACCACCTTGTCCCCGCAGAGCTGTATGATCAGTGCCACCACCTTGTCCCTGCAGAGCTGTATGATCAGTACCACCACCTTGTCCCTGCAGAGCTGCATGATCAGTGCCACCACCTTCTCCCCGCAGAGCTGTATGGTCAGTGCCACCACCTTGTACCCTCAGAACTGTATGATCAGTGCCACCACCTTGTCCCCGCAGAGCTGTATGATCAGTGCCACCACCTTGTCCCTGCAGAGCTGTATGATCAGTGCCACCACCTTGTCACCCGCAGAGCTGTATGATCAGTACCACCACCTTGTCCCTGCAGAGCTGTATGATCAGTGCCACCACCTTGTCCCTGCCGAGCTGTATCTTCAGTGCCACCACCTTGTCCCTGTAGAGCTGTATGATCAGTGCCACCACCTTGTCCCCGCAGAGCTGTATGATCAGTGCCACCACCTTGTCCCCGCAGAGCTGTATGATCAGTGCCACCACCTTGTCCCTGCAGAGCTGTATCATCAGTGCCACCACCTTGTCCCTGTAGAGCTGTATCATCAGTGCCACCACCTTGTCCCTGTAGAGCTGTATCTTCAGTGCCACCACCTTATCCCCGCAGAGCTGTATGATCAGTGCCACCACCTTGTCCCCCGCAGAGCTGTATGATCAGTACCACCACCTTGTCCCTGCAGAGCTGTATGGTCAGTGCCACCACCTTGTCCCTGCCGAGCTCTATCTTCAGTGCCACCACCTTGTCCCTGCAGAGCTGTATGATCAGATCCACCACCTTGTCCCTGCAGAGCTCTATGATCAGTTGCCACCACCTTGTCCCTGCAGAGCTGTATGATCAGTGCCACCACCTTGTCCCTGCAGAGCTGTATGATCAGTGCCACCACCTTGTCCCTGCAGAGCTGTATGATCAGTACCACCACCTTGTCCCTGCAGAGCTGTATGATCAGTGCCACCACCTTGTCCCTGTAGAGCTGTATCTTCAGTGCCACCACCTTGTCCCCGCAGAGCTGTATGATCAGTGCCACCACCTTGTCCCTGCAGAGCTGTATGATCAGTACCACCACCTTGTCCCTGCAGAGCTGCATGATCAGTGCCACCACCTTGTCCCTGAAGAGCTGTATCTTCAGTGCCACCACCTTCTCCCCGCAGAGCTGTATGGTCAGTGCCACCAGCTTGTACCCTCAGAACTGTATGATCAGTGCCACCACCTTGTCCCCGCAGAGCTGTATGATCAGTGCCACCACCTTGTCCTCACAGAGCTGTATGATCAGTGCCACCACCTTGTCCTCACAGAGCTGTATGATCAGTGCCACCACCTTGTCCCTGTAGAGCTGTATCATCAGTGCCACCACCTTGTCCCTGTAGAGCTGTATGATCAGTGCCACCACCTTGTCCCTGTAGAGCTGTATCATCAGTGCCACCACCTTGTCCCTGTAGAGCTGTATGATCAGTGCCACAACCTTGTCCCCGCAGAGCTGTATGATCAGTGCCACCACCTTGTCCCCGCAGAGCTGTATGATCAGTGCCACCACCTTGTCCTCACAGAGCTGTATGATCAGTGCCACCACATTGTCCTCACAGAGCTGTATGATCAGTGCCACCACCTTGTCCCTGTAGAGCTGTATCATCAGTGCCACCACCTTGTCCCTGTAGAGCTGTATGATCAGTGCCACCACCTTGTCCCTGCAGAGCTGTATGATCAGTGCCACCACCTTGTCCCCCGCAGAGCTGTATGATCAGTACCACCACCTTGTCCCTGCAGAGCTGTATGATCAGTGCCACCACCTTGTCCCTGCCGAGCTGTATCTTCAGTGCCACCACCTTGTCCCTGCAGAGCTGTATGATCAGATCCACCACCTTGTCCCTGCAGAGCTGTATGATCAGTGCCACCACCTTGTCCCTGCAGAGCTGTATGATCAGTACCACCACCTTGTCCCTGCAGAGCTGTATGATCAGAGCCACCACCTTGTCCCTGTAGAGCTGTATGATCAGTGCCACCACCTTGTCCCCGCAGAGCTGTATGATCAGTGCCACCACCTTGTCCCCGCAGAGCTGTATGATCAGTGGCACCACCTTGTCCCTGCAGAGCTGTATCATCAGTGCCACCACCTTGTCCCTGTAGAGCTGTATCATCAGTGCCACCACCTTGTCCCTGTAGAGCTGTATCTTCAGTGCCACCACCTTATCCCTGCAGAGCTGTATGATCAGTGCCACCACCTTGTCCCCCGCAGAGCTGTATGATCAGTACCACCACCTTGTCCCTGCAGAGCTGTATGGTCAGTGCCACCACCTTGTCCCTGCCGAGCTGTATCTTCAGTGCCACCACCTTGTCCCTGCAGAGCTGTATGATCAGATCCACCACCTTGTCCCTGCAGAGCTGTATGATCAGTTGCCACCACCTTATCCCCGCAGAGCTGTATGATCAGTGCCACCACCTTGTCCCCCGCAGAGCTGTATGATCAGTACCACCACCTTGTCCCTGCAGAGCTGTATGGTCAGTGCCACCACCTTGTCCCTGCCGAGCTGTATCTTCAGTGCCACCACCCTGTCCCTGCAGAGCTGTATGATCAGATCCACCACCTTGTCCCTGCAGAGCTGTATGATCAGTGCCACCACCTTGTCCCTGCAGAGCTGTATGATCAGTACCACCACCTTGTCCCTGCAGAGCTGTATGATCAGTGCCACCACCTTGTCCCTGTAGAGCTGTATCTTCAGTGCCACCACCTTGTCCCCGCAGAGCTGTATGATCAGTGCCACCACCTTGTCCCTGCAGAGCTGTATGATCAGTACCACCACCTTGTCCCTGCAGAGCTGCATGATCAGTGCCACCACCTTGTCCCTGAAGAGCTGTATCTTCAGTGCCACCACCTTCTCCCCGCAGAGCTGTATGGTCAGTGCCACCACCTTGTACCCTCAGAACTGTATGATCAGTGCCACCACCTTGTCCCCGCAGAGCTGTATGATCAGTGCCACCACCTTGTCCTCACAGAGCTGTATGATCAGTGCCACCACCTTGTCCTCACAGAGCTGTATGATCAGTGCCACCCCCTTGTCCCTGTAGAGCTGTATCATCAGTGCCACCACCTTGTCCCTGTAGAGCTGTATGATCAGTGCCACCACCTTGTCCCCGCAGAGCTGTATGATCAGTGCCACCACCTTGTCCTTGCCGAGCTCTATCTTCAGTGCCACCACCTTGTCCCTGCAGAGCTGTATGATCAGATCCACCACCTTGTCCCTGCAGAGCTGTATGATCAGTTGCCACCACCTTGTCCCTGCAGAGCTGTATGATCAGTGCCACCACCTTGTCCCCGCAGAGCTGTATGATCAGTGCCACCACCTTGTCCCTGCAGAGCTGTATGATCAGTACCACCACCTTGTCCCTGCAGAGCTGCATGATTAGTGCCACCACCTTCTCCCCGCAGAGCTGTATGGTCAGTGCCACCACCTTGTACCCTCAGAACTGTATGATCAGTGCCACCACCTTGTCCCCGCAGAGCTGTATGATCAGTGCCACCACCTTGTCCCTGCAGAGCTGTATGATCAGTGCCACCACCTTGTCCCCCGCAGAGCTGTATGATCAGTACCACCACCTTGTCCCTGCAGAGCTGTATGATCAGTGCCACCACCTTGTCCCTGCCGAGCTGTATCTTCAGTGCCACCACCTTGTCCCTGCAGAGCTGTATGATCAGATCCACCACCTTGTCCCTGCAGAGCTGTATGATCAGTGCCACCACCTTGTCCCTGCAGAGCTGTATGATCAGTACCACCACCTTGTCCCTGCAGAGCTGTATGATCAGTGCCACCACCTTGTCCCTGTAGAGCTGTATGATCAGTGCCACCACCTTGTCCCCGCACAGCTGTATGATCAGTGCCACCACCTTGTCCCCGCAGAGCTGTATGATCAGTGCCACCACCTTGTCCCTGCAGAGCTGTATCATCAGTGCCACCACCTTGTCCCTGTAGAGCTGTATCTTCAGTGCCACCACCTTATCCCCGCAGAGCTGTATGATCAGTGCCACCACCTTGTCCCCCGCAGAGCTGTATGATCAGTACCACCACCTTGTCCCTGTAGAGCTGTATCTTCAGTGCCACCACCTTATCCCCGCAGAGCTGTATGATCAGTGCCACCACCTTGTCCCCCGCAGAGCTGTATGATCAGTACCACCACCTTGTCCCTGCAGAGCTGTATGGTCAGTGCCACCACCTTGTCCCTGCCGAGCTGTATCTTCAGTGCCACCACCTTGTCCCTGCAGAGCTGTATGATCAGATCCACCACCTTGTCCCTGCAGAGCTGTATGATCAGTTGCCACCACTTTGTCCCTGCAGAGCTGTATGATCAGTGCCAACACCTTGTCCCTGCAGAGCTGTATGATCAGTACCACCACCTTGTCCCTGCAGAGCTGTATGATCAGTGCCACCACCTTGTCCCTGTAAAGCTGTATCTTCAGTGCCACCACCTTGTCCCCGCAGAGCTGTATGATCAGTGCCACCACCTTGTCCCTGCAGAGCTGTATGATCAGTACCACCACCTTGTCCCTGCAGAGCTGCATGATCAGTGCCACCACCTTGTCCCTGAAGAGCTGTATCTTCAGTGCCACCACCTTCTCCCCGCAGAGCTGTATGGTCAGTGCCACCACCTTGTACCCTCAGAACTGTATGATCAGTGCCACCACCTTGTCCCCGCAAAGCTGTATGATCAGTGCCACCACCTTGTCCTCACAGAGCTGTATGATCAGTGCCACCACCTTGTCCTCACAGAGCTGTATGATCAGTGCCACCCCCTTGTCCCTGTAGAGCTGTATCATCAGTGCCACCACCTTGTCCCTGTAGAGCTGTATGATCAGTGCCACCACCTTGTCCCCGCAGAGCTGTATGATCAGTGCCACCACCTTGTCCCTGCCGAGCTCTATCTTCAGTGCCACCACCTTGTGCCTGCAGAGCTGTATGATCAGATCCACCACCTTGTCCCTGCAGAGCTGTATGATCAGTTGCCACCACCTTGTCCCTGCAGAGCTGTATGGTCAGTGCCACCACCTTGTCCCCGCAGAGCTGTATGATCAGTGCCACCACCTTGTCCCTGCAGAGCTGTATGATCAGTACCACCACCTTGTCCCTGCAGAGCTGCATGATCAGTGCCACCACCTTCTCCCCGCAGAGCTGTATGGTCAGTGCCACCACCTTGTACCCTCAGAACTGTAAGATCAGTGCCACCACCTTGTCCCTGCAGAGCTGTATGATCAGTGCCACCACCTTGTCCCTGCAGAGCTGTATGATCAGTGCCACCACCTTGTCCCCCGCAGAGCTGTATGATCAGTACCACCACCTTGTCCCTGCAGAGCTGTATGATCAGTGCCACCACCTTGTCCCTGCCGAACTGTATCTTCAGTGCCACCACCTTGTCCCTGCAGAGCTGTATGATCAGATCCACCACCTTGTCCCTGCAGAGCTGTATGATCAGTGCCACCACCTTGTCCCTGCAGAGCTGTATGATCAGTACCACCACCTTGTCCCTGCAGAGCTGTATGATCAGTGCCACCACCTTGTCCCTGTAGAGCTGTATGATCAGTGCCACCACCTTGTCCCCGCAGAGCTGTATGATCAGTGCCACCACCTTGTCCCCGCAGAGCTGTATGATCAGTGCCACCACCTTGTCCCTGCAGAGCTGTATCATCAGTGCCACCACCTTGTCCCTGTAGAGCTGTATCATCAGTGCCACCACCTTGTCCCTGTAGAGCTGTATCTTCAGTGCCACCACCTTATCCCCGCAGAGCTGTATGATCAGTGCCACCACCTTTTCCCCCGCAGAGCTGTATGATCAGTACCACCACCTTGTCCCTGCAGAGCTGTATGGTCAGTGCCACCACCTTGTCCCTGCCGAGCTCTATCTTCAGTGCCACCACCTTGTCCCTGCAGAGCTGTATGATCAGATCCACCACCTTGTCCCTGCAGAGCTGTATGATCAGTTGCCACCACCTTGTCCTTGCAGAGCTGTATGATCAGTGCCACCACCTTGTCCCTGCAGAGCTGTATGATCAGTGCCACCACCTTGTCCCTGCAGAGCTGTATGATCAGTACCACCACCTTGTCCCTGCATAGCTGTATGATCAGTGCCACCACCTTGTCCCTGTAGAGCTGTATCTTCAGTGCCACCACCTTGTCCCCGCAGAGCTGTATGATCAGTGCCACCACCTTGTCCCTGCAGAGCTGTATGATCAGTACCACCACCTTGTCCCTGCAGAGCTGCATGATCAGTGCCACCACCTTGTCCCTGAAGAGCTGTATCTTCAGTGCCACCACCTTCTCCCCGCAGAGCTGTATGGTCAGTGCCACCACCTTGTACCCTCAGAACTGTATGATCAGTGCCACCACCTTGTCCCCGCAGAGCTGTATGATCAGTGCCACCACCTTGTCCTCACAGAGCTGTATGATCAGTGCCACCACCTTGTCCTCACAGAGCTGTATGATCAGTGCCACCACCTTGTCCCTGTAGAGCTGTATCATCAGTGCCACCACCTTGTCCCTGTAGAGCTGTATGATCAGTGCCACCACCTTGTCCCTGTAGAGCTGTATCATCAGTGCCACCACCTTGTCCCTGTAGAGCTGTATGATCAGTGCCACCACCTTGTCCCCGCAGAGCTGTATGATCAGTGCCACCACCTTGTCCCTGCCGAGCTCTATCTTCAGTGCCACCACCTTGTCCCTGCAGAGCTGTATGATCAGATCCACCACCTTGTCCCTGCAGAGCTGTATGATCAGTTGCCACCACCTTGTCCCCGCAGAGCTGTATGGTCAGTGCCACCACCTTGTACCCTCAGAACTGTATGATCAGTGCCACCACCTTGTCCCCGCAGAGCTGTATGATCAGTGCCACCACCTTGTCCTCACAGAGCTGTATGATCAGTGCCACCACCTTGTCCTCACAGAGCTGTATGATCAGTGCCACCCCCTTGTCCCTGTAGAGCTGTATCATAAGTGCCACCACCTTGTCCCTGTAGAGCTGTATGATCAGTGCCACCACCTTGTCCCCGCAGAGCTGTATGATCAGTGCCACCACCTTGTCCCTGCCGAGCTCTATCTTCAGTGCCACCACCTTGTCCCTGCAGAGCTGTATGATCAGATCCACCACCTTGTCCCTGCAGAGCTGTATGATCAGTTGCCACCACCTTGTCCCTGCAGAGCTGTATGATCAGTGCCACCACCTTGTCCCCGCAGAGCTGTATGATCAGTGCCACCACCTTGTCCCTGCAGAGCTGTATGATCAGTACCACCACCTTGTCCCTGCAGAGCTGCATGATCAGTGCCACCACCTTCTCCCCGCAGAGCTGTATGGTCAGTGCCACCACCTTGTACCCTCAGAACTGTATGATCAGTGCCACCACCTTGTCCCCGCAGAGCTGTATGATCAGTGCCACCACCTTGTCCCTGCAGAGCTGTATGATCAGTGCCACCACCTTGTCCCGCGCAGAGCTGTATGATCAGTACCACCACCTTGTCCCTGCAGAGCTGTATGATCAGTGCCACCACCTTGTCCCTGCCGAACTGTATCTTCAGTGCCACCACCTTGTCCCTGCAGAGCTGTATGATCAGATCCACCACCTTGTCCCTTACGAGCTGTATGATCAGTGCCACCACCTTGTCCCTGCAGAGCTGTATGATCAGTACCACCACCTTGTCCCTGCAGAGCTGTATGATCAGTGCCACCACCTTGTCCCTGTAGAGCTGTATGATCAGTGCCACCACCTTGTCCCCGCAGAGCTGTATGATCAGTGCCACCACCTTGTCCCCGCAGAGCTGTATGATCAGTGCCACCACCTTGTCCCTGCAGAGCTGTATCATCAGTGCCACCACCTTGTCCCTGTAGAGCTGTATCATCAGTGCCACCACCTTGTCCCTGTAGAGCTGTATCTTCAGTGCAACCACCTTATCCCCGCAGAGCTGTATGATCAGTGCCACCACCTTTTCCCCCGCAGAGCTGTATGATCAGTACCACCACCTTGTCCCTGCAGAGCTGTATGGTCAGTGCCACCACCTTGTCCCTGCCGAGCTCTATCTTCAGTGCCACCACCTTGTCCCTGCAGAGCTGTACGATCAGATCCACCACCTTGTCCCTGCAGAGCTGTATGATCAGTTGCCACCACCTTGTCCCTGCAGAGCTGTATGATCAGTGCCACCACCTTGTCCCTGCAGAGCTGTATGATCAGTGCCACCACCTTGTCCCTGCAGAGCTGTATGATCAGTACCACCACCTTGTCCCTGCATAGCTGTTTGATCAGTGCCACCACCTTGTCCCTGTAGAGCTGTATCTTCAGTGCCAACACCTTGTCCCCGCAGAGCTGTATGATCAGTGCCACCACCTTGTCCCTGCAGAGCTGTATGATCAGTACCACCACCTTGTCCCTGCAGAGCTGCATGATCAGTGCCACCACCTTGTCCCTGAAGAGCTGTATCTTCAGTGCCACCACCTTCTCCCCGCAGAGCTGTATGGTCAGTGCCACCACCTTGTACCCTCAGAACTGTATGATCAGTGCCACCACCTTGTCCCCGCAGAGCTGTATGATCAGTGCCACCACCTTGTCCTCACAGAGCTGTATGATCAGTGCCACCACCTTGTCCTCACAGAGCTGTATGATCAGTGCCACCACCTTGTCCCTGTAGAGCTGTATCATCAGTGCCACCACCTTGTCCCTGTAGAGCTGTATGATCAGTGCCACCACCTTGTCCCTGCAGAGCTGTATCATCAGTGCCACCACCTTGTCCCTGTAGAGCTGTATGATCAGTGCCACCACCTTGTCCCCGCAGAGCTGTATGATTAGTGCCACCACCTTGTCCTCACAGAGCTGTATGATCAGTGCCACCACCTTGTCCTCACAGAGCTGTATGATCAGTGCCACCACCTTGTCCCTGTAGAGCTGTATCATCAGTGCCACCACCTTGTCCCTGTAGAGCTGTATGATCAGTGCCACCACCTTGTCCCCGCAGAGCTGTATGATCAGTGCCACCACCTTGTCCCCGCAGAGCTGTATGATCAGTGCCACCACCTTGTCCTCACAGAGCTGTATGATCAGTGCCACCACCTTGTCCTCACAGAGCTGTATGATCAGTGCCACCACCTTCTCCCTGTAGAGCTGTATGATCAGTGCCACCACCTTGTCCCTGTAGAGCTGTATGATCAGTGCCACCACCTTGTCCCTGCAGAGCTGTATGATCAGTGCCACCACCTTGTTCCCCGCAGAGCTGTATGATCAGTACCACCACTTTGTCCCTGCAGAGCTGTATGATCAGTGCCACCACCTTGTCCCTGCCGAGCTGTATCTTCAGTGCCACCACCTTGTCCCTGCAGAGCTGTATGATCAGATCCACCACCTTGTCCCTGCAGAGCTGTATGATCAGTGCCACCACCTTGTCCCTGCAGAGCTGTATGATCAGTACCACCACCTTGTCCCTGCAGAGCTGTATGATCAGTGCCACCACCTTGTCCCTGTAGAGCTGTATGATCAGTGCCACCACCTTGTCCCCGCAGAGCTGTATGATCAGTGCCACCACCTTGTCCCCGCAGAGCTGTATGTTCAGTCCCACCACCTTGTCCCTGCAGAGCTGTATCATCAGTGCCACCACCTTGTCACTGTAGAGCTGTATCATCAGTGCCACCACCTTGTCCCTGTAGAGCTGTATCTTCAGTGCCACCACCTTATCCCCGCAGAGCTGTATGATCAGTGCCACCTTGTCCCCCGCAGAGCTGTATGATCAGTACCACCACCTTGTCCCTGCAGAGCTGTATGGTCAGTGCCACCACCTTGTCCCTGCCGAGCTGTATCTTCAGTGCCACCACCTTGTCCCTGCAGAGCTGTATGATCAGATCCACCACCTTGTCCCTGCAGAGCTGTATGATCAGTTGCCACCACCTTGTCCCTGCAGAGCTGTATGATCAGTGCCACCACCTTGTCCCTGCAGAGCTGTATGATCAGTACCACCACCTTGTCCCTGCAGAGCTGTATGATCAGTGCCACCACCTTGTCCCTGTAGAGCTGTATCTTCAGTGCCACCACCTTGTCCCCGCAGAGCTGTATGATCAGTGCCACCACCTTGTCCCTGTACAGCTGTATCTTCAGTGCCACCACCTTGTCCCCGCAGAGCTGTATGATCAGTACCACCACCTTGTCTCTGCAGAGCTGCATGATCAGTGCCACCACCTTGTCCCTGAAGAGCTGTATCTTCAGTGCCACCACCTTCTCCCCGCAGAGCTGTATGGTCAGTGCCACCACCTTGTACCCTCAGAACTGTATGATCAGTGCCACCACCTTGTCCCCGCAGAGCTGTATGATCAGTGCCACCACCTTGTTCTCACAGAGCTGTATGATCAGTGCAACCACCTTGTCCTCACAGAGCTGTATGATCAGTGCCACCACCTTGTCCCTGTAGAGCTGTATCATCAGTGCCACCACCTTGTCCCTGTAGAGCTGTATGATCAGTGCCACCACCTTGTCCCCGCAGAGCTGTATGATCAGTGCCACCACCTTGTCCCCGCAGAGCTGTATGATCAGTGCCACCACCTTGTCCTCACAGAGCTGTATGATCAGTGCCACCACCTTGTCCTCACAGAGCTGTATGATCAGTGCCACCACCTTGTCCCTGTAGAGCTGTATCATCAGTGCCACCACCTTGTCCCTGTAGAGCTGTATGATCAGTGCCACCACCTTGTCCCTGCAGAGCTGTATGATCAGTGCCACCACCTTGTCCCTGCAGAGCTGTATCATCAGTGCCACCACCTTGTCCCTGCAGAGCTGTATGATCAGTACCACCACCTTGTCCCTGCAGAGCTGCATGATCAGTGCCACCACCTTGTCCCCAAAGAGCTGTATCTTCAGTGCCACCACCTTCTCCCCGCAGAGCTGTATGGTCAGTGCCACCACCTTGTACCCTCAGAACTGTATGATCATTGCCACCACCTTGTCCCCGCAGAGCTGTATGATCAGTGCCACCACCTTGTCCCCGCAGAGCTCTATGATCAGTGCCACCACCTTGTCCCCGCAGAGCTGTATGATCAGTGCCACCACCTTGTCCCCGCAGAGCTGTATGATCAGTGCCACCACCTTCTCCACGCAGAGCTGTATGATCAGATCCACCACCTTGTCCCCGCAGAGCTGTATGATCAGTGCCACCACCTTGTCCCCGCAGAGCTGTATGATCAGTGCCACCACCTTGTCCCCGCAGAGCTGTATTCTATTGCTGTCCCTACATAGATAATTGAGCTGCTAATAATCCTGTCTGGATTCCTGCCTCAGTGTCAGGATAGAGGGGAGGGGACAACAAGGGGGGGGGCGGCTAATCGATGATTGGTCTAACACACCAGTTGTTTATTGGTCTCTTTTTTTCATGAATGAACCAATGGGGTGCAGGGGGCGTGTTTCCCGTAGACCAATGAGGACGCGCAGACGAGCATAAATACCCTGCTCCAGCCGCTCCGCTCATCACATCTGTACTCGTGTATGCAGCGCTATGGCCAGAACCAAGCAGACCGCCCGTAAATCCACCGGAGGGAAAGCTCCCCGCAAGCAGCTGGCCACTAAGGCTGCCAGGAAGAGCGTTCCTGCCACTGGCGGAGTGAAGAAGCCGCATCGCTACCGGCAAGGAACAGTCGCTCTCCGGGAGATCCGCCGCTACCAGAAGTCCACCGAGCTGCTGATCCGTAAGCTTCCCTTCCAGCGCCTGGTGAGGGAGATCGCCCAGGACTTCAAGACCGATCTGCGCTTCCAGAGCTCGGCGGTGATGGCGCTGCAGGAGGCCAGCGAGGCTTATCTGGTGGGGCTGTTCGAAGACACCAACCTGTGCGCCATCCACGCCAAGAGGGTCACCATCATGCCCAAAGACATCCAGCTGGCCCGCAGGATCCGCGGGGAGAGAGCTTAAATCTGCCGGGCACCGAGGACAACACAAAGGCTCTTTTCAGAGCCACCAAAAGAGCCACCAAATCCTCCCGCAAACGAGCTGATTCCTGCACTGATTCTGCGCTTATTCTCTTCACAAATCGCAGAGAAGTCACTAATGGATCATTGTGGCAGTTCGCGATCTTAGTGCAGGACTGAGCACCTGTAATGTTTCTCCGTATCCGGAGCGCAGTCATTATTAATAAAGTTACCGCACTGATTACTTTTACTACATTTAATACTGATCCAATCATCCGGGATAATCTTGTGTCCATGTGGATAATAGAGAACGAGGACTCCACACATCACAGATACCGGGAGGTGAAGGATGAGATCCCGCAGTGATTTCCTCTGAGATGCGCGGTGTTGTGGGGGTGGTGGATGATCAGGAGTGCGGATCCGCTGAGACTCCAGAATATCTGATCTGTGGAATAATCAGCGCTATATGGAGGTATACAGCACTTCATTGATGGTATACTCTAAAATATGAACGTGTACACTGAATTATAGGGGCATATACAATACTATAAAGGGGTTACAGCACTGTGTATGTGTGACACCCCAGGGGTCTGGTTGCCACAGTGATAGAGATATTATGTCTGAGAGCAGGTGGGAGGTCCTTTGGTCAGGGATCCTGTGCATGCCACACCTCCTGCCCAGTCTTGGGAGGGGAAGAACTTCCCCTATATAAACCCGGGGCTGAAGCAGGGTTAGCAGTCAAGGAGAGTAGAGACAAGAAACAGCAGAAGCAATACTACTACGAGTCAGGGGCTGGCAGCTGCAGAGCTCGCCCTGACTGAGAAGCTTTCTTACCGGACCCGGCGTCCGAGGCTGTGGGGACTAACTCTTACCCAGCAGCAGAAGCCGACCGGCAGGGGATTTCAGGTCCTCCGGCCCAGAAACCCGAAGGCACGGTCACACGCGTGGGACCAGCACCGCCATCGTGGAGCGGAAGCCATTAGAAGGCCCCGAGTCACCGGCCATACGGGTGAGCACCACACGGTACACTCAGGGACGTGGGCTACTTATATCCGCTTCTAGCAAGGTAGCCAGAAGAGTACAGTCAGTTTGGGAGGCCTACAACTCCGCCTGGCCAGGGGAGATCCCATCTGCTCAAGGACTGACCAGGCCCCGTTCACTAGCAAGTACTCCGGGAGGGTCTATCGTTGTTACCAGTAAAGACCCTGAATTACACCGCACCGTCTCTGAGTGGTTCCTGCTACCCCCATCATCCACATCTGCTGCCCTGAGGCCATACCCCTCCCGTTGGGGGTTATACCATCTACGCTGCACCATCCATCCACCGGCCTCAGCGGACTGTCCTGCAGCGGCAGCTCCATAGCTGCATTCAACGGGTGGCGTAGTCGTCCTACATATACCGCTGTTACATCGCCGCTCAGTTTGACTCCCTGGGCACGGACCGGGTCACCGCCACGAGACTACAACCCTCAAGAGATCCGGCTCCGGGTAAGCTCCCGCGTGCGCAACGCAGCGCGACACAGGCCCAGGGGCGCGTCAACTTTGGCGTAGTCGGCAGGATTTCGTGCCCGCAACCACCGGGTACTGCGTGCCTGAAAAAGAGACTTTTCAAACTTACCTGTGGTGAAGATTCCCGCCATCCGGCGCCATCTTCAGCCTTCTTCCCGCCATCGGTGAAGTTTCCCGCCATCCGGCGCCATCTTCTGCCTTCTTCCCGCCATCCGTGGAGTTTTCCCGCCATTGGACGCCATCTTGAGGACGCCGCGCGGGAAGAAGAGGGGCGTGGACTCCGAAAGCGCGCGAGAACTGAAGCCCCGCCTCACGTCCGGACGTTGCGTAAGGTCCTGGAAGGAGCCCAGCAGACGCCGACGTCACAGGAGCACGACGGAAGGTCCTCAACCCTGACGATCCACTGCGGAGCCGCGGCCTACGGAAGAGGATCATCGCAAGGTAGGCCACGGTCTACTAGGGGGGAGGAAGATGTCGGATACGGAGGAGAGCTTCACTGCCTCAACCCCCGCCAGCGCTACCGCTGCTGCAGTTATGCCCTTCACCATGCCCTATATCCCGGGAGCAGCTTGGCTACCCCAGTACTCAGGGGAGTCACATACCCTGCATGACTTTAGAGAAAAGCTGGATAGCCTCTTCCAGGTGTACCCCCTCACAGAAGAGCAAAAAGTGAGCATCCTGGTGGCCCAACTAACCGGGGCAGCCAAAAGGGAAGTAAAATCCTGGCCACCTGGGAGGAAGACTGTCGCAGGGATACTAACCCGGCTGAAGGACACCTTTGATACCCGCACCTCAGCCGAGATTAAGCTTAGATTCTACGGGTGCAAGCAGCGAGCGCATGAGAGTATAAGGGACTATGCACTAAACCTACAAGAGGCCCTGAGGGCCATTAAGCAGACCGACCCTGATGGAGTGGGAAACGAGGACAGGCTGTTGACCGAACAGTTTATAGAGGGACTGTATTGTAATACCCACCGAACCCAGTTGCGGGCAATGGCCTTACAGGATCCCCATTTGGGCTTTGCACAGTTCAAGGACAGAGCCATCCGGGTGCTCCGAGAACCGGCACCGGGTGGCGTTGTGACCCACAAGCGCCCTGCTATCACTTACCACCAGGAGGCGGCGCCCTTGTCGGCAGGGCCTGTGGGAGCTGATGCGCAGGCTTTGGACAATGACCCGGCTCCAGACCTACACCATCAGGTCCAAGAGCTAGCTAAGAGCGTTGCTGCGCTAACCCGAACTGTGCAGTCTTTACAGGCTTCCACCCCAGGGAAGATCCAGCTGGCATCCGGACCGGAGGACATCCCGTGGCGTCGACCAAGGAGGACCCCACCGGCCAGAGGAAGACCCAGTGACCGATACAGCGAGGACGGACGACCCATCTGCCGCCGCTGCAATCAACCTGGACATATGGCAAGGTACTGTTCTTTAAACGGGCACAACCTGGGGTAGAGGGCCAACCCCCAGGAAAAAGATCACCAGGCCCATCGAACTGGCGCGACAGATATGTGGGAGGACGTCCAGTCTTGCCTGTGGTACTGGATGGCATTCCTATGAGTGCCCTACTGGACACCGTGTCACAGGTCACCACCATCCCGTACGTGCTCTTTAAGCAGTACTGGAATGACTCGGATATTACCCGCTACCCTGACGACGACTTGAGTATCATCGCCAGCAATGGCCAGCCCGTGCCACAGATCGGATTTAAAGAGGTGACCATCAAAATCGGTAGAGTCGAACTGGCAGCACAGGGACTGATCATTGTAGATATTGACAAACATGAGAGTCACCCAAAAATAACTCTAGGAACTAATGTAATTGAAAATTGTCTTGCAGAGGTGATTTTCCTTTTACAGCAGGTTGCCAAGAACGCCAGCTCCGGCGAGCAGCGGGTGCTCCAGAAAGAGATCCGGGCACTGATGCGACGGCAACAGGTGGAACTCTCCGGCGGTGAGATTGGTAGCGTAAGAATGTGTGACCCTTTTCCTATTGCCATGCCCCCAAAAAGTGAAATGATGATTTGGTGCCGGGCAGCTATTGGTCTGAGAGGTAGAGATTACCAGGCAATGGTAGAACCAGTTTACTCAGACAGTAGGCCCACCATTTTGACAGCACGGGGGGTGGTCAATGTACGCCATGGGAGGGTGCCCGTTCGCATAATCAATATCGGGGAGAGGGAAGTGTACCTGCCCCGGTATGCCACGCTAGCCAAATTATATACCATTAACCAAAATGCTATACAATCTGTGCAACCCTTGCCTCCATCTCACCCGGAGGAAGGTAACGGCTCTAAGAAAACAAAGGAGGACTGGTGTCAGCAACTACATTTGGGTACTGACTCCACTCCCTCACATCAGAAACAGGGAGTCTATCGGGTGGTTCAAGAGTACGAGAGAGTGTTTAGTAAACACCCGTTAGACTTCGGGCGAGTCAAGGGGGTAGAACACCACATCCCCACGGGAGACCATCCTCCCATAAAAGAGCGGTATCGACCCGTACCCCCTGCACACTACCAACACGCCAAGGGGATGCTTAGAGACATGAAGGAGGCTGGGGTGATCAGGGATAGCTGTAGCCCCTGGGCAGCTCCACTAGTCTTAGTCCGAAAGAAAGACAACACCATGAGGATGTGTGTAGATTACCGGAAAATCAATCGTATCACACACAAGGATGCGTACCCCTTACCAAGGATAGAGGAGTCATTGGCTGCTTTAAGATCTGCTAACTTCTTCTCTACCTTGGATCTCACTAGCGGGTACTGGCAGGTTCCTGTAGCAGAGGCGGACCGGGAGAAGACCGCATTCACCACCCCGATGGGACTTAGCGAGTTCACCTGCATGCCGTTCGGACTCTGCAACGCACCGGGAACCTTCCAACGACTAATGGAGTGTTGTCTGGGCCACAGAAACTTCGAGACGGTCCTGTTGTACCTGGACGATGTCATCGTATATTCCAAGACGTATGAGGACCACCTGAAACACCTGGCGGAAGTGTTCGAAGCTCTGGCAAGTTACGGCCTAAAGGTGAAACCCTCCAAGTGTCATCTCCTGAAACCAAAGGTGCAGTACCTGGGACACGTGGTGAGCGCTGACGGAGTGGCTCCCGACCCTGATAAGATCACCGCAATTAAGGAATGGCCAAGCCCCTCCAGCGTAAAAGAAGTGCGGCAGTTCCTCGGGTTGGTAGGCTACTACCGAAGGTTTATTCCCGGTTTCACCAAAAAGGCAGCACCTATGCAGGACCTCCTGATAGGCCAGTCCCGGAAGGCCAAGAACCAGAAGCCGCCCTTCAAATGGGAGGAGCTGGAAGAAGAGTCCTTCCGCCAGCTGAAGATGGCCCTCACGGGGGACGAAATCCTGGCGTACCCGGATTATAGCCAGCCCTTTATCCTCTACACCGACGCCAGTAACATCGGGCTAGGAGCCGTACTGTCCCAGATCCAGCAGGGGAAGGAACGAGTAATCGCCTACGCCAGCCGAAAACTGCGACCCACCGAAAGGAACCCCGAGAATTACAGCTCATTTAAGCTAGAGTTCCTGGCCGTAGTATGGGCAGTCACCGAGCGCTTTAAGCATTACCTCGCTTCTTCCCGGTTCACCGTGTACACGGATAACAACCCGTTGACACACCTGGACACGGCAAGACTCGGTGCCCTGGAGCAGAGGTGGATGGCCCGTCTGTCCAACTACGAGTTCACAATCAAATACCGGGCAGGACGCTCCAATACCAACGCGGACGCCCTGTCCAGGATGCCCAACCTGCCGGACGGAGGAGAAGATCCGGAGGGACTGGAAGAAGTTGAACTCCCTGCGTTCCACCGTCATGGGACTATTCAGTATTCCCACCAGGTAAGGAGTAAGCAGACTGCTACGTTGAACCCCTTACCCCACTACAACTGGGCGGAAACGCAAGACAGCGACCCTGCCGTCCGACTGGTGAAGGAGATGCTGACTCGGCCGGAGGCTCGCCTTGAACCAGACGCTCCGGAGGAAGCCAAACAACTATGGGCAGAGAAGAGTCGACTGTTCCTTTACAAAGGGAAGTTGTGCCGCAGAATGGTTAACTCCCGGACGCATGAATTACTCTGGCAAGTAGTGGTGCCACGAAGGGACGCAGCCATGGTGATGGAGGCATACCACGACGGAGCTGGACACTTCGGGTGGAAGAAGCTGGAGTTCCTGCTGCGCGAGCGGTTCCACTGGGTAGGCATGAGGGGAACCATTGAGAAGTGGTGCAGAGACTGTGGCCCGTGCAACCTGAGAAGGAAGGACCGTGCCAGCCAGAAGACTCCCCTGCAGTCCATCGTCACCCGGCAACCGTTGGAACTGGTAGCCTTGGATCATGTAAAACTGACCCCAAGCAGAAGTGGCTACGTCTACGCGTTAACCATCGTGGATCATTACTCCCGGTTTCTGGTTGTCGTCCCCGTCAAGGACTTAACGGCTCAAACAGCAGCTAGAGCCTTCCAGCAGCACTTTTGCCGTCCACACGGGTACCCGGACCAAGTGCTGACGGACCAGGGACCTGCCTTTGAAGCGGAGGTCTTCCAGGAATTCTGCAATCTGTATGGCTGCCGGAAGATAAGGACGACACCCTACCATCCGCAAACTAATGGACTTTGTGAGAAAATGAACCAGGTGGTAATGGATCTTCTAAAAACGTTGCCCCTGGAAGAACGCAGTCTGTGGCCTGAGAAGTTGCCCGATCTGGTGGACCTATACAACCACATCCCGGTAGGTTCCACCAACTGTACCCCGGCTTACCTAATGAGGGCAAGACCTGGTAAGTTACCTGTTGACCTGGAAATGGGAGTCCTGACACCCGAGGACACTTCACCAGAAACAGACTGGGACACAGAGAGGCAGCAGCAGTACCGGAGAGTACAGGAGAGCGTGGAGCGAAGTCTCTGTCAGGCTAGGGAAAGACAAGAGAAAACTTACAACCAGTATGCTCCCGCTGTTCCCCTGGTACCCGGAGAGCAGGTCTTGAAGAGGAAGAGACGGCTCCACAAGTTGGATGACCAGTGGGAGAAGGACCCGTACACCGTACTGCCCTCAAGCCACGAGAACCCGAAGGTTTGTACCATCAGTAAAGACGGAGGGGAAACCACCGCCATTGTATCCCGGGACCACCTGAAGAAGTGTCCCGAACAACTGAGGAACCCTGAAGAGGAAGACCATCGACCCGTAGAGGAAAGGGAAGATATGGTTAGTACTGTGCTCGGGGACTTCCCTCGGTCTTGGACTCAAGTCAATGGTGCAGTTGTGGTACCCGTACTCACCTTCCTCCAACCAGCATCCCAAGCACCTACGGAGCAACAGGTAGAGCTGGAAGAACAGCCGGTCCAGGAGGCAGAAGACTCCACACAAGCAGAACAGGAGGATCAACCCTCTGCTTATAGTGAGCCTGCCGTACCCCTAGTGAGACAAAGAGCCGGTAGACAGCTGCCCAGTTTACCCTTGACAGCTCCTACACCCTGTAGTTCAGGGCCAGACAGTCAGCTCCGTAGGGCCACTAGAGGCCAGTTACCCGCACGCTGGAGGATTTGAAGTGTATAAATTGTTTTATTTATGTTTATCTGTGTATTGTTGCTTGTGTATAATTTTGTGTTTCCAGTTATTTTTAGGAATCCTTGGTGGATTTACCGGGAATCCTTGTACATAGTTGGAGCGTAACCCAGGATGGACTAGAGACTGTTAAGGACTCGGGGTAGGACAGACCCCTACCTGGTTACGTCTCCCTGTTTTGGTGAAATGGACACCTTGCTTTCTTCAAAGACTGCACCCGGTTACGGACATGCCGTGACCACCTTTATGTGTTTCTTATTGTATTGTTATTGTTATATCTTGTTATGTTTTTCTAAAATATGTTTAGTCCCGGAGTACTAAATTTCACTAGGGGGGAATGTGACACCCCAGGGGTCTGGTTGCCACAGTGATAGAGATATTATGTCTGAGAGCAGGTGGGAGGTCCTTTGGTCAGGGATCCTGTGCATGCCACACCTCCTGCCCAGTCTTGGGAGGGGAAGAACTTCCCCTATATAAACCCGGGGCTGAAGCAGGGTTAGCAGTCAAGGAGAGTAGAGACAAGAAACAGCAGAAGCAATACTACTACGAGTCAGGGGCTGGCAGCTGCAGAGCTCGCCCTGACTGAGAAGCTTTCTTACCGGACCCGGCGTCCGAGGCTGTGGGGACTAACTCTTACCCAGCAGCAGAAGCCGACCGGCAGGGGATTTCAGGTCCTCCGGCCCAGAAACCCGAAGGCACGGTCACACGCGTGGGACCAGCACCGCCATCGTGGAGCGGAAGCCATTAGAAGGCCCCGAGTCACCGGCCATACGGGTGAGCACCACACGGTACACTCAGGGACGTGGGCTACTTATATCCGCTTCTAGCAAGGTAGCCAGAAGAGTACAGTCAGTTTGGGAGGCCTACAACTCCGCCTGGCCAGGGGAGATCCCATCTGCTCAAGGACTGACCAGGCCCCGTTCACTAGCAAGTACTCCGGGAGGGTCTATCGTTGTTACCAGTAAAGACCCTGAATTACACCGCACCGTCTCTGAGTGGTTCCTGCTACCCCCATCATCCACATCTGCTGCCCTGAGGCCATACCCCTCCCGTTGGGGGTTATACCATCTACGCTGCACCATCCATCCACCGGCCTCAGCGGACTGTCCTGCAGCGGCAGCTCCATAGCTGCATTCAACGGGTGGCGTAGTCGTCCTACATATACCGCTGTTACATCGCCGCTCAGTTTGACTCCCTGGGCACGGACCGGGTCACCGCCACGAGACTACAACCCTCAAGAGATCCGGCTCCGGGTAAGCTCCCGCGTGCGCAACGCAGCGCGACACAGGCCCAGGGGCGCGTCATATGTGTTTATATATATATATATAATTTACATCACCATCTGGAGATTATACAGCGCTATTTTCTTTTTAGCACTTTTTGTGACGCATATAGCGCTATATGGGGGTTCACATTAATATATGTTGTATATACAGCACTATATTGAGGTATTCAGCACTATATGGGTGTAGAGAGAACTATTTTGTAGGATACATTACTATATGGAGGTGTTTCGTTCTATATGGAAGGTATATGGCAGTATGAGGGGAATACCGCATTATATGGGAGTATACAGCAGTATATAGAGATTTACATGTATACAGCACTTCACAGGGTTTACAGCACCAGCTGGAGATAATGCTGCACTATATGGGGTATAATATGTCTATATGGAGGTGTACTGTGCTACCTGAATAATATGCGGCAGAATCATTTTTCTGTAAACAGCAGTATATAGGGGTGTACTGCACTATATAGATGACATATAGCATTATATGGGGGTAAACAGAACTATTTGGGTGTACACAGCACTCTGATCTTTCCTTCACACCACATATCCAAGCTCTTTCCACTTCCTGCCGACTCCAACTCAAAAATATCTCCCGGATCCGCACATTCCTCAACCACGAATCTGCAAATACACTAGTGCATGCCCTCATCATCTCCCGCCTCGACTACTGCAACCTCCTGCTCTGTGGCCTCCCCTCTAACATTCTCGCACCCCTCCAATCCATCCTAAACTCTGCTGCCCGACTAATCGACCTGTCCCCCCGCTATTCCCCAGCCTCTCCTCTCTGTCAATCCCTTCACTGGCTCCTCATTACCCAGAGACTCCAGTTCAAAACCCTAACCATGACATACAAAGCCATTCACAACCTGTCTCCTCCATATATCTCTGACCTAGTCTCCCGGTACTTACCTACACGCAGCCTCCGATCCTCACAAGATCTCCTGCACTACTCCCCTCTTATCTCCTCCTCCCACAATCGTATACAAGGTTTCTCCCGTGCTTCCCACCTACTCTGGAACTCTCTACCCCAACGTATCAGACTCTCGCCTTCCGTGGAAACCTTCAAAAGGAACCTGAAGACCCTCCTCTTCCGACAAGCCTACAACCTGCTGTAACCACCGCTCCACCATACCGCACCACGACCAGCTCTACCCTCACCTCCTGTATCCTCACCCATCCCCTGTAGACTGTGAGCCCTCGCGGGCAGGGTCCTCGCTCCACCATACCGCGGCACGACCAGTTCTACCCTCATCTACTGTATCCTCACCCATCCCTTGTAGACTGTGAGCCCTCGCGGGCAGGGTCCTCGCTCCACCATACCGCTGCACGACCAGCTCTACCCTCACCTACTGTATCCTCACCCATCCCTTGTAGATTGTGAGCCCTCGCGGGCAGGGTCCTCGCTCCTCCTGTACCAGACGCTAACTTGTTTTGTTAAGATTATGTAAATGTTTTTGCTATGTATATCCCTATCACATGTAAAGCGCCATGGAATAAATGGCGCTATAATAATAAATAATAATAATACGGCGCATCACACAGTGTCTATAGCGCTCTATGGAGATATACAGCCAATGGAAACAAGACTTACGAAGACACCAGTGGGCGGAGCTTCTTTTCATTGGTTACATGACTTTATCCCCCAGTAGCACAGCGATCTGACAGCAGCGCTCATTTGCAAGGCCGGGCTATATATTCCTCCGCTCTGGGAGGAGCAGGATCATTGTTCTTCTCACTTGTGATGAGACCTGTCGCTTCTCATCATGCCTGATCCCGCCAAGTCTGCGCCAGCGCCCAAGAAGGGCTCCAAGAAAGCCGTGACCAAGACCCAGAAGAAGGACGGCAAGAAGCGGAGGAAGAGTAGGGAAGGAGAGCTACGCCATCTACATTGCCAGATAAAGTTGTACAATGTTAAAATGACATTTCCTGATGAATGCGTTTGTCGTAAAAAAAAAAAAAGTAGGATCTTTGTTTTTCATACTAAAGAGTCGCCAATTTAACAACAATCTAATCACATTGTTCAGCTCCTGCACCTCCTCCTCCATCTCCGAAATGGCCACATCAGTCACAAGCTGACAGCACTGCAGCACTGCCTTGGCCAAGCGGCAACAGACTGTGCTGAAGATAACATGCTTAATGCTTAGGCGACAAACCGCCAGCGCTGCAGAGTTGTTGAAAGCTGTAACACAGCAGCCTGATCTGTGGCTCTCACCGCTGAACATACAGCCAGGCATGGTCGTGTGTGACAATGGGCGGAACCTGGTGATGGAGAAATGACAGCCGGGGTAGATATGGTTTCCCTCTATACCAGTCCTTTCACCGAGCTAAAGAATATGGCTGTGGTGAAATACAACTCCCACTGAGAAGCTGTTTCAGATTGAAAACAATTGTGCCCACCAGAGGATTTGATTCTGAGGGCTCACCTTTCTCCCCCGCTCAAGAGCCCCATAGCAGCTGTAAAGTTAGCGCTATCATGAACTCTCCTGAGGTAGAAGCCAAGGGACTCCAGAGGATTCTCTGGTGGGACCGTCCAACCCTGCCGAGAAGCAGTACTGGCTAAGAAAAGTGTGGGGGAGGGTTCCCAGACACTCTATGGCTGCTTTTTTAATGTTTATCGGCCATTCTTATGCATGTTATTTCTCAAACCACATTGCAGATCAGGCCATTGTCCAACTCTGTAGTCATGAAATTAAATGCTCACAGAAAGATGTGTGTGTGTCAAAGCACCACCGACAAGTGAGAGCTGATTTTGGACGGGCTGCCATTGCTTCTGAAACATTAGGGGACTTCCTGGGAGAAATGACATGCAGGGTAGATAGGGTTTCCCTCTATGCCAGTCCTTTCACCGAGCTAAATACAACTGTCAGCAAAAAAAGCTGTGGACTGGCTCCGCACCGTCCCTGGCCACATTCACCTGTCCACGTGTTTGTGGTTAGGCGGTCCTTCCCAGTAAGTGCACTGGGGAGGGCACGGGTAATGTTGTGGGACCCGTGCTTGTGGAAGGCGGAGAGAAATAGTGGCGGCTAGGGACCGAGTATGGACACTCGGTCGCCATCGCCATAAGATTGTGGACAGCTTCTGCATCCTCGAGCCTAGAAGGCCACATTTAAAGTGCAACCAGCTGTCAAAAATTTGGCAGTACGGTATTGCAGCCTGTAGGTGGCTGGCTGTATACTTGCGCTTGCATTCCAAGGAATGGGGTAGGGACAACTGAACGCTGCAGTGGGACAAGGACGTGGATGGTGATTGCTTCAAGTCTGCAACGACAGGTGCATGGCGGGAGGCATCTTTGCATGCCCCATGGATCACTTATGATGGGCACACTTTTAGGCAGTGACTTGGGAGTCAGAAATGCTTCCAGAGGTCTTCCCCATGCTGTTCCGATGTCTTTTCAGCACTGTATGCATGTGTCTGAAGATGTGTCACACACCACATGGCCAGATAAGATTGTAAAATGTTAAAATGACATTTCCCGGTAAATGCATTTGTCTTGGTTGAAAGCAATGCAAAAGTGCAAAAACGCATCAAAACTGCTACATGTGAACATAGCCCAAGGTGTGGAGGAGTATTTTTGGTTTTGGCTATTTATTTTGCCTTATATATGTCATTACTCTGTAAAGGATGTTCCTTAACATATTTCCCAGGAAAATCCATTTTGGTTTAGTTTTAGTATGTTTTATTGTGAGTCTGTAAAAGTGGCGTAATACTCTGACAATGTTGTTGACAGAAGTGACCTAGGAGTCAGAAATGCTTCCAGGGGTCTTCCCCATGCTGTCCCCATGTCATTTGAGCACTGTTCCCATCGATTTGGGCAATTTTTAGGCCCTCGGCAGACCACCGGGGGAGCCACCTGAAAAATGCTCGAGTTTCCCATAGGCTTACATTGGGCTCGTTGCTCGGGTCGGGCACCAGAGTATTCCAATGTGCTCAACCCGAGCAACGAGCACCCGAGCATTTTAGTGGTCTCTCATCACTAATGTGAGCCCTCGTGGGCAGGGTCCTCGCTAGTGATGAGCGAGTATGTTTTGTTAACCCTTTCGCCGAGTATACTCGGCCGGGCACTGAGTATTTATAGCGTGCTCAGGCTTTAAGTTTTCATTGCTCCATGAACATGATTTGCAACTGTTTGACAGATTTAATACATGTGAAGAATGCTGGAAAAACAGGCAAGAAACCTGCGGCCAAGAAAGCGGCCAAATCCCCGAAGAAACCCAAGAAGGCTCCAACCGCGGACCAGAAAAGCCCGAAAAAGGCCAAGAAGACCGCAGCAGCCGCGGCCAAGAAAGCAGCCAAGAGCCCCAAGAAGCCGAAGGCCGCTCTGAAGCCCAAGAAGGTGACGAAGAGCCCGGCTAAGAAGGGGGCCAAACCCAAAGCTGCCAAGAGTCCGGCTAAGAAGGCGACTAAAGCCAAGAAGCCCGCGGCCAAGAAATAAGCGGAGCCGCTCTGTCCTTCAACCACAAAGGCTCTTATCAGAGCCACCACCTTGTCCCCGCAGAGCAGTATAATCAGTGCCACCACCTTGTCCCCGCAGAGCTGTATGATCAGTGCCACCACCTTGTCCCCGCAGAGCTGTATGATCAGTACCACCACCTTATCACCGCAGAACTGTATGATCAGTACCACCACCTTGTGCCTGCAGAGCTGTATAATTGCCACCCCCTTGTTGCTGCAGAGATGTATGATCAGTGCCACCACCTTGTCCCCGCAGAGCTGTATGATCAGTGCCACCACCTTGTCCCCGCAGAGCTGTATGATCAGATCCACCACCTTGTCCCTGCAGAGCTGTATGATCAGTGCCACCACCTTGTCCCTGCAGAGCTATATGATCAGTGGCACCACCTTGTCCCCGCAGAGCTGTATGATCAGATCCACCACCTTGTCCCTGCAGAGCTGTATGATCAGTGGCACCACCTTGTCCCCGCAGAGCTGTATGATCAGATCCACCACCTTGTCCCCGCAGAGCTGTGTGATCAGTGTCACCACTTTTGTCCCCGCAGAGCTGTATGATCAGTGCCACCACCTTGTCCCTGCAGAGCTGTATGATCAGTGCCACCACCTTGTCCCCGCAGAGCTGTATGATCAGTGCCAGCACCTTGTCCCCGCAGAGCTGTATGATCAGATCCACCACCTTGTCCCCACAGAGCTGTATGATCAGTGCCACCACCTTGTCCCCACAGAGGTGTATAATCAGTGCCACCAACATGTCCCCGCAGAGCTGTACGATCAGTGCTACCACCTTGTCCCTGCAGAGCTGTATGATCAGTGCCACCACCTTGTCCCTGCAGAGCTGTATGATCAGTGCCACCACCTTGTCCTTGCAGAGCTGTATGATCAGTGCCACCACCTTGTGCCTGCAGAGCTGTATGATCAGTGCCACCACCTTGTCCTTGCAGAGCTGTATGATCAGTGCCACCACCTTGTCCTTGCAGAGCTGTATGATCAGTGTCACCACCTTGTCCTTGCAGAGCTGTATGATCAGTGCCACCACATGTATAACTGCCTCGTGTGGCTCCGTGTCCTGTACCTCTCATCAGGGGACATGTGGCTGCACTCAGCGGCTCATAGTGCGCGGTATATCGGGGATACAGGGGAGCTGTATATAGAGACAGATGTTCTCGCTCTCCACAAATAGACTCCCGTCCTCTCCCGGAGCGCTGGGTCCTAGAGCCGCTTTCTCCATTATTCAGCTATTAACCCATTCAGTGCGCACCCTTTGCTCTCCAGATCGGTTGATGCTTCTGATCGATGTTAATCTCCCAGATTGATGTATTTCCAGGTCTGGATCTCATTGTCATTAATGGTAACAGATCCGGGTTCTCCTGTGGGTGGAGCCGGGGTTCTTCTTAGTGCTGATTGGCTGATCGCTGAAGTTGAATCTCCCGCTCTTTGGCTGATGGCTTCTCCGCTCTTTGTATCGTCTGTACATCGCGCGGTGTCCGGTCTGCGGCTCTCGGACGATCCGCTCGTGTTCATTGATCGGCGGCCGCTCTTCTCCCCCCCAGGGGTCTGATCCCCGGATTAGTGGCGCAGTATCCGCTCTATAATACCGGCTGCGGGGAGGAGCGGGATGTGATCGGCTTCATCCACCTTCACATGTGGATTATAGAGGACGAGGACTCCGGGGAGGCGGCGGATGAAGGGGGTAGTAGTGAGGAGCAGCCGGCCACCAATAGGGGACGCTGTAGGTGATCGGTGGCGGCGCCTCCTCACTGTCTGCAGGCGGATTCCTGGGGATAAGATTCCGTCCAGTGAAGTTCTCCGCTTATAACGACGTCTCGCTGCTTCATCCTGTGCAAACTACAACCTGACACAGAGCAGAATATTCAGCATTTTCTTCTGCTCCAAGTCCCAGATCCTGTCCCCCTTCATGGAGTCACTGGTGCAGATCGGGAGCGATGGATGTAACAAGTCCCCGGGCAGCTCCATCCCCGAGAAGAGAGAAAGTGTCTCATATACAAAATCATCCAGAAAATCCACAGCGGAATAGAATTATTAGAAAAATTATTAATACAATTATTATCACGTTTTCTATTGGGTGAGAAACTCATGTGACCAATGGAACTGTATTAAGCTCCGCCTCCTGCAGCTCATTGGTGATTCCCCGAGTCTCTTCTCTATTGGCAGCTTCAGATCCGTCCAATGACAGGAGAGGAGGGCGGGGCAGCAGAGTATATAAGGCGCAGAACACGTCCCGTTTCCACACTCTTCTGTCTTCGTTGTTCTCTGCATTGATCGTCACCATGTCTGGACGCGGCAAACAAGGAGGAAAGGTCCGCGCTAAAGCCAAGACCCGCTCATCCCGGGCAGGACTGCAGTTCCCGGTCGGTCGTGTGCACAGACTTCTCCGCAAGGGCAACTACGCCGAGAGGGTGGGCGCCGGCGCTCCGGTCTATCTGGCTGCTGTGCTGGAGTATCTGACCGCTGAGATCCTGGAATTGGCCGGTAATGCCGCCCGGGACAACAAGAAGACCCGCATCATCCCCCGCCACCTGCAGCTGGCCGTGCGCAATGACGAGGAGCTGAACAGGCTGCTGGGTGGGGTGACCATCGCCCAGGGGGGCGTCCTGCCCAACATTCAGGCCGTGCTGCTGCCCAAGAAGACCGAGAGCAGCAAGTCGCCAAGCAAAGCGAGCAAGAGCAAGTGAGCGCTGCAGCCGATCCTGTATCATCCACACAACCAAAGGCTCTTCTAAGAGCCACCCACACCGTCACCACAAGAGCCGGCGCCGCTTATCTCGGGGGTGTCCTCACATGGGGCTGATGTTACCCCACAGTGTATAGGGGCACACATGTCCACGGGGGATTGTATGAGGACAGACACAGGATTACCTGCACTGACACATTGTAACGCCACAAACTGCACGGGATACTAGTGCAAGGAGATGAATGGGTTAATGCTTGGTCACATAAATCCTCACATCCGTGTGGGGGGAGAGGAGTCGGCGGATGTTCACGGGAAATGTCCCTCAATGTCTGATACTCCGGCCCCTGATTCTCCGCTGTGGAGGGCAGAGCTGCAGCCGACCGGATTGTGATCTCCGCAGTGACCGGGATATATATAAAGTGTGAGCCCCCCACACAGCCTCCATATATACAGTATAAGCCCCCCATATAGCCTCCCTATATACAGTGTGAGCCCTCCACACAACCCCCGACGGATCCTGTGATATATACAACCCCTGGCAAAAATGATGGTCTCTGCTCATTGTCTGATCACAGGATATATAAGACCTCACAGTGCATGTCAGACCAAATGAGAATCTGGAGCTCAAAGGAACTGCCCAAGGAGCTCAGAGACAGAATTGTGGCAAGGCACAGATCTGGCCAAGGTTACAAAAGAATTTCTGCATTACTGAAGGTTCCTAAGAGCACAGTGGCCTCCATAATCCTTAAATGGAAGAAGTTTGGGACCACCAGAAATCTTCCTAGACCTAGAAATTTTTAGAATTTACCAAATAGCTGCAATGAAACAAAGAGTAAAAAATTAAAAGGGGTCTGAATACTTTCCGTACCCACTGCATATATGAAGGCTATGTGGGAGGCTCATCTATCTACTATATAATTGCGTGCGTGCGTGCGTCCGTCCGTCCAGGAAATCCCGCGTCGCTCACCACAAGAGCCGGCGCCGCTGATCTCGGGGGTGTCCTCACATGGGGCTGATGTTACCCCACACAGTGTATAGGGGCACACATGTCCACAGGGGATTGTAAAAGGACAAAACACAGGATCACCTGCACTAACACATTGTAACGCCACAAACTGCACGGGATACTAGTGCGAGGAGATGAATGGGTTAATCAATCATATATGAAGCCGCAGATCCGTGTGGGGGAGAGGAGTCAGCGGATGTTCACGGGAAATGTCCCTCATTAGTGTCTGATACTCCGGCCCCTGATTCTCTGCTGTGGAGACTGATGTAATGGATTCTGGAGTATCGGAGTGTGAGCCCCACACATAGCCTCCATGTATACAGTGTGAGCCCCTCACACAACCTCCATGTATACAGTATGAGCCCCCCACATGTCACCACGTCTGCTCTCACAATACGGCCCGGCTCTCCACCAATGTATTCGCAGCTGTTTGCATGGATGCAGATAGTGGTGGCGGGGGGTAGGGCATGGAGGGGCCCATGTGCCCATGTTTCAGCCCTTTGGCTCCCTCGGTCTGCGGTCCGGACTGGAATAGCCCGAAGACCAGATATGGCTATGATAATAAACATGGTGGCCATGTTAACCCCTTCATGACCAGATCTTTTTGCGTTTTCGTTTTTCGCTCCCTTTGTTCCCAGAGCAGTAACTTCTTTAATTTCTGTCAATATGGCCGTGTGAGGGATTATTCTCTGCGGGACAAGTTGTAAACATCACTGGTTTAACCATATCGTGTACTGGAGAACGGGGAAAAAATTTCAAGTGTAGTGAAATTGCAAAAAAAAAAGTGCAAAACCAGTTTTTTTTTTACTATGTTCACTGAATGCTAAAACTGAGCTGCCATTATTATTCTCCAGGTCATTACGAGTTCGTAGACACCAAACATGTCTAGGTTATTTTTTTATCTAAGTGGTGAAAAAAGATCCAAAGTTTGCTTAAAAAAAGTCTCTATTTTTCGGGATCTGGGGTCGGGTGAGGGCTTTTTTTTTGCTTGTCGAGCTGACGTTTTTATTGATACTATTTTGGTGTAGATGTTTTGATCGCCCGTTAATGTATTTTATTGCAAGGTTGCAGCGACCAAAAACGTAATCCTGGCGTTTATATTTTTTTTCTCGTTACGCTGTTTACCGATCAGATTAATTATTTTTTTATATTGATAGACCGGGCGATTCTGAAGGCGGCGATACCAAATATGTGTATGTGTGATTTTTGATTTATTTTGAATGGGGCGAAAGGGGGGTGATTTCGCACAATTGAGACACAATTGCCAGAAAGTCAGGAGGAGGACCAGGGTGTGGAAGTGGTAGACGAGGTGGTGGATGATATAGTAACTGACCCAACCTGGCAGGAGGACAGCAGCACACAGGGGGAGGGAGGCAGAGCACCCCAACAGGCAGGAAGAAGCAGTGTGGTGGCCGCAGACAGAAGGCAGGCAACCGTTCCCCGTAACACCAACCCCCAGCAGGGGTGGCCAAATGACCAGCCTGACCACCACCAGCATGATCAGCAAAGCACCCGAATAAGATGCTTTAGTCCAGGTCTGGGGGGAGATCCCACAGGAGACCATTCACAACCTCATCTGGAGCATGCCCAGGCGTTGTAGGGAGGTCATACAGGCACGTGGAGGCCACACATAATACTCAGCCTCATCAGGAGCATGCCCAGGCATTGTAGGGAGGTGATACAGGCACGTGGAGGCCACACACAATACTCAGCCTCATCAGGAGCATGCCCAGGCGTTGTAGGGAGGTCATACAGGCACGTGGAGGCCACACACAATACTCAGTCTCATAAGGAACATGCCCAGGCGTTGTAGGGAGGCCATACAGGCACGTGGAGGCCACACACAATACTCAGCCTCATCAGGAGCATGCCCATGCATTGTAGGGAGGTCATACAGGCACGTGGAGGTCACACACAATGCTCAGCCTCATCAGGAGCATGCCCAGGCGTTGTAGGGAGGTCATACAGGCACATGGAGGCCACACACAATACTTAGCCTCATCAGGAGCATGCCCAGGCATTGTAGGGAGGTCATACAGGCACGTGGAGGCCACACACAATACTCAGCCTCATCAGGAGCATGCCCAGGAGTTGTAGGGAGGTTATACAGGCACGTGGAGGACACACACAATACTCAGCCTCATCAGGAGCATGCCCAGGAGTTGTAGGGAGGTCATACAGGCACGTGGAGGCCACACACAATACCCAGCCTCATCAGGAGCATGTCCAGGCGTTGTAGGGAGGTCATACAGGCACGTGGAGGACACACACAATACTCAGCCTCATCAGGAGCATGCCCAGGCGTTGTAGGGAGGTCATACAGGCACGTGGAGGCCACACACAATACTCAGCCTCATCAGAAGCATGCCCAGGCGTTGTAGGGAGGTCATACAGGCACGTGGAGGCCAGCGACCAATCAGCGATTTTTAACACAAATGTCCGGACCTTTGTAACACCATGCGGATACTGTGGGGACATCAGCGGCTAGGATGTGAAGGGAGGACCGGGGAGCGCTGACATCCATGCGGCTAGGGTGTGAAGGGAGGCATGGATCGCGGTCCCCAGTGCACTAATACACTACTGACCCCTGTAACAAGATCGCGGACCCCAGTGCACTAATACACTACTGACCCCTGTAACAAGATCGCGGACCCCAGTGCACTAATACACTACTGACCGCTGTAACAAGATCGCGGACCCCAGTGCACTAATACACTACTGACCGCTGTAACAAGATCGCGGACCCCAGTGCACTAATACACTACTGACCCCTGTAACAAGATCGCGGACTGCCAGTGATCATCAGCGACTGCGGGGAGTGAGGAGGAGAAGCAGAGAATCAGCTCATTTGTGGGAGGATTTGGTGGCTCATCTACGGGACGGAGTTCAGCGTCGATGAAGCCGGGAGATGAGCGCCGCGAGGTGCTCATCTCCCGGCCGGTAACAGCAGAAGGACCTCGACCGCCGGACCCATCTGCGGGACGGAGATACAGCCGGGAGATGACTGGCGCGAGGCGCTCATCTCCCGGCTGGTAGCAGCGGAAGGACCGCCGGCGTCGCTGACCTCCATGCGGAAGGGAGGACCGGGGAGCCGCACTGCGGGTCGGAATACTTCTGCTGCGAGTGTAGCACCCCGAGGGCTCGGCTGCTACAGGGGTATTGCACCTCAAACCAGAGGTGTGATATTCCACTCCCGGGTAAGGATGGAGTGTGGACCAGGACTCGGTAAGCTGCATGCACCACACTCACCCCATTTCCGAGGGACAGCTCAACGGTGCTCCCACTAGACAGAAGTGCAGGCACGACAGCATCTGTTCCTGGCTGGAGTGGGGAGGGGGTGGAATACCCAGTGGTGTAGGAGCAGATAGGGGTGGGTCTCTGGGCATAGGTAAGAGCCCATTGGTTGCTAGTCACCTGGGCTCGGGTGTCAGAAGGAGGTATATAAGGTGGGCACCATCTTAGAACAGAGTTCAGTCCGGTTCAGTTCAGAGTGGAGGAGAAGAAGACAGGAGTTCAGCCAGAGAGGGCTGACAGGGAGCTGTGGCTCAGTCTGGGCCCAGCTCCAGAGGCAGGCCTGGAGTGAGGCCAGAAACAGCAGAAAGAGAGAGGAGAAGGAGCGGAAAGGATAGTAAGAAAGGAACTGGAACAGAGGAGAAAGGAAGCAAGGAACACAGAGAAAGGCCCAGAGACACGAGGACCGAAGGAACCCCATATGCCCAGAGGAGATACAGGGTGAAGGGTTGGCAGAACAGGGTACCGGAACCCAAATTGGTGGAGGCAACAGGTTCCTCAGCCAAAGACCGGAGGTTGTTACCACATCTTGGTTCGACCCCTCACTACATCCACCAGAAAGGCATACCGTATAGGGTCAGGGAAACTGGGAGAGGTTTCGCCAACAGAAGGCCCGAGGAAGCTGGACAAAGGTGGGTCACTGGTGGGGACGGCCAGAGAAAGGTAGACAAGGGAGCTCTGAACCACACTCTGGAATTACCTGGGAGTTGACCGAGTCCCTTTCCTGGTGGACGCAGCACGGCTCGGGCAGTCATCGCCTGCAGCATTGACATGAACAACAACTGTGAGTAAAGCATTGAAAACTGCAACCGCGCGTCTCTGTGGTTCCTCGCCGCACCAGCACCATTGGCACTGGGACGCTCACACCATCACTCCCATCATCATCCACATTGGCTGCCCTGGGGCAATACTTCTCCCGTGATGAGTCATCCCATGCTCGGCTGCGCAAACAACATCGGCCTCGGCGGTTTGCAGCGCGGCGGCGGTCCCTGCTGACCGCGATCCACGGGTGGTGTGGTCGGACATTTGCTATACATCGGGACTGCCACTGGTTTGACCGCCCTGGGCGCGGTCCGGGTCGCCGCCACACGGAAACTACATCCCCCAGCATCTTACAGAAGGCCCGGCTCCAGGCATCCCCCTGCGCGGCACGGGCCCGGGGGGCGCGTCAACTTTGGCGTTGTCAGCAGGATCATTACCAACCCGCCACAAGCGCGTATTGCGTGCCTGAAGAAAACTGCACATGTACCTTAAAAAGAAGTCTCCCGCCATTTCCAGAAGATTCCCGTCGTCCGGAGTCGCTTCCCGCCATCCGGAACCGATTCCCGCCATCGGACGCCATCTTGGACCGTTTCCCGCTGTCTTCATCCGTTTTTCCCGCCCTGGCAGAGCGGACGCCATTATGTGCGCACCAAAAGACAGCAGGAAGCCACCTCCCATCGTGGGCCAGGTCCCAGAATGGCGCCAAAGAAGGAGCCCGTCCCCACCAGCCATGAGTGCAGCAGTGGAGATGTCCATCAACATGGCGGGGCTGCCCCTGAGGGTGATTGTCAGCAGATGCCCCCAAGACCAACCCCCATGGGGGCGGATAGGAAAGAAAACTGAGGGGCTGGGTGCGGCCTTGATCAGTCTGGACCTGCTGCACCCGGAGATGGAAGGAGCAGAGAACTCCACCAGCACCCTGGCCCGCAGCCTGCTGCAAGCTGAGCCACCCTGCAGCCTGACTGAGTTGCTGGCCCAGCTGCCTAGAGACCCGGACAGTGCGCGCGCAGCGCTGGAAGACCTAAACAGAAGAATGGTCCGGGCGCAGCGGGATGTGTTTGCCGGGTGGAAGGAGGAGATGACCCGGCAGCACGAAGGCAGCCAGCGGAGGACCCCGCCGGGACCGGCTGCTGCAGACGACGCCGCGGAGGAGGCCATGGAGACCGAGGCAGGTAATGGGGACGCCACCACCCCAAGCCCTGGGAACACCAGCCTGCCCTCACCCTCCGTTGCGGGACCCAAAGCCCCGGGGACCGTCCCTGACACCACGCCTCCACCGCCGCCAGCTAGGCCTCAGGCAGCGAGAACCGTCATCATGCCCCGCCCCGCGCTGTGCCCTCTGAACCCGGGCGCCGTAACGCGGAAGACGTCACAGGCCAGGACGCAAGGCCCAGCACACCCGGGCGCCGCTGCCTCACCAGCGCCCCCTACCTTGGCGGTGCCACCCCCGGGCGCGACCAACAAGCGACCACCGGCCTGGTCGCAAGGCCGAGTGCCCCCGGGCGCTGCCACACGTCCGAAGCCCGCGGTGCCGCCCCTGGGTGCGGACCTGTACGCCCAACATACCAGCCCGAACGGGCTGCCCTTTGAGTGGCCACCAGAGTTTGACAACCCCCGTCTCCGGGGAGAACAACCCCTGAGCGAGCCTCTGATCCCGGCCCCGTAGCCCGCCAACATCGCTCTACCCCCGCTGGAGGATGCCCAGTTTGCATGGGACCCCACCGGCGAGAGTCTCATGGGGTTCACCCAGGAGACCCGGGCAGAAGCAGCCCAGCGCCTGGATTGCTGCCATCAGCAGCTGACCACCTATGAAAGAGAGCGGCGGCAGAGGCGCATCAGGGAGGAGCGACTCCATGCCAGGAGCGCGGAACAGAAGAGGAGGGCCCGACAAGACACCCACGCCATCCGCGGTCCCAGAGCCACCGGGACCGTAGTCAAGTTCCAGCTAGAGCATGGCTGGGGCTTCATAAGAGACCCGGAGGCTGACACCGACGTCTTCGTCACTAGAAGGGACGTTGAAAGCCACCTGCCAGAGGGACATCACGGCCGTGACCTGTACCCCGGTGACGTGGTCACCTACACCCGGCACAAGGGCGCAAAGGGACTGTACGCCCTCCACGTTCACCGGCTCACGGAGGAGGAACTGCAGTACTGCCCAGACACGGAGTACACTGAGGGTCCGGACCGACCAGAAGATTACCCGGAAGAGCAAGGAGCATCAGGAGGACACCGTTACCAGTGAACGGTAAAGTGGAACTGTACATAGTTACCCGTACGGGTACCAGAACTGTTACAAGAACTGTTATGAGAACTGTTGCTGATTTAAGTGTGGTCCCCGTTGGGACTAGTCTGGAATAGTTTAAGGACTGTTACCCGTGTGCAAGTTAACCCCCCTAATCCCTAACCAGGCTGAGGACTGTGAACAGCCATTCCCCTATCCTCACTGGCCGAGGACTGAGAGCGGCCAATCCCTTGTAAGTGGTTGCGCTTCTTAGGGCGCCCCCTACTGGTTTTATAAAAGAACTGCAACGTCTACCTCAAGGCAGATTAAATGGACTGTTGCACCTTTTCCTGGTCGCAAGTTGCACAGCGGCCAGAGCTCAAGAATGTTCTACTTGAAAAAGTTTTATATTGAAAAGTTTTATATGCTGCTAGAATAATAATGCAAATGTTTCATGTGATGTTTTATATGCTAAAAGAGTTCCGGTAGTTTTGACCATAGCTAGTGACAGAAGAATGTTAAAGAAAAGAAAAAGAGTACCAGCAACGTTAAAAGAGAAAAGTACCTCCCATAAAGGGATGGGTTTATAGTTATTGTCTTATATACGAATGCATTCTAAAAATTTGTATGTTTAAATTGTTTTGCTCTGTTCCAGCCCGAGGACGTGCTGTGATTTACCAGGGGGGAATGTAGAACCCCGAGGGCTCGGCAGCTACAGGGGTATTGCACCTCAAACCAGAGGTGTGATATTCCACTCCCGGGTAGGGATGGAGTGTGGACCAGGGCTCAGTAGGCTGCATGCACCACACACACCCCATTTCCGAGGGACAGCTCAACGGTGCTCCCACTAGACAGAAGTGCAGGCACGACAGCATCTGTTCCTGGCTGGAGTGGGGAGGGGGTGGAATACCCAGTGGTGTAGGAGCAGATAGGGGTGGGTCTCTGGGCATAGGTAGGAGCCCATTGGTTGCTAGTCACCTGGGCTTGGGTGTCAGAAGGAGGTATATAAGGTGGGCACCATCTTAGAACAGAGTTCAGTCCGGTTCAGTTCAGAGAGGAGGAGAAGAAGACAGGAGTTCAGCCAGAGAGGGCTGACAGGGAGCTGTGGCTCAGTCTGGGCCCAGCTCCAGAGGCAGGCCTGGAGTGAGGCCAGAAACAGCAGAAAGAGAGAGGAGAAGGAGCGGAAAGGAAAGTAAGAAAGGAACTGGAACAGAGGAGAAAGGAAGCAAGGAACACAGAGAAAGGCCCAAAGACACGAGGACCGAAGGAACCCCATATGCCCAGAGGAGATACAGGGTGAAGGGTTGGCAGAACAGGGTACCGGAACCCAAATTGGTGGAGGCAACAGGTTCCTCAGCCAAAGACCGGAGGTTGTTACCACATCTTGGTGCGACCCCTCACTACATCCACCAGAAAGGCATACCGTATAGGGTCAGGGAAACCGGGAGAGGTTTCGCCAACAGAAGGCCCGAGGAAGCTGGACAAAGGTGGGTCACTGGTGGGGACGGCCAGAGAAAGGTAGACAAGGGAGCTCTGAACCACACTCTGGAATTACCTGGGAGTTGACCGAGTCCCTTGCCTGGTGGACGGAGCACGGCTCGGGCAGTCATCGCCTGCAGCATTGACATGAACAACAACTGTGAGTAAAGCATTGAAAACTGCAACCGCGCGTCTCTGTGGTTCCTCGCCGCACCAGCACCATTGGCACTGGGATGCTCACACCATCACTCCCATCATCATCCACATTGGCTGCCCTGGGGCAATACTTCTCCCGTGGGGAGTCATCCCATGCTCGGCTGCGCAAACAACATCGGCCTCGGCGGTCTGCAGCGCGGCGGCGGTTCCCGCTGACCGCGATCCATGGGTGGCGTGGTCGGACATTTGCTATACATCGGGACTGCCACTGGTTTGACCGCCCTGGGCGCGGGCCGGGTCGCCGCCACACGGAGACTACAGCCCCCAGCATCTTACAGAAGGCCCGGGTCCGGGCATCCCCCCGCGCGGCACGGGCCCGGGGGGCGCGTCACGAGCGCCTGCTCATGTCCCGGGTTCTCGCTGCGGAAGTACCCGCCCAAGCAGCGCCGCTCCCCGGTCCTCAACAAGACGATTCGATGATTGGTCGCGGTCTTCGGACCCGACCAATCACTGATCTTAACGCAAAAGTTAAACACTACTTTGCTGATTGGTCGCGGACGGTGCCCGCGACCAATCACCGATTTGGGCGGCAAATTTAAATATCGGCCGCTACCAATTGCCGATCTTGGCTCCACATTTAAACACCGCTGTGCTGATTGGTCGCCGACGCTGGGCGTGACCAATCACCGATTTTGTCATCACATTTAAATAGCGTCCACGACCAATCAGCACAGCTGTGTTTAAATGTGGAGCCAAGATCGGTGATTGGTCGCGGACGATATTTAAATTTGGCGCCCAAATCGGTGATTGGTCGCGGGCCACTTTTGCGGCAAGATCAGTGATTGGTCGCGGGCCAAGACCGCGACCAATCACCAATTTGTGCGGCACATTTAAATAGCGGCCGCGACCAATTGGATGTCAGCGCCGCTCCCCGGTCCTCCCTTCACACCCTAGCCGCATGGATATCAGCAGCGCTGCCTGTGTGGATACTTCCGCTGCGAGAACCCGGGACATGAGCGGGCGCTCGCAGCAGAAGTATCCCAACCCGCAGCGCCGCTCCCTGGTCCTCCCTTCACACCCTAGCCGCTGATGTCCCCACAGTATCCGCATGGTGTTACAAAGATCCGGACATTTGTGTTAAAAATCGCTGATTGGTCGCTGACGCTGCCCGCGACCAATCACCGATTTGGCCGCCACATTTAAATATCGCCCGCGACCAATCACCGATCTTGCCGCCACATTTAAACACTGCTGTGCTGATTGGTCGCGGACGCCAGCCGCAACCAATCAGTGAGCTTGACACCAAATTTAAACAATGCTCTGCTGATTGGTCGCGGACGCCAGCCGTGACCAATCAGCGAGCTTGGCGCCAAATTTAAACAACGCTCTGCTGATTGGTCGCGGACGCCAGATGCAACCAATCAGCGAGATTGTCGCCAAATTTAAACAACGCTCTGCTGATTGGTCGCGGATGACAGCCGACCGCGACCAATCAGCAAGATTAGCGCCAAATTTAAACAACGCTCTGCTGATTGGTCGCGGCCGCCAACCGACCGCGACCAATCAGCGAGATTGGCGCCTAATTTAAACAGCGCTATGATCTCCTGACGGCAAGTGTGAACGGAGAACCGAGGAGCTTCGCCGCCAGTCGGGATGCTTCTGCTGCGAGCAGCCGCTCATCTCCCAGCTGCTCGCAGCGGAAGTACCAGCACAGGCAGCGCCGCTCCCCGGTCCTCACTAATACGACGCTGATTGGTGGCGGCCGCCGGCCCCGACCAATCATCGATATGGGCGGCGGCAAATTTAAACCCCGCTCTGCTGATTCGTCGCGGTGGCCGGCCCCGACCAATAAGCGATTTTGGTGGCAATTTAAAACACCGCTCTGCTGATTGGTCGCGGACGCCAGCCGCGACCAATCAGCGAGATTGGCGCCAAATTTAAACAACGCTCTGCTGATTGGTCTCGGTGGCCGTCCGCAACCAATCAGCGATATTGGCGCCATATTTAAACACCGCTCTGCTCATTGGTCGCGGTTACCGGTCACGAATAACCAGCATTATTGGCGACAAATTTAAACACCGCTCTGCTGATTGGTCGCGGCCGTGACCAATCACCATTATTTGCGCCAAATTTAAATACCGCTCTGCTGATTGGTCGCGAACGCCGGCCGCAAACAATCAGCATTATTGCTGCCAAATTTAAACCCCGCTCTGCTGATGGGTCCCGTTCGCTGGCCACGACCAATCAGCATTATTGGCGCCAAATTTAAACCCCGCTTTGCTGATTAGTCGCGACCGCCGGCCGTGACCAATCTGCGATATAGGCGCCAAATTTTAACACCGCTTTGCTGATTGGTCGCGGTTGCTGGCCTCGAGCAATCAGCGATTTTGGCGCCAAATGTAAACACCGCTCTGCTGCTTGCGCCCGGTCGGCCGCATACATATTCTAGAATACCCGATGCGTTAGAATCGGGCCACCATCTAGTCTATATACATAATTGTCTTATCCCATCTGTCTGTCTGTCCAGTAAATCCCGCGTCGCTCATTGGTCCGGCAGCGGCGAATCAGCAGCGCGGGATTTCTGAAAAAAGATGGCGGCCGTTAGCGGCTCATCTGCGGGACGGACATGCAGCCGGGAGATGACCGGCGCGAGGCGCTCATCTCCCGATCCGTAGCAGCAGAAGGACCCCGTCCGCCGACGCCGCTGACCTCCATGCGGCTAGGGTGTCAAGGAAGACCGGGGAGCGGCGCTGCGGGTCAGGATACTTCTGCTGCGAGCAGCCGCTCATCTCTCGGCTTCTCACAGCGGAAGTAGCCGCACAGGCAGCGACGCTCCCAGGTCCTCACCAATACGATTCCCCTCACCGGTCCTCACCAATACGATTCGATGATTGGTCGTGGTCTCCGGCCGCGACCAATCAATGATCTTGCCGCAAAAGTTAAACACCGCTGTGCTGATTGGTTGCGGACGCTGCCCGTGACCAATCACCGATTTGGGAGCCACATTTAAATAGCGGCCACGACCAATCACCGATCTTGCAGACACATTTAAACACCGCTGTGCTGATTGGTCGTGGACGCTATTTAAATGTGGCGCCCAAATCGGTGATTGGTCGAGGGCAGCGTCCGCGAACAATCAGCACAGCGGTGTTTAAATGTGTCTGCAAGATCGGTGATTGGTCGCGGTCGCTATTTAAATGTGGCGCACAAAACGGTGATTGGTCGCGGGCAGCGTCCGCGACCCATCAGCACAGAGGTGTTTAAATGTGTCTGCAAGATTGGTGATTGGTAGCGGCCGCTATTTAAATGTGGCGCCCAAATCGGTGATTGGTCGCGGGCAGCGTCCGCGACCAATCAGCACAGTGGTGTTTAAATGTGTCTGCAAGAGCGGTGATTGGTCACGGCCGCTATTTAAATGTGGCGCCCAAATCAGTGATTGGTCGCGGGCAGCGTCCGCTACCAATCAGCACAGCAGTATTTAAATGTGGCGCCAAGATCGGTGATTGGTCGCGCCCGCTATTTAAATGTGGCTCCCAAATCGGTGATTGGTCGCAGGCAGCGTTCGCGACCAATCAGCACAGCAGTGTTTAAATGTGGCGCCAAGATCGGTGATTGGTCGCGGCCACTATTTAAACGTGGCGCCTAAATCGGTAATCGGGCAGCGCCCGCGACCAATCAGCGATTTTGGACACAAATGTCCGGTCCTTAGTAACACCATGCGACTACTGTCGGGAGATCAGCGGCTAGCGTGTCAAGGGAGGACCGGGGAGCGGCGCTGCGGATCTGGATACTTCTGCTGCGAGCAGTCGCTCATCTCCCGGCTTCTCGCAGCGGAAGTAACCGCACAGGCAGCCGCTCCCCGGTCCTCACCAATACGATTTGCTGATTGGTCGCGCCCTCCTGCCACGACCAATCAGAGATTTTAACGCTAAATTCAAACATGCTGTCCGCTCCTTAGTAACACGGTGCGCGAGATTTAAAACCCGCTTCTATGATTTGTCGCAGACGCCGCCCGCGAGCAATCACAGATTTTCACGCCAAATTTAAACACGCTCTCTGGCCAATTACCGCAACATTTCAAATAGCTACGCCACCTTCGGGAGAAGGCAGGCCTAACTCCGCCCATGTGGTCATGTGACTCACAAACTGCTCATAACGTACTGTGCAGGTTTTCTCTGTTACACTGTGCGAGGGACTTCTGTCACACTGTGCGATGGACTTCTGTCACACTGTGCGATGGACTTCTGTCAGGTTTACTGAACACGCTCTGCCAGTGACAGCGCGCTGAAGAGATACTTCTTTACGCTTCCTGTTTTATAATGGGTCGTAAGCGAAAATACGCCACGGAGGAAGACAGAAAAGCAGCAGAAGCAGCAAGAAAACGACAACGTCGAGAGCAACAGACACCACAACATACTGCCGCCAGACAAGCCCAGGATGCAGAAGCTCACAGACAATGTCGGAAACGGGAGACACCGCAACACACTACCGAAAGACAAGCCCAGGATGCGGAATCTCACAAAAAACGCAGGAAACAGGAGACACCACAACACACTGCCGCCAGACAAGCCCAGGATGCGGAATCTCACAAAAAACGCCGAGAACAGGAGACACCGCAACACACTGCCGCCAGACAAGCCCAGGATGCGGAATCTCACAAAAAACGCCGGGAACAAGAGACACCGCAACACACTGCCGCAAGACAAGCCCACGATGCAGAGTCTCAACAAAAACGCCGGGAACAGGAGACACCGCAACACACTGCCGCCAGACAAGCCAAGGATGCAGAATATCGCCAAAAACACCGGGACAGGAGACACCGCAACACATTGCCGCCAGACAAGCCCAGGATGCGGAATCTCACCAAAAACGTCGGGAACAGGAGACACCACAACACACTGCGGGCAGACAAGCCCAGGATGCGGAAGCTCACTAAAAACTTCGGAAGCAGGAATCAACACCACACACTGCCGCCAGACAAGCCCAGGATGCGGAAGCTCACAGAAAAATTCGGCAACAGGAGACACCACGACACACTGCCAGTAGACAAGCCCAGGATGCGGAAGCTCACAGAAAACTTCGGGACCAGGAGACACCACAACACATTGCCGGCAGACAAGCCCAGGATGCGGAATCTCACAGAAAATGTCGGGAACAGGAGACACCACAACACACTGTCGCCAGACAAGCCCAGGATGCAGAATCTCACAGACAATGTCGGGAACGGGAAAGACCGCAACACACTGCGGCTAGACAGGAACACGATGCGGAATACCATAGACAATGTCGGCTGAATGAATCTCCAGAATCCAGGACAAACCGAGAACAACACGATCGACAGATTTATCAAAAACGAATGCTCTACCAACTAAGGCAAACCCAGCAGAACATTCAACAACTTGCACGTTATGTAACAGACAGTGAAACTATAATTATTCAACACTACTGTGGGAAGATGAATGTAGTTTGTTCAAAATGCGACTCTTTGAATTTCATCGAGGAAAAAACATCCGACAATCAGTTTACTAAGTGCTGCCAAAAAGGAAAAGTTATGCTACCCAGATGTCACTACTCAGATCTGTTTGAGCAGTTGATGAAAGGAACACATGAACACAGTATAAATTTTATGGAAAATATCAGAAGTATCAACAGTTCTCATGCGTTTGCTTCACTTGGTGCCAACATTGCACCACCCCCTGGATTCGGACCGTATTGTTTTAAAATTCATGGCCAGATCTACCACCGCACTGGAACACTTCACCCAGAGCTAGGACAACCACCAACATTTGCACAATTATACATCTTTGATCCAAATGAGGCTACAGAACAAAGGATGAACCGAAAAGAAAATGAAAAGTGTAATGCAGAACTGATGAACATAATTGCCGTACATTTACAAACAATCAGCCCATTTGATGCCGCATATCGCATGCTAAAAGACGTCGAAGCTGAGGAGGAACAGAGAGCTATACAAAATGGAACGGAAATGCCTTCTAGAACGTCAACAAGATCCCCGATGTTACAACAAACCACGTGTAAGTGAGGTCGCAGTTGTTTTTCAAAACGATGATGGAGAGCCTCCTTTTCAAAGAGATATATTAGTCCATCTTAAGCCAGACAAAAACAACCCTTTCGTTCCTAAAACACAACGTATTAGCATTTTGCACAGCAACCTTGATGCTCTTCTGTATCCGCTATTCTTTCCAAGCAGTGATCAAGGGTGGCATGAAAACCTACACCAGCAAGGAAATTCAAGAAGAATTACACAACTACAGTACTTCAGTTTTCTTCTGTCTGTGCGAAATTACTTCAATCCTATTTTAAACGGTGGGAAACTGACACAACAGTACTTAGTCGACGCATACGTTAAAATTGAAGCTAATCGGCTCAATTTAATACGAATGAACCAAAAACAACTTAAAGTTGAAGACTACTGCATTCTTCGAGAACATTTGCTAAAACAATCCATTCAAAAAGGAATTCCAATTGGAAAAACAGTAATTCTCCCGTCGTCCTTTGAAGGTAGCCCCCGCAACATGCAACAGCGTTATCAAGATGCAATGGCAATAGTAACAAAGTATGGAAGACCTGACATTTTTTTAACAATAACCTGTAATCCTAAATGGCCGGAAATTACAGAAAATCTACAACCCTGGCAGCAAGTTGAACACAGGCCGGACTTAGTTGCACGCGTATTTCGACTAAAACTCAGCAGCCTTTTTAAAGACATCAAAAATGGGCATTTTGGAACAGTCATAGCAATGGTACATGTCATAGAGTTTCAGAAACGAGGTCTCCCACATGCGCATATACTAATTATTTTAGACGCGGATTCCAAGTTTCGCACGGAGGATGAAATTGACAACATAGTGTGGGCTGAAATTCCTAACCAAGAAAAAGTATCCTGAGCTGTATAATATTGTAATCTGTAATATGGTTCATGGTCCATACGGTGTAGCAAATCCAAAAAGTCCATGCATGGAAAATGGAAAGTGTACAAAAGGGTTTCCAAAGCAGTTGAAACAGCACATTGTTAAAGATTTGGACGGCTACCCATCCTACCAGAGACAACTGATTGATAATATTGTACACAATAAAAAGATTATAAATAACTCATGGATAGTTCCATACAACCCGTACTTATTAAAACGCTACAACTGTCACATCAACGTTGAAATCTACGCTTCAATAAAAAGTGTTAAATATCTTTTCAAGTACATCTACAAGGGGCATGACAAAGCTAACGTCGAAATACAACAAAAAACAGTCAATCACGATGAATCATCACGGTTTGTTGACTCAAGATATGTCAGTGCTCCAGAAGCTGCTTGGAGAATATTTGCGCTTCCAATGCATTCACAGTCCCATGCCATTATACGTTTAGCTATTCATTTACCAAATCAACAGCAGCTTTATTTCTTTGAAAATGCTCAAGTCGAAGATGTCTCAAAAAATTTAAGCACAACGTCAACATTAATGGAATGTTTTTTGCTGAACCAACGTGACGAAAACGCAAGGCAGTATTTGTATCGAGAGATTCCAGAGCATCACGTTTGGAATAAAACTTGGAAGCCAAGACAATGAGGACTTAGCAGAATAATTGGATGCATGTATACTGTTAGTGTCAAGGATCAACAAAGATATTGCTTTCGGCTGTTACTACTGCATGTCAAAGGAGCTAGAAGTTACGAAGATTTGAAAACAGTTAATGGAGATTGCACGAAACATTTAAAGCTGCAGCTTTGGCATTAGGACTTCTATTGGATGATACTATGTGGACGTTTACTTTAGAAGACGCAGATACCCTACATATCTAAGGACTATATTCAAATATGCTCAGGCGTAAATGTGTCTATATTAGAGACAACCTACATATGTGACACATCAACTACATTATTAAAATCGATAATGTTTATTGAATAGATATGATAAAATATACATGGAAGGATAAATAGGGAAAGGATAACACAATGAAAAGGTTACTGGCTAGGACAATACATGGAATATGATTGATACATTATATACTCAATCACTATATACCAAATAGAACAATATGTATGATACCTGTGTTTAAATGAAGTCCACAATAAAGTGCATAGTGCTAATGATGGACTCAAAGAATAGAAATAAAAAGTGCTACATCATGAATAAGTAAATATGGTAAACAGAGACAGAAGGTGCAATAACAATAAAGTTTGTACTAACCCAGATAGCCAAATGCAATGCATATGTATGTAGTTACCCTACGTATGCCTAAGAAACTTCGTGAATTGTTTGCCTATATTTGTGTCTTTGGACCGCCTACAAATCCGGCTCAACTTTGGACAAATTTCAAAGAACATTTAATTGAAGATTACTGCTTACGTCTTCACAACTAAAGTGGAAATTGTCACAATTGCGAATGTTATGCCATGCAAGATGTCCAAAATGTCCTACTACTGGATGGAAAAACGTTTTCAGACTTTAATTTGACACAACCTGCAAGTCAAGTTGCACAAATTCAAGAGTATGACGAAGCTTATGAATTATTGTTGGCAAGAGAGTAGAAAAACTCCTTAAATCAACAAAAATGGATTGCATATGACACTATTGTGAGCGCTGAAGAAAACCAAGCCGATCCAACGCCAAAATGTTTCTTTATTGACGGTCCTGGAGGCAGCGGTAAAACATACCTCTATGAAGTTTTAATGCATCACGTTAGAGGGTTAGGAAAAGTCGTACTGCCATCGGCTACAACAGGTATTGCAGCAAACCTTTTAAGAGGAGGTCGCACTATGCATTCACTCTTTGGGATACCGGTTCCAGTCAATGAAATCTCCGTTTCCAGAATAAAACAAGACACATTTGCAGGAAAACAGTTAAACAGTGCAAATCTTTTGATACTTGATGAGTGCACCATGGCACCCAAATATGCTTTGAGCTTAATTGACAGACTTCTGCGTGAAGTTATGACTGCAAATATTGCAGAAAAAAATGAAATTCCTTTTGGAGGTAAAGTTTTTGTCCTTGGCGGAGATTTTAGGCAATGCCTTCCAGTTGTACCGAATGGAACAAGAACAAATATTATCGAGTCAACCTTAAAAATGTCAGACCTTTGGAAAGATTTTAATAAACTACAACTAATTAACAACATGCGATCTTCTGACCCAGAGTACAGCAACTGGCTTCTTAAACTTGGTAATGGTGAACTTAGCAATGAATATAACCTTGGAGAAGACATTATTGAAATACCAGAAGACATGTTGTGCACTGACTGCATCGTAAGTGATGTTTTTGGACAACGCGTTGAAATAGATGTGAGCGACCAAAGCAGTGTTGAGAGGGCCTCTTCCTATGCAATTCTCTGTCCCAAGAACGATGACGTAGCTCTGCTAAATTCCCGTGTGATGGATAGAATGCCTGGAGAGTATAAATTGTACAAAAGTGATGATTCAGTGGATGTCGACAATGAAGATGAACGAGAGCATTATCCAGTTGAAATTTAAATAGTGTTACGCCATCAGGAATGCCATCCCACAGACTACAACTTAAAGTTGGAGCAATCGTAATGTTGCTTCGGAATCTAAATACAAGAAATGGTCAATGTAATGGAACTCGCCTTATTGTTACTGGACTCCATTCCCACATAATTCAATCAAGAGTGATCACTGGATCTGCAAAAGGAGACGAAGTGTTCATTCCACGCATTGATTTATGTCCTTCAGACACCGGTCTTCCATTTAGGCTTCGACGTCGACAGTTTCCAGTAAAACCAGCATTTGCCATGACAATAAACAAGTCACAAGGTCAAACTCTACACCGTGTTGGCATATATTTACCGGAGCCCGTTTTTGGACATGGACAACTCTATGTTGCATTTTCAAGAGTTAAAATGAGATTCAATGTCAAGGTGCAAGTTTTGGATACCCATTTACAAGGAAAGTTGCTTACAGATAGTCCAAAAGTAGTCACCAAAAATGTTGTGTACAAAAATATTTTAGGTTGATATTGTTAAGAAATAAATTCTAGGGTCGTACTTCTTTTGTCCGATGATTTATTGTAAAATATTGTTACATATTCATGGAATAGTTTATATATTTTGATCATCTGTTTAATAATTTTGTTCAGTTGTATTAAGTTCTATAACCAATAATAGTTAATAAAGTATTATTCTGTGTATTCATTGTATTATTGTTAAATCTTCATAGCGACATCTGCAGCATCTGCTACTAAAGTGAATGCAGATTTGTGCCTCTCCTGCACTTAGTGCCGGCGTGAAAGCAGCGAATCTACAGACAGCAGCTAATCACAGCAGTATCTGAGAGCGCGTGCTGTGCCTCACACCCTGCGAGGAGCTGCTGAAAACAGGACAGACAGCAGCTAATCACAGCAGTATCTGAGAGCGCGTGCTGTGCCTCACACCCTGCGAGGAGCTGCTGAAAACAGGACAGACAGCGCTGGAGCAGAGAAAAGGAAACAAGGGGAGGATTAGGGTTTAGTTTTTGAACTGTGCTGTAGAGATGGGGGAATGAGAAGGTCATACAAAACCAGGATAAGGGGGCCATACAAGCTAAGATGAGGAAGGCGTACAATCCAAAATAAGTCAGCCATACAAACCAGGATTAGAGGAATGACGCAGCCATACAAACCACATTGACAGACCGCGCTGTGGATGCTGGATGTGACACGATGGGGGATAACCCCGGCCAGAGCCCGTCATTCACTGTGGTGCGGGGAACAGCAGACCCCCGGCTGCAGCCGCAAATAGTGGTGATGTAAACGGAAGCAAGATCCTGCTGCAGTCGGGAGAATTACGTGCTGGCTGTGCGTCGTCAGCGATGTTGTCACAAGCAGGATTGACAACATGACGTGATGACAAAATTCATTAGGGGCCCCGAGGGGATACATTGTGAAGTTAATTAAAAGTAGTGCACAACCCATTTACACACTGCTTCGCTGCTTAGTGGCGCCCGGTCAGCCGCATGCAAATTCTAGAATACCCGATGCATTAGAATCGGGCCACCATCTAGTATATATATCTATATATATAATTGTCTTATCCCGTCTGTCTGTCTGTCTGTCTTTCTGTCTGTCTGTCTTTCTGTCTATCTGTCTGTCCAGGAAATCCCGCGTCGCTCATTGGTCTGGCAGTGGCCAATCAGCGCCGCGGGATATCTGAAAAAAGATGGCGGCCGTTAGCGGCTCATCTGCGGGACGGAGCTCAGCGGCGATGCAGCGGGGAGATGAACAGCGCTAGCAGCACTACTACCCCGACCGGCGCCGCTGACCTCCATGCGGCTAACGTCGGAAGATCAGCGGCATGGCCCGCTGATCTCCCGACAGCAAGTGTGAACGGAGGACCGGGGAGCGGCGCCGCCGGTCGGGATGCTTCTGCTGCGAGTAGCCGCTCATCTCCCGGTTTCTCGCAGCAGAAGGAGCCGCACAGGCAGCGCCGCTCCCCGGTCCTCGCTAATACGGAGCCGCACAAGCAGCGCCGCTCCCGGGCCCACACTAATACGACGCTGATTGGTCGCGGTGGCCGGCCGCGACCAATCAGCGAGATGGGCGGCAAATTTAAACGCCGCTCTGCTGATTGGTCGCGGTGGCCGACCGCGACCAATCAGCGAGATGGGCGAAAAATTTAAACGCCGCTGTGCTGATTGGTCACGGTGGGCGGCCGTGACCAATCAGCGAGATGGGCGGCAAATTTAAACGCCGCTCTGCTGATTAATCGCGGCCGGCCACCGCGAGCAATCAGCGAGATGGGCGGCAAATTTAAACGCCGCTGTGCTGATTGGTCGCCGACGCTGGGCGCGACCAATCATTGATTTTGGCGCCACATTTAAATAGCGTCCGCGACCAATCAGCACAGCGGTGTTTAAATGTGGAGCCAAGATCGGTGATTGGTCGCGGCCGATATTTAAATTTGGCGTCCAAATCGATGATTGGTCGGGGGCAGCGCCGGCGACCAATCAGCGATTTTTAACACAAATGTCCGGACCTTTGTAACACCATGTGGATACTGTGGGGACATCAGCGGCTAGGGTGTGAAGGGAGGAACGGGGAGCGGCGCTGCGCGTCGGGACACTTCTGCTGCGAGCAGTCGCTCAACTCCCGGCTTCTCGCAGCTGAAGTAGCCGCACAGGCAGCGGTGCTCTCCGGTCCTCAATAATACGATTCCGCTCCCCGCTCCTCACCAATACGATTCGCTGATAGGTCACGCTCACCGCACGCGACCAATCAGTGATCTTGGCGCTAAAGTTAAACACCGCTCTGCTGATAGGTCGCGACCACTGCCGGCGACCAATCACCGATTTGGGCGCCACATTTAAATAGCGGCCGCGACCAATCACCGATCTTGCCGCCACACTTAAACACTACTGTGATGATTGGTCGCGGCTGGCGTCCGCGACCAATCAACGAGCTTGGCGCCAAATTTAAACAACGCTCTGCTAATTGGTCGCGAATGCCGGACGCGACTAATCAGCATTATTGGCGCCAAATTTAAAACCCGCTCTGCTGATTGGTCGCGGTTGCCGGTCATGACCAATCAGCAGTATTGGCGCCAAATTTAAACCCTGCTCGGCTGATTGGTTGCGGCCGGCGATTGCGACCAATCAGCATTATTGGCGACAAATTTAAACCCCCTCTGCTGATTGGTCGCGACCGCCGGCTGCCACCAATCAGCAATTTTGGCGCCAAATTTAAACCCCGCTCTGCTGATTGGTCGCTGTTGCCGGCCGCGACTAATCAGCATTGTTGACGCCAAATTGCCGGCCGCGACTAATCAGCATTATTGCCGCAAAATGTAAACACCGCTCTGCTAAATGGTCGCGGCCGTGACCAATCACCATTATTGCCACAAAATTTAAACCCCGCTCCGCTGATTGGTCACGTTCGCTGGCCGTGACCAATCAGCATTATTGGCGCCAAATTTAAACCCCGTTCTGCTGATTAGTCGCGACCGCCGGCCGTGACCAATCTGCGATATAGCCGCCAAATTTTAACACCGCTTTGGTGATTGGTCACTTTTGCCGGCCTCGACCAATCAGCGATTTTGGCGCCAAATTTAAACACCGCTAAGCTGATTGCGCCCGGTCGGCCGCATACATACTCTAGAATACCCGATGCATTAGAATCGGGCCTCCATCTAGTCTATATATATATATATATATATATATATATATATATATATATGCGTGTGTATGTATGTCTGTATGCATATGTGTGTGTATGTGTGCTAAGGGGATGGTTGCAAACAACTTTATTAAATAATGGAAAGCAACCGAACCCGGGGTCCACGATGCAGAATGGTGGACTGCACCTTACGGGTAAGAAGGTAAAAACAACCCACTGAAATAACAATCCCTTCCGTGTTACAGCACACCGGAACAGGAAAAGCTCCAGAAGGAACAGAAGATCATGTAAGTGTTGATCTTTAGATCGGTCCTGGTCTCAGAGGAGGAGGTCGCTGGCGTCTACGATCAGTTGTCACAGAGAGGACGTCAAAGAGAGAATTGCACCGAAGGGTATATAGAATTACCGTATATGGAGATACACAGTGCTATTTGAAAGCACAATATGGGTGTTTGGAGCATTATATGGCTATACAATCAGTATCCAGCACTGTATGGCAAATACAGCAGCTATATACAGATGTCGGGTTCGCAGCAATATCTGGGGTGTACACAACCGTATATGGGGTGAACAGCACTATATTGATGGATACAGCGCTATACTGGGGAATACTGCAGCATGTGGAGATATACAGCCTTAAATAGAATTTACAGCACTATATGGCGGCATATATTACTACATGGTGTGTATAATGCGCTCTATCGAGGCATTCAGCACCATATGGTGGTATACAGCAATATATGTAGGTAAGAGCACTATGTTGGACTCATCGCTATATGGGGATATCCAGCACTTTTAGTGAGGCCACGGCCCCACTATCAGTATTTTTTCTCAGGAGTGGGTGATAAATGCAGAATTGGTGACTTGTTTCTGTTAGACCTTTCCTCTGATTGATCCGGTTACTGGTAAAGAGGAAATGATTGATAATGGAGAACAGCAGCGAGAATATCAGACACTAAATGGTTAAAAGATGGTGGCTGTAACCTGGAGCCGCCTGTGGGCGGAGCTATAGATTTGTGCTAAGTGCTGATTGGCTGAACTCTTAAATTGAATTTCCCGCTTAGACTGATAGTTTACTGTCTGTGTAACAGCGATATTACATCGGACGATCCGCTCGTGTTCATTGATCGGCGGCCGCTCTTCTCCCCCCCAGGGGTCTGATCCCCGGATTAGTGGCGCAGTATCCGCTCCTATAATACCGGCTGCGGGGAGGAGCGGGATGTGATCGGCTTCATCCACCTTCACATGTGGATTATAGAGGACGAGGACTCCGGGGAGGCGGCGGATGATGGGGGTAGTAGTGAGGAGCAGCCGGCCACCAATAGGGGACGCTGTAGGTGATCGGTGGCGGCGCCTCCTCACTGTCTGCAGGCGGATTCCTGGGGATAAGATTCCGTCCAGTGAAGTTCTCCGCTTATAACGACGTCTCGCTGCTTCATCCTGTGCAAACTACAACCTGACACAGAGCAGAATATTCAGCATTTTCTTCTGCTCCAAGTCCCAGATCCTGTCCCCCTTCATGGAGTCACTGGTGCAGATCGGGAGCGATGGATGTAACAAGTCCCCGGGCAGCTCCATCCCCGAGAAGAGAGAAAGTGCCTCATATACAAAATCATCCAGAAAATCCACAGCGGAATAGAATTATTAGTAAGATTATTAATACAATTATTATCACGTTTTCTATTGGGTGAGAAACTCATGTGACCAATGGAACTGGCTAAGCTCCGCCCCCTGCAGCTCATTGGTGATTCCCCGAGTCTCTTCTCTATTGGCAGCATCAGATCCATCCAATGACAGGAGAGGAGGGCGGGGCAGCAGAGTATATAAGGCGCAGAACACGGTCCCGTCTCCACACTCTTCTGTCTCCGTTGTTGTCTGCATTGATCGTCACCATGTCTGGACGCGGCAAACAAGGAGGAAAGGTCCGCGCTAAAGCCAAGACCCGCTCATCCCGGGCAGGACTGCAGTTCCCGGTCGGCCGTGTGCACAGACTTCTCCGCAAGGGCAATTACGCCGAGAGGGTGGGCGCCGGCGCTCCGGTCTATCTGGCCGCTGTGCTGGAGTATCTGACCGCTGAGATCCTAGAATTGGCCGGTAATGCCGCCCGGGACAACAAGAAGACCCGCATCATCCCCCGCCACCTGCAGCTGGCGGTGCGCAATGACGAGGAGCTGAACAGGCTGCTGGGTGGGGTGACCATCGCCCAAGGGGGCGTCCTGCCCAACATCCAGGCCGTGCTACTGCCCAAGAAGACCGAGAGCAGCAAGTCGCCAAGCAAAGCGAGCAAGAGCAAGTGAGCGCTGCAGCCGATCCTGTATCATCCACACAACCAAAGGCTCTTCTAAGAGCCACCCACACCGTCACCACAAGAGCCGGCGCCGCTGATCTCGGGGGTGTCCTCTCATGGGGCTGATGTTACCCCACACAGTGTATGGGGGAACACATGTCCACGGGGGATTGTATGAGGACAGACACAGGATTACCTGCACTAACACATTGTAACGCCACAAACTGCACGGGATACTAGTGCGAGGAGATGAATGGGTTAATGCTTGGTCACATAAATCCTCACATCCGTGTGGGGGGAGAGGAGTCGGCGGATGTTCACGGGAAATGTCCCTCATTAGTGTCTGATACTCCGGCTCCTAATTCTCCGCTGTGGAGACTGATGTAACGGATTCTGGAGTATCGGGAGGATGTACAGTGTGAGCCCCCCACATAGCCTCCATATATACAGTATGATCCCCATATAGCCTCCATATGTACAGTATGAGCCCCCCACACAACCTCCATATATACAGTATGAGCCCCCCATATAGCCTCCATATATACAGTATGAGCCCCCCATATAGCCTCCATATATACAGTGAGCCCCCCACATAACCTCCATATATACAGTGTGAGCCCCCCACATAGCCTCCATATATACAGTATGAGCCCCCCATATAGCCTCCATATATACAGTATGAGCCCCCCATATAGCCTCCATATATACAGTATGAGCCCCCCACATAGCCTCCATATATACAGTATGAGCCCCCCACATGTCACCACGTCTGCTGTCTCACAATACGGCCCGGCTCTCCACCAATGTATTCGCAGCTGTTTGGATGGATGCAGATATCGGTGGCAGGGGGTGGGGTACGTCATGGAGGGGCCCATGTGCCAATATTTCAGCCCTTCGGCTGCCTCTGCCGTCCGGACTGGAATATGGCCGTGTGAGGGATTATTTTCTGCGGGACAAGTTGTAAACATCACTGGTTTTACCATATCGTGTACTGGAGAACGGGGAAAAAATTTCAAGTGTGGTGAAATTGCAAAAAAAAGTGCAAAAACACAGTTTTTTTTTTTTTTTTTACCATGTTCATTGATTGCTGACACTGAGCTGCCATTATTATTCTCCAGGTCATTACGAGTTCGTAGGCACCAAACATGTCTAGGTTATATTTTTATCTAAGTGGTGAAAAAAGATCCAAAGTTTGCTTAAAAAAAGTCTCTATTTTTCAGGATCTGGGGTCGGGTGAGGGCTTTTTTTTTTGCGTGTCGAGCTGACGTTTTTCTTGATACTACTAGATGGTGGCCCGATTCTAACGCATCAGGTATTCTAGAATATGTATGCGGCCGACCGGGCGCAATCAGCAGAGCAGCGTCCACGACCAATCAGCACAGCAGTGTTTAAATGTGGCGCCAAGATCGGTGATTGGTCGCGGCCGCTATTTAAATGTGGCGCCCAAATTGGTAATTGGTCGAGGGCAGCGGCCGCGACCAATCAGCACAGCAGTGTTTAAATGTGGCGCCAAGATCGGTGATTGGTCGCGGCAGCTATTTAAATGTGGCGCCCAAATCGGTGATTGGTCGCGGGCAGCAGCCGCGACCAATCAGCACAGCGGTGTTTAACTTTTGCGCCAAGATCACAGATTGGTCGGGTGCGGAGACCGCGACCAATCAGCGAATCGTATTGGTGAGGATCGGGGAGCGGAATCGTATTGGTGAGGACCGGGGAGCGCCGCTGCCTGTACGGCTACTTCCGCTGCGAGGTGCCGGGACATGAGCGGGCGCTCGCAGCAGCAGTATTCCGACCCGCAGCGCCGCTCTCCGTTCCTCCCTTGACACCCTAGCCACATGGAGGTCAGCGTCGCTGGCGTTCGGGAGATGAGCGCCTCGCGCCGGTCATCTCCCGGCTGCATTGCCGCTGAGCTCCGTCCCGCAGATGAGCCGCTAACGGCCGCCATCTTTTTTCAGAAATGCCGCTGAGCTCCGTCCCGCAGATGAGCCGCTAACGGCCGCCATCTTTTTTCAGAAATGCCGCATCGCTGATTGGCCGCTGCCGGACCAATGAGCGACGCGGGATTTCCTGGACAGACAGACGGGATAAGACGATTATATATATATAGATTTTGGTGTAGATGTTTTGATCGCCCGTTAATGTATTTTATTGCAAGGTTTCAGTGACCAGAAACGTAATTCTGGCGTTTAGAATTTTTTCTTGTTACACCTTTTACCGATCAGATTAATTTTTTTTTATATTGATAGATGGGGCGATTCTGAAGGCAGCGATACCAAATATGTGTATGTGTGATTCTTGTTATATTTTGAATGGGGCGAAAGGGGGGTGATTTAAACTTTTATATATTTTTTATTTTTTTAATATTTTTGAAAACATTTTTTTACACTTTCTGCTTGTTTTGATCATCTCCATGGGAGTTAATGAAGCGATGAGCAGATCTCCTCTCTGTAGCAGAAATGCTCACTTACTATGAGCGCCGATCACTGGTCAGCGCTCATAGCAATTTGGCCATGATAACCACAGGGGTCTCCTGCAGACCCCGGGTTGTCATACCAACCCATCGGTGACCCGCGATCATTTGATGGGGTGACCGATGGACAGGGTAATTGATGTGCATCAGGTTTACGCAAGTTAAATGCCTCTGTCAATCTCTAACTAGTTAGCAGTCGTGGGTGGATCGCGATTCCACCCGCGGCTGTTGCGGGCACATGTCAGCTGTATAGATCAGCTGACATGTGCCTGGTTTAGTGCAGGCTCTGTGCTGGAGCCAACACTGAAGCAAGGTTTTTGAAAAAGTATTTTGTATAACAAGTTATGGGTCTCTACTAGTGATGAGCGAACATGCTTGCCACTACTCAGTACTCGCCCGAGCATCAGTGTGCTCGACAAGCTCGGCGAGTATTTTGAGGACTAATCCAGCTGCATATATTTAGTAATGATAGCAGGAGTTAGGCAGGGTATGTGGCAGAGTGCATTGTACACAGCAATAGAAAGTCCATTGCACGTTCTGTCTGCTGCTGCTGTTAAAGATATTTGTAGACATAGCCCCATGTATCAGGGGCCAGGGCAATTTTTTTTTATCTTAATCCTGATTATTTGCTTAAAAAGCAATCCAGAGAACACCATTTTTCAACTTCATTTGCTTGTTGGCACTGCAGAATACAGCGAGGTCCTTTCCATATTACAGCGATAAAAATCCAGAAATTTGTATTGAACGTGGAAAATATTGGCCTCCATTTGCAGTTTGTTGCAGTGTGTCGGTCAAGCTAATCACATGTGCTCCCTGTGAAGAATAGTAACCTAAAAGCCAGCTATTTAAAAACGTGGTTGTCCGTCAGACGTATTACATACAACTGCAGTTCATATCCAGTCTTTTGTAGTGAACGTGGAAAATATTGTCCTCCATCTAAAATGGGCAAGGCACGTAGCAAGGGACGAGGAAGGGAGATGTGATTGTGATGGTGCATGCAGAGGCGGTGGGCTAGCTGAAATTGTGCCGCAAAAAATACCCACATCTTCTCACTCAAACTTCCTGTCCCAATTACTAGGGGATTGCAGAACACCACTGCTGACCACAGAGCAGTGTGAAAAGGTTATTGGTTGGATAACGGATAATGCTTCCAGTCACTTAGCCACCACCACCACCACCCTGTCTTCCACACGGTAAAGTCTCAGTAGCCGTGAGTCTGGACCGCATATTCCTCACCCTGATCCTCCTTCCTCCCACCAAGCTGAGTGCCCAGAGACAACTGATCCCACACTTGGACGCTCTGAAGAACTGTTCACTTTTCCATTTAGATTGTATAGATGCCAAAATACTTGAGCAGCCGCGGTCACACGAAGGCGACGGTGGGAAAGTGTCACAAGAAGTGGACGATGATGAGACAATTGCCAGAAAGTCAGGAGGAGGACCAGGGTGTGGAAGACGAGGTGGTGGATGATATAGTAACTGACCCAACCTGGCAGGAGGACAGCAGCACACAGGGGGAGGGAGGCAGAACACCCCAACAGGCAGGAAGAAGCAGTGTGGTGGCCGCAGACAGAAGGCGGGCAACCGTTCCCCGTAACACCAACACGAAGAAAGTTGCCAGTACAACCGGTAGGTCTTCCCAAGTCTGGTTGTTTTTTAAAGACACTGCAGATAACCCCAAAAAGGCCATTTGCACCACCTGCCAGGCCAGCATCAGCAGGGGTGGCAAAACGACCAGCCTGACCACCACCATCCTGCTGATCAGGCACATGGCAGCAAAGCACCCGAATAAGATGCTTTAGTCCAGGTCTGGGAGGAGATCCCACAGGAGACCATCCGCAACCTCATCAGGAGCATGCCCAGGCTTTGTAGGGAGGTCATACAGGCACGTGGAGGCCACACACAATACTCAGCCTCATCAGGAGCATGCCCAGGCGTTGTATTGAGGTCATACAGGCACGTGGAGGCCACGCACAATACTCAGCCTCATCAGGAGCATGCCCAGGCGTTGTAGGGAGGTCATACAGGCACGTGGAGGCCACACACAATACTCAGCCTCATCAGGAGCATGCCCAGGCGTTGTAGGGAGGTCATACAGGCACGTGGAGGCCACACACAATACTCCGCCTCATCAGGAGCATGCCCAGGCGTTGTAGGGAGGTCATACAGGCACGTGGAGGCCACACACAATACTCAGCCTGATCAGGAGCATGCCCAGGCTTTGTAGGGAGGTCATACAGGCTCGTGGAGGCCACACACAATACTCAGCCTCATCAGGAGCATGCCCAGGCATTGTAGGGAGGTCATACAGGCACGTGGAGGCCACACACAATACTCAGCCTCATCAGGAGCATGCCCAGGCGTTGTAGAGAGGTCATACAGGCACGTGGAGGCCACACACAATACTGAGCCTCATCAGTAGCATGCCCAGGCATTGTTGGGAGGTCATACAGGCACGTGGAGGCCACACACAATACTCAGCCTCATCAGGAGCATGCCCAGGCTTTGTAGGGAGGTCATACAGGCACGTGGAGGCCACACACAATACTCAGCCTCATCAGGAGCATGCCCAGGCGTTGTAGGGAGGTCATACAGGCACGTGGAGGCCACACACAATACTCAGCCTCAACAGGAGTATGCCCAGGCGTTGTAGGGAGGTCATACAGGCTCGTGGAGGCCACACACAATACTGAGCCTCATTTTGACTTGTTTTAAGTACATTACATCAAAGTTGGATCAGCCTGTAGTGTGTTTTTCCTCTTTAATTTTGGGGGTGACTCCACATCCAGGCCTCCACTGGTTAATAAACTTGATTTCCATTGATGATTTGTTTGTGTGATTTTGTTGTCAGCACATTCAACTTTGTACAGAACAAAGTATTCAATGAGAATATTTCATTCATTCAGATCTAGGATGGGTTATTTTAGTGTTCCCTTTATTTTTTGAGCAGTGTAGATGGAGGACTATGGGGAGTGCATTATACTAGATGGAGGACTATGGGGAGTGCATTATACTGTATGGAGGACTATGGGGAGTGCATTATAATAGATGGAGGACTATGGGGTGTGCATTATACTAGATGGAGGACTATGGGGAGTGCATTATACTAGATGGAGTACTATGGGGTGTGCATTATACTAGATGGAGGACTATGGGGAGTGCATTATACTAGATGGAGGACTATGGGGAGTGCATTATACAATATGGAGGACTATGGGGAGTGCATTATACAATATAGAGGACTATGGGGAGTGCCTTATACAATATGGAGGACTATGGGGAGTGCATTATACTAGATGGAGGACTATGGGCTGTGCATTATACAATATGGAGGACTATGGGGAGTGCATTATACAATATGGAGGACTATGGGGAGTGCATTATACAATATGGAGGACTATGGGGAGTGCATTATACAATATGGAGGACTATGGGGAGTGCATTATACAATATGGAGGACTATGGGGAGTGCATTATGCTATATGGAGGACTATGGGGAGTGCATTATACTAGATGTAGGACTATGGGGAGTGCATTATACTATACTAGATGGTGGCCCGATTCTAACGCATCGGGTATTCTAGAATAGGTATGCGGCCGACGGGGCGCAATCAGCAAAGCGGTGTTTAAATTTGGCGGCAATATCGGTGATTGGTCGCGGACGGCGGCCGCGACCAATCTGTGAACCGTGTTAGTGAGGACTGGAGAGCGTGTTTAAATTTGGCACCAAAATCGCTGACTAGTCGCGACCAATCAGCAGAGCTGTGTTTAAATTTGGCGCCAATACTGCTGATTGGTCGCGGCCGCCGACCAATCAGCAGAGCGATACAGAGAGGGGGTTTAAGTTTGGCACCAAAATCGCTGATTGGTCGTCGGCAGCGACCAATCAGCAGAGCGGTGTTTAAATTTGGCGCCAAAATCGTCCGCGACCAATCACCGATTTGGGCGCCAAATTTAAATATCGGACGCGACCAATCACCGATCTTGGCTCCACATTTAAACACCGCTGTGCTGATTGGTCGCGGTGATATTTAAATTTGGCGCCCAAATCGGTGATTGGTCGCGGGCAGCGCCAGCGACCAATTAGCGATTTTTAACACAAATGTCCGGATCTTTGTAACATCATGCGGATACTGTGGGGACATCAGCGGCTAGGGTGTGAAGGGATCTTAGTGCAGGACTGAGCACCTGTAATGTTTCTCCTTATCCGGAGCGCAGTCATTATTAATAAAGTTACCGCACTGATTACATTTACTACATTTAATACTGATCCAATCATCCGGGATAATCTTGTGTCCATGTGGATAATAGAGAACGAGGACTCCACACATCACACACAGCGGTATATAGGGGTGTACTGCACTATATAGATGAATTCTAGCATTATATTGGGGTAAATAGAACTTTATGACCATATTCAGAACACAGAACAGAATATTCAGCATTTTCTTCTGCTCCAAGTCCCAGATCCTGTCCCCCTTCATGGAGTCACTGGTGCAGATCGGGAGCGATGGATGTAACAAGTCCCCGGGCAGCTCCATCCCCGAGAAGAGAGAAAGTGCCTCATATACAAAATCATCCAGAAAATCCACAGCGGAATAGAATTATTAGTAAAATTATTAATACAATTATTATCACGTTTTCTATTGGGTGAGAAACTCATGTGACCAATGGAACTGCACTAAGCTCCGCCCCCTGCAGCTCATTGGTGATTCCCGGAGTCTCTTCTCTATTGGCAGCTTCAGATCCGTCCAATGACAGGAGAGGAGGGCGGGGCAGCAGAGTATATAAGGCGCAGAACACGGTCCCGTCTCCACACTCTTCTGACTTCGTTGTTCTTTGCATTGATCGTCACCATGTCTGGACGCGGCAAACAAGGAGGAAAGGTCCGCGCTAAAGCCAAGACCCGCTCATCCCGGGCAGGACTGCAGTTCCCGGTCGGTCGTGTGCACAGACTTCTCCGCAAGGGCAACTACGCCGAGAGGGTGGGCGCCGGCGCTCCGGTCTATCTGGCTGCTGTGCTGGAGTATCTGACCGCTGAGATCCTGGAATTGGCCGGTAATGCCGCCCGGGACAACAAGAAGACCCGCATCATCCCCCGGCACCTGCAGCTGGCCGTGCGCAATGACGAGGAGCTGAACAGGCTGCTGGGTGGGGTGACCATCGCCCAGGGGGGCGTCCTGCCCAACATCCAGGCCGTGCTGCTGCCCAAGAAGACCGAGAGCAGCAAGTCTCCAAGCAAAGCGAGCAAGAGCAAGTGAGCGCTGCAGCCGATCCTGTATCATCCACACAACCAAAGGCTCTTCTAAGAGCCACCCACACCGTCACCACAAGAGCCGGCGCCGCTGATCTCGGGGATGTCCTCACATGGGGCTGATGTTACCCCACAGTGTATAGGGGCACACATGTCCACGGGGGATTGTATGAGGACAGACACAGGATCACCTGCACTGACACATTGTAACGCCACAAACTGCACGGGATACAGTCTCCCACACAGCCTCCATATATGCAGTTTGAGCCCCCGCACATAACCTCCATATATACAGTGTGAGCCCTGCACATAGCCTCCATATACAGTATGAGCCCCCCACACAACCTCCATGTATACAGCCTGCATATATACAGTATGAGCCCCCCACACAACCTCCCTATATACTGTATGTGCCCCCCACACAGACTCCATATATAGTGTGAGCCCCCCATATTGCCTCCATATAAACAGTATGAGCCCCCCACATGTCACCACGTCTGCTGTCTCACAATATGGCCCCTTCCTCCACCAATGTATTTGCAGCGGTTTGCATGGATACAGATAGTGCGGGGGGGAGGGTGTACGGCATGAGGGGCCCATGTGCCAATGTTTCAGCCCTTCGGCTGCCTCGGTATGCGGTCCGGAGTGGAATAGCCAGAAGACCAGATGTGGCTATGATAATAAACATGGTGGCCATGTTAACCCCTTCATGACCAGAGCTATTTGCGTTTTCGTTTTTCGCTCCCCTTGTTCCCAGAGCAGTAACTTTTTCGGTCAATATGGCCGTGTGAGGGATTATTTTCTGCGGGACAAGTTGTAAACATCACTGGTTTAACCATATCGTGTACTGGAGAGCGGGGAAAAATTTCAAGTGTGGTGAATTTGCAAAAAAAAGTGCAAAACCGCAGTTTTTTCTTTTTAACTATGTTCACTGGATGCTAAAACAGACCTGCCATTATTATTCTCCAGGTCATTACGAGTTCATAGACACCAAACATGTCTAGGTTATTTTTTTATCTAAGTGGTGAAAAAAGATCCAGGGTATGTGGCAGAGTGCATTGTACACAGCAATATTGAGTCCATTGCACGTTCTGTCTGCTGTTGCTGTTATAGATATTTGTAGACATAGCCCCATGTATCAGGGGCCAGGGCAATTTTTTTTTATCTTAATCCTGATTATTTGCTTAAAAAGCAATCCAGAGAACACGGTTTTTCTGCTTCATTTGCTTGTTGGCACTGCAGAATACAGCCAGGTCCTTTCCATGTTACAGCGATAAAAATCCAGAAATTTGTATTGAACGTGGAAAATATTGGCCTCCTTTTGCAGTTTGTTGCAGTGTGTCGGTCAAGCTATTCACATGTGCTCACTGTGAAGAGTAGTAACCTAAAAGCCAGCTATTTAAAACCGTGGTTGTCCGTCAGACGTATTACATACAATTGCGGTTCATATCCTGTCTTTTGTAGTGAACGTGGAAAATATTGTCCTCCATCTGAAATGGGCAAGGCACGTAGCAAGGGACGAGGAAGAGAGATGAGATGGTGATGGTGCATGCAGAGGCCGTGGGCAAGCCAATTACTAGGGGATTCCAGAACACCACTACTGACCACAGAGCAGTGTGAAAAGGTTGTTGGTTGAATAGCGGATAATGCTTCCAGTCACTTAGCCACCACCACCACCACCGTGTCTTCCACACGGTAAAGTCTCAGTAGCCGTGAGTCTGGACCGCATATTCCTCACCCTGATCCTCCTTCCTCTCACCATGCCGAGTGCCCGGAGACAACTGATCCCACACTTGGACACTCTGAAGAGCTGTTCACTTTTCCATTTAGATTGTATAGATGCCAAAATATTTGAGCAGCCACGGTCACACGAAGGCGACGGTGGGAAAGTGTCACAAGAGGTGGACGATGATGAGAAACAATTGCCAGAAAGTCAGGAGGAGGACCAGGGTGCGGAAGTGGAAGACGAGGTGGTGGATGATATAGTAACTTACCCAACCTGGCAGGAGGACATGCAGAGCGAAGACAGCACCACACAGGGGGAGGGAGGCAGAGCACCCCAACAGGCAGGAAGAAGCAGTGTGGTGGCCGCAGACAGGAGGCGGGCAACCGTTCCCCGTAACACCAACACAAAGGAAGTTGCCAGTATAACCGGTAGGTCTTCCCGAGTCTGGTTGTTTTTTAAAGACTCTGCGGATAAACCCAAAAAGGCCATTTGCACCACCTGCCAGGCCAGCATCAGTAGGGGTGGCAAAACGACCAGCCTGACCACCACCAGCATGATCAGGCACATGGCAGCAAAGCACCCGAATAAGATGCTTTAGTCCAGGTCTGGGAGTAGATCCCACAGGAGACCATCCACAACCTTATCAGGAGCATGCCCAGGCGTTGTAGGGAGGTCATACAGGCACGTGGAGGCCACACACAATACTCAGCCTCATCAGGAGCATGCCCAGGCATTGTAGGGAGGTCATACAGGCACGTGGAGGCCACACACAATAGTCAGCCTCATCGGGAGCATGCCCAGGCGTTGTAGGGAGGTCATACAGGCACGTGGAGGCCACACACAATACTCAGCCTCATCAGGAGCATGCCCAGGCGTTGTAGGGAGGTCATACAGGTACGTGGAGGCCACACACAATACTCAGCCTCATCAGGAGCATGCCCAGGCGTTGTAGGGAGGTCATACAGGCACCTGGAGGCCACACACAATACTCAGCCTCATCAGGAGCATGCCCAGGCGTTGTAGGGAGGTCATACAGGCACGTGGAGGCCACACACAATACTCAGCCTCATCAGGAGCATGCCCAGGCGTTGTAGGGAGGTCATACAGGCACGTGGAGGCCACACACAATACTGAGCCTCATTAGGAGCATGCCCAGGCGTTGTAAGGAGGTCATACAGGCATGTGGAGGCCACACACAATACTCAGCCTCATCAGGAGCATGCCCAGGCGTTGTAGGGAGGTCATACAGGCACGTGGAGGCCACACACAATACTCAGCCTCATCAGGAGCATGCCCAGGCGTTGTAGGGAGGTCATACAGGCACGTGGAGGCCACACACAATACTCAGCCTCATTGTGACTTGTTTTAAGGACATTACATCAAAGTTGGATCAGCCTGTAGTGGGTTTTTCCACTTTAATTTTGGGGGTGGCCCCAAATCCAGGCCTCCATTGGTTAATAAATGTGATTTCCATTGATGATTTTTGTGTGATTTTGTTGTCAGCACATTCAACTTTGTACATAACAAAGTATTCAATGAGAATATTTCATTCATTCAGATCTAGGATGTGTTATTTCAGTGTTCTCTTTATTTTGAGCAGTGTAGATGGAGGACTATGGGGAGTGCATTATACTAGATGGAGGACTATGGAGAGTGCGTTATACTAGATGGAGGACTATGGGGAGTGCATTATACTAGATGGAGGACTATGGGGAGTGCATTATACTAGATGGAGGACTATGGGGAGTGCATTATACTAGATGGAGGACTATGGGGAGTGCATTATACTAGATGGAGGACTATGGGGAGTGCATTATACTAGATGGAGGACTATGGGGAGTGCATTATACTAGATGGAGGACTATGGGGAGTGCATTATACTAGATGGAGGACTATGGGGAGTGCATTATACTAGATGAAGGACTATGGGGAGTGCATTATACTAGATGGAGGGCTATGGGAGTGCATTATACCAGATGGAGGACTATGGGGAGTGCATTATACTAGACTAGATGGTGGCCCGATTCTAATGCATCGGGTATTCTAGAATAGGTATGCGGCCGACCGGGCGCAATTAGCAGAGCGGTGTTTAAATTTGGCGCCAATATCGCTGATTCGTCACGGCCCGTGGTTGCGACTAATCAGCAGAGCGGTGTTTCAATTTGGCGCCGATATTGCTGATTGGTCGCGGCCGGCAGCCGCAACCAATCAGCGTCGTATTAGTGAGGACCGGGGAGCGGCGCTGCCTGTGCGGGTACTTCCGCTGCGAGCAGCTAGGAGATGAGCGGCTGCTCGCAGGAGAAGCATCGCGACCGGCGGCGGCGGCGCTCCTCGGTCCTCTGTTCATGCTTGCCGTCGGGAGATCAGAGCGTTGTTTGAATTAGGCGCCAATCTCGCTGACTGGTCACGGTCGGCTGGCGGCCGCAACCAATCAGCAGAGCGTTGTTTAAATTTGGCGCCAATCTCGCTGATTGGTTGCGGCAACCGGCCGCGACCAATCAACAGAGCGTTGTTTAAATTTGGCGCCAATCTCGCTGAATGGTCGCGGCCGCTAATTAAATGTGGCGCCAAGATCACTGATTGGTCGCGGGCGGAGACCGCGACCAATCAGCGAATCGTATTGGTGAGGACCGGGGAGTGGCGCTGCCTGTGCGGCTACTTACGCTGCGATAAGCCGGGAGATGAGCGGCTTCTCGCAGCATAAGTATCCCGACCCGCAGCGCTGCCCCCCGGTCCTCCCTTGCCATCCTAGCCGAATGGATGTCAGCGCCTCAGCCTATGCGGATACTTCCGCTGCGAGAAGCCGGGAGATGAGGGTGCGCTCGCAGCAGAAGTAAACCGACCCGCAGCGCCGCTCCCCGGTCCACCCTTGACACCCTTCTTGTGCTAGCGGCCGGGAGATGAGCGCCTCGCGCCGGTCATCTCCCGTCTGCATCGCCGCTGAGCTCCGTCCCGCAGATGAGCCGCTAACGGCCGCCATCTTTTTTCTGAAATCCCGCGTCGCTGATTGGCCGCTGCCGGACCAATCAGCGACGCGGGATTTCCTGGACAGACAGACAGACAGACAGACGGGATAAGACGATTATATATATAGACTAGATGGTGGCCCTATTCTAATGCATCGGTATTCTAGAATAGGTATGCGGCCGACCGGGAGCAATTAGCAGAGCGGTGTTTAAATTTTGCGCCAAAATCGCTGATTAGTCGCGGCTGACGGCCGCGACCAATCAGCAGAGCATTGTTTAAATTTGGCGCCAATCTCGCTGATTGTTCGCGGCTGGCGGCCACGACCAATGAGCAGAGCGGGGTTTAAATTTGGCGCCAATAATGCTGATGGGTAGTGGCCGGCGACCGCGACCAATCAGCAGAGTGGGATTTAAATTTGGCCCCAATACTGATGATTGGTCACGGCCGGCGACTGCGACCAATCAGCAGAGCGTTGTTTAAATTTGGCACAAAAAACGCAGATTGGTCGCGGCCGGTGTTTGCGACCAATCAGCAGAGCGGTGGTGTTTAAACTTTGCGCAAATACTGCTGATTGATCTCGGCCAGCGACCGCGATCAATCAGCAGAGCGTTGTTTAAATTTGGCGCCAATCTCGCTGATTGGTCGCGGCTGGCGTACACGACCAATTAGCACAGCAGTGTTTAAATGTCGCGGCAAGATCGGTGATTGGTCGCGGCCACTATTTAAATGTGGCGCCCAAATCGGTGATTGGTCGCGGTCAGCGGCCGCGACCAATCAGCAGAGCGGTGTTTAACTTTAGCGCCAAGATCACTGATTGGTCTCGTGTGGAGAGCGCGACGAATCAGCGAATCGTATTGGTGAGGAGCGGGGAGCGGAATCGTATTATTGAGGACCGGGGAGCGCCGCTGCCTGTGCGGATACTTCCACTCCGAGAAGCCGGGAGATGAGCGACTGCTCGCAGCAGAAGTATCCCGACCCGCAGCGCCGCTCCCTGGTCCTCCCTTCACACCCTAGCCGCTGATGTCCCCACAGTATCCGCATGGTGTTACAAAGGTCCGGACATTTGTGTTAAAAATCGCTGATTGGTCGCTGGCGCTGCCCGCGACCAATCACCGATTTGGGCGCCAAATTTAAATATCGGCCGCGACCAATCACCGATCTTGGCTCCATATTTAAACACCGCTGTGATGATTGGTCGCGGCCGATATTTAAATTTGGCGCCCAAATCGGTGATTGGTCGCGGGCAGCGCCGGCGACCAATCAGCGATTTTTAGCACAAATGTCCAGACCTTTGTAACATCATGCGGATACTGTGGGGACATCAGCGGCTAGGGTGTGAAGGGAGGAACGGGGAGCGGCTCTGCGGGTCGGGATACTTCTGCTGCGAGCAGTCGCTCATCTCCCGGCTTCTCGGAGTGGAAGTATCCGCACAGGCAGCGGCGCTCCCCGGTCCTCACTAATACGATTCCGCTCCCCGCTCCTCACCAATACGATTCGCTGATTGGTCGCGTTCCCTGCACGCGACCAATCAGTGATCTTCGCGCGAAAGTTAAACACCGCTGTGCTGATTGGTCGCCGACGCTGTGCGCGACCAATCACCGATTTGGGCAGCACATTTAAATAGCGTCCGCGAAAAATCAGTACAGCGGTTTTTAAATGTGGAGCCAAGATCGGTGATTGGTCGCGGCCGATATTTAAATTTGGCGCCGAAATCGGTGAAAGGTCGCGGGCAGCGCCAGCGACCAATCAACGATTTTTAACACAAATGTCCGGACCTTTGTAACACCATGCAGATACTGTGGGGACATCAGCGGCTAGGATGTGAAGGGAGGACCGGGGAGCGGCGCTGCGGGTCCGGATACTTCTGCTGCGAGCAGTCGCTCATGTCCCGGCTTCTCACAGTGGAAGTATCCGCACAGGCAGCGCCGCTGACATCCATGCGGCTAGGGTGTGAAGGGAGGACCGAGGAGCGGCGCTGACATCCATGCGGCTAGCGTGTGATGGGAGGACCGGGGAGCGGCGCTGCGGGTCGGGATACTTCTGCTGCGAGCGCCCGCTCATCTCCCGGCTTCTCGCAGTGGAACTATCCGCACAGGCAGCGGCGCTGACATCCATGCGGCTAGGGTGTGAAGGGAGGACCGGGGAGCGGCGCTGACATCCAATTGGTCGCGGCCGCTATTTAAATGTGCCGCACAAATCGGTGATTGGTCGTGGTCTTGGCCCGCGACCAATCACTGATCTTGCGGCCAAAGTTAAACACTACTGTGCTGATTGGTCGCGGACGCTGCCCGTGACCAATCACCGATTTGGGCGCCAAATTTAAATATCGGCCGCGACCAATCACCGATCTTGGCTTCAGATTTAAACACCGCTGTGCTGATTGGTCGCGGCCGATATTTAAATTTGGCGCCCAAATCGGTGATTGGTCGCGGGCAGCGTCCGCGACCAATCAGCACAGTAGTGTTTAACTTTGTCCGCAAGATCAGTGATTGGTCCGAAGACCGCGACCAATCATCGAATCGTCTTGGTGAGGACCGGGGAGCGGTGCTGACTGTGCGGCTACTTCCGCTGCGAGAACCCGGGACATGAGCGGGCGCTCGCAGCAGAAGTATCCCGACCCGCAGCGCCGCTCCCTGGTCCTCCCTTCCGCATGGAGGTCAGCGACGCCGGCGGTCCTTCCGCTGCTACCGGCCGGGAGATGAGCGCCTTGCGCCGCTCATTTCCCGGCTGCATCTCCGGCCCGCAGATGGGTCCGGCGGTCGGGGTCCTTCTGCTGGTACCGGCCGGGAGATGAGCGCCTCGCGGCGCTCATCTCCCGGCTGCTTCGCCGCTGAGCTCCGTCCCGCAGATGAGCCGCTAACGGCCGCCATCTTTTTTCAGAAATCCCGCGGCGCTGATTGGCCGCTGCCGGACCAATGAGCGACGGGGGATTTCCTGGACAGACAGACAGACAGACAGACAGATGGGATAAGACAATTATATATATAGATAGGAGAGCATCATACTATGTATAGGGGAGCTGTACATGGGGGAGACTCAGGACATTTCTTAATGTTAAGTGGGCACTAGTGATGAGCGAACGTGCTTGCCACTACTCGGTATTCGCCCGAGCATCATGGTGCTCGACAAGCTCGGCGAGTATTTACGGGATTGCTCGGGCAGGAACTTGGGTCCCCTCCCTGCATGTTTGTCGCTCTTTAGAGAGTCAATGAACATGCAGGGATTGCCTGCCATGCACTGTAATGCCGTAGCCATGTTGGTTGTGGCATTACAGTGATTGGCTGGCCGCACAGCGTCATCAGGTGTATATCAGACCTGGCGCCGCCATGCTCGTCACAGTCACTCCGGATCAGACAGTGTAGGAAGAGGTGCTGCTGCGTCAGGGAGAGATTTTCTTGTGTATTACGTAGTGTAGGGAGAAAAACCGTACATTACACATATCCATCTTAACAAACAGTCCTTCTGAGGACTAATCCATCTGCTGAGATATCAGGCAGGCAGTGTATATAGGCAGGCAGGCAGGGTATATAGCAGACTGCAGTGCATATAGCACAAGAGGCTCCATTCCAGTTCTGCCTTCTGCTGCTGTTACATATTTCTAGAAATAGGCCCATGTCTCAGGGGCCAGGAATATTTTTTTTTTGCATTTTAATCCTCATAATTTGCTTAAAAAGCAATCCAGAGAACACGGTTTTTCTGCGCCATTTGCTTGTTGGCACTGCAGAATACAGCCAGGTCCTTTCCATATTAAAGAGCTAAAATCCATCTATTTAAAACTGTGGTTTGTCCGTCACACAGATCACATATAATTATGCTGAAAATTCTGCCATTTCTGGCCTCCATTCAAATTTTTTTTCAGTGTGTCAGCAAAGTTTTGGGCACCTGTTTGCTGTTCAAAACAGTTACCCACAGGCCAGGTATTTAAAACTGTGGTTTCTCCGTCACACGGATCACATATAACTTTGCTCCTAATTAAGTCATTTGTAGTGAGCGTGGAAGAAACTGTCCTCCATTTAAAATGGGCAAGGCACGTGGCAAGGGACGGGAACTGGATGTGATGGTGATGGTGCATGCAGAGGCTGAGGACAAGCTGAAATTATGCCACAACAAACACCCACATCTTCTCGCCTGACCTTCCTATCCCAATTTCTAGGGGACCGCAGCACACCACTATTGAACACAGAGCAGTGTCAAAAGGTTGTTGGTTGGATAGCGGATAATGCTTCCAGTCACTTAGCCACCACCACCACCCTGTCTTCCACACGGTCAAGTCTCAGTAGCCGTGAGTCTGGACCGCATATTCCTCACCCTGATCCTCCTTCCTCCCACCATGCCGAGTGCCCTGAGACAACTGATCCCACACTTGGACACTCTGAAGAGCTGTTCACTTTTCCATTTATAGATTCGGGCCTCTTGCCTGGTCCACTTGAAGCGGGGCAAGAGGAGATCGCGTGTAGCGATGCCCAAATATTTGAGCAGCCATGGTCACACAAAGTCGACGGTGGGAAAGTGTCACAAGAGGTGGACGATGATGAGACCCAATTGCCAAAAAGTCAGGAGGAGGACCAGGGTGTGCAAGTGGAAGATGATGTGGTGGATGATATAGTAACTGACCCAACCTGGCAGGAGGACATGCAGAGCGAGGAGAGCAGCACACAGGGGGAGGGAGGCAGAACACCCCAACAGACAGGAAGAATCATAGAATCATAGAATCATAGAATGGTAGAGTTGGAAGGGACCTCCTGGGTCATCTGGTCCAACCCCCTGCTCAAAGCAGGATTCACTAGATCATCTCAGACAGATGTCTGTCCAGCCTCTGTTTGAAGACGTCCATTGAAGGGGAACTCACCACCTCTCGTGGCAGCCTGTTCCACTCATTAATCACCCTAACTGTCAAAAAGTTTTTTCTAATATCTAATCTGTGTCTCCTCCCATTTAGTTTCATCCCATTGCTTCTAGTCTTTCCTTGTGCAAATGAGAATAAAGATGATCCTTCTACAATGTGACAGCCCTTGACATATTTGTAGACAGCTATTAAGTCTCCTCTCAGTCTTCTTTTTTGCAAGCTAAACATTCCCAAATCCTGCAACCGTTCCTCATAGGACATGGTTTGCAGACCAGTCACCATTCTGGTCGCTCTTCTCTGAACTTGCTCCAGTTTGTCTATGTCTTTTTTAAAATGTGGTGCCCAAAACTGTACACAGTATTCCAGATGAGGTCTGACCAAAGAGGAGTAAAGACCGATAATGACTTCACGTGATCTAGACTGTATGCTTCTGTTAATACATCCCAGAATTGTATTTGCCTTTTTTGCTGCTGCATCACACTGTTGACTCATGTTCAGTCTATGATCTATTAGTATACCTAAGTCTTTTTCACATGTACTGTTGCTTAGCTCTATTCCTCCCATTCTGTATATGCTTTTTTCATTTTTATTGCCCAGATGTAGTACTTTGCATTTTTCCCTGTTAAAAACCATTCTGTTGGTTGCTGCCCACTGCTCCAGTTTATTTAGGTCTTTTTGAATCCTCTCTCTCTCTTCTCTAGTATTAGCTATCCCTCCTAGCTTTGTGTCATCAGCAAATTTAATCAGTTTACCCTCAATTCCTTCATCTAAATCATTGATAAAGATGTTGAACAATACAGGTCCCAGGACGGAGCCCTGTGGTACCCCACTTGAGACATTCATCCAGCTGGATGTGAAGCCATTTACAACCACCCTTTGAGTCCGATCACTAAGCCAGTTATGAATCCACCTAACAGTTGCCTGGTCCATTGCATACTTGGTCATTTTTTCAATAAGGATGATGTGAGATACTTTGTCAAATGCTTTGCTGAAGTCAAGATATACTATATCTACAGCATTTCCCTGATCCACCCAGTCAGTGATTCTGTCATAGAAGGAAATTAAGTTAGTCTGACATGACTTGTTAGTTACAAACCCATGCTGACTCTGGTTAATCACTTCATTCTTATCCATGTACTTACATACATGTTGTTTAATAATTTGTTCAAAGATCTTTCCTGGTATAGAAGTCAGACTCACCGGCCTATAGTTCCCTGGGTCCACCTTCTTCCCCTTTTTGAAGATAGGAACAACATTTGCTCTTCTCCAGTCTTCTGGGACTTCTCCTGTTCTCCAAGAATTTTCAAAGATTATGGAGAGTGGTTCTAAAATTTCTTCTACAATCTCCTTCAGTACTCTGGGGTGTAATTCATCTGGACCTGGAGACTTGAACTCATTTATGTTAGCTAAATATACCCTCACAATCTTTCTGTTTACTGATAACTTGGATTCCTCTATTCCTTTAAAAGGACAGTGAAGATCAGTTGATGTTACATTTTCTTTCTGAGAGAAAACAGATGCAAAATAGGAATTAAAAAGTTTGGCCTTCTCAACATCCTCTCTTACCATTTCTCCATTTTCATCCTGTAAAAATCCTATAGCATCTTTGACTTTTCTTTTACTTTTGACATACCCCCAAAATCCTTTTTTATTGCTTTTGACATCTCTTGCAAGCCTTAATTCATTGTCAGCTTTAGCTAACCTGATACGTGCCCTACAGGATCTGCAGACTGCATTATAATCTTATTTAGATATGCCTCCCTCTTTCCATTTAATAAACATTTCTTTCTTTCTTTTTAGCATGTGTTTAAGTTCTGTGTTCATCCATCCTGGTTTCCTTAAATGCTTCCCATTCTTCCTACTTTTCGGGATTGTTAACGATTGTGCTTTGAGAATCTCATTTTTAAAAATTTCCCATCCTTCCTGGACATTTTTGTCCTTAAGGACATCCAGCCATTGGATCCCTCCTATTCTCTTTCTGAGTCTCTTAAAATCTGCCTTTCTAAAATCTAACCTTGAAGTTTGAGTCTTCACATGTCTTCCTCCTCTAGTTATCCAAAATTCTATAATAGCATGATCGCTGCCTCCTAGGGTCCCAGCCACCTTTACCTCCTCAACCATTTCCTCCCTGTTTATAAGAATTAGATCCAAAGTAGCAGATCCCCTTGTTTTCTCCCCTACCTTTTGGAAGATAAAGTTGTCAGCAAGAGAGGATAAGAATTTGCTTGACCTGTTAGTTTTACTTGAGAGAGATTCCCAACAAATGTCTGGATAGTTGAAATCTCCCATGACCACTACGTCATATTTTTTGGAGAACTTGGTCATTTGATACATAAAGAGTTCATCCATATCTTCAGCTTGCCCAGGTGGCCTGTAGTAAATGCCTACAATGGTGTCCTTTCCGTTGTTCTCTCCTTGTATTCTTACCCAAACAGTTTCCACAGAACTCCCAGTCTCTGAAGCTTCAATCTCTGTGCAGATATTCGCTTTTCTAACATACAATACAACACCTCCTCCTCGTTTATCAAGTCTGTTTCTTGCAAATAAGTTGTATCCTTTTAGCCTTTTATTCCAATCATGTGTATCGTCCCACCAAGTTTCAGTGATTCCAATGACATCATATTCCTTTTCCTGCATTAGTAGTTCCAATTCTCCTTGTTTGTTGCCCATGCTTTGTGCATTTGTATAAAAACATTTTAGTTTGTGATTGGTTTCTCTTCCTCCCATATTTTTATTATTTAGATTTTTTTGTCTTTGTTCTTCTTTTCCACTTCCAGTAGCAGAGATCTCAATAGTATTTGTCAGCTGTATGGCTTTTTCTGGCCTTTTGCTTCCCTTCCCACATTGTTCTAGTTTAAAGCTCTTCTGATGAGTGTAGCAAGGCGACTTCCAAATACATGTTTTCCAGTCTTCGTAAGGTGCACCCCATCTCTAGCAAGTAGTCCATCGTATAGGTAATTCATTCCGTGATCCAGAAATCCAAATCCTTGTTGACGGCACCATCGACGTAGCCAGTTGTTCACCTGTAGAATCTTATTCCACCTCATTGTTCCATGGCCATCCACTGGGAGGATGGATGAGAAGACCACCTGCGCTCCCAATTCTTTCACTTTCTTGCCTAAGTCTTCAAAGTCACTGCAGATGGTTTCCAGGTCCTTTCTTGCGGTGTCATTTGTCCCCACATGTATTAGCAGGAATGGGTAGTGATCTGTAGGTCTGAAGAGTCTTGATATCCTGTCAGACACATCTTTAATTTTTGCTCCTGGAAGACAGCACATTTCTCTTGAGGTTATGTCTGGTCTGCAGATAGCGGCCTCTGTTCCTCTTAACAGGGAATCCCCCATGACCACCACTCTCCGTTTTTTCTTCACAACATTCTTCTTTCTCCATCCAGGAGGATTCTGAGGGCTTACAAGGTTATTCATTGCTGGCAAAGTCTTATTTTGCTGTATTTCTTCATGGTTCTCCTGCGTGAGAGCCTGGTACTGGTTCCTGAGCAGTATGGGTGCTGACTGCCTCTCGATCCTCCTGCTTCTGTGGGTCACAGGCTTCCATTCCTCTGTTTCGTCAGGTGCAGTTCGAATTTCTTCTCTTTCTGAATCATGAAGAGATAATTCTGCTCTGTCTAAGAACTCTTCACCTTCCTTAATGATTTTCAAGGTAGTTAACCTCTCTTCTAGATTTCGCAACTTTTCCTCCAACAGGGACACAAGCTTGCATTTCTGGCATGTGAAGTTTGGCTTTTCCACTGGCAAGTCTGTGAACATGTAGCAGGATATGCAGCTCACCAAATGGCTCCTGGACTCTTCCATGTTCTTATTGTTAATGTTCTGAAAACAGTGAAAAAAGCTTAAAAAAAAAGCTTCAAAATGCGCGCGCCGGTAGGCGCGCGGTTTACCGATGTCCTCTTTTCAGCTCCAACAGCCAAAATCCAGTGTTCTTTAAGCTCGCGGAGACTCTTCACTTACCCCAAAATGCAGTGGGAATATGCAAATTATCTCCTCAGGACTCCTCCCCTGGTTTACCGATGTCCTCTTTTCAGCTCCAACAGCCAAAATCCAGTGTTCTTTAAGCTCGCGGAGACTCTTCACTTACCCCAAAATGCAGTGGGAATATGCAAATTATCTCCTCAGGACTCCTCCCCTGGTTTACCGATGTCCTCTTTTCAGCTCCAACAGCCAAAATCCAGTGTTCTTTAAGCTCGCGGAGACTCTTCACTTACCCCAAAATGCAGTGGGAATATGCAAATTATCTCCTCAGGACTCCTCCCCTGGTTTACCGATGTCCTCTTTTCAGCTCCAACAGCCAAAATCCAGTGTTCTTTAAGCTCGCGGAGACTCTTCACTTACCCCAAAATGCAGTGGGAATATGCAAATTATCTCCTCAGGACTCCTCCCCTGGTTTACCGATGTCCTCTTTTCAGCTCCAACAGCCAAAATCCAGTGTTCTTTAAGCTCGCGGAGACTCTTCACTTACCCCAAAATGCAGTGGGAATATGCAAATTATCTCCTCAGGACTCCTCCCCTGGTTTACCGATGTCCTCTTTTCAGCTCCAACAGCCAAAATCCAGTGTTCTTTAAGCTCGCGGAGACTCTTCACTTACCCCAAAATGCAGTGGGAATATGCAAATTATCTCCTCAGGACTCCTCCCCTGGTTTACCGATGTCCTCTTTTCAGCTCCAACAGCCAAAATCCAGTGTTCTTTAAGCTCGCGGAGACTCTTCACTTACCCCAAAATGCAGTGGGAATATGCAAATTATCTCCTCAGGACTCCTCCCCTGGTTTACCGATGTCCTCTTTTCAGCTCCAACAGCCAAAATCCAGTGTTCTTTAAGCTCGCGGAGACTCTTCACTTACCCCAAAATGCAGTGGGAATATGCAAATTATCTCCTCAGGACTCCTCCCCTGGTTTACCGATGTCCTCTTTTCAGCTCCAACAGCCAAAATCCAGTGTTCTTTGAGCTCGCGGAGACTCTTCACTTACCCCAAAATGCAGTGGGAATATGCAAATTATCTCCTCAGGACACCTCCCCTGGTTTACCGATGTCCTCTTTTCAGCTCCAACAGCCAAAATCCAGTGTTCTTTGAGCTCGCGGAGACTCTTCACTTACCCCAAAATGCAGTGGGAATATGCAAATTATCTCCTCAGGACTCCTCCCCTGGTTTACCGATGTCCTCTTTTCAGCTCCAACAGCCAAAATCCAGTGTTCTTTGAGCTCGCGGAGACTCTTCACTTACCCCAAAGCAGTGTGGTGGCCATAGACAGAAGGCAGGCAACCGTTCCCCGTAACAACAAGACGAAGGAAGTTGCCAGTACAACTGTTAGGTCTTCCCGAGTCGGGTTGTTTTTTAAAGACTCTGCCGATAACCACAAAAAGTCCATTTGCACCACCTGTCAGGCCAGCATCAGCATCGGTGGCAAAACAACCAGCCTGACCACCACCAGCATGATCAGGCACATGGCAGCAAAGCACCCGACTCTGTGGGCAGAACCCCAGGGTCCAGGAACAGTGCCTGCAAGTGGCATCATTGCTTCTTCAGCTATTGTGCATGCAAGCCAATCGCCTGTCCATAGTGCATGCGAAGATGCCTCCTGCCCTGCACCTGTCGTTGCACACTCTCAAGTAGCAGCATCAGGAAGCACGTCCACGTCCTTGTCCCAGCGCCGTCGTGGAGACGGAAGCATTCCGCAACCTCATGGCGGAGGCCGTCCCTCGGTACTCGGTCCCCAGCCTCTACTTTTTCTCCCTGTGTGCCGTCCCCACATTACACAATCACGTGTCCCAAATCATTAGCCGTGCCCTCAACAGCGCAGTTACCGGGAAAGTCCACCTTACCACAGACACGTGGACAAGTGCTTGTGGGCAGGGACGGTACATCTCACTGACGGCACAGTAGGTTAACATAGTGGAAGCGGGGACCCAGTCGGACCTTGGGATGGAACGCGTCCTCTCGACGCCAAGGATTGTGGGCCCTAAGTCAATAAGGGTTGCCCCCACAGTCTACGGCTCCTGCACCTCATCCTTCTCAGCCTCCTCCTTCTCTTCAGCCTACATCTCCGAAATTACCACATCAGTCACAAGAGGGAAGCACTGCAGCACGGCCTCGGCCAAGCGGCAACAGGCTGTGCTGAAGCTAATATGCTTAGGTGACAAACCACACAATGCTGAAAAGTTGTGGACAGCTCTGAAAGAGCAGGCAGATCTGTGGCTCACACCGCTGAACCTACAGCCAGGCATGGTCAGTCGTCCTCTTGGTGAGGACATGGAAGTCTTGCCTGTTAGTAGTCTGGCACGCATGGCTGAGTTTATGTTACGCTGCCTTTCCCATGACCCTCGCGTTCTCAAAATTTTGGGTGACAGTCATTACTGGTTGGTGACACTTCTAGACCCACGCTACAAGTAGAACTTTATCTCTATTATTCCTGAGGCGGACAGGTCTACAAAAATGGGGCTGTACCAGAAGGCCCTTATTGCGGAACTATTAAAAAAATTCCCATCTGAAAATGCTGGCGGCAGAGGTCACAATTGGTTGGACAACCAAGGAGTACAGGCGAGAGAGACACAACTTCAATCCAGCTGAGGCAGGGGAACACTGTCAAAATTCTGGGAGAGTTTTCTCAGACCCTCCCATCGCACAGGCCCTGAGTCGCGGGGTACTCTCACAAGGAGTGCAAAGTTTGGGAAGATGGTGAGGGAGTACCTTGCCGACCGTACCAACGTCCTCTGTGATTCCACTGTGCCTTATAATTATTGGGTATCCAAGCTGGACACATGCAATGAACTGGCTCTCTACGCCTTGGAGGTCCTGGCCTGCCCTGCCGCCAGCGTTTTATCAGAGCGGGTTTTTAGTGCCGCTGGGGGAATTATAACTGATAAGCGCATCCGCCTGTCAACTGACAATGCTGACAGGCTGACTCTTATAAAAATGAACAAGGGCTGGATTGGGCCAGACTTCTCATCACCACCGAATGATAGCAGCGTAACATAAACTCAAATACAGTGTCTTTTCTTGGGAGGTGTATTCCCATGCACCTCTTCACACCCACACATGGGCATACGCTTCCTGATTTTGGCTATTTCCGTGATGCAACACCCACATAATTTTGTTTTTAAATGGTGTTTATGATGTCCGTAAAAAAAAAAAAAAATGTATACAGTATATTCATGTATAATATTTGTCAGCCCATACACTTAGTGCATGGGCATTACAAGTATAGGAGACCCGCTCCTTTCTAATGGGAACATTTTTTTATGAGGCCCTCCTCCACGTCTCTTCCAAGGCGCATTGGAGTTCCTCCCAATTTTTGGCAGCCCTTGCATTCACTGCATAGTCAAACAGTATGGGAGACCTACTTCCTAATAATGGGAACATTGTTTTCAGGAGGCCCGCCTCTAAGTCTCTTCAAAGGGGTATTGGGGTGCGGCCAAATTTTGGGCTGCCCTGGCACTCACTGCATACACAATAACAGTATAGGAGACCCACTCTTTAGTAATGGGAACCATAAAATATAGCCAGCTGATGGCTCTCTAAGAATAGTAAGGTCCTCCTGATGGCCCTATAAAAATAGGCTTTGTGACTTTCAGAGTCCCTCCATCATAAATGAAACAGGATGTGTCTGATGATGTGTCACACACCACATGGCCAGATAAGGTAGTAAAGTGTCATTTTAACATTTCCCGTTGAATGCATTTGTCTTGGTTGAAAGCAATGTAAAAGCGCAAAACGCATCAAAAACGCTACGTATGAACATAGCCCAAGTTGTGGAGGAGCATTTTTGGTTTTGGTTATTTATTTTGCCTTATATACAAGTCATTACCCTGGAAAGGATGTTCCTTAACATATTACCCAGGAAAATCTATTTTGTTTTTGTTTTAGTATGTTTTATTGTGAGTCCGTAAAAGTGGCTTAATACTCTGACCACGTTGCTGACAGCAGTGACCTGGGAGTCAGATGCTTCCAGGGGTCTTCCCCATGCTGTTCCCATGTCATTTGAGCACTGTTCCCATCGATTTGGGCAATTTTTAGGCCCTCTGCAGACCACCGGGGGGAGCCGCGTGAAAAATGCTCGAGTTTCCCACAGACTTACATTGGGCTCGTCGCTCGGGTCGAGCACCCGAGTACTCCAATGTGCTCGACCCGAGCATCGAGCACCCGAGCATTTTAGTGCTCGCCTTTAACTACTTAGGAGTCAATTTTGTGAGGGGCTAACGGAAAGGTTGAAAGATGCCTTATCGGTATATGATACCCCTCAGTCTTTGGAGGCTGCCATGTCGTTGGCCATACGTCTGGATAGGCGCCTTCGGGATTGACGGGTGCGACCTTCTTCTCCGGGGCCTTCTTGTTGGGGTTGTGTACCTTTGGCAGGGGAGCGGTCTGAGGGTGAACCAGTACTGGGGGAGGTACTGGTATGCAGTTAGGGGGTGTCTCTACATCATACATCTCCCCAGAGACTCAAAAGAAAAGAGGCGTATGTTTTTTTTGTGGGAAAAATGGACACTTTGTTGGGACCTGTCTTTCAATTTCTAAACAAAAGGAGACTCCATTTAACTCTTGGTAGTCTGGAGTTGGATAAACAAGCGGTGCATTTGTGGCCAAACTGCAGTTCCCGCTTTTTCCTGACAGCAGAGGTGGTGCTATAGAGCAAAACCAAAAACATTTCTGTGTTTGTTGACAGTGGAGCTGGAGTCAGCATGGTTGATGCTGAGTTTGTGAAAACTCATGGTTTTGGTTGCTTGTGCTTTAACTGAGCCTATTCCCATCCTTGCCATTGACTCGGCGCCACTTGCACAGAAAATCATAGAATGGTAGAGTTGGAGGGGACCTCCTGGGTCATCTGGTCCAACCCCCTGCTCAAAGCAGGATTCACTAAACCATCTCAGACAGATGTCTGTCCAGCCTCTGATTGAAGACGTCCATTGAAGGAGACCTCACCACCTCTCGTGGCCGCCTGTTCCTCTCATTGATCTCCTCACTGTCAAAAAGTTTTTTCTAATATCTAATCTGTGTCTCCTCCCATTCAGTTTCATCCCATTGCTTCTAGTCTTTCCTTGTGCAAATGAGAATAAAGATGATCCTTCTACAATGTGACAGCCCTTGACATATTTGTAGACAGCTATTAAGTCTCATCTCAGTCTAACTAACCTGAGAGCTAACCTGATACGTGCCCTGCAGGTTCTGCAGACTGCGTTATAATCTTCTTTAGATATGCCTCCCTCTTTCCATTTGATAAACATTTCTTTCTTTCTTTTTAGCATGTGTTTAAGTTCTGTGTTCATCCATCCTGGTTTCCTTAAATGCTTCCCATTCTTCCTACTTTTCGGGATTGTTAACGATTGTGCTTTGAGAATCTCATTTTTAAAAATTTCCCATCTTTCCTGGACATTTTTGTCCTTAACCACTTCGTGCCAGAGCCTGTTTTTGCCTTCGTGACCGGGCCAATTTTTTCAATTCTGACCACTGTCACTTTATGATGTAATTACTCTGGAGCTTCAACGGATCCCCCTGATTCTGAGATTGTTTTTTCGTGACATATTGTACTTCATGATTGTGGTAAAATTTCTTCGATATCACTTGTGTTTATTTGTGAAAAAATCGGAAATTTGGCGAAAATTTTGAAAACTGCAATTTTCAAACTTTGAATTTTCATGCCCTTAAATCAGAGCGATATGTCACACAAAATACCTAATAAATAACATTTCCCACATGTCTACTTTACATCAGCACAATTTTTTTTTTTTATTAGGGAGCTATAAGTGACACCATTCTAAAAACGGCACCCCTCAAGGTGCTCAAAACCACATTCAAGAACTTTATTAACCCTTCAGGTGCTTCACAGGAATTTTTGGAATGTGGAAGAAAAAAATTAACATTTAACTTTTTTCACAAAAATGTTATTTTAGACCCAATTTTTTTTATTTTCACAGGGGTAACAGGAAAAAATGGACCCCAAATTTTTTTGTGCAATTTCTCTTGAGCGTGCTGATACCCCATATGTGAGGGAAAACCACTGTTTGGGCGCACGGCAGGGTTTGGAAGGCAAGGAGCGCCATTAGACTATTTGAATGTAAAATTTGTTTGAATAATTAGCGGACACCATGTTGCATTTGGGGAGCTCCTGATGTGCCTAAACAGTGGAAACCCCCCACAAGTGACACCATTTTGGAAACTAGACCCCTTAGGGAACTTATATAGATGTGTGGTGAGCACCTTGCACCCCCAGGTGCTTCACAGAAGTTTATAATATTGAGCTGTAAAAATAACATTTTCACATTTTTCCCACAAAAACGTTTTTCATCCCTTAATTTTGCATTATCATAAGGGTAATAGGATAAATTGCACCATGAAATTTGTTGTACAATTTCTCCTGAGTACGCCGATACCCCATATGTGGAGGAAAAACACTGTTTGGGCGCACGGCAGGGTTCGGAAGAGAAAGGAGCGCTATGTTGGCTGGGATAGGTGGCAGACACCATGTCACATTTGAAGAGTCGCTGACATGCCGAAACAGCAGAAACCCCCACAAGTGACCCCATTTTGTAAACTACACCTCTCAAGGAATTCATCTAGGGAAGTAGTAAGTATTTTTTAATTTTTAAATTTATACCATTGGGCAGTGAAAAAAGCATAATTATATTTTTACCACAAAAAAATGTTTTACCCTCAGATTTTGCATTTTCACACAGGGCAATGGGTAAAAATGGTGCGGAAATGCGTCACACAATTTCTTCTAAAAGTGGCAATACCCCATATGTGGCTGTATCGTACCGCTCAGCCATACGGCGAGATCTGGGGGGGACGGAGCGCTATTTGACAATTGGAGAACAAATTATTGTAGATTAGGCATTTGGATTTGGGAGCAGAAAATTTTCTGAATTTCTTTTGGGGGGCAAGGGCCATTTCGCTTTTCCAGAGCCTTTCTGCTACCAGTAACTTGGAAGTCCCTTATATTTTTAACAGATGACGGACCTGAGTGGGGACTAGCTTTTTTTGAGGACTGAGTTGAAGCTTTTATTGGGAACATTTTACGTAATATTTATCCGGCGCTCTAGGCTGAGCACTTACATCGGGGTTTCCATCTAAATTTCCAAGTGATGTAATTCAGATGAAACCCCTGCCGGATCCATTCACTGTAATGAGGCAGCAGAGTTACTCTGGACTCCGTCTGGCCTCTGTTTAGCGGTGTCCTTTTTTCAGAAGTGCACAAAACTGTGGCCAACCGCACTTATGCACGCCTAAAACAAATGACACCGTGGGATCCCAGGCTAGATGGCATTCACAGTGGCCTATATCTGCCTCATTACAGGGAATCTTCCGTCATGGGTTCCGGCTGAATCACCTATTTCAGAGATTTACACTTGTGTAAGTGCTCAGCGCAGAGCGCAGGATAAATGTGAGCAGAGCCTTACTGCGATCTTTGGGAGACATAATAAACAAATCAGTAGCAGGTGAAGAATTGGTTTTATTTATTTTTTACGCCGTTCCTCGTTACTTTATTCTTCGGGTCGGTGCGATTACAGAGATACCAGATTTATATCGGGTTTTTATGACTGACAGCTGTCACACACTAAGAGACGCTTTTTTTTGCAAAATCTAGTTTTTGCATCACCGTATTTTGAGAGCTATAATTTTTCCATATTTCGGCCGACAGAGTCATGTGACGGCTTGTTTTTTGCGGGATGAGTTGACGTTTTTATTGGTACCATTTTGGGGTACGTGACATTTTTTAATCGCTTTCTATTCCGTTTTTTGGGAGGTAAAATTAACAAAAAACAACAATTCAGGAATTGTTTTTTGAGGGGTTTTTTTATGCCGTTCTCTGTGTGGTAAAAGTAATCAGGCAGCGTTATTCTTCGGGTCAGTACGTTCACAGCGATACTACACTTACTGTATATTTTTTTATGTTTTGGCGCTTTTACACAATAAAACAATTTTATAGAAAAAAATATTTTTTTTGCATTGCTTTATTCTGAGCGCTATAACTTTTTTATTTTTCGGCTGATGGAGCTGTATGGCAGCTTTTTTTTTGCGGAACAAGATGATGTTTTCAGCGGTACCATTTTTATTTCTATTTTGCTTTTTGATCGCATTTTTTTCCACTTTTTGTTTGGCGATATGATGAAAAAGCATATTTTTTTGCTCCGTTTTTTATTTATTTTTATTACGGTGTGCACAGAAGGAGTTAATTAGTGTGACAGTTTTATAGCTCGGGTTGTTTCGGACGCGGTGATACCAAATATGTGTACTTTTTTTGCTTTTGTAAAAATATACGGATTTATTGGTTTAATATTTTATTTATTTATTTTGTGATTTTTTTTTTTAACAGTTTAAAAACATTTTTTTTACTTTTTTTTTACATTTTTACTTAGTCCCTGTATGGGACATTAATTTTTATTTTTCTGATCACTGATCTCATGTAATGTAATAGACATGTATTACATTACATGAGATCTTCCCTGACTGTTTCACAGTCAGTCTCCTGCCAGGCTTCAGCTGCAGGCTAAGCCAGGCAGGACACCATATATGGCAGATCTGGAGGCGGTCATGTGACCTCCAGCTGCCATAGCAACCCCATGTCCTGGAAGGTATCAGGGGTCGTCGGAGAGGTAAGTAAGACGACCCCCTCTCCTCTGTCTATCTTCTATATGCCGCGATCACTATAGATCGCAGCATATAGAACATAGCAAAGTGTTAACATCACTGGGACCTGATCCAATCAGGTCCCGATGATGTCCCTTGTCAGAGCTAACGCTCTGCACCGGAATCGCAGCGCTTGCAGGACCCTGGGGGTCCTGAGCGCTGCGAGACCACCCACCATTTTTAAACGTCGGCGCTGCACAGAGCCCAGCAAGCGCCGATGTTTATCTACAGTGGGCGGTCGGGAACTGGTTAAGGACATCCAGCCACTGGATCCCTCCTATTCTCTTTCTGAGTAGCTTAAAATCTGCCTTTCTGAAATCTAACCTTGAAGTTTGAATCTTCACATGTCTTCCTCCTCTAGTTATCCAAAATTCTTAAACATTTACTCATATTGTACATTATGTCAAACTGAGAGTGGGGTCGATTTATTGTGAAATAATCCCTTGCTATGTCGTGGACAATCTTCCCACACCGATTGTTTTGGGTATACCTTGGCTGGTGAAACATAATCCGTTGGTGGATTGGCAAACCGACGAGATTATTTGTTGGGTAAGATTATTGCCGTGAGAGCTGTTTAGATATTTCCCTTGCTACTGTCTCTACAGAAATTGTATCTGCTTCTCTGTTTGGTTTTGAGGACGTTTTTTTCTGAGAAGTGGTGTCAGGATTTGCCTCCTCATCGTGCTTATGACTGTCCTATTAACCTGACCCCCGGAGCTAAACTACCGAAGTCCAGACTGTATAATCTTTCTGGCACTAAGAGACAAGCCATGAAGGATTTCATTGCAGAAAGTCTGGAGAAGGGACATATCAGACCCTCATCTTCGCCCGTGGTGGCAGGGTTCTTCTCTGTGAAGAAAAAAGATGGCCGTCTACGTCCCTGTTTAGATTTTCGGGTATTAAATCAAATTACCCTCCGTGATCTATACCCTCTTCCCCTGATTCCTGATTTATTCAGCCAGGTTTAGGGAGCTAAGGTATTCTCCAAGTTGGATTTAACCCCTTTCCGGACCAAGGCGTACTAATACTTATCTGCCCCCTGAGCCTTATGGGCCAGATACGTATTAGTACGCTTTGGCAATTTTGCCCGCACACAAGTGGTGTGGGCAAGAGCGCCGCTGGGTGTCAGCTGATTGTCACAGCTGACACCTGGTGGCAAGAGGAGGTAAGTGCGATACTTGCCTTCTCTGCCGGCGTCTGAGTACTGTCCAGGATGTTGTCATGGTGACCCGATGTCATCATGACAACATCCGGGTCACCAGGAGGCAGGAAGTTACTTTGGTCATGTGCAGTGCGCGACCAAAGTAACTTCTCCCTGTGCAGCGCTGACAGCTTGCATAGCACAGGGATGGTGCTGCATCCCTATGCCATACAGACGATCAGGCTGCAAAAAGTGAAAGTCCCATAGTGGGCAATGTGTAAAGGATCAAAAAGTGTCAAGAAGTGAAAAAATAAATAAAATTGTAAAAATATAAAAGAAATGAGAAAAATAATAATAAAAAAATAAAAATATATTGTACCCATAAATAAATAATCTTATGAAAAAAAAAAAATAAACCAACAAAAGTACACATATTTGGTATAACCGCGTCTGGAACGACCTGGTACCGCTGAAAGCGTCATCTTGTCCCGCAAAAAATCAAGCTTCCATACAGCTGCATCAGCCGAAAAATCAAAAAGTTATAGCTCTCAGAATAAAGCGATGCAAAAACAATTATTTTTTCTGTAAAATAGTTTTTATAGTGTAAAAGCGCCAAAACATTAAAAAAAACTATATAAATGCGGTACCGCTGTAAACGTACTGACCCGAAGAATAAATCTGCCTTATCAACTTAACAGCATAAAAAAAAAACAAGTAACCAATTCCTGAATTGCTGGTTATTGTTTATTCTGCCTCCCAAAAATCGGAATAAAAAGCGATCAAAAAATGTCACGTGCCCGAAAATGGCACCAATAACAACGTCAACTAATCCCGCAAAAAACGAGCCGTCACATGACTGTCGGCCAAAATATGGAAAAATTATAGCTCTCAAAATATGGCGATGCAAAAAGTAGTCTTTGCAAGAAAAAGCGTCTTTTAGTGTGTGACAGCTGTCAATCATAAAAACCCGATATGAATCTGGTATCGCTGTAATCGCACCGACCCGAAGAATAAAGTCGTCTAATCACTTATACCGCACGAGGAACGGTGTAAAAAATAAACTCTAGGGTTAGGGTTGTGCAAGGATTAGGGTTAAGGCTGGGCTAGGGTAGGGCTAGGGTTAGGGTAGGGTTAGGCTAGAGTTGGATTAGGGTTGGGCTTGTATTAAAGTTGGGGCTAGGCCTTCCTCCAGACCCCTCTGTCCTCCCCCTCCTCCAGACCCAGGAGAGTAACTACCGCAGTCACAGCGGTCACCACCACGACCGGCCTGGCAGGTGAGGGGCCCGCACAGACAGATATGCATCGCACACACGTCAGGTCCATGAGCGGCAATACACGCTGCCGGCCAATCAGGGGCCACATGGCAGTGACTTCTTGCGCTCCCATCTCATGCACACTGAAGTCAGCTGCCATCTTCTGAAGACGATGATGTGCGATGGGGGAGCAGATGAGAGGTGAGTATTTATATATTTTTAAATCAGTGAGTACACGGTGGCCATACTACTACATGGATGAATATGGAGCACATTATACAATATGGCGGACTATGGGGAGTGTATTATACTACATGGATGACTATCGGCTGTGCATTATACTACATGGAGGATGATGGGGAGTGCATTATACTACATGGAGGACTATGGGGAGTGTATTATACAATATGAAGGACTATGGGGAGTGCATTATACTACATGGAGGATGATGGGGAGTACATTATGCTACATGGAAGACTATGGGGAGTGTATTATACAATATGGAGGACTATGGGTAGTGCATTATACTATGTGGAGGACTATTGGGAGTGCATTATACTATATGGAGGACTATGGAGAGTGCATTATACAATATGGAGGACTGTGGGGAGTGCATTATACAATATGGAGGACTGTGGAGAGTGCATTATACTATATGGAGGACTATGGAGAGTGCATTATACAATATGGAGGGCTATGAGGAGTGCATTATACTGTATGGAGGACTATTGGGAGGGCATTATACAATATGGAGGACTATGGGGAGTGCATTAAACAATATGGAGGACTGTGGAGAGTGCATTATACTATATGGAGGACTATGGAGAGTGCATTATACAATATGGAGGGCTATGAGGAGTGCATTATACTATATGGAGGACTATGGGGAGTGCATTATACAATATGGAGGACTATGGGGAGTGCATTATACTATATGGAGGAATATGGGGAGTGCATTATACTATATGGAGGACTATGGGGAGTGCATTATACAATATGGAGGGCTATGGGGAGTGCATTGTACAATATGGAGGGCTATGAGGAGTGCATTATACAATATGGAAGACTATGGGGAGTGCATTATACAATATGGAGGGCTATGAGGAGTGCATTATACAATATGGAGGGCTATGGGGAGTGCATTATACTATATGGAGGACTATGGGGAGTGCATTATACAATATGGAGGATTATGGAGAGTGCATTATACAATATGGAGGACTATGAGGAGTGCATTATACAATATGGAGGACTATGGGGAGTGCATTTATACTATGTGGAGGATTATTGGGAGTGCATTATACTATATGGAGGACTATGGAGAGTGCATTATACAATATGGAGGACTGTGGGGAGTGCATTATACAACATGGAGGACTGTGGAGAGTGCATTATACTATATGGAGGACTATGCAGAGTGCATTATACAATATGGAGGACGATGAGGAGTGCATTATACAATATGGAGGACTATGGGGAGTGCATTATACAATATGGAGGACTATGGGGAGTGCATTATACAATATGGAGGACTATGAGGAGTGCATTATACAATATGGAGGACTATGGGGAGTGCATTATACAATATGGAGGACTATGGAGAGTGCATTATACTATATGGAGGACTATGGGGAGTGCATTATACAATATGGAGGACTATGGAGAGTGCATTATACAATATGGAGGACTATGGGGAGTTCATTATACAATATGGAGGGCTATGGGGAGTGCGTTATACAATATGGAGGGCTATGAGGAGTGCATTATACAATATGGAGGACTATTGGGAGTGCATTATACAATATGGAGGACTATTGGGAGTGCATTATACAATATGGAGGGCTATGAGGAGTGCATTATACAATATGGAGGACTATGAGGAGTGCATTATACAATATGGAGGACTATGGGGAGTGCATTATACAATATGGAGGGCTTTGGGGAGTGCATTATACTGTATGGAGGACTATGAGGAGTGCATTATACTATATGGAGGACTGTGGGGAGTGCATTATACAATATGGAGGACTGTGGAGAGTGCATTATACAATATGGAGGGCTATGAGGAGTGCATTATACAATATGGAGGACTATGGAGAGTGCATTATACAATATGGAGGGCTATGAGGAGTGCATTATACTATATGGAGGACTATGGGGAGTGCATTATACAATATGGAGGACTATGGAGAGTGCATTATACAATATGGAGGACTATGGAGAGTGCATTATACAATATGGAGGACTATGGAGAGTGCATTATACAATATGGAGGACTATGGGGAGTGCATTATACTACACTGCTCAAAAAAATAAAGGAAACACTTAAACAACACAATGTAACTCCAAGTCAATAACACTTCTGTGAAATCTACCTGTCCAGTTATGAAGCAACACTGATTGTGAATCAATGTCTCCTGCTGTTGCGCAAATGGAACAAACAACTGGTAGAAATGATCGGCAATTAGCAAGATACCCTCTATAAATGAGCCGTTCTGCAGAGGGTGACCACAGACCATTTCTCTGTTCTCATCCTTTTTGGCTGTTGTTTTAGTCACTTTTTCATTTTGCCATTGCTCTCACCCCTAGAGGTACAGTAGCATGAGGCGGTGTCTACAACCCACAGAAGTTGCTCAGGTAGTGCAGCTCATCCAGGATGGCACATCAATGCGAGCTGTGGCAAGAAGGTTTGCTGTGTCTGTCAGCGTAGTGTCCAGAGGCTGGAGGCGCTATCAGGAGACAGGCCAGTACACCAGGAGACGTGGAGGGGGCAGTAGGAGGGCAACAACCCAGCAGCGGGACTGCTACCTCTGCCTTTGTTCAAGGAGGAACAGGTGGACCACTGACAGAGCCCTGCAAAATGACCTCCAGCAGGCCACAAATGTGCATGTGTCTGCACAAACGGTTAGAAACCGACTCCATGAGGGTGGTATGAGGGCCCGACATCCACAGATGGGGGCTGTGCTCACAGCCCAACACTGTGCAGGACGCTTGGCATTTGCCACAGAACACCAGGATTGGCAAAGTGGCCACTGGCGCCCTGTGCTCTTCACAGATGAAATCAGGTTCACACTGTGCACATGTGACAGACGTGACAGAGTCAGGAGACGCCGTGGAGGGCGATCTGCTGCCTGCAACATCCTTCAGCATGACCGGTTTGGCAGTGGGTCAGTAATGGTGTGGGGTGGCATTTCTTTGGAGGGGCGCACAGCTCTCCATGTGCTCGCCAAAGGTAGCCTGACTGCCATTAGGTACCGAGATGAGATCCTCAGACCCCTTGTGAGACCATATGCTGGTGCGGTTGGCCCTGGGTTCCTCCTAATGCAGGACAATGCCAGACCTCATGTGGCTGGAGTGTGTCAGCAGTTCCTGCAAGATGAAGGCATTGAAGCTATTGACCGCCCGTTCCCCAGACCTGAATCCGATTGAGCACATCTGGGACATCATGTCTCGCTCCATCCACCAACGTCACGTTGCACCACAGACTATCCAGGAGTTGGCGGATGCTTTAGTCCAGGTCTGGGAGGAGATCCCACAGGAGACCATTCGCAACCTCATCAGGAGCATGCCCAGACATTGTAGGGAGGTCATACAGGCACGTGGAGGCCACACACAATACTCAGCCTCATCAGGAGCATGCCCAGGCGTTGTAGGGAGGTCATACAGGCACTTGGAGGCCACACACAATACTCAGCCTCATCAGGAGCATGCCCAGGCGTTGTAGGGAGGTCATACAGGCACGTGGAGGCCACACACAATGCTCAGCCTCATCAGGAGCATGCCCAGGCGTTGTAGGGAGGTCATACAGGCACGTGGAGGCCACACACAATACTCAGCCTCATCAGGAGCATGACCAGGCGTTGTAGGGAGGTCATACAGGCACGTGGAGGCCACACACAATACTCAGCCTCATCAGGAGCATGCCCAGGCGTTGTAGGGAGGTCATACAGGCACGTGGAGGCCACACACAATACTCAGCCTCATCTGGATCATGCCCAGGCGTTGTAGGGAGGTCATACAGGCACGTGGAGGCCACACACAAAACTCAGCCTCATCAGGAGCATGCCCAGGCATTGTAGAGAAGTCATACAAGCACGTGGAGGCCCCACACAATACTCAGCCTCATTAGGAGCATGCCCAGGCGTTGTAGGGAGGTCATACAGGCATGTGGAGGCCACACACAATACTCAGCCTCATCAGAAGCATGCCCAGGCGTTGTAGGGAGGTCATACAGGCACGTGGAGGCCACACACAATACTCAGCCTCATCAGTAGCATGCCCAGGCGTTGTAGGGAGGTCATACAGGCACGTGGAGGCCACACACAATACTCAGCCTCATCAGGAGCATGCCCAGGCGTTGTAGGGAGGTCATACAGGCACGTGGAGGCCACACACAATACTCAGCCTCATCAGGAGCATGCCCAGGCGTTGTAGGGAGGTCATACAGGCACGTGTAGGCCACACACAATACTGAGACTCATCAGGAGCATGCCCAGGCGTTGTAGGGAGGTCATACAGGCACGTGGACGCCACACACAATACTCAGCCTCATCAGGAGCATGCCCAGGCATTGTAGGGAGGTCATACAAGCACGTGGAGGCCCCACACAATACTCAGCCTCATCAGGAGCATGCCCAGGCGTTGTAGGGAGGTCATACAGGCATGTGGAGGCCACACACAATACTCATCCTCATCAGGAGCATGCCCAGGCGTTGTAGGGAAGTCATACAGGCACGTGGAGGCCACACACAATACTCAGCCTCATCAGGAGCATGCCCAGGCATTGTAGGGAGGTCATACAGGCACGTGGAGGCCACACACAATACTGAGCCTTATTTTGACTTGTTTTAAGGACATTACATCAAAGTTGGATCAGCCTGTAGTGTGTTTTTCCTCTTTAATTTTGGATGTGACTCCAAATCCAGGCCTCCGTCTATATATATAATCGTCTTATCCCGTCTGTCTGTCTGTCTTTCTGTCTGTCTGTCTGTCTGTCCAGGAAATCCCGCGTCGCTCATTGGTCCGGCAGCGGCCAATCAGCGCCGCGGTACTTCTGAAAAAAGATGGCGGCCGTTAGCGGCTCATCTGCGGGACGGATCTCAGCAGCGATGCAGCCGGGAGATGAGCGCCGCGAGGCGCTCATCTCCCGGCCGGTACCAACAGAAGGACCTCGACCTCCGGACCCATCTGCGGGCCGGAGATGCAGCCGGGAGATGACCGGCGCGAGGCGCTCATCTCCCGGCCGGTAGCAGCGGAAGGACCGCCGGCGTCGCTGACCTCCATGCGGAAGAGAGGACCGGGGAGCGCCGCTGCGGGTATGGATACTTCTGCTGCGAGCGCCTGCTCATGTCTCGGGTTCTCGCAGCGGAAGTACCCGCACAGGCAGCGCCGCTCCCCGGTGCTCACCAAGACGATTCGATGATTGGTCGCGGTCTTCGGACCCGATCAATCACTGATCTTAGCGCAAAAGTTAAACACCACTGTGCTGATTGGTCGCGGACGCTGCCAGCGACCAATCAACGATTTGGGCGCCACATTTAAATATCGGCCGCGACCAATCAGCACAGCGGTGTTTAAATGTGGAGCCAAGATCGGTGATTGGTCGCGGCCGATATTTAAATGTGGCGCCAAAATCGGTGATTGGTCGCGGCCAGCGTCGGCGACCAATCAGCACAGCGGTGTTTAAATGTGGAGCCAAGATCGGTGATTGGTCGCGGCCGATATTTAAATGTGGCGCCCAAATCGGTGATTGGTCGCGGGCAGCGCCAGCGACCAATCAGCGATTTTTAACACAAATGTCCGGACCTTTGTAACACCATGCAGATACTGTGGGGACATCAGCGGCTAGTGTGTGAAGAGAGAACCGGGGAGCGGCGCTGCGGGTCGGGATACTTCTGCTGCGAGCGCCCGCTCATGTCCCGGGTTCTCGCTGCGGAAGTAGCTGCACAGGCAGCGCTGCTCCCCGGTCCTCACCAAGACGATTCGATGATTGGTCGCGGTCTTCGGAACCGACCAATCACTGATCTTACCGCAAAAGTTAAACACCGCTGTGCTGATTGGTCGCGGACGCTGCCCGCGACCAATCACCGATTTGGGCGCCGCATTTAAATATCGGCCGCGACCAATCACCGATCTTGGCTCCACATTTAATCACCGCTGTGCTGATTGGTCGTCGACACTGGCCACGTCCAATCACCGATTTTGGCGCCACATTTAAATAGCGTCCGCGACCAATCAGCACAGCGGTGTTTAAATGTGGAGCCAAGATCGGTGATTGGTCGCGGCCGATATTTAAATGCGGCGCCCAAATCGGTGATTGGTCGCGGGCAGCGTCCGCGACCAATCAGCACAGTAGTGTTTAACTTTTTCGGCAAGATCAGTGATTGGTCGCGGGCCAAGACCGCGACCCATCACCGATTTGTGCGGCTCATTTAAATAGCGGCCGCGACCAATTGGATGTCAGCGCCGCTCCCCGGTCCTCCCTTCACACCCTAGCCGCATGGATCTCAGCGGCGCTGCCTGTGCGGATACTTCCGCTGCGAGAACCCGGGACATGAGCGACTGCTCGCAGCAGAAGTATCCGGACCCGCAGCGCCGCTCCCCGGTCCTCCCTTCACACCCTAGCCGCTGATGTCCCCACAGTATCCGCATGGTGTTACAAAGGTCCGGACATTTGTGTTAAAAATCGCTGAGTGGTCGCTGCCACTGCCCGCGACCAATCACCGATTTGGCTGCCACATTTAAATATCGGCCGCGACCAATCAGCACAGCGGTGTTTAAATGTGGCGCCAAGATCGGAGATTGGTCGCGGGCAGCGTCGGCGACCAATCAGCACAACGGTGTTTAAATGTGGCGCCAAGATTGGTGATTGGTCGTGCCCAGCGTCGACGACCAATCAGCACAGCGGTGTTTAAATGTGGCGCCAAGATCGGTGATTGGTCGCGCCCAGCATCGACGACCAATCAGCACAGCGGTGTTTAAATGTGGCACCAAGATCGGTGATTGGTCGCGCCCAGCGTCGGCGACCAATCAGCACAGCGGTGTTTAAATGTGGCGCCCAAATTGGTGATTGGTCGCGGCCAGCGCCCGCGACCAATCAGCGATTTTGAACACAAATGTATGGAGCTTAGTAACACCATGAGGATACTGTCGGGAGATCAGCGGCTAGGGTGTCAAGGGAGGACCGGGGAGCGGCGCTGCGGGTCGGGATACTTCTGCTGCGATCGGCCGCTCATCTCCCAGCTGCTCGCAGCGGAAGTAGACGCACAGGCAGCGCCGCTGACATCCATGCGGAAGGGAGGACCGGGGAGCGGCGCTGCGGGTCGGGATACTTATGCTGCGAGCAGTCGCTCATCTCCCGGCTTATCGCAGCGGAAGTAGCTGCACAGGCAGCGGCGCTCCCCGGTCCTAACCAATACGATTCGCTGATTGGTCGCGTTCTCCGCACCCGACCAATCAGTGATCTTGGCACAAAATTTAAACATTGCTGTGCTGATTGGTCGCGGCCGCTGCCCGCGACCAATCACCGATTTGTGCGCCACATTTAAACACTGCTGTGCTGATTGGTCGCGGACGCCAGACGCGACCAATCAGCGAGATTGGCGCCAAATTTAAACAACGCTCTGCTGATTGGTCGCGGACTCCAGCCGCGACTAATCAGCGAGATTGGCGCCAAATTTAAACAGCGCTCTGCTGATTGTTCGCGGTTCCCAGCCGCAACCAATCAGCCAGATTGGCGCCAAATGTAAACAACGCTCTGCTGATTGGTCGCGACTGCCGGCCGCAACCAATCAGCATTATTGGCGCCAAATTTAATCCCCGCTCTGCTGATTGGTCGCGTTCGCTGGCTGTGACCAATCTGCGATATAGGCGCCAAATTTTAACACCGCTCTGCTGATTGCGCCCGGTCGGCCGCATACATATTCTAGAACAGTGGTCCCCAACTTTATTTGCACCAGGGACCGGCTTCAAGCAAGACCATTTTTTCATGGCCCGGCAGGGCGGGGTGTGGAGCCATGCCAGGAGCCCCACATAGTGTGCTGTGCCGGGAGCCGTGTCACTGAGGCCCCATCATGCCCTGCAGCAAGATGGGGCAGCTGTGTCCTGACAGCTGCTATTCAGCTGCATTCACTTAATCCTGCTTCAGGACCTGTGGTTACATCACAGTCATGTGACCTTGATGTCATCACAGGTCCTCTACCGGTGTTCCCTGCGGGAGTCTAGAACAGCAGGCAGCATCCACCCCACACAATGTGCTCCGAGCCGCCGCACTATCAATATTTAGTGATTGTCTACGGCAGTGGCGAGGACCGGCAAAAAACCCCCAATGGCCCGGTCCTGGTCCGCGGACCGGTGGTTGGGGACCCCTGTTCTAGAACACCCGATGCGTTAGAATTTGGCCACCATCTAGTTGGTTAATAAATGTGATTTCCATTGATGGTTTTTGCGTGATTTTGTCGTCAGCACATTCAGTTTCATACAGAGCAAAGTATTCAATGAGAAGATTTCATTCATTCACATCTAGGAGGGGGGATTTCAGTGTTCTCTTTATTTTTTTGAGCAGTGTAGATGGAGGACTATGGGGAGTGCATTATACTAGATGGAGGACTATGGGGAGTGCATTATACTAGATGGAGGACTATGGGGAGTGCATTATACTAGATGGAGGACTATGGGGAGTGCATTATACTAGATGGAGGACTATGGGGAGTGCATTATACTAGATGGAGGACTATGGGGAGTGCATTATACTAGATGGAGGACTATGGGGAGTGCATTATACTAGATGGAGGACTATGGGGAGTGCATTATACTAGATGGAGGACTATGGGGAGTGCATTATACTAGATGGAGGACTATGGGGAGTGCATTATACTAGATGGAGGACTATGGGGAGTGCATTATACTAGATGGAGGACTATGGGGAGTGCATTATACTAGATGGAGGACTATGGGGAGTGCATTATACTAGATGGAGGACTATGGGGAGTGCATTATACAATATGGAGGACTATGGGGAGTGCATTATACTATAAGGAGGACTATGGGGAGTGCATTATACTAGATGGAGGACTATGGGAAGTGCATTATACTAACTAGATGGAGGACTATGGGGAGTGCATTATACTAGATGGAGGACTATGGGGAGTGCATTATACTAGATGGAGGACTATGGGGAGTGCATTATACTAGATGGAGGACTATGGGGAGTGCATTATACAACATGGAGGACACCTGCAGGGAGCATGACCCGGCCTCTGTGCTGGTAATGGGAGATTAGCTGCAAGGAGTTCTCAGATCGGGCGATCTGCTCCTGTTCAGTGATCGGCAGCCGCTTCACTTCCCCCACACCTGTCTGATTCCCCGGAGCACTATCCGCTTTATGACACAAGCTCCGGGTCACCTATAGTGTCGATCATCAAAAACCCGACAACAAATCACAATAGAGATAGATACACGGAGAGGAAGCCGTCACCGGGCTGTGCAGCAAAGAGTTAATGTGATAACTACTGCATGCAGAAATGCAGCAGAGCAGTGTAAGGGTTAACAGCCTCTCAGCAGATCCAGGTCGTCCTCACATCGTACAATCAGCTTCCTGCACGACACAGATCGGGGTACAGATCCCGGTGATGGTGACCGGTGCCGGGAATAGAAGGAACGAGCTCCCGCAGCAGTTTTATCTCCGCAGATACACAGTGAGGTGCAGCCCGGGAGGACTATGGGGAGATCTCGGCTCCTTCCTGCCTCCTCCTCCGCCAGTGACGGCTGTAGACATGTAGGGGAGATGTCAGGGAGGAGGAGGACTCGGAGGAAGCGCGCTCTGCTGCCCGGACCTGGCCGGTAATGGGCTCTTATCCCGGGCAGGGAAGCACAAGGGAGAGCGGAGCTTCACTCGGCTCAGACATGAGGGGGCGGGGTGTGTCAAGTGTCAGCCAATAGAAGCTCAGGAGGAGGCAGCCAATCAGTGCGCAGTGTGACTGTACATATAAGAGGCGCCTCCAGCTCCCTCCTCAGTGTTTTCCTTCCAGGAGATTCTTGTGTCAGTTCCTCATCACACGATGGCAGAAACCGCGCCAGCCGCCGCTCCTCCTCCTCCCGCCGGACCGGCCACCAAAGCCAAGAAGCAGCCGAAGAAATCCTCCGCAGGGGCCGCCAAGAAGAGCAAGAAACCCTCCGGTCCCAGCGTGTCCGAGCTGATCGTCAAAGCCGTGTCCGCCTCTAAGGAGCGCAGCGGGGTGTCTCTGGCCGCCTTGAAGAAGGCTCTGGCTGCCGGCGGGTACGATGTGGAGAAGAATAACAGCCGCCTGAAGCTGGCCGTCAGGTCTCTGGTCACCAAGGGATCCCTGCTCCAGGTGAAGGGCAGCGGCGCCTCCGGATCCTTCAAGCTGAACAAGAAGCAGGAGACGAAGGACAAGCCGGCCAAGAAGAAGCCGGCGGCTGCAACCAAACCCAAGAGACCTACAGCCAAGAAAGCGGCCAAATCCCCAAAGAAGGCTCCGACCGCGGCCAAGAAAAACCCGAAAAAGGCCAAGAAGCCAGCAGCCGCGGCTAAGAAAGCAGCAAAGAGCCCCAAGAAGCCAAAGGCCGCTCCGAAGCCCAAGAAGGTGACGAAGAGCCCGGCTGAGAAGGCGGCCAAACCCAAGGCTGCCAAGAGTCCGGCTAAGAAGGCGACTAAAGCCAAGAAGCTCGCGGCCAAGAAATAAGCGGAGCCGCTCTGTCCTACCACAAAGGCTCTTATCAGAGCCACCACCTTGTCCCCGCAGAGCTGTATGATCAGTGCCACCACCTTGTCCCCGCAGTGCTGTATGATCAGTACCACCACCTTATCACCGCAGAACTGTATGATCAGTACCATCACCTTGTGCCTGCAGAGCTGTATAATTGCCACCCCCTTGTCGCTGCAGAGATGTATGATCAGTGCCACCACCTTGTCCCCGCAGAGCTGTAAGATCAGATCAACCACCTTGTCCCCGCAGAGCTGTATGATCAGATCCACCACCTTGTCCCCGCAGAGCTGTATGATCAGTGGCACCACTTTGTCCCTGCAGAGGTGTATGATCAGTGCCACCAACCTGTCCCTGCAGAGATGTATGATCAGTGCCACCACCTGGTCCCCGCAGAGCTGTATGATCAGTGCCACCAACTTGTCCCTGTAGAGCTGTATGATCAGTGCCACCACCTTGTCCCCGCAGAGCTGTATGGTCATATCCACCACCTTGTCCCCGCAGAGCTGTATGATCAGTGGCACTACTTTGTCCCCGCAGAGCTGTATGATCAGTGCCACCACCTTGTCCCTGCAGAGCTGTATGATCAGATCCACCACCTTGTCCCTGCAGAGCTGTATGATCAGATCCACCACCTTGTCCCCGCAGAGCTGTATGATCAGTGCCACCACCTTGTCCCTGCAGAGCTGTATGATCAGTGCCACCACCTTGTCCTTGCAGAGCTGTATGATCAGTGCCACCACATGTATAACTGCCTCGTGTGGCTCCGTGTCCTGTACCTCTCATCAGGGGACATGTGGCTGCACTCAGCGGCTCATAGTGCGCGGTATATCGGGGATACAGGGGAGCTGTATATAGAGACAGATGTTCTCGCTCTCCACAAATAGACTCCCGTCCTCTCCCGGAGCGCTGGGTCCTAGAGCCGCTTTCTCCATTATTCAGCTGTTAACCCTTTCAGGGCGCACCCTTTGCTCTCCAGATCGGTTGATGCTTCTGATCGATGTTAATCTCCCAGATTGATGTATTTCCAGGTCTGGATCTCATTGTCATTAATGGTAACAGATACGGGTTCTCCTGTGGGCGGAGCCGGGGTTCTTCTTAGTGCTGATTGGCTGATCGCTGAATTTGAATCTCCCGCTCTTTGGCTGATGGCTTCTCCGCTCTTTGTATCGTCTGTACATCGCGCGGTGTCCGGTCGGGCGGCTCTCGGACGATCCGCTCGTGTTCATTGATCGGCGGCCGCTCTTCTCCCCCCCAGGGGTCTGATCCCCGGATTAGTGGCGCAGTATCCGCTCCTATAATACCGGCTGCGGGGAGGAGCGGGATGTGATCGGCTTCATCCACCTTCACATGTGGATTATAGAGGACGAGGACTCCGGGGAGGCGGCGGATGATGGGGGTAGTAGTGAGGAGCAGCCGGCCACCAATAGGGGACGCTGTAGGTGATCGGTGGCGGCGCCTCCTCACTGTCTGCAGGCGGATTCCTGGGGATAAGATTCCGGCCAGTGAAGTTCTCCGCTTATAACGACGTCTCGCTGCTTCATCCTGTGCAAACTACAACCTGACACAGAGCAGAATATTCAGCATTTTCTTCTGCTCCCAGTCCAGATCCTGTCCCCCTTCATGGAGTCACTGGTGCAGATCGGGAGCGATGGATGTAACAAGTCCCCGGGCAGCTCCATCCCCGAGAAGAGAGAAAGTGTCTCATATACAAAATCATCCAGAAAATCCACAGCGGAATAGAATTATTAGTAAGATTATTAATACAATTATTATCACGTTTTCTATTGGGTGAGAAACTCATGTGACCAATGGAACTGTACTAAGCTCCGCCCCCTGCAGCTCATTGGTGATTCCCCGAGTCTCTTCTCTATTGGCAGCTTCAGATCCGTCCAATGACAGGAGAGGAGGGCGGGGCAGCAGAGTATATAAGGCGCAGAACACGGTCCCGTCTCCACACTCTTCTGTCTCCGTTGTTATCTGCATTGATCGTCACCATGTCTGGACGCGGCAAACAAGGAGGAAAGGTCCGCGCTAAAGCCAAGACCCGCTCATCCCGGGCAGGACTGCAGTTCCCGGTCGGCCGTGTGCACAGACTTCTCCGCAAGGGCAACTACGCCGAGAGGGTGGGCGCCGGCGCTCCGGTCTATCTGGCCGCTGTGCTGGAGTATCTGACCGCTGAGATCCTGGAATTGGCCGGTAATGCCGCCCGGGACAACAAGAAGACCCGCATCATCCCCCGGCACCTGCAGCTGGCCGTGCGCAATGACGAGGAGCTGAACAGGCTGCTGGGTGGGGTGACCATCGCCCAGGGGGGCGTCCTGCCCAACATTCAGGCCGTGCTGCTGCCCAAGAAGACCGAGAGCAGCAAGTCGCCAAGCAAAGCGAGCAAGAGCAAGTGAGCGCTGCAGCCGATCCTGTATCATCCACACAACCAAAGGCTCTTCTAAGAGCCACCCACACCGTCACCACAAGAGCCGGCGCCGCTGATCTCGGGGATGTCCTCACATGGGGCTGATGTTACCCCACAGTGTATAGGGGCACACATGTCCACGGGGGATTGTATGAGGAGATAAACAGGAAAACCTGCACCGACACATTGTAACGCCACAAACCACGGGATACTAGTGCGAGGAGATGAATGGGTTAATGCTTGGTCACATAAATCCTCACATCCGTGTGGGGGGAGAGGAGTCGGCGAATGTTCACGGGAAATGTCCCTCATTAGTGTCTGATACTCCGGCTCCTAATTCTCCCTGTGGAGACTGATGTAATGGATTCTGGAGTATCGGGAGGATGTACAGTGTGAGCCCCCCACATAGCCTCCATATATACAGTATGAGCCCCCCACACAACCTCCATATATACAGTATGAGCCCCCCACATAGCCTCCATATATACAGTATGATCCCCCCATATAGCCTCCATATATACAGTGAGCCCCCCACATAACCTCCATATATACAGTGTGAGCCCCCCACATAGCCTCCATATATACAGTATGAGCCCCCCATATAGCCTCCATATATACAGTATGAGCCCCCCACATAGCCTCCATATATACAGTATGAGCCCCCCACATGTCACCACGTCTGCTGTCTCACAATACGGCCCGGCTCTCCACCAATGTATTCGCAGCTGTTTGGATGGATGCAGATATCGGTGGCAGGGGGTGGGGTACGTCATGGAGGGGCCCATGTGCCAATATTTCAGCCCTTCGGCTGCCTCTGCCGTCCGGACTGGAATATGGCCGTGTGAGGGATTATTTTCTGCGGGACAAGTTGTAAACATCACTGGTTTTACCATATCGTGTACTGGAGAACGGGGAAAATATTTCAAGTGTGGTGAAATTGCAAAAAAAAGTGCAAAAACACAGTTTTTTTTTTTTTTTTTACCATGTTCATTGATTGCTGACACTGAGCTGCCATTATTATTCTCCAGGTCATTACGAGTTCGTAGGCACCAAACATGTCTAGGTTATATTTTTATCTAAGTGGTGAAAAAAGATCCAAAGTTTGCTTAAAAAAAGTCTCTATTTTTCAGGATCTGGGGTCGGGTGAGGGCTTTTTTTTTTGCGTGTCGAGCTGACGTTTTTCTTGATACTACTAGATGGTGGCCCGATTCTAACGCATCAGGTATTCTAGAATATGTATGCGGCCGACCGGGCGCAATCAGCAGAGCAGCGTCCACGACCAATCAGCACAGCAGTGTTTAAATGTGGCGCCAAGATCGGTGATTGGTCGCGGCCGCTATTTAAATGTGGCGCCCAAATTGGTAATTGGTCGAGGGCAGCGGCCGCGACCAATCAGCACAGCGGTGTTTAACTTTTGCGCCAAGATCACTGATTGGTCGGGTGCGGAGACCGCGACCAATCAGCGAATCGTATTGGTGAGGATCGGGGAGCGCCGCTGCCTGTGCAGCTACTTCCGCTGCGAGAACCCGGGACATGAGCGACTGCTCGCAGCAGAAGTATCCCGACCCACAGCGCCGCTCCTCGGTCCTCCCTTGACACCCTAGCTGCATGGAGGTCAGCGGCGCCGGTGGTCGGGAGATGAGCGCCTCGCGCCGGTCATCTCCCGGCTGCATCGCCACTGAGCTCCGTCCCGCAGATGAGCCGCTAACGGCCGCCATCTTTTTTCAGAAATGCCGCATCGCTGATTGGCCGCTGCCGGACCAATGAGCGACGCGGGATTTCCTGGACAGACAGACGGGATAAGACGATTATATATATATAGATTTTGGTGTAGATGTTTTGATCGCCCGTTAATGTATTTTATTGCAAGGTTTCAGTGACCAGAAACGTAATTCTGGCGTTTAGAATTTTTTCTTGTTACACCTTTTACCGATCAGATTAATTTTTTTTTATATTGATAGATCGGGCGATTCTGAAGGCGGCGATACCAAATATGTGTATGTGTGATTCTTGTTTTATTTTGAATGGGGCGAAAGGGGGGTGATTTAAACTTTTATATATTTTTTATTTTTTTAATATTTTTGAAAACATTTTTTTACACTTTCTGCTTGTTTTGATCATCTCCATGGGAGTTAATGAAGCGATGAGCAGATCTCCTCTCTGTAGCAGAAATGCTCACTTACTATGAGCGCCAATCACTGGTCAGCGCTCATAGCAATTTGGCCATGATAACCACAGGGGTCTCCTGCAGACCCCGGGTTGTCATACCAACCCATCGGTGACCCGCGATCATGTGATGGGGTGACCGATGGACAGGGTAATTGATGTGCATCAGGTTTACGCAAGTTAAATGCCGCTGTCAATCTCTAACTAGTTAGCAGTCGTGGGTGGATCGCGATTCCACCCGCGGCTGTTGCGGGCACATTTCAGCTGTATAGATCAGCTGACATGTGCCCGGTTTAGTGCAGACTCCGTGCTGGAGCCAACACTGAACCAAGGTTTTTGAAAAAGTATTTTGTATAACAAGTTATGGGTCTCTACTAGTGATGAGCGAACATGCTCGCCACTACTCAGTACTCGCCCGAGCATCAGTGTGCTCGACAAGCTCGGCGAGTATTTTGAGGACTAATCCAGCTGCATATATTCAGTAGTGATAGCAGGAGTTAGGCAGGGAGGCAGGGTATGTGGCAGAGTGCATTGTACACAGCAATAGAAAGTCCATTGCACGTTCTGTCTGCTGCTGCTGTTATAGATATTTGTAGACATAGCCCCATGTATCAGGGGCCAGGGCAATTTTTTTTTATCTTAATCCTGATTATTTGCTTAAAAAGCAATCCAGAGAACACCATTTTTCAACTTCATTTGCTTGTTGGCACTGCAGAATACAGCGAGGTCCTTTCCATATTACAGCGATAAAAATCCAGAAATTTGTATTGAACGTGGAAAATATTGGCCTCCATTTGCAGTTTGTTGCAGTGTGTCGGTCAAGCTATTCACATGTGCTCCCTGTGAAGAATAGTAACCTAAAAGCCAGCTATTTCAAAACGTGGTTGTCCGTCAGACGTATTACATACAACTGCAGTTCATATCCAGTCTTTTGTAGTGAACGTGGAAAATATTGTCCTCCATCTAAAATGGGCAAGGCACGTAGCAAGGGACGAGGAAGGGAGATGTGATTGTGATGGTGCATGCAGAGGCGGTGGGCTAGCTGAAATTGTGCCGCAAAAAATACCCACATCTTCTCGCTCAAACTTCCTGTCCCAATTACTAGGGGATTGCAGAACACCACTACTGACCACAGAGCAGTGTGAAAAGGTTATTGGTTGGATAGCGGATAATGCTTCCAGTCACTTTGCCACCACCACCACCACCCTGTCTTCCACACGGTAAAATCTCAGTAGCCGTGAGTCTGGACCACATATTCCTCACCCTGATCCTCCTTCCTCCCACCATGCTGAGTGCCCAGAGACAACTGATCCCACACTTGGACGCTCTGAAGAACTCTTCACTTTTCCATTTAGATTGTATAGATGCCAAAATACTTGAGCAGCCGCGGTCACACGAAGGCGACGGTGGGAAAGTGTCACAAGAAGTGGACGATGATGAAACAATTGCCAGAAAGTCAGGAGGAGGACCAGGGTGTGGAAGTGGAAGACGAGGTGGTGGATGATATAGTAACTGACCCAACCTGGCAGGAGGACAGCAGCACACAGGGGGAGGGAGGCAGAACACCCCAACAGGCAGGAAGAAGCAGTGTGGTGGCCGCAGACAGGAGGCGGGCAACCGTTCCCCATAACACCAACACGAAGAAAGTTGCCAGTACAACCGGTAGGTCTTCCCAAGTCTGGTTGTTTTTTAAAGACACTGCAGATAACCCCAAAAAGGCCATTTGCACCACCTGCCAGGCCAGCATCAGCAGGGGTGGCAAAATGACCAGCCTGACCACCACCATCATGCTGATCAGGCACATGGCAGCAAAGCACCCGAATAAGATGCTTTAGTCCAGGTCTGGGAGGAGATCCCACAGGAGACCATCCACAACCTCATCAGGAGCATGCCCAGGCTTTGTAGGGAGGTCATACAGGCACGTGGAGGCCACACACAATACTCAGCCTCATCAGGAGCATGGGGTATGTAGAGGGGCATCCAGAGGGTTGTGTGGCTGGTGTGGGGGCATGGGGTATGTAGAGGGGCATCCAGGGGGCTTTGTGGCTGGTGTGAGGGGCATGGGGTATGTAGAGGGGCATCCAGGGGGCTGTGTGGGTGGTGTTAGGGGGCATGGGGTATGTAGAGCGGTATCCAGGGAGCTGGTGTGAGGAGTCATGGGATAAGAGAAGAAATTCGAACTGCACCTGACGAAACAGAGGAATGGAAGCCTGTGACCCACAGAAGCAGGAGGATCGAGAGGCAGTCAGCACCCATACTGCTCAGGAACCAGTACCAGGCTCTCACGCAGGAGCACCATGAAGAAATACAGCAAAATAAGACTTTGCCAGCAATGAATAACCTTGTAAGCCCTCAGAATCCTCCTGGATGGAGAAAGAAGAATATTGTGAAGAAAAAACGGAGAGTGGTGGTCATGGGGGATTCCCTGTTAAGAGGAACAGAGGCCGCTATCTGCAGACCAGACATAACCTCAAGAGAAATGTGCTGTCTTCCAGGAGCAAAAATTAAAGATGTGTCTGACAGGATATCAAGACTCTTCAGACCTACAGATCACTACCCATTCCTGCTAATACATGTGGGGACAAATGACACCGCAAGAAAGGACCTGGAAACCATCTGCAGTGACTTTGAAGACTTAGGCAAGAAAGTGAAAGAATTGGGAGCGCAGGTGGTCTTCTCATCCATCCTCCCAGTGGATGGCCATGGAACAATGAGGTGGAATAAGATTCTACAGGTGAACAACTGGCTACGTCGATGGTGCCGTCAACAAGGATTTGGATTTCTGGATCACGGAATGAATTACCTATACGATGGACTACTTGTTAGAGATGGGGTGCACCTTACCAAGACTGGAAAACATGTATTTGGAAGTCGCCTTGCTACACTCATCAGAAGAGCTTTATACTAGAACAATGTGGGAAGGGAAGCAAAAGGCCAGAAAAAGCCATACAGCTGACAAATACTATTGAGATCTCTGCTACTGGAAGTGGAAAGGAAGAACAAAGACAAAACAATTTAAATAATAAAAATATGGGAGGAAGAGAAACCAATCACAAACTAAAATGTTTTTATACAAATGCACAAAGCATGGGCAACAAACAAGGAGAATTGGAACTACTAATGCAGGAAAAGGAATATGATGTCATTGGAATCACTGAAACTTGGTGGGACGATACACATGATTGGAATAAAAGGCTAAAAGGATACAACTTATTTGCAAGAAACAGACTTGATAAACGAGGAGGAGGTGTCGCATTGTATGTTAGAAAAGCGTATATCTGCACAGAGATTGAAGCTTCAGAGACTGGGAGTTCTGTGGAAACTGTTTGGGTAAGAATACAAGGAGAGAACAACGGAAAGGACAACATTGTAGGCATTTACTACAGGCCACCTGGGCAAGCTGAAGATATGGATGAACTCTTTATGTATCAAATGACCAAGTTCTCCAAAAAATATGACGTAGTGGTCATGGGAGATTTCAACTATCCAGACATTTGTTGGGAATCTCTCTCAAGTAAAACTAACAGGTCAAGCAAATTCTTATCCTCTCTTGCTGACAACTTTATCTTCCAAAAGGTAGGGGAGAAAACAAAGGGATCTGCTACTTTGGATCTAATCCTTATAAACAGGGAGGAAATGGTTGAGGAGATAAAGGTGGCTGGGACACTAGGAGGCAGCGATCATGCTATTATAGAATTTTGGATAACTAGAGGAGGAAGACATGTGAAGACTCAAACTTCAAGGTTAGATTTTAGAAAGGCAGATTTTAAGAGACTCAGAAAGAGAGTAGGAGGGATCCAATGGCTGGATGTCCTTAAGGACAAAAATGTCCAGGAAGGATGGGAAATTTTTAAAAATGAGATTCTCAAAGCACAATCGTTAACAATCCCGAAAAGTAGGAAGAATGGGAAGCATTTAAGGAAACCAGGATGGATGAACACAGAACTTAAACACATGCTAAAAAGAAAGAAAGAAATGTTTATTAAATGGAAAGAGGGAGGCATATCTAAAGAAGATTATAATGCAGTCTGCTGATCCTGCAGGGCACGTATCAGGTTAGCTAAAGCTGACAATGAATTAAGGCTTGCAAGAGATGTCAAAAGCAATAAAAAAGGATTTTGGGGGTATGTCAAAAGTAAAAGAAAAGTCAAAGATGCTATAGGATTTTTACAGGATGAAAATGGAGAAATGGTAAGAGAGGATGTTGAGAAGGCCGAACTTTTTAATTCCTATTTTGCATCTGTTTTCTCTCAGAAAGAAAATGTAACATCAACTGATCTTCACTGTCCTTTTAAAGGAATAGAGGAATCCAAGTTATCTGTAAACAGAAAGATTGTGAGGGAATATTTAGCTAACATAAATGAGTTCAAGTCTCCAGGTCCAGATGAATTACACCCCAGAGTACTGAAGGAGATCGTAGAAGAAATTTTAGAACCACTCTCCATAATCTTTGAAAATTCTTGGAGAACAGGAGAAGTCCCAGAAGACTGGAGAAGAGCAAATGTTGTTCCTATCTTCAAAAAGGGGAAGAAGGTGGACCCAGGGAACTATAGGCCGGTGAGTCTGACTTCTATACCAGGAAAGATCTTTGAACAAATTATTAAACAACATGTATGTAAGTACATGGATAAGAATGAAGTGATTAACCAGAGTCAGCATGGGTTTGTAACTAACAAGTCATGTCAGACTAACTTAATTTCCTTCTATGACAGAATCACTGACTGGGTGGATCAGGGAAATGCTGTAGATATAGTATATCTTGACTTCAGCAAAGCATTTGACAAAGTATCTCACACCATCCTTATTGAAAAAATGACCAAGTATGCAATGGACCAGGCAACTGTTAGGTGGATTCATAACTGGCTTAGTGATCGGACTCAAAGGGTGGTTGTAAATGGCTTCACATCCAGCTGGATGAATGTCTCAAGTGGGGTACCACAGGGCTCTGTCCTGGGACCTGTATTGTTCAACATCTTTATCAATGATTTAGATGAAGGAATTGAGGGTAAACTGATTAAATTTGCTGATGACACAAAGCTAGGAGGGATAGCTAATACTAGAGAAGAGAGAGAGAGGATTCAAAAAGACCTAAATAAACTGGAGCAGTGGGCAGCAACCAACAGAATGGTTTTTAACAGGGAAAAATGCAAAGTACTACATCTGGGCAATAAAAATGAAAAAAGCATATACAGAATGGGAGGAATAGAGCTAAGCAACAGTACATGTGAAAAAGACTTAGGTATACTAATAGATCATAGACTGAACATGAGTCAACAGTGTGATGCAGCAGCAAAAAAGGCAAATACAATTCTGGGATGTATTAACAGAAGCATACAGTCTAGATCACGTGAAGTCATTATCGGTCTTTACTCCTCTTTGGTCAGACCTCATCTGGAATACTGTGTACAGTTTTGGGCACCACATTTTAAAAAAGACATCGACAAACTGGAACAAGTTCAGAGAAGAGCGACCAGAATGGTGACTGGTCTGCAAACCATGTCCTATGAGGAACGGTTGCAGGATTTGGGAATGTTTAGCTTGCAAAAAAGAAGACTGAGAGGAGACTTAATAGCTGTCTACAAATATGTCAAGGGCTGTCACATTGTAGAAGGATCATCATTATTCTCATTTGCACAAGGAAAGACTAGAAGCAATGGGATGAAACTAAATGGGAGGAGACACAGATTAGATATTAGAAAAAACTTTTTGACAGTTAGGGTGATTAATGAGTGGAACAGGCTGCCACGAGAGGTGGTGAGTTCCCCTTCAATGGACGTCTTCAAACAGAGGCTGGACAGACATCTGTCTGAGATGATCTAGTGAATCCTGCTTTGAGCAGGGGGTTGGACCAGATGACCCAGGAGGTCCCTTCCAACTCTACCATTCTATGATTCTATGATTCTATGTAGAGGGGCATCCAGGGAGGGGATGTGTGGGTGGTGTGAGGGGACATGGGATATGTAGAGGGGCATCCAGGGGGCTGTGTGGCTGATGTGAGGAGGCATGGGATATGTAGAGTGGCATGTAGAGGGCTGGTGTGAGGGGGCATGGGGTATGTAGAGGGGCATCCAGGAGACTGCGTGGCTGGTGTGAGGGGGCATGGGGTATGTAAAAGGGTATCCAGGGGGCTGGTGTGAGGTGGCATGGGATATGTAGAGTGGCATCCAGAGGGCTGGTGTGAGGGGACATGGGATATGTAGAGGGGCATCCAGGGGGCTGTGTGGCTGGTGTGAGGAGGCATGGGACATGTAGAGTGGCATGTAGAGGGCTGGTGTAAGGGGGCATGGGGTATGTAGAGGGGCATCCAGGAGACTGCGTGGCTGGTGTGAGGGGGCATGGGGTATGTAAAAGGGTATCCAGGGGGCTGGTGTGAGGTGGCATGGGATATGTAGAGTGGCATCCAGAGGGCTGGTGTGAGGGGACATGGGATATGTAGAGGGGCATCCAGGGGGCTGTGTGGCTGGTGGGAGGAGGCATGGGATATGTAGAGTGGCATGTAGAGGGCTGGTGTAAGGGGGCATGGGGTATGTAGAGGGGCATCCAGGAGACTGCGTGGCTGGTGTGAGGGGGCATGGGGTATGTAGAGGGGCATCCAGGAGACTGTGTGGCTGGTGTGAGGGGTATGGGTTATGTAGAGGGGCATCCAGGAGACTGCATGGCTGGTGTGAGGGGGCATGGGGTATGTAAAAGGGTATCCAGGGGGCTGGTGTGCGGTGGCATGGGATATGTAGAGTGGCATCCAGAGGGCTGGTGTGAGGGGACATGGGATATGTAGAGGGGCATCCAGGGGGCTGTGTGGCTGGTGTGAGGAGGCATGGGATATGTAGAGTGGCATGTAGAGGGCTGGTGTAAGGGGGCATGGGGTATGTAGAGGGGCATCCAGGAGACTGCGTGGCTGGTGTGAGGGGGCATGGGGTATGTAAAAGGGTATCCAGGGGGCTGGTGTGAGGTGGCATGGGATATGTAGAGTGGCATCCAGAGGGCTGGTGTGAGGGGACATGGGATATGTAGAGGGGCATCCAGGGGGCTGTGTGGCTGGTGTGAGGAGGCATGGGATATGTAGAGTGGCATGTAGAGGGCTGGTGTGAGGGGGCATGGGGTATGTAGAGGGGCATCCAGGAGACTGTGTCGCTGGTGTGAGGGGTATGGGTTATGTAGAGGGGCATCCAGGAGACTGCGTGGCTGGTGTGAGGGGGCATGGGGTATGTAAAGGGTATCCAGGGGGCTGGTGTGAGGTGGCATGGGATATGTAGAGTGGCATCCAGAGGGCTGGTGTGAGGGGACATGGGATATGTAGAGGGGCATCCAGGGGGCTGTGTGGCTGGTGTGAGGAGGCATGGGATATGTAGAGTGGCATGTAGAGGGCTGGTGTGAGGGGGCATGGGGTATGTAGAGGGGCATCCAGGAGACTGTGTGGCTGTTGTGAGGGGTATGGGTTATGTAGAGGGGCATCCAGGGGGCTGCGTGGCTGGTTTGAGGGGGCATGGGGTATGTGGAGGGGCATCCAGGAGGCTGCGTGGCTGGTGTGAGGGGCTTGGGGTATGTAGAGGGGCATCCAGGGGGCTGGTGTGAGGGGGCATGGGGTATGAGGACGGTGGCTGACACAACCTCCTTAAAGACGATAGAACGTCATTTTAAAATCTGTCATGTGAGAAATGCTAAACCATTCATGTTACGTGGTATTGATGTCATCCATAGTGGCATTAGGGGTGGAAATGTAAAAAAACTTCTGGCTCAAAGGGAAAACAAAATGGATAGTGGAAATGGGAACAATGACGCCAAATGGCCTTAATGAGGCCCTGAGCTTTACCCCATTTCTTTAATAGATATAATCTTTGTGGTATTTTTATACAATTGTATGTGTTGATTTTAATTTGTTTTCTTTGTCATTTGTAACTTTCTCCCTCCATAGTCTATATGCACCATCTATATGGATCATCTACATATGGTTAATCAATATGAGGATACTACGAGCAACAATTAAATTGGACCAAGAAAATAGATTTTCGTACTGACAGAATCGTGTTGCAAATATAGGAAAATGATACTGCTTACTCTAACACATTTTTGCATTATTAAGTACTTGCGTTACTATACTTGTCTAAATGCGTTGCTGTGTTCTCTTTGGCGAGCGTGTGGGTGCTGTGCCTCCCCTTGCCTCTGCGTCATGCACGGCATCTGCATGGTGTCTGCGCATGTTGGGGGGCCATGGCAACGTGTCCTGGTTCCCTGTCATGCGTGGTTCACCTTGATGGCCATGCGTGACGCATCCGGCTCGGGCGGTTCAGCGTGCATGCGCTGATGGTCCAGGAGATGATTGGTCCGTTCCGGTCACGTGACCGCAGGCCCTAAAGTATATTTAAACAGACATGGAAGGTCCTATTAAACAATCCCCCCCGAGGAAGCCATAGGATATACCACGCGAAACACGCATTGGGGTCATTGTTTATTCTGGGTGCTGATCTAATATGGGTAAGAGTGCAATATAATTGTTTAGCATCTTTTCATAGGGCACTATAGGCCATATGGCACGTGGTACATATCCATAGTGATGAAATATGCCATAATTTTGTACCAGTGCATAAATGCCTTGAATACGAGCACTTCTTGCACTTTGTCCCAATAGATATTTAACATCTATTATTATGTTGTATATGTGTCACCCAGTTTGGTTGTCTGTGTGTCGTCCTTTTTAATCATGTCTGTCTTTTCTGTATATTGTTTACAATAAAGTTTTTTGATTCTTTGCCATATACTCTGTATTTGGTTCGCTTTTGCTATATAACAGCAGAAACAAGTCCGGGGGCGCCTCCCGCCAGAGAAAATATAGAAATAGTCCTTGGATGAGTTCAATGGATCCAGCAGATGAGGGACACAACACAATCCAACGTGGCAGCTTCTATCAATCCACACACGCCACGAGGATCTGGCCGCAGCCTGAGACCCTCCAGCGTCGGGAGGCCCCACGCAACTGACTGGGCCAAACATGAGTCTATTGTTCTGTCTACTGGGATCAGCCCCTGGATGAGGGAAGGGTTCACACCCTCTACATGCAACAAGAGATGGTGACCTAGGCCTGATTACATTACAGTCCATGAACACAGGCCGGGGGAGGGACACGCTGTTAGGCTGTGTGCCCACCATGCGTTTAAGCACCGGCAAAAACGCTGCAGAAATGCTTAAACGCATGGTAGAAGGCCTGCCATGTTCCCCAATGATAATCCGTGCTGTGCACATGCTGCAAAAATTTCCGCTGCGGATTATCATTCTGGAAAAATACTCAGCATGTCCATTAATTTTGCGGACATGCAGCGTAATTGCCGCCATTGACTTGCATTGAAACGCATATTATCCGTGTCAGCACATTTGCACACACGGATAATATGCGTTTCTATGTGCGGATGGTACCCGGATGTGGAGGACAGGAGACTCTTCTCCAGACCCGGGTACCATAGTACCTGTAAAAAAAAGAATAAAATAAAAAATAAATATTATACTTACCTTCTGATGGCCCGCGGTGTCCTTGTCTTCACTTGCCGTCAGCGCACTGTGGACTGAAGGACCTGCGCTGACGTCATAGTCATGTGACGGCAGGTCCTTCAGTGTACCGCAAGCTGCCGGCAAGCCAGGACGGAGCGCAGCAAGACAGCGGGGGCCATCAGAAGGTAAGTATAGATTTATTTTTTACCATTACATAGTTACATAGATACATAGTTTATAAGGCCGAAAAAAGACAGGCGTCCATCCAGTTCAGCCTATTTCTTGTGCACTGCAGCTATTCCGCTATTCCTATACCATGTGGTATAGACCAATTTACATCATTGAGGAAAAATTCACTTCCCGACACCAATCTGGCAGTCAGATTAAATCCCTGGATTAATTAACTAAGCATAAAATGCAATTTTATTGTTCTCAAGAAAGGCGTCCAGGCCTCTCTTGAACTCATTAAGTGAGTTGGACATCACCACTCCCTCTCTCAGAGAGTTCCAGAGTCTCACGGCTCTGACCGTAAAGAATCCCCTTCTATGCTGGTGCAGGAACCTCCTTTCCTCCAGACGCATAGTGTGCCCCCTCGTCTTTGTCACCATCCTTGGTATAAACAGGTCATGGGAGAGATCTCTGTACTGCCCCCTGATGTATTTATACATGTTTATGAGGTCTCCCCTAAGCCTTCTCTTTTCCAACGTAAATAGGCCTAATTTTGACAACCTCTCTGGGTATTCTAGTCCCTCCATTCCCTTTATTACCTTAGTCGCCCTCCTTTGTACCCTCTCTAGCTCCAATATGTCTTTCCTGAGCACCGGAGCCCAGAACTGTGCACAATATTCTAAGTGCGGCCTTACCAGCGCTTTATACAGAGGAAGAACAATGTTCTCATCATATGCCCCTATTCCTCTTCTGATGCATGCCATGACTCTATTTGCCTTCGCAGCTGCTGCCTGACACTGGGCACTCCAATTTAATTTGCTGTTAACAAAGACGCCCAGGTCCTTCTCCATGTCAGATTTCCCCAACGGTTTCCCATTTAATATGTATGGGTGACTGCTGTTTTTCTTTCCCATGTGCATGACCTTACATTTATCGGCATTGAACTCCATTTGCCATTTTTTGGCCCAACTCCCCAATTTATCTAAATCCTCCTGTAGCTGTGCCCTATCCTCATCTGTATTAACTACTTTACAAAGTTTAGTATCATCTGCAAATATTGCTATTTTACTATGCAACCCTTCCACTAGATCATTAATAAATATATTAAATAATATAGGGCCCAAGACAGACTCTTGAGGCCCCCCGCTAGTAACCCTGACACCCCCTGAGCTTACTCCATTGATAACCACCCTCTGCTTTCTATCACTCAGCCAGCTATTTACCCACTCGCACACATTATCCCCCAGACCCAGCATTCTCATTTTATATACCAACCTTTTGTGTGGCACGGTATCAAACGCTTTGGAGAAGTCACATCCGCATGTCCCTGGCAGGAAAAAAGCATGTACAATCCACATGTACAATCCACATGTACAATCCACATGTACAATCCACATGTACGATCTGCATGCATTTTTTCTGCCAGGGAGATGCAGAAACTGAGCATTTCTGCATGGTGGGCACATAGCCTTACACCCCTTACACTAAAGCAGGCTACATTACATAGAGTACATGAACACAGGCTGGGGAGGGACACACTGTTACAGTCATATTGGATAAAACATAAGTTGCTGAGGTTAGGACCACCAGGGACCCCAATGTTACTTAGGAAAGACTATTTCCATTTTTAATAAAATAATTTTCACGTATGCCTAGCACAGGTCTGTCCGTCCATTCATGAATTCTGTATGGGACTAATAATAATAGACCATCACAGCACTCGGCTGTCACTTATGTACATAAATGCATACAAAATATTAACTACTCGAGCTAAATTGCTGCATTGTCACCTTAAAGAACTCTGCACCTGATTAATGTCTTGATGAGAGGGCGGAGGTGAAGGACGCAGCTCCTGATTCAGTAAGAGACATATTCATCAGAAGCGTCTGATGGCTGGACAGCGCCTCCATGCTATGCCACTGACTGGAGTAGGATTTGTAGCGACCAACGCTGCTCATGATGAAGTTGCCAAACAGCAGTCATCACAACCCGGCCCACTTACCGATAAAAATGGCATTAGAAAGGAAAAAGTTGCAACGTTTTTACATAGTCTTCAGTTGCATTCAAATTATACGATTGAGCATTTTATAACAGAATTCTGGAGTAAAAACTGATGAATAGGGTCCTATGGGTTTTGTTCAAGCTGAGTTGATGCAGGTCTGTGCTATGACGTCAATTTAAGTTAAGAAACCCTTTTATCTACAGGTGCATCTCACTAAATTAGAATATCATCAAAAAGTTAATTTGTCAGTTCTTCAATACAAAAAGTGAAACTCATATATAGAGTCATTGCAAACAGAGGGATCTATTATATAGAGTCATTACACGCAGAGGGATCTATTATATAGAGTCATTACACACAGAGGGATCTATTATATAGAGTCATTACAGACAGAGGGATCTATTATATAGAGTCATTACACACAGAGGGATCTATTATATAGAGTCATTACACACAGAGGGATCTATTATATAGAGTCATTGCAAACAGAGGGATCTATTATATAGAGTCATTACACGCAGAGGGATCTATTATATAGAGTCATTACACACAGAGGGATCTATTATATAGAGTCATTACAGACAGAGGGATCTATTATATAGAGTCATTACACACAGAGGGGTCTATTATATAGAGTCATTACACACAGAGGGATCTATTATATAGAGTCATTACACACAGAGGGATCTATTATATAGAGTCATTACACACAGAGGGATCTATTATATAGAGTCATTACACACAGAGGGATCTATTATATAGAGTCATTACAGACAGAGGGATCTATTATATAGAGTCATTACAGACAGAGGGATCTATTATATAGAGTCATTACAGACAGAGGGATCTATTATATAGAGTCATTGCAAACAGAGGGATCTATTATATAGAGTCATTACACGCAGAGGGATCTATTATATAGAGTCATTACACACAGAGGGATCTATTATATAGAGTCATTACAGACAGAGGGATCTATTATATAGAGTCATTACACACAGAGGGATCTATTATATAGAGTCATTACAGACAGAGGGATCTATTATATAGAGTCATTGCAAACAGAGGGATCTATTATATAGAGTCATTACACGCAGAGGGATCTATTATATAGAGTCATTACACACAGAGGGATCTATTATATAGAGTCATTACAGACAGAGGGATCTATTATATAGAGTCATTACACACAGAGGGATCTATTATATAGAGTCATTACACACAGAGGGATCTATTATATAGAGTCATTGCAAACAGAGGGATCTATTATATAGAGTCATTACACGCAGAGGGATCTATTATATAGAGTCATTACACACAGAGGGATCTATTATATAGAGTCATTACAGACAGAGGGATCTATTATATAGAGTCATTACACACAGAGGGGTCTATTATATAGAGTCATTACACACAGAGGGATCTATTATATAGAGTCATTACACACAGAGGGATCTATTATATAGAGTCATTACACACAGAGGGATCTATTATATAGAGTCATTACACACAGAGGGATCTATTATATAGAGTCATTACACGCAGAGGAATCTATTATATAGAGTCATTACACACAGAGGGATCTATTATATAGAGTCATTACAGACAGAGGGATCTATTATATAGAGTCATTACAGACAGAGGGATCTATTATATAGAGTCATTACACACAGAGGGATCTATTATATAGAGTCATTACACACAGAGGGATCTATTATATAGAGTCATTACAGACAGAGGGATCTATTATATAGAGTCATTACACACAGAGGGATCTATTATATAGAGTCATTACACGCAGAGGGATCTATTATATAGAGTCATTACACGCAGAGGGATCTATTATATAGAGTCATTACACGCAGAGGGATCTATTATATAGAGTCATTACACCCAGAGGGATCTATTATATAGAGTCATTACACACAGAGGGATCTATTATAGTCATTACACACAGAGGGACCTATTATATAGAGTCATTACACACAGAGGGATCTATTATATAGAGTCATTACACGCAGAGGGATCTATTATATAGAGTCATTACACGCAGAGGGATCTATTATATAGAGTCATTACACACAGAGGGATCTATTATATAGAGTCATTACACACAGAGGGATCTATTATATAGAGTCATTACACACAGAGGGATCTATTATATAGAGTCATTACACGCAGAGGGATCTATTATATAGAGTCATTACACGCAGAGGGATCTATTCTGTAGAGTCATTACACACAGAGGGATCTATTATATAGAGTCATTACACACAGAGCGATCTATTATATAGTGTCATTACACACAGAGGCATCTATTATATAGAGTCATTACACACAGAGCGATCTATTACATAGAGTCATTACACACAGAGGGATCTATTATATAGAGTCATTACACGCAGAGGGATCTATTATATAGAGTCATTACACGCAGAGGGATCTATTATATAGAGTCATTACACACAGAGGGATCTATTATATAGAGTCATTACACACAGAGGGATCTATTATATAGAGTCATTACACACAGAGCGATCTATTATATAGAGTCATTATACGCAGAGGCATCTATTATATAGAGTCATTACACACAGAGGGATCTATTATATAGAGTCATTACACACAGAGGGATCTATTATATAGAGTCATTACACACAGAGGGATCTATTATATAGAGTCATTACACACAGAGGGATCTATTATATAGAGCCATTACACACAGAGGGATCTATTATATAGAGTCATTACACACAGAGGGATCTATTATATAGAGTCATTACACACAGAGGGATCTATTATATAGAGTCATTACACACAGAGGGATCTATTATATAGAGTCATTACACGCAGAGGGATCTATTATATAGAGTCATTACACACAGAGCGATCTATTATATAGAGTCATTACACACAGAGCGATCTATTATATAGAGTCATTACACACAGAGCGATCTATTATATAGAGTCATTACACGCAGAGGCATCTATTATATAGAGTCATTACGCGCAGAGGGATCTATTATATAGAGTCATTACACACAGAGGGATCTATTATATAGAGTCATTACACACAGAGGGATCTATTATATAGAGTCATTGCACACAGAGGGATCTATTATATAGAGTCATTACACGCAGAGGGATCTATTATATAGAGTCATTACACACAGAGGGATCTATTATATAGAGTCATTACACACAGAGGGATCTATTATATAGAGTCAGTACACGCAGAGGGATCTATTATATAGAGTCATTACACGCAGAGGGATCTATTATATAGAGTCATTACACGCAGAGGGATCTATTATATAGAGTCATTACACGCAGAGGGATCTATTATATAGAGTCATTACACACAGAGGGATCTATTATATAGAGTCATTACACACAGAGGGATCTATTATATAGAGTCATTACACACAGAGCGATCTATTATATAGAGTCATTACACGCAGAGGCATCTATTATATAGAGTCATTACACACAGAGGGATCTATTATATAGAGTCATTACACACAGAGCGATCTATTATATAGAGTCATTACACACAGAGCGATCTATTATATAGAGTCATTACACACAGAGCGATCTATTATATAGAGTCATTACACGCAGAGGCATCTATTATATAGAGTCATTACGCGCAGAGGGATCTATTATATAGAGTCATTACACACAGAGGGATCTATTATATAGAGTCATTACACACAGAGGGATCTATTATATAGAGTCATTGCACACAGAGGGATCTATTATATAGAGTCATTACACGCAGAGGGATCTATTATATAGAGTCATTACACACAGAGGGATCTATTATATAGAGTCATTACACACAGAGGGATCTATTATATAGAGTCAGTACACGCAGAGGGATCTATTATATAGAGTCATTACACGCAGAGGGATCTATTATATAGAGTCATTACACGCAGAGGGATCTATTATATAGAGTCATTACACGCAGAGGGATCTATTATATAGAGTCATTACACACAGAGGGATCTATTATATAGAGTTATTACACACAGAGGGATCTATTATATAGAGTCATTACACACAGAGCGATCTATTATATAGAGTCATTACACGCAGAGGCATCTATTATATAGAGTCATTACACACAGAGGGATCTATTATATAGAGTCATTACACACAGAGGGATCTATTATATTGAGTCATTACACACAGAGGGATCTATTATATAGAGTCATTACACACAGAGGGATCTATTATATAGAGTCATTACACACAGAGGGATCTATTATATAGAGTCATTTCACACAGAGGGATCTATTATATAGAGTCATTACACACAGAGGGATCTATTATATAGAGTCATTACACACAGAGGGATCTATTATATAGAGTCATTACACACAGAGCGATCTATTATATAGAGTCATTACACGCAGAGGCATCTATTATATAGAGTCATTACACACAGAGGGATCTATTATATAGAGTCATTACACGCAGAGGGATCTATTATATAGAGTCATTACACACAGAGGGATCTATTATATAGAGTCATTACACACAGAGGGATCTATTATATAGAGTCATTACACACAGAGGGATCTATTATATAGAGTCATTACACACAGAGGGGTCTATTATATAGAGTCATTACGTGCAGAGGGATCTATTATATAGAGTCATTACACACAGAGGGATCTATTATATAGAGTCATTACACACAGAGGGATCTATTATATAGAGTCATTGCACACAGAGGGATCTATTATATAGAGTCATTACACGCAGAGGGATCTATTATATAGAGTCATTACACACAGAGGGATCTATTATATAGAGTCATTACACACAGAGGGATCTATTATATAGAGTCATTACACGCAGAGGGATCTATTATATAGAGTCATTACACGCAGAGGGATCTATTATATAGAGTCATTACACGCAGAGGGATCTATTATATAGAGTCATTACACGCAGAGGGATCTATTATATAGAGTCATTACACACAGAGGGATCTATTATATAGAGTCATTGCAAACAGAGTGTAGCGTCGGCGTCCCTGCCTCCTGCTAGGCAGGGACGCTGTTCCCCTCACCTCTCCACTCCGTGCCCGGCGTCCTCCTCCCGCTCTGCTGGCAATGGCCAATGGCCGGAGGACCTCACCATATATAAGGCACCTCCTCCAAAATGGAGGTGCCCGAGCAATGTTGTTGCAAAGCCTTCACTCTGCTTCAGCCCTCAGGTCCCGTTTCCAGTCACCTGCCAGATTCCTGCCTGTTACCTGCCAGTCACCTGGCAGATTCCTGCTTGATACCTGCCAGATATCCGTTTACCTGCTTGCAAGCCTGCGGTCCGACGGTCTGCCTTCCGACACCTGTCAGTCTGTCTATGGACCAGCTTGCCCGCTCACCTGGGAGCGCTCATCTGCTACCTGCCTGCTAGCCTACCTGGAGGCTCTGCCGTCACTTGCCGTGACCACCTGCCTGTCCAGAGACTCTTGTCTGCTCACCAGGGAGCGCTCATCTGCTACCTGCCTGCTAGCCTACCTGGAGGCTCTGCCGTCACTAGCCGTGACCACCTGCCTGTCCAGAGACTGTCCCTGTCACTTGCCGTGAGTACCCGTCCTTCTACCCAGAGACTGTCCCTGTCACTTGCCGTGACTACCTGCCCTTCTACCCAGAGACTGTCCCTGTCACTTGCCGTGACTACCTGCCCTTCTACCCAGAGACTGTCCCTGTCACTTGCCGTGATTACCTGCCCGTCTCCCCTGGGAGCCACCCGCTTCCTTACAAGGACCGCCCACTTGTATAGTTGCTCAGAGGTTCCACCTCCCAGACCCGTTACAGTTTGCTCGGGCCATGGAATCCGGTGGCACCCAAGCTCCCTCGCTCTCGGACCTATGTCATGAACTGTCCCTCCCGTCAGAGGTCCCAACAGGAGTCCATCCTGAGTCACCTGCGGAGTGTCAACTCTCGCCTGGACACTCTGTCTGCTCCACCTGCAACCACCGCTAGTGTCATGACTCGCAACCCGGCAGCGCCGCTGCCCACCAATACCATGGCTTCCTGTCCCGGACCCCGGTTTTCTGCACCTCCTCGTTTCGGAGGTGACTCCGCTCAAGCTCGGGGCTTCATAAACCAGTGCACCCTGCACTTTGAACCCTTTGTCCGCAGCGGAGACCCGGTCCATGTCAGAGTATATTGAGGAGAATCTGGCCCGGGGATTTATCCGGAAATCTACCTCCCCGGCGGGAGCAGGCTTCTTCTTCGTCAAAAAGAAGGACGGCTCACTCCGTCCATGTATAGATTATAGAGGCCTTAACCAGATTACAGTGAAGAATAAATACCCCCTCCCGCTCATTCCTGAATTATTTGACCGCCTGAGGGGGGCTAGAATCTTCACCAAACTGGATCTCCGTGGGGCGTATAACCTGGTCCGTATCCGTCAGGGGGATGAGTGGAAGACGGCATTCAACACCCGGGACGGCCACTATGAATACCTGGTAATGCCCTTCGGTCTCTGTAACGCTCCTGCCGTCTTTCAAGAGTTGGTCAATGACATCTTCCGTGACCTTCTCTACTCCTGCGTGGTGGTGTACCTGGACGACATCTTGGTCTTCTCTCCGGATCTCCAGACTCACCGGAGGGACGTTCGTCAGGTCCTGCTCAGGCTCAGGCAGAACCACCTCTACGCTAAATATGAGAAGTGCACCTTTGAGCAGACCTCTCTTCCATTTCTGGGCTACATAATCTCTCAGACCGGCCTACAAATGGATCCTGAGAAACTGTCTGCCATCCAGAAGTGGCCCCGACCAGCCAAGCCAAGACCCGCTCATCCCGGGCAGGACTGCAGTTCCCGGTCGGTCGTGTGCACAGGCTTCTCCGCAAGGGCAACTACGCCGAGAGGGTGGGCGCCGGCGCTCCGGTCTATCTGGCCGCTGTGCTGGAGTATCTGGCCGCTGTGCTGGAGTATCTGACCGCTGAGATCCTGGAATTGGCCGGCAATGCCGCCCGGGACAACAAGAAGACCCGCATCATCCCCCGGCACCTGCAGCTGGCGGTGCGCAATGACGAGGAGCTGAACAGGTTGCTGGGTGGGGTGACCATCGCCCAGGGGGGCGTCCTGCCCAACATCCAGGCCGTGCTACTGCCCAAGAAGACCGAGAGCAGCAAGTCGCCAAGCAAAGCGAGCAAGAGCAAGTGAGCGCTGCAGCCGATCCTGTATCATCCACACAACCAAAGGCTCTTCTAAGAGCCACCCACACCGTCACCACAAGAGCCGGCGCCGCTGATCTCGGGGGTGTCCTCACATGGGGCTGATGTTACCCCACAGTGTATAGGGGCACACATGTCCACGGGGGATTGTATGAGGACAGACACTGGATCACCTGCACTTACACATTGTAACGCCACAAACTGCACGGGATACTAGTGCGAGGAGATGAATGGGTTAATGCTTGGTCACATCAATCCTCAGATCCGTGTGGGGGGAGAGGAGTCTGCGGATGTTCCCAGGAAATGTCCCTCATTAGTGTCTGATACTCTGGCCCCTGATTCTCTGCTGTGGAGGGCAGGACTCTGTGCTGTTCTCTATGAGCCCCCCACATAGCCTCCATATATACGGTATGAGCCCCCCACATAGCCTCCATACTTTTATATTTTTATACATATTTTTGAAAAAAATTTTTTACACTTTCTGCTTTCTTCAATATTCTCCATAGGACACTAGAAGCTGCAGTTATCTGATCGTTTGTTACACACAGATCTGATCTCTGTGTAGCAGAAATGTTCACTTGCTGTGAGTGCCGACAACTGGGCAATCTGGAAATAACAACCACAGGGGTCTCCTGCAGACCCCGGATTGTCATGTCAACCCATTAGTGACCCGTGATCATGTGATGGGGTCACCGATGGGAGGGGTAAGTAATGCGCATCCGGTTTGCGCGAGTTAAATGCTACTGTCATAGATTGAGAGCGGCATTTAACTAGTTAACAGCCGCGGGTGGGTCGCGATTCCACCCGCTGTTGTGGGCCCATGTCAGCTGTATACATCAGCTGACATGTGCCGGAACCCGCACTGAAGCGGGGTTTATGACGTGGTGCATACTATTGCGTACCACGTCATAAAGGGGTTAATAAAGTATTTTGTCTGACAAGTTATGGGTCTCTACTAGTGATGAGCGAGCACTAAAATGCTCGGGTCGAGCACATTGGAATACTTGGGTGCTCGGACCGAGGGCCTAAAAATTGCCCAATTGATGGGAGCAGTACTCAAATGACATGGAAACAGCATGGGGCAGACCCCTGGAAGCATTTCTGACTGGATTGCATTTGTGTCTCTCTCGCCTGTACTCCTTGGTTGTCCAATGAACTGTGACCTCTGCCGCCAGCGTTTTCAGATGGGAATTTTTTCACTAATTCCACAACAAGGGCCTTCTGGTACAGCCCCATTTTTTTAGGCCTGTCCGGCGCGGGAATTAGAGAAAGAAAGTTCTCCTTATAGCGTGAGTCTAAAAGTGTCACCAGCCAGTAATGACTGTAACCCAAGTTTTGGACAGCGCAAGGGTCATGGGTAAGGTAGCGTAACACAAGCTCAGCGATGCGTGCCAGACTTCTAACAGGCAAGACTTCCATGTCCTCACCAAGAGGATGACTGACCATGCTCTCCTCCTCCTCCTCTCTGACCTCCTCTTCCTCCTCCTCCCTGTCCTCAGACCATCCACGCTGAACAGATGGTATGACAGCTGTGCATGTAGTACCATCTATAGCACAGAAAACTAGCTCCTGTTCTTCCTCCTCCTCCTCTTCCTCATTGTCACCCAATCCACGTTGGGATGAGATGAGGCTTGTCTGTGTGTAATCACCCTGTATGGTTCCTTGCTCCGTCTCATCGTGATCCGTCTGCAATGCATCCTCTTTGATTGTGAGCAGAGAGTGTCTCAGAAGACAGAGAAGCGGGATGGTGACGCTAATTATGGCATCATCGCCGCTCACCATCTTGGTGGAGTCCTCAAAGTTTTTGAGGATGGTACATATGTCTGACATCCATGTCCACTCCTGAGGTCTTATGTGTGGAGTCTGAACTGAATACTGACGGCTTTGTTGATGCTGGTACTCAACAACTGCCCTCAAACAACTGCTCACAAATCCTTCCCAACATCTGCAGTGTAGAGTTCCAACGCGTGGGGACATCACACATCAGTCTGTGAGCCGGAAGCTGCAAACGCTGCTGAAACACGGCAAGGGCGGCGGAAGATGTAGCTGACTTTGTAAAATGGGCACACAGGCGGCGTACTTTAACAAGCAGATCCGGCAGCTCCGGATAGGTTTTGAGAAACCCCTGAACCACAAGGTTGAGCACATGGGCCAGGCATGGTACATGTGTGAGCTCGCCTCGCCTCAGAGCCACCACCAGGTTCCTGCCATTGTCACACACGACCATGCCTGGATGTACAGTGGTGGCCAAAAGTATTGGCACCCCTGCAATTCTGTCAGATAGTACTCAGTTTCTTCCTGAAAATGATTGCAATCACAAATTCTTTGGTCTTATTCTCTTCATTTAATTTGCTTGCAAGGAAAAAACACAAAAGAGAATGAAGCAAAAATCAAATCATTGATCATTTCACGCAAAACTCCAAAAATGGGCCAGACAAAAGTATTGGCACCCTCAGCCTAATACTTGGTTGCACAACCTTTAGCCAAAATAACTGCGAACAACCGCTTCCGGTAACCATCAATGAGTTTCTTACAATGCTCTGCTGGAATTGTAGACCATTCTTCTTTGGCAAACTGCTCCAGGTCCCTGATATTTGAAGGGTGCCTTCTCCAAACTGCCATTTTGAGATCTCTCCACAGGTGTTCTATGTGATTCAGGTCTGGACTCATTGCTGGCCACCTTAGAAGTCTCCAGTGCTTTCTCTAAAACCATTGTATAGTGCATTTTGAAGTGTGTTTTGGGTCATTGTCCTGCTGGAAGACCCATGACCTCTGAGGGAGACCCAGCTTTCTCACACTGGGTCCTACATTATGCTGCAAAATTTGTTGGTAGTCTTCAGACTTCATAATGCCATGCACACGGTCAAGCAGTCCAGTGCCAGAGGAAGCAAAGCAACCCCAAAACATCAGGGAACCTCCGCCATGTTTGACTGTAGGGACCGTGTTCTTTTCTTTGAATGCCTCTTTTTTTTCCCTGTACATTCTATGTTGATGCTTTTTCACAAAAAGCTCTACTTTTGTCTCATCTGACCAGAGAACATTCTTCCAAAACGTTTTAGGCTTTCTCAGGTAAGTTTTGGCAAACTCCAGCCTGGCTTTTTTATGTCTCGGGGTAAGAAGTGGGGTCTTCCTGGGTATCCTATCATACAGTCCCTTTTCATTCAGACGCCGACGGATAGTATGGGTTGACACTGTTGTACCCTCGGACTGCAGGGCAGCTTGAACTTGTTTGGATGTTAGTCAAGGTTCTTTATCCACCATCCGCACAATCTTATGTTGAAATCTCTCGTCAATTTTTCTTTTCCGTCCACATCTAGGGAGGTTATCCACAGTGCCATGGGCTTTACACTTCTTGATGACACTGCGCACGGAAGACACAGGAACATTCAGGTCTTTGGAGATGGACTTGTAGCCTTGAGATTGCTCATGCTTCCTCACAATTTGGTTTCTCAATTCCTCAGACAGTTCTTTGGTCTTTCTTTTCTCCATGCTCAATGTGGTTCACACAAGGACACAGGACAGAAGTTGAGTCAACTTTAATCCATGTTAACTTGCTGCAAGTGTGATTTAGTCATTGCCAACACCTGTTAGGTGCCACAGGTAAGTTACAGGTGCTGGAAATTACACGAATTAGAGAAGCATCACATGATTTTTCAAACAGTGCCAATATTTTTGTCCACCCCCTTTTTTAGGTTTGGTGTGGAATTATATCCAATTTGGCTTTAAGACAATTCTTTTTGTGTTTTTTCATTGAAGACAAAATAAATGAAGATAATAATACCAAAGAATTTGTGATTGCAATCATTTTCAGGAAGAAACTGAGTATTATCTGACAGAATTGCAGGGGTGCCAATACTTTTGGTCACCACTGTAGGTTCAGCGGTGTGAGCCACAGATCTGCCTGCTCTTTCAGAGCTGTCCACAATTCTTCAGCTTTGCGCAGTTTTTCACCTAAGAATATTAGCTTCAGCACAGCCTGTTGCCGCTTGGTCGAGGCAGTGCTGCAGTGCTTCTAGCGACAACCCAGGGCCCACAATCCTCGGCATCGGGAGGACATGTTACGTCCCAAGGTCTGACTGGGTCCCGGCTTCCACTATATTTACCCAGTGTGCCATCAGCGAGATGCACCGTCCCTGCCAATAAGCATTTGTTCACGTGTCCGTGGTTAGGTGGACCTTCCCAGTAACTGCGTTGTTGAGGTCACGGCAAATGTTCTGGGACATGTGTTTGTGTAATGCGGGGACGGCACACCGGGAGAAATAGTGGCGGTTGGGGACCGAGTACCGAGGGACGGCCTACGCAATCAGGTTGTGGAATGCCTCCGTCTCCACGAGCCTAAAAGGCAACATTTCAAGCGCAAGCATTTTCGAAATGTGTGAATTTAGTAGTGTGGCCTGTGGGGCGTTTGCTGCGTATTTGTGCTTGCGTTCCAAGTACTGAAGTAGGGACAACTGAATGACGCGCTGGGACATGGACGTGGATGTGCTTGCTGATGGTGCTAGTTGAAAGTGTGCAATGACAGGTGCAGGGCAGGAGGCATCTAGGCATGCGCCATAGACAGGGGATTGGCGTGCATGCACAACAGCGGAAGTAGCAGTGGTGTCACACGCAGACATTGGTCGTGGACCCTGGGATTCAGCCAACTTAGTCGGATGCTTTGCTGCCATGTGCCTGATCATGCTGGTGGTGGTCAGGCTGGTAGTTTTGCTACTCGTGCTGATGCTGGCCTGGCAGGTGGTGCAAATGGCTTTTTTGGGATTATCTCTTGAGTCTTTAAAAAACAAAGTCACAGAAGTAAATCCAGCTCACCACCTGCAGTTCCACACTTTTGGAGCAAGGACTGCACCTGGGTATTGCAGGCATTCTCTTTTCTGTGAACACACAATTTTAATCTTTGTTTCATCTACCTTGGAAAATAAAATTCATTTTTTTTAACTTTATCAGCTGGATTTCTCTGGTTTCTCTTTAAAAAACAACCAGACTCAGGAAGACCTAACAGTTGTACAGGCAACTTCCTTCGTGTTGGTGTTACGGGGAACGGTTGCCTGCCTTCTGTCTGCGGCCACCACACTGCTTCTTCCTGCCTGTTGGGGTGCTCTGCCTCCCTCCCCTTGTGCGCTGCTGGCCTCCTGCCAGGTTGGGTCAGTTACTATATCATCCACCACCTCCTCCTCTTCCACTTGCGCACCACAATCCTCCTCCTCACTTCCCGGCAATTGGGTCTCATCATCGTCCACCTCTTGTGACACTTTCCCACCGTCGCCTTCGTGTGACCGTGGCTGCTCAAATATTTGGGCATCGCTACACGCGATCTCCTCTTGCCCCGCTTCAAGTGGACCGGGCGAGAGGCCCGAATATATAAATGGAAAAGTGAACAGCTCTTCAGAGTGTCCAAGTGTGGGATCAGTTGTCTCCGGGCACTCGGCATGGTGGGAGGAAGGAGGATCAGGGTGAGGAATATGCGGTCCAGACTCACGGCTACTGAGATTCGACCAAGTGGAAGACAGGGTGGTGGTGGTGGCTAAGTGACCGGAAGCATTGTCTGCTATCCAACCAACAACCTTTTGATACTGCTCTGTGTCCAATAGTGGTTACTTCCCCTTCTTAGTCATTGGACGATCTGTCCTTTAATATTGTCCTTTTTTGGCAGTAGAATGGATATTTACATGTTATATTTCATGATTATTATAATGATAATACACTGCTTTGCTTCTTTACTGATTCATATACTCTATGGTTTATGCATATCTGGGATTCTTAAAGAGGCAGTACCCGGCATTATACATCGGACAGATACCTGAAAAGCATTAGTTGTAGACAAGCGCACCCTGAACCCAGCAATTAAGGGGTTACACGGAGGAGGAAAGACGGCTATGTACGTCAGCTGAAGGCTGTGGGCGGAGCTACACCGAGGTCTCCGCTCATTGTCTGATCACAGGATCCGTTGGGGGATTTGAATTTCCGCGGAGGATTATTACCGGTCACTGCGGAGATCACAATCCGGTCAGCGGCAGCTCTAACCCCGGGAACAGCGCGGAGTTCTGCCCTCCGGAGCCGCCGCACACCGGACCGTCCACCGGGAGAAGGAGCCGTTATCACTGATGTGGAGGAGATTCACCAGCAGCGGCCGCCATCCTCCCGATACTCCGGAGACCATGACATCAGTCTCCACAGGGAGAATCAGGGTCCGGAGTATCAGACACTAATGAGGGACATTCCCTGAGAACATCGGCAGACTCCTCTCCCCCCACACGGATCTGCGGCTTCATATATGACGGATTAACCAATTCATCTCCTCGCACCAAAAACACAACTGCTGTGTAGAAACCGCAGCGCGGACCCCAGTGCACTAATACACTACTGACCCCTGTAACAAGATCGCGGACCCCAGTGCACTAATACACTACTGACCCCTGTAACAAGATCGCGGACCCCAGTGCACTAATACACTACTGACCCCTGTAACAAGATCGCGGACCCCAGTGCACTAATACACTACTGACCCCTGTAACAAGATCGCGGACCCCAGTGCACTAATACACTACTGACCCCTGTAACAAGATCGCGGACCCCAGTGCACTAATACACTACTGACCCCTGTAACAAGATCGCGGAACCCAGTGCACTAATACACTACTGACCCCTGTAACAAGATCGCGGACCCCAGTGCACTAATACACTACTGACCCCTGTAACAAGATCGCGGAACCCAGTGCACTAATACACTACTGACCCCTGTAACAAGATCGCGGACCCCAGTGCACTAATACACTACTGACCCCTGTAACAAGATCGCGGACCCCAGTGCACTAATACACTACTGACCCCTGTAACAAGATGGCGGACCCCAGTGCACTAATACACTACTGACCCCTGTAACAAGATGGCGGACCCCAGTGCACTAATACACTACTGACCGCTGTAACAAGATCGCGGACCCCAGTGCACTAATACACTACTGACCGCTGTAACAAGATCGCGGACGCCAGTGCACTAATACACTACTGACCCCTGTAACAAGATCGCGGACCCCAGTGCACTAATACACTACTGACCCCTGTAACAAGATCACGGACCCCAGTGCACTAATACACTACTGACCCCTGTAACAAGATCGCGGAACCCAGTGCACTAATACACTACTGACCCCTGTAACAAGATCGCGGACCCCAGTGCACTAATACACTACTGACCCCTGTAACAAGATCGCGGACCCCAGTGCACTAATACACTACTGACCCCTGTAACAAGATCGCAGACCCCAGTGCACTAATACACTACTGACCCCTGTAACAAGATGGCGGACCCCAGTGCACTAATACACTACTGACCGCTGTAACAAGATCGCGGACCCCAGTGCACTAATACACTACTGACCGCTGTAACAAGATCGCGGACCCCAGTGCACTAATACACTACTGACCCCTGTAACAAGATCACGGACCCCAGTGCACTAATACACTACTGACCCCTGTAACAAGATGGCGGACAACAGTGATCATCAGTGACTGCGGGAAGTGAGGAGGAGAAGGAGAGAATCAGCTCGTTTGTGGGAGGATTTGGTGGCTCTGAAAAGAGCCTTTGTGTTGTCCTCGGTGCCCGGCAGATCTAAGCCCTCTCCCCGCGGATCCTGCGGGCCAGCTGGATGTCTTTGGGCATGATGGTGACCCTCTTGGCGTGGATGGCGCACAGGTTGGTGTCCTCGAACAGCCCCACCAGATAAGCCTCGCTGGCCTCCTGCAGCGCCATCACCGCCGAGCTCTGGAAGCGCAGATCGGTCTTGAAGTCCTGGGCGATCTCCCTCACCAGGCGCTGGAAGGGAAGCTTACGGATCAGCAGCTCGGTGGACTTCTGGTAGCGGCGGATCTCCCGGAGAGCGACTGTTCCTGGCCGGTAGCGATGCGGCTTCTTCACTCCGCCAGTGGCAGGAGCGCTCTTCCTGGCGGCCTTAGTGGCCAGCTGCTTGCGGGGAGCTTTCCCTCCGGTGGATTTACGGGCGGTCTGCTTGGTTCTGGCCATAGCGCTGTATACACGAGTACAGATGTGATGAGCGGAGCGGCGGGAGCAGGGTATTTATGCTCGTCTGCGCGTCCTCATTGGTCTACGGGAAACACGCCCCCTGCACTCCATTGGTTCTGTCGCACAAATAAAAATCATAAGGCCAATCAGCACCTAATGTTTTTAACCAATCATTGCTCAGTGGAAGCTCCACCTCCTGCCCCTCCCCCTCCACGATGACAGAATACGTTCATTTCCCGCTGCTTGAGATCACGGCTTCCTGCATCTAAACACGGATATGAGCATGTTCAGACTGCGCTAATGGAAGAAGTTCCTAAACTGATCATACAGCTGAGGGTACAAGGTGGTGGCACTGATCATACAGCTCTGCAGGGACAAGGTGGTGACACCGATCATACAGCTCTGTAGGGACAAGGTGGTGGCACTGATCATACAGTTCTGTAGGGACAAGGTGGTGGCACTGATCATACAGCTCTGTAGGGACAAGGTGGTGACACTGATCATACAGCTCTGCGGGAACAAGGTGGTGGCACTGATCATACAGTTCTGTAGGGAAAAGGTGGTGGCACTGATCATACAGTTCTGTAGGGAAAAGGTGGTGGCACTGATCATACAGTTCTGTAGGGAAAAGGTGGTGGCACTGATCATACAGTTCTGCAGGGACAAGGTGGTGGCACTGATCATACAGCTCTGCAGGGACAAGGTGGTGGCACTGATCATACAGTTCTGTAGGGAAAAGGTGGTGGCACTGATCATACAGTTCTGTAGGGACAAGGTGGTGACACTGATCATACAGCTCTGCGGGAACAAGGTGGTGGCACTGATCATACAGTTCTGTAGGGAAAAAGTGGTGGCACTGATCATACAGTTCTGTAGGGAAAAGGTGGTGGCACTGATTATACAGCTCTGCAGGGACAAGGTGGTGGCACTGATCATACAGTTCTGTAGGGAAAAGGTGGTGGCACTGATCATACAGCTCTGCGGGGACAAGGTGGTGGCTCTGATAAGAGCCTTTGTGGTAGGAGGACAGAGCGGCTGCGCTTATTTCTTGGCCGCGGGCTTCTTGGCTTTAGTCACCTTCTTAGCCGGGCTCTTGGCAGCTTTGGGTTTGGCCGCCTTCTTAGCCGGGCTCTTCGTCACCTTCTTGGGCTGCGCAGCGGCCTTCGGCTTCTTGGGGCTCTTGGCTGCTTTCTTAGCCGCGGCTGCTGGCTTCTTGGACTTTTTCGGGCTTTTCTTGGCTGCAGTGGGAGCTTTTTGGGGCTTCTTCGGGGATTTGGCCGCTTTCTTGGCTGTAGGTTTCTTGGGTTTGGTCGCAGCCGCCGGCTTCTTCTTGGCCGGCTTGTCCTTCGTCTCCTGCTTCTTGTTCAGCTTGAAGGATCCGGAGGCGCCACTTCCCTTCACCTGGAGCAGGGAGCCCTTGGTGACCAGAGACCTGACGGCCAGCTTCAGGCGGCTGTTATTCTTCTCCACATCGTACCCGCCGGCAGTCAGAGCCTTCTTCAGAGCGGCCAGAGACACCCCGCTGCGCTCCTTAGAGGCGGACACGGCTTTGACGATCAGCTCGGACACGCTGGGACCGGAGGGTTTCTTGCTCTTCTTGGCGGCCCCTGTGGAGGATTTCTTCGGCTGCTTCTTGGCTTTGGTGGCCAGTTCGGCGGGAGGAGCGGCGGCTGGCGCGGTTTCTGCCATCGTGTTATGAGGAACTGACACAAGAATCTCCTGGAAGAAAAACACTGAGGAGGGAGCTGGAGGCGCCTCTTATATGTACAGTCACACTGCGCACTGATTGGCTGCCTCCTCCTGAGCTTCTATTGGCTGACACTGGACACAGGCCCCGCCCCCTCATGTCTGAGCAGAGTGAAGCTCCGCTCTCCCTTGTGCTTCCCTGCCCGGGATAAGAGCCCATTACCGGCCAGGACCGGGCAGCAGAGCGCGCTTCCTCCGTGTCCTCCTCCTCCCTGACATCTCCCCTACATGTCTACAGCCGTCACTGGCGGAGGAGGAGGCAGGAAGGAGCCGAGATCTCCCCATAGTCCTCCGGGCTGCACCTCACTGTGTATCTGCGGAGATAAAACTGCTGCGGGAGCTCGTTCCTTCTATTCCCGGCACCGGTCACCATCACCGGGATCTGTACCCCGATCTGTGTCGTGCAGGAAGCTGATTGTACGATGTGAGGACGACCTGGATCTGCTGAGAGGCCGGAAGGAGACACAGACGGCGGCTCCGCTCCCTGCAGCTCCTCTCCTGTTATATATATATCCAGTGTGTGCAGTGTATGAGGGACACAGGCGGCTCCTCTCCCTGCAGCTCCTCTCCTGTTATATATATATCCAGTGTGTGCAGTGTATGAGGGACACAGGCGGCTCCTCTCCCTGCAGCTCCTCTCCTGTTATATATATATCCAGTGTGTGCAGTATATGGGAGACACAGACGGCTCCTCTCCCTGCAGCTCCTCTCAAGCTATTTTATCCAGTGTGTGCAGTGTATGGGGGACACAGGCGGCTCCTCTCCCTGCAGCTCCTCTCCTGTTATATATATCCAGTGTGTGCAGTGTATGGGAGACACAGACGGCTCCTCTTCCTGCAGCTCCTCTCCTATTATATATATATATATATATATATATATCCAGTGTGTGCAGTGTATGGGGGACACAGGCGGCTCCGCTCCCTGCAGCTCCTCTCCTGTTATATATATCCAGTGTGTGCAGTGTATGGGAGACACAGACGGCTCCTCTCCCTGCAGCTCCTCTCCTATTATATATATATATATATATATATATATATATATATATATATCCAGTGTGTGCAGTGTATGGGGGACACAGGCGGCTCCGCTCCCTGCAGCTCCTCTCCTGTTATATATATCCAGTGTGTGCAGTGTATGGGAGACACAGACGGCTCCTCTCCCTGCAGCTCCTCTCCTGTTATATATATATCCAGTGTGTGCAGTGTATGGGAGACACAGACGGCTCCTCTCCCTGCAGCTCCTCTCCTGTTATATATATATCCAGTGTGTGCAGTGTATGGGGGACACAGGCGGCTCCGCTCCCTGCAACTCCTCTCCTGTTATATATATATCCGGTGTGTGCAGTGTATGAGGGACACAGACGGCTCCGCTCCCTGCAGCTCCTCTCCTATTATATATATATCCAGTGTGTGCAGTGTATGGGGGACACAGGCGGCTCTGCTCCCTGCAGCTCCTCTCCTGCTATATATATCCAGTGTGTGCAGTGTATGGGGGACACAGGCGGCTCCTCTCCCTGCAGCTCCTCTCCTGTTATATATATCCAGTGTGTGCAGTGTATGGGAGACACAGACGGCTCCTCTCCCTGCAGCTCCTCTCCTATTATATATATATATATATATATATATCCAGTGTGTGCAGTGTATGGGGGACACAGGCGGCTCCGCTCCCTGCAGCTCCTCTCCTGTTATATATATCCAGTGTGTGCAGTGTATGGGAGACACAGACGGCTCCTCTCCCTGCAGCTCCTCTCCTGTTATATATATATCCAGTGTGTGCAGTGTATGGGGGACACAGGCGGCTCCGCTCCCTGCAGCTCCTCTCCTGTTATATATATATCCAGTGTATGGGGGACACAGGCGGCTCCGCTCCCTGCAGCTCCTCTCCTGTTATATATATATATATATATATATATATATATATATATATATCCAGTGTGTGCAGTATATGGGAGACACAGACGGCTCCTCTCCCTGCAGCTCCTCTCCTGTTATATATATATCCAGTGTGTGCAGTGTATGGGGGACACAGGCGGCTCCTCTCCCTGCAGCTCCTCTCCTGTTATATATATATCCAGTGTGTGCAGTGTATGGGGGACACAGGCGGCTCCGCTCCCTGCAGCTCCTCTCCTATTATATATATATATATATATCCAGTGTGTACAGTGTATGGGGGACACAAGCGGCTCCGCTCCCTGCAGCTCCTCTCCTGTTATATATATATATCCAGTGTGTGCAGTGTATGGGAGACACAGACGGCTCCTCTCCCTGCAGCTCCTCTCCTGTTATATATATATCCAGTGTGTGCAGTGTATGGGGGACACAGGCGGCTCCGCTCCCTGCAGCTCCTCTCCTGTTATATATATATCCAGTGTGTGCAGTGTATGGGGGACACAGGCGGCTCCGCTCCCTGCAGCTCCTCTCCTGTTATATATATATATATATATATATATCCAGTGTGTGCAGTATATGGGAGACACAGACGGCTCCTCTCCCTGCAGCTCCTCTCCTATTATATATATATATATATATCCAGTGTGTGCAGTGTATGGGGGACACAGGCGGCTCCGCTCCCTGCAGCTCCTCTCCTGTTATATATATATATATATATATATATATATATATCCAGTGTGTGCAGTATATGGGAGACACAGACGGCTCCTCTCCCTGCAGCTCCTCTCCTGTTATATATATATCCAGTGTGTGCAGTGTATGGGGGACACAGGCGGCTCCTCTCCCTGCAGCTCCTCTCCTGTTATATATATCCAGTGTGTGCGGTGTATGGGGGACACAGGCGGCTCCGCTCCCTGCAGCTCCTCTCCTATTATATATATATATATATATATATCCAGTGTGTCCAGTGTATGGGGGACACAAGCGGCTCCGCTCCCTGCAGCTCCTCTCCTGTTATATATATATATATCCAGTGTGTGCAGTGTATGGGAGACACAGACGGCTCCTCTCCCTGCAGCTCCTCTCCTGTTATATATATATCCAGTGTGTGCAGTGTATGGGGGACACAGGCGGCTCCGCTCCCTGCAGCTCCTCTCCTGTTATATATATATCCAGTGTGTGCAGTGTATGGGGGACACAGGCGGCTCCGCTCCCTGCAGCTCCTCTCCTGTTATATATATATATATCCAGTGTGTTTAGTGTATGGGGGACACAGACGGCTCCGCTCCCTGCAGCTCCTCTCCTGTTATATATATATATATCCAGTGTGTGCAGTGTATGGGGGGGACACAGACGGCTCCTCTCCTTGCAGCTCCTCTCCTGTTATATATATATCCAGTGTGTGCAGTGTATGGGTGAAGTGCACGGCAAGAACAGTTGGTAACGGGCTCCTAGAGGCCTCAAGTCATGTAAAGCTAGAAAATAGCCTTTCATCAATGAGAAGCAAAGGAGAGCCAGGCTGAAGTTTGTCTAAGACCATAAGGATTGGACCATAGAGGACTGGAGTAAGGTCATCTTCTCTGATGAGTCTAATTTTCAGCTTTGCCCAACACCTGGTCTTCTAATGGTTTGACGGAGACCTGGAGAGGCATACAAGCCACAGTGTCTTGCACCCACTGTGAAATTTGGTGGAAGATCGGTGATGATCTGGGGATGCTTCACCAAGGCTGGAATTGGGCGAAGGACGTATGAATCAAGCCGCAGACAAGGTTATCCTTGAAAAACACTTGCTTCCTTCTGCTCAGGCAATGTTCCCCAACTGTGAGGACATTGCCCCATGCCACACAGCTAGGTCAATCAATGTGTGGATGAAGGAGGACCACATCAAGACCCTGTCATGGCCGCCCAATCTCCAGACCTGAACCCCATTGAAAACCTCTGGAATGTAATCAAGAGGAAGATGGAAGGTCACAAGCCATCAAACAAAGAAGAACTGATGAAATGTTTGTGCCAGGAGTGGCAAATGGTCACCCAAAAGCAGTGTGGAAGACTGGTGGAAAGCAGCCAAGACGCATGAAAGCTGGGATTAAAAATCATGGTTATTCCACCAAATATTGATTTCTGAACTCTTCCTGAGTTATAACATGAGGATTGTTGTTTCTAAATGAATAAGAACTTGTTTTCTTTGCGGTCTGAAAGCACTGGCTCTCTGCTCCTCTGCTTCTTTTTCATTATTTTGATGATTTCTCATTTGCTGCAAATAAATACAACATTTTTAGTTTTGAATTTCGGAAACAAGTTGTCAGTAGTTTATAGAATAAAACAACAATGTACATTTTACTGAAAAATATACCAGTAAAGAGAAAAATCAGAGAAAACTAAAATTTTGCTGGGGTTTCTTATTTTTGCCAGAGATGTGTGTGTATTTATATATATATATATACTGTACATATATACACACAGCGTATGGGGGTCCACTTTAGTGAATATCAAGGGAAACAATCCCATAAAACAGACTCTTTCATTATGAAGATAAAATATGACATATCGGCCAACAATCGCAGGGCGATAATCTCCAGCAGATATTGTAGTCACATACAAGAAAAGCTCCAGAAGGAACAGAAGATCATGTAAGTGTTGATCTTTAGATCGGTCCTGGTCTCAGAGGAGGAGGTCGCTGGCGTCTACGATCGGTTGTCACAGAGAGGACGTCAAAGAGAGAATTGCACCGAAGGGTATATAGAATTACCGTATATGGAGATACACAGTGCTATTTGAAGGCACAATATGGGTGTTTGGAGCATTATATGGCTATACAATTAGTATCCAGCACTGTATGGTGAATACAGCAGCTATATACAGATGTCGGGTTTGCAGCAATATCTGGGGTGTACACAACCCTATATGGGGTGAACAGCACTATATTGATGGATACAGCGCTATACTGGGGAATACTGCAGCATGTGGAGATATACAGCCTTAAATAGAATTTACAGCAGTATGTGGCGGTATACTGCACTACAAGGGTTTTACAGCACTACATGGTGTGTATAATGCGCTCTATGGAGGCATTCAGCACCATATGGTGGTATACAGCAATATATGTAGGTAAGAGCACTATGTTGGACATCACTATATGGGGATATCCAGCACTTTTTGTGAGGCCACGGCCCCACTATCAGTATTTTTTCTCTGGAGTGGGTGATAAATGCAGAATTGGTGACTTGTTTCCAGGGCCGTAACTAGAAACGGGGCAGCTGGGGCACTGCCCCGGGGCCCCAACCAGCCAAGGGGCCCCAAACTGATAGTAAACATTTTTCTAAACATATTCACTGAATATTTAACTTCTAAAACTTGCATCATAAACAAAATCTATTAAAGGTCTTGCGGAACGTGGTGAAGCCTGTGAGTCGTATACAACAATGCGCAGCAGGCTTCACCACATTCCACACAACCTCTAGTGATTGAAATGTTGAGGGGCCCCACGATAAATTTTTGCCCCAGGGCCTCGAAGTTTATAGTTACGGCACTGCTTCTTTCTGTTAGACCTTTCCTCTGATTGTTCCGGTTACTGGTAAATAGGAAATGACTGATAATGGAGAACAGCAGCGAGAATATCAGACACTAAATGGTTAAAAGATGGTGGCTGTAACCTGGAGCCGCCTGTGGGCGGAGCTATAGATTTGTGCTAAGTGCTGATTGGCTGAACTCTTAAATTGAATTTCCCGCTTAGACTGATAGTTTACTGTCTGTGTAACAGCGGTATTACATCGGACGATCCGCTCGTGTTCAGTGATCGGCGGCCGCTCTTCTCCCCCCCAGGGGTCTGATCCCCGGATTAGTGGCGCAGTATCCGCTCCTATAATACCGGCTGCGGGGAGGAGCGGGATGTGATCGGCTTCATCCATCAGACCGAGCCCAGGAGATCGCTGCCGGCTGTAGCTCCGGCCGCACATTACACTGATGTCAGGATCCTATAGATCCTCCAGAATCCACACTGTAACCACATGTAGACGGTGCTGGATGATGAGGGTGGTAGTAGTGAGGCGCAGACACTGGACACATCCAGGAGCCCCCCGATAGTAATGAGAGGAGCCGGCAGTTACTGATCTTCACTCCACTGTATACAGAGAAGTTCTTCAGAAATGATATGGGAGCTCCCGGCTCCTCCGGACACCAGACCCCTGTATACCCACCACCTACAGCCCCCATCACTGAGCGGATATTAGAGACCTGTCCCCTCCGTCCCGAGCACCTGACAGTGATGCTGCAGGGAGAGGATCTAACACTGCGGCTCCTCCTGCTCCAGACCCGAGATCCCGTCACCTCATTACCGCATTCATCCAATACCAGGAATTGTAGCTTCTCCATAGTAGATGTGGCGGCTCTGATAAGAGCTTTTGGGGTGAGAATGGGGCAGAAGCATTAGCCTCCAAAGCCGTAGAGAGTGCGGCCCTGGCGCTTGAGCGCGTACACCACGTCCATGGCGGTGACGGTCTTCCTCTTGGCGTGCTCGGTGTAGGTGACGGCGTCACGGATCACGTTCTCCAGGAAGACTTTCAGGACGCCGCGAGTCTCCTCATAGATGAGGCCGGAGATGCGCTTGACGCCTCCCCTGCGAGCGAGACGGCGGATAGCAGGCTTGGTGATGCCCTGGATGTTATCACGCAGTACCTTCCTGTGCCGCTTGGCGCCGCCCTTCCCGAGACCTTTCCCTCCTTTACCGCGACCAGACATCTTCCACGTAGTCAGCAGAACACGATGACTGATCAGCGCCGAGTCCTTCCGTTATATGGAGGGTGAGCGAACCGGAGCGAGAACCGCAGGGATGACGCGCATTTGGGACTAGAGTCGTTACCAAATTTGCATAATTGACTCCCTCCCTCTTCTCTGATTGGCTGAGCACCGAACAGTTGGTGATTTTGAATTTCCCGCTCATTGTGATGTAATTTTCCCGCTTCTCTTTATTATGTTGAGAGAAGATTCAGCAGAATTCCTCATCTCGGCGCCGCTGCTGCTCGGAGACACGAGATCCTGTCTGCTCCAATAATGACAGCGGGAGATTCAGGCTGGAAATAGATCAATCTCTGGGAGATCATCATCGATCAGACGCCTCCACCGGTCTGGAGAGCAAAGGGTGTGTGACATCAGAGGAAATCAGCGGGAAATGGGGTATAATCCTCTGCTATTAGTGCTTGGCACAGTGGGTATAATCCCCTGCTATTAGTGCTTGGCACAGTGGGTATAATTCTCTGCTATTAGTACTTGGCACAGTGGGTATAATCCCCTGCTATTAGTGCTTGGCGCAGTGGGTATAATCCCCTGCTATTAGTGCTTGGCGCAGTGGGTATAATCCTCTGCTATTAGTGCTTGGCGCAGTGGGTATAATCCCCTGCTATTAGTGCTTGGCGCAGTGGGTATAATCCTCTGCTATTAGTGCTTGACGCAGTGGGTATAATCCCCTGCTATTAGTGCTTGGCGCAGTGGGTATAATCCTCTGCTATTAGTGCTTGGCACAGTGGGTATAATCCCCTGCTATTAGTGCTTGATGCAGTGGGTATAATCCCCTGGTATTAGTGCTTGACGCAGTGGGTATAATCCCCTGCTATTAGTGCTTGGCGCAGTGGGTATAATCCTCTGCTATTAGTGCTTGGCGCAGTGGGTATAATCCCCTGCTATTAGTGCTTGGCGCAGTGGGTATAATCCTCTGCTATTAGTGCTTGACGCAGTGGGTATAATCCCCTGCTATTAGTGCTTGGCGCAGTGGGTATAATCCTCTGCTATTAGTGCTTGGCACAGTGGGTATAATCCCCTGCTATTAGTGCTTGATGCAGTGGGTATAATCCCCTGGTATTAGTGCTTGACGCAGTGGGTATAATCCCCTGCTATTAGTGCTTGGCGCAGTGGGTATAATCCTCTGCTATTAGTGCTTGGCACAGTGGGTATAATCCCCTGCTATTAGTGCTTGGCACAGTGGGTATAATTCTCTGCTATTAGTACTTGGCACAGTGGGTATAATCCCCTGCTATTAGTGCTTGGCGCAGTGGGTATAATCCCCTGCTATTAGTGCTTGGCGCAGTGGGTATAATCCTCTGCTATTAGTGCTTGGCGCAGTGGGTATAATCCCCTGCTATTAGTGCTTGGCGCAGTGGGTATAATCCTCTGCTATTAGTGCTTGACGCAGTGGGTATAATCCCCTGCTATTAGTGCTTGGCGCAGTGGGTATAATCCTCTGCTATTAGTGCTTGGCACAGTGGGTATAATCCCCTGCTATTAGTGCTTGATGCAGTGGGTATAATCCCCTGGTATTAGTGCTTGACGCAGTGGGTATAATCCCCTGCTATTAGTGCTTGGCGCAGTGGGTATAATCCCCTGCTATTAGTGCTTGGCGCAGTGGGTATAATCCCCTGCTATTAGTGCTTGGCGCAGTGGGTATAATCCTCTGCTATTAGTGCTTGACGCAGTGGGTATAATCCCCTGCTATTAGTGCTTGGCGCAGTGGGTATAATCCTCTGCTATTAGTGCTTGGCGCAGTGGGTATAATCCCCTGCTATTAGTGCTTGATGCAGTGGGTATAATCCCCTGGTATTAGTGCTTGACGCAGTGGGTATAATCCCCTGCTATTAGTGCTTGGCGCAGTGGGTATAATCCTCTACTATTAGTGCTTGGCACAGTGGGTATAATCCCCTGCTATTAGTGCTTGGCACAATGGGTATAATCCTCTGCTATTAGTGCTTGGCACAGTGGGTATAATCCATGCTGTTAGTGGGTTGGCACAGCAGATGATTATTCCCACAGTGTCAACCAACTAATAGCAGACGATTATACCCACTATTAGTTGGTTGATACTGTGGGTATAATCCTCTGCTACTATAAATTATTATACCCACTGCTCCAACCAGGTAATCGAAGATGATTTTTTCCACTGTGCCAACCAACTAATAGCAGGGATTATACCCACTGTGCCAAGCACTATTATAAGGTGTTATGCACACTTTTTCAACCCGCTATTCATGCTTTGTACAAGTGGGTATAATCCCTGCTATCAGTGTGTTGGCACAGTGTGTATAGTTCTCTCCTATTAGTGCTTGGCACAGTGGGTATAATCCTCTGCACTAATCAGGTTTATGATCCAGTGTTACTCGCGCTGTTTTTGTGTCTGACTCTCCACGGTCTGCTCTCTCCCACCATCCTCTCCCCCGATCTCCATGCCCTGTAGTCGGAGGTGCTGATAATAAAGCCGCTTTTCCGTGTCCTTGCATCGGGGGACTTTGGGCCGGTGATGGGTGCGGGGCATTAGATGAGTATAATGTACCTCTTCTGACAAGCCTACAACCTGCAGTAACCACCGCTGCACGACCAGCTCTGCCCTCACCTACTGTATCCTCACCCATCCCTTGTAGACGGAGCCCTCGTGGGCAGGGTCCTCGCTCCACCATACCGCTGCACGACCAGCTCTACCCTCACCTACTGTATCCTCACCCATCCCTTGTAGACTGTGAGCCCTCGCGGGCAGGGTCCTCGCTCCACCATACCGCTGCACGACCAGCTCTACCCTCACCTACTGTATCCTCACCCATCCCTTGTAGACTGTGAGCCCTCGCGGGCAGGGTCCTCGCTCCACCATACCGCTGCATGACCAGCTCTACCCTCACCTACTGTATCCTCACCCATCCCTTGTAGACTGTGAGCCCTCGCGGGCAGGGTCCTCGCTCCACCATACCGCTGCATGACCAGCTCTACCCTCACCTACTGTATCCTCACCCATCCCTTGTAGACTGTGAGCCCTCGCGGGCAGGGTCCTCGCTCCTCCTGTACCAGTCACTGACTCGTTTTGTTAAGATTATGTAAATGCTTTTGTTATGTATATCCCTATCACATGTAAAGCGCCATGGAATAAATGGCGCTATAATAATAATGTGGGCAGATGCTGCTCCTCTAGCAGCGGCTCCTGATGACACCACTGCAGAGCGACCCTGTGTGCCTGCACCGTCCTCACCTTCCACATGGTGGCATAGTGTGGAGCACAGACACCGCAGCTCAGACTGGATGTATATACAGTGACTACAGGCAAAGTATATTTTGAAATTCACACCAGCGACAAATATATATACCCCCCGTACAGTGCTTTATATCCCCCCATACTCCATAGTGTGCTGTACACTCCCTACGAAAGCAGATGCTGAAACGCGCATTGTGGGCGCATCCTCGTGGCAGTTAAGCTGGCGCCTATACAGGTACATGCTACACGCTTATTAGATTTACTAGATGGTGGCCCGATTCTAACGCACCGGTTAGTCTAGAATATGTATGCGGCCGACCGGGCACAATCAGCAGAACATTGTTTAAATTTGGCGCCAATAATGCTGAATGGTTGCGGCCGGTGGTCGCGGCAAATCAGCAGAGCGGTATTTACATTTGGCGCCAATAATGGTGATTGGTCACGGCCGCGACCCATCAACAGAGCGGTGTTTAAAAGTGGCTTCAATAATGCTGATTATTCGTGACCGGTAACCGCGACCAATCAGCATAGCGGTGTTTAAATTTGGCGGCAATATCGCTGATTGGTCGCGGCCGGCCACCGCGGCCAATTAGCGAAGCGGTGTTTAAATTTGGCGCCAATATCGCTGATTGGTCACGGCCGGTGGTTGCGAATAATCAGCAGAGCGAGGTTTCAATTTGGCGCCAATACTGCTGATTGGTCGTGACCGTGACCAATCAGCAGAGCGGGGTTTAAATTTGGCGCCCATATCGCTGATTGGTCGCGGCTGGCGGTCGCGACCAATCAGCAGAGCGTTGCTCAAATTTGGCGCCAATCTCGCTGATTTGTCGCGGCTGGCAACCGCGACCAATCAGCACAGCAGTGTTTAAATGTGGCGCCAAGATCGGTGATTGGTCGCGGCCACTATTTAAATGTGGCGCCAAAATCGGTGATTGGTCGCGGGCAGCGGCCGCGACCAATCAGCACCGCTTTGTTTAAATTTTGCGCCAAAATCACTGATTGGCCGGGTGCAGAGACCGCGATCAATCAGTGAATCGTATTGGTGAGGACCGGGGAGCGCCGCTGCCTGTGCGGCTACTTCCGCTGCGAGAAGCCGGGAGATGAGCGACTGCTCGCAGCAGAAGTATCCCGACCCGCAGCGCCGCTCCCCGGTCCTCCCTTCACACCCTAGCCGCTGATCTCCCGACAGTAGCCGCATGGTGTAAGGCTGCGTGCACACGATGCGTTTTTCATGCGTTTCTGCAGCGGAAACGCATAAAAAACGCATGGCAATCCGCACCCCATGGTCCCCAATGGCAGTCCGCAATGTCAATGCACATGCTGCGGATTTTTCCCCAGCGTTTCTGCAGCGCTCATAAATCCGCAGCATGTTCATTAATTTTGCGGAAGCGCCGCCATTGACTTGCATTGAGACGCATAGAATCCGTGTCTGTACATTTGTACAAGCGGATTATATGCGATTCAATGTGCGGATGGTACCCAGTTCTGGAGGAGAGAAGACTTTCATCCAGACCTGGGTACCATTGTACCTGTGAAAAAAAGAATATATTGCACTATTACTATTGACCTCTTGTTGTTTTTTTCTTCAGTCTGGTGATTTATGCGTTATTCCTGATTGGTCACTATTGAATTTAATCTGCACATGCCCCTTAATAATGGAGACTTCTCCCTACATATAGATAGAGATGTGCGAATGTTTCAATATTCGATTCGTAATACGATCACCAAATTTGTACGAATTTGTTATCACAGTAGGAGAGATGCACGGGACAAATCTGTCAAGAGCCTAAATCACGTTAAGCATCCAGGAGCTCACAACTGAGCAGATTAACCCCTACATCGATTAATATGAAGGCGAAAGGCTTCTTTCTAATGACCTCAGAAGTGGGAGAGATCAGATGCTGTGGTCTTCTGGCTCCTCTCTATCACGGTAAACCCGTGACACCTTGCAAGCTTCAACACATGTTCACAAGGTAGACAACAGCGGTGGTCGGTCTCCTGTACAACAAAGTAACTCCTTTATGATGATAGAGGACAACATCTGCAAGTAGTTAGTAAGTTCTCCCTGTGTTTGCGGGGGTTTCCTCCAGGTTCTCCGGTTACCTCCTCCGAAAAAAAAAAAGCCATACAGGAGTGTTCACAGTTCAAAAAATTAGGACCCGACACCACCATTTCCGTTTCCAACAGATTGGAGATGGTGGATTTCCACCTCTTAGCTTTGTCATGTGTGGGAGTAAACAATCTTTTATGTGACCACAACTGCAGGACCGAGAGCTGATTGCGGTGCTGAGAGGGCGGAGTACGGTAAAACGGACAAACTGGTGGAGCGTGATTGAGGTGCAGGCTCAGATGTTACGGTGGATTGAGAAATATGCGGTGTGCTCGGTGACACAAACACAGCAGGCGTGTCCGCTTCCATTACAGCTGACGGGCTGTCACTCAGCCTGACTGGAGCGGGTAGAGAAGCAGAGGTTCTGTGGTGGGAGACCTGCATGATAATACTTGGCATGGTGACAGAGGAGGAGGAAGAAGCAGCGGATGTGGTTGATGGGGCGGCTGATGGTTGTTGAGGTCCGATGGTCAGCATTTCAGCGTGGTGAGATTGCCAGAGTAACGCATGTTGTGTGCGCATGTGAAGGTTCAAGCATGTAGTAGCCAAATTATTGCACTTTTTACCTCTACTGAGTTTATCGCAAAGTTTGAAAATAACATGAGCTGGCTCATCCTTTGCAGTGACAAAAAAGGCCCAGGCTAGGCAACCCTTGCCGCCCCTGCGAGCTGCAGACCCACGACCGCTGCTGGCCACAGCCACAGTTGTGGCTAAGGATTAGTGATGAGCGAGCACTAAAATGCTCGGGAGCTCGATGCTCGGGTCGAGCACATTGGAATACTCGGGAGCACGACCCGAGCAACGAGCCCAATGTAAGTCTATGGGAAACTCAAGCATTTTTCAGGCGGTCTGCAGAGGGCCTAAAAATTGCCCAAATCGATGGGAACAGTGCTGAAATTACATGGGAACAGCATGGGGAAGACCCCTGAAAGCATCTCTGACTCCCAGGTCACTGCTGTCAACAACGTTGTCAGAGTATTACGCCACTTTTACGGACTCACAATAAAACATACAAAAATGAAACCAAAATGGATTTTACTGAGAAATATGTTAAGGAACATCCTTTCCAGGGTAATGACTTGTATATAAGGCAAAATAAATAACCAAAAACAAAAATACTCCTCCACATCTTGGGCTATGTTCACAAGTAGCATTTTTGATATGGTTTTGCACTATTGTATTGCTTTCAACCAAACAAATGCATTCACCAGGAAATGTCATTTTAACATTTAAAACCTCATCTGGCCATGTGGTGTGTGACACATCATCAGACACATGCATATGACGCGCCCCCTGGGCCATGGGGTACTCGGTGCCAGGTCGGTCGTTCCTAGGGGAGATGTCACAGTGGCGGTCAATAAAAGGGGATATTTACAGGGGAATTAAAGTTCTTATATACAGTTCGTGATGCCACCTGTGGTATGCGGCTATGTGGAGCCGCTGCGGAGCAGGTCCTCTGGAGCTGGTGTTAGTGCAGCAGAGTTGGTTCAGCTCTCCACAGGCAGAGCTTAGCTCCAGGGCAGGAAATGGTGATGTTATAGATATTGCTGTGCAGTGTAATGCAGGGGAGGATGGCGCAGTAATAATTTGCAGAGACAGTGGGGTGCAATCTTCAGGGTTTTACTCACGATTTTTAGACTCCAAGTTACCAGGGCCAGAGTAACCTCCCACGTCATCCAGTGCTTACTCAGGGAGGGGTTCAGCAAACCCGCAGGTACCTCCGGAGTACATAACGGGACCCCCTTCTGTGTGTTCCTTCTGGCCGTCTCCCTGCACCTCACACCCAGTGTCCCAATCCAGTGACCGCGGACCTTGTCGAGCGACGTCTTCTCTGTCCCCTGGGTCCTCTATGGCCACCTTTTCGGCGAGTAAGATGTGGCATTTGGCTGCAGCACCTGAAATGCTGCACCCTCCGGTTACCTAGTTGAACGTTGCAATTCTCACTAGTTAGGGGCCAGTCCCCTCTGCGACCGGATCCCTCCACCGCCTGGTAGATTCGGGCGTACGGGTGGCCTCCAGCACTGCCCGTACCCCTGGGATCCTTTCTTCGCTCCTGGAGCCTTCCCTCTGCTCCTGTTCCTTCCTCTTCTCCTTCTCCTGGGCTTCCTCACTCAGGCCCGCGCTTCCCTGAGCAGAGCTTCTGCAGAGCTCCTGCTCCCAACTCTTCCTCTGACTCAATCTCCTCAGACTCAGACTTTCACCCCTACTAGAATGTTCCACCATCTTTTTATATCGCTTTTTGCTGAGCTCCCCTGAACTGCTTCCTCCAACCACACCCACTACATGGTCCCGCCTACTTTGGTTCCCCCCACTCCAGCCAGTCACAGGGATCAGCAGGAGAGCGACGCATCTTGCCCCTCCTGCTGGTCTGGAGTAGTGTTACATAGTTACATAGTTTATAAGGCCGAAAAAAGACAAGCGTCCATGCAGTTCAGCCTATTTCTTGTGCACTGCAGCTATTCTGCAGCGTTGATCCAGGGGAAGGCAAAAAAAAAACATGCGGTATAGGCCAATTTACATCATTGAGGAAAAATTCACTTCCCGACACCAATCTGGCAGTCAGATTAAATCCCTGGATTAATTAACTAAGCATAAGATGCAATTTTATTGTTCTCAAGAAAGGCGTCCAGGCCTCTCTTGAACTCATTAAGTGAGTTGGACATCACCACTTCCTCTCCCAGAGAGTTCCAGAGTCTCACGGCTCTGACCGTAAAGAATCCCCTTCTATGCTGGTGCAGGAACCTCCTTTCCTCCACACGCATAGTGTGACCCCTCGTCTTTGTCACCATCCTTGGTATAAACAGGTCATGGGAGAGATCTCTGTACTGCCCCCTGATGTATTTATACATGTTTATGAGGTCTCCCGTAAGCCTTCTCTTTTCCAATGTAAATAGGCCTAATTTTGACAACCTCTCTGGGTATTCTAGTCCCTCCATTCCCTTTATTACCTTAGTCGCCCTCCTTTGTACCCTCTCTAGCTCCAATATGTCTTTCCTGAGCACCGGAGGCCAGAACTGTGCACAATATTCTAAGTGCGGCCTTACCAGCGCTTTATACAGAGGAAGAACAATGCTCTCATCATATGCCCCTATTCCTCTTCTGATGCATGCCATGACTGTATTTGCCTTTGCAGCTGCTGCCTGACACTGGGCACTCCAATTTAATTTGCTATTAACCAAGACGCCCAGGTCCTTCTCCATGTCAGATTTCCCCAACGGTTTCCCATTTAATATGTATGGGTGACTGCTGTTTTTCTTTCCCATGTGCATGACCTTACATTTATCGGCATTGAACCCCATTTGCCATTTTTTGGCCCAACTCCCCAATTTATCTAAATCCTCCTGTAGCTGTGCCCTGTCCTCATCTATATTAACTACTTTACAAAGTTTATTATCATCTGCAAATATTGCTATTTTACTATGCAACCCTTCCACTAGATCATTAATAAATATATTAAATAATATAGTGTAGTGTTGGATGCAGGTGTTAGGGTCCCGGGCAGTACTCCATCCTTACCTGAGAGTGAGATACCACACCTCTGGGTGAGATGCAGTACCTCTGTGGCGACTGAACCCGCAGGGGCGCCACACAAACAGTGCTGAAAAGACATGGGAACACCATGGGGAAGACCTCTGGAAGCATCCCTGACTCCCAGGTTACTGCCTAAAAATTTGCCCATCATAAGTGATCCATGGCGCATGCGAAGATGCCTCCCGCCATGCACCTGTCGTTGCAGACTTGCAACAATCACCGTCCACATCCTTGTCCCACTGCAGCGTTCAGTTGTCCCTACCCCATTCCTTGAAATGCAAGCGCAAGCATGCAGCCAGCCACCCACCTACAGGCTGCAATACTGTACTGCCAAATTTTTGACAGCTGCTTGCATTTGAAATGTTGCCTTTTAGGCTCGTGGAGGCAGAAGCTGTCCACAATCTTATGGTGGCGGCGACCGGATATCCATACTCAGTCCCCAGCCGTCACTATGTCTCCCGATGTCGTCTCCGCCTTCCACAAGCATGGGTCCCACAACATTACCCATGCCCTCCCCAGTGCACTTACTGGGAAGGACCGCCTAACCACAAACACGTGGACAGGTGAATGTGGCCAGGGACGGTACAGAGCCAGTCCACAGCTTTTTTTGCTGAGAGTTGTATTTCACCACAGCCATATTCTTTAGCTCGGTGAAAGGACTGGCATAGAGGGAAACCGTATCTATTCCGGCTGTCTTTTCTCCGTCACCAGGTTACGCTCATTGTCACACACGACCATGCTTGGCTGTATGTTCAGCGGTGAGAGCAACAGATCAGGCTGCTGTGTTACAGCTTTCAACAACTCTGCAGCACAGGGCGGTTTGTCAATTAAGCATTAAGCATGTTATTTTCAGCACAGCCTGTTGCCACTTGGCCAAGGCAGTGCTGCAGTGCTGTCAGCTTGTGACTGGCGTGGTCATTTTGGAGATGGAGGAGGAGGTGCAGGAGCAGAACAATGTGATTACATTGAGGTTACATTGGGGACTCTGGTTTTTAAACTAAAGAAAGATCCCATTGTTTTGTTTTTTTTATGTTATTTTTTAAGACAAATGCATTCGCCTGGTAATGTCATTTTAACATTTTACAACCTTATCAGGCCATATGGTGTGTGACACATCATCAGACACATCCTGTTTCATTTATGATGGGGAGACTCTGAAAGTCGCAAAGCCTATTTTTATAGGGCCATCAGGTGGCTCTTACTATTCTTAAAGGGCCAGCAGTCGGCCCTCGCTATTGTTAGAGAGCCATCAGCCGGCGATGCTTTGTTGTTCAAATTATTAACGAGTGGGTTTACTATACTATTATTGCGTATGCAGTGACTGCAAGCGCTGACAAAAATTTGGAGGCACTCTAATGCCCCTTGCAAGAGACATAGAGGTCAGAGAGCCTCCTAAAATTAATGTACCCATTATTGCAAAGTGGATCTCCCATACTGTTTGCCTATGCAGTGAAGCAACGGCTGCCAAAAATTTGGAGGAGCTCCAATGCCCCTTGCAAGAGACGACGTAGATATGTTGAAATGGTACATATGGTGGTGGAGGATGAGGAGAAGGAGGAGGAAAAGAGCAAATAGACAAAATCAGGAAGTGTATACCCATGTCTTGGTGTGAAGACAGAGGTGCATGGGAACAGAGTTAGACCTCCCCCAAAAAAGACACTGTATTTGAGTTTATTTTATGCTGCTATCATTTGGTGGTGTTGAGAAGTCTGGCCCAATCCAGCCCTTGTTAATTTTTTTAAGAGTCAGCCTGTCAGCATTTTCAGTTGACAGGCGGATGCGCCTATCAGTTATAATTCCACTGGCGGCACTAAAAACCCGCTCTGATAAAACGCTGGCGGCAGGGCAGGCCAGGACCTCCAAGGCATAGAGAGCCAGTTCATTCCACGAGTCCAGCTTGGATACCCAATAATTATAAGGCACAGAGGAATCACGGTGGACGTTGGATATGGTCGCCAAGGTACTCTCTCACCATCTTCCGAAACTTTGCACTCCTTGTGAAAGTACCCCGCGCCTCAGGGCCTGTGTGATGGGAGGGTCTGAGAAAACTCTCCCAGACCTTTGACAATGTTCCCCTGCCTCTGCTGGATTGAAGTTGTGTCTCTCTCGCCTGTAGTCCTTGATTGTCCAAAGAACTGTGACCTCTGCCGCCAGCGTTTTCAGATGGGAATTTTTTTCACTAATTCTACAAGGGCCTTCTGGTACTGCCCTATTTTGTTAGGCCTGTCCTGCAAGGGAATAAGAGACATAAAGTTCTCCGTGTAGCGTGGGTCTAGAAGCGTCACCAACCAGTAATGACTGTCATCCAAAATTTGGAGAACGCGAAGGTCACGGGAAAGGCAGCGTAACATAAACTCAGCCATGCGTGCCAGACTGGTAACGGGCAAGACTTCCGTGTCCTCACCAAGAGGATGACTGACCATGCTCTCTTCCTCCTCCTCCTCCTCCTCTCTGTCCTCTGGCCATCCACGCTGAACAGACAGTATGGCAATTATGCAGGTAGTACTGTCTATAGCGCATGAAACTAGCTCCTGTCCTTCCTCCTCCTCCTCATCTTCCTCATTGTCACCCAATCCACGTTCGGCTGAGATGAGGCTTGGCTGTGTGTAACCACCCTGTATGGTTCCTTGCTCCATATCATCGTGCTCCGCCTGTAATGCATCCTCTTTAATTGTGAGCAGAGAGCGTTTCAGAAGACAGAGAAGCAGGATTGTGACGTTACTTACGGCCGCATCACAGCTCATCATCTTGGTGGAGTCCTCAAAGTTTTGGAGGATGGTACAGATGTCTGACATCCATGTCCACTCCTGAGGTCTTATGTGTGGAGTCTGAACTGAATACCGACGGCCTTGTTGATGCAGGTACAAAATAGAGAAACTACCGCACTCCTGGAGTAGTGAGGTGCTCAGGTAGGGTTGCAAGCCCGACGTAATATTATATCAAAAACCTGGCACTCAAATAGACTTGAAGATTTTTTAAGAAATAATAGTTTAATGATAACGTAGTACAGTAAGCACTGTACTACGTTATCATTAAACTATTATTTCTTAAAAAATCTTCAAGTCTATTTGAGTGCCAGGTTTTTGGTTTAATATTGTTGATGCAGGTAGTCAACAACTGCCCTCTTCTGCTCACTAATCCTTCCCAACATCTGCAGTGTAGAGTTCCAACGCGTGGGGACATCACACACCAGTCTGTGAGCCGGAAGCTGCAAATGCTTCTGAAACACGGCAAGGGCGGCGGAAGCTGTAGCTGACTTTCTAAAATGAGCACACAGGCGGCGTACTTTGACAAGCAGATCCGACAGATCCGGGTAGGTTTTGAGAAACCGCTGAACCACGAGGTTAAGCACATAAGCCAGGCATGATACGTGTGTGAGCTCGCCTCACCTCAGAGCCGCCACCAGGTTACGGCCATTGTCACACACGACCATGCCTGGCTGTAGGTTAAGCGGTGTGAGCCACAGATCTGCCTGCTCTTTCAGAGCTGTCCACAACTCTTCAGCATTGTGTAGTTTGTCACCTAAGCATATTAGCTTCACCACAGCCTGCTGCCACTTGGCCAAGGCAGTGCTGCAGAGCTTCCAGCTTGCGACTGATGTGGTCATTTCGGAGATGAATGCTGAAGAGGAGGAGGAGGAGGTGCAGGAGCTGTAGAATGTGGGGACAACCCTGATTGACCCATGGCCCGCAATCCTCGGAGTCGGGAGGACGTGTTCCGTCCCAAGGTCCGACTGAGTCCCGGCTTCCACTATGTTAACCCAGTGTGCTGTCAGTGGGATGTATCGTCCCTGCCCACAATCACTTGTCCACGTATCCGTGGTTAGGTGAACTTTCCCAGTAACTGCATTGTTGAGGGCACTGCTAATGTTTTGGGACTCGTGCTTGTGTAATGCGGGGACGGCACACCTGGAGAAATATTGTCAGCTGGGGACCGAGTACCGAGGGACGGCCACCGCCATCAGAAAGCTTCCGTCTCCAGGAGTCTAAAAGGCAACATTTTGAGGGCAAGCATTTGCGAAATGTGTGAATTTAGTAGTGTGGCCTGTGGGTCATTAGCTGAGTATTTGAGTTTGCATTCCAAGGACTGGGGTAGGGACAACTGAACGCTGGCTGGGACAAGGACGTGGACATGCTTGCCGATGGTGCTAGTTAAGTGTTTAACGACAGGTGCAGGGCGGGAGGCATCTTGGCATGCGCCATGGACAGGGGATTGGCGTGCACATACAACAGTGGAACAAGCAGTGGTGTCACCCACAGACACTGTTGCTGGACCCTGGAGTTCGGCCCACTTAGTTTGGTGCTTTGTTGTCATGTGCATGATCAGGCTGGTAGTTTTGCTACCCCTGCTGATGCTGGCCTGGCAGGTGGTGCAAATGACCTTTTAGGGATTATCGGCAGAGTCTTTAAAAAACAAACAGACTCGGGAAGATCTAACAGTTGTACTGGCAACTTTCGTCGTGTTGATGTTACGGGGAATGGTTGCCCGCCTTTTGTCTGTGGCCACCACACTGCTTGTTCTTGCCTGTTGTGGTGCTCTGCCTCCCCCCCCCCCCCCTGTGTGCTGCTGTCCTTGCTCTGAATGTCACCTTGCCAGGTTGGGTCAGTGACTTCACCGTCCATCACCTCATCTTCCACTTTCCACCTGAATCTATAAATGGAAAAGGGAACAGCTCTTCAAAGTGTCCAAGTGCGGGATCAGTTGTCTCTGGGCAATCGGCATGGTGGGAATAAGGAGGATCAGGGTGAGAAATATGCGGTCCAGACTCACGGCTACTGAGACTTGACCGTGTGGAAGACAGGGTGGTGGTGGTGGTGGTGGCTAAGTGACTGGAAGCATTATTTGGTATCCAACCGATGACCTTTTCACACTGCTCTGTGTTCAATAGTGGTGTTCTGCGGTCCCCTATTAATTGGGACAGGAAGGTCGAGCGAGAAGATGTGGGTGTTTGTTGTGGCACAATTTCAGCTTGCCCACGGCCCTCGGCCTCGTCCTCTGCATGCACCATCACCATCATCACCATCACTTCTACTTCCCTGTCCCTTGCCATGCTCCTTGCCCATTTTAAATGGAGGACAATATTTTACAAGTTCACTACAAATGGCTGGATTTGAACCGCAGTGATATGTGATACTTGTGACAGAAAACCACAGTTTTAAATAGCTGGCCTGTAGGTTACTATTTTTCACAGCGACCTGGTGTCAATAACTTCTCTGACACACTGCCACAAAATTTAAATGGAGGCCAATATTTTCCACGTTCACTACAATTTCTGGATTTTTATCGCTGTAATGTGGAAAGGACCTGGCTGTATTCTGCAGTTCCAACAAGCAAATGGAGGAGAAAAACGGTGTTCTCTGGATTGCTTTTTAACGAAATAATGAGGATTAAGATAAAAAAAATAATTATCCCTGTCCCCTGATACCTGGTGCTATTTGTAGAAATATCTGTAACAGAAGCAGCAGATAGAACTGGAATGGAGCCTCTTGTGCTGTATACACTGCAAGTCTGCCACATACACCGCCTGCCTGCCTAGCACTGATTATATGCAGCTGGATTAGTCCTCAGAAGGACTGATAGTTCAGATGGACATTATAGATATATGTTGTGGAATACCTATACTAACTCTAAACAAGAAAATCTCTCCCTAGCTCAGCAGCTCCTCTCCCTACACTGTCTGATCCGGAGTGACTGTGACGAGCATGGCGGCGCCCGGTCTGATATAGACCTGATGACGCTGTGCGGCCAGCCAATCACTGTAATGCCCACAACCAACATGGCTGCAGCATTACAGTGAGTGGCAGGCAATCCCTGCATGTTTATTGGCTTTCTAAACAGCGCCAAACATGCAGGGAGGAGACCCGAGCTCCCGCCGAGTAGCCCCGGAAAAACTCGGCAAGCACCGAGCAGTAGCAAGCATGCTCGCTCATCACTACTAAGGATGCAGTGCTCCTCGTTCTTGCATCACTCTGTGTCTGCGCCGTAGGGAGGAAGATAACCTCCTCCTCTTCCTCCTTCACCTCCTCTGATGATCTACTCAGTTTTGTGCTTCTGGGTTCACACCAAGTTGGATGTGCAACCTCATCATCATCCAATGTGTTAACCTGACTGAAGGCGAGAAATGGGATATGTGCACACAAAGCGTTATTGATGCATTTTTGCGGCGGTTTTCTCACCGTGGAAACGCTGCGATAACGCTTGTTAATAGGTCTACCAGCTGTAGCAATAGTAATCCATGATGCGGAAATTTCCGCTCAGTATTACCATTGCGGAATAAAACGCAGCATGGCCATTGTTCGGGCGTTTCCGCCGCAAATTTTCGCCCATTGACTTGCATTGAACCGCAGCAAGCCCGCAGGTATAATATCTATACCTGCGGATTTGCTGCGTTTCAATTAAAGCCAATGGGCGCGAATTTGCGCCGGAAATGGGGTGTAGGTGGTACCCAGGTCGGGAGAGGAGGACTACAACTCCTCTCATCTGACCGCCGCTCCCGCTGAGAACAGCGAAAGCGGCGTGGCTGGGAGGAGTAAATAAAAAGTTATACTCACCTGTCCGGCGCTCCCTGGTGTCCTCCCGGTCTCCGGCGGCGACATTCTCCGGCCGGTGGTACACTGTGGGAGCGCGCTCGCTCCCAGCAGTGTACTGTACTGCCAGGACCTATGGTGACGTAGCGATCAGCTGATCAGTCAAGTGACCTATCAGCTGAACACTTATGTGACATCTTATAGATGCGCCATTTCTGTGACTGTTGAGGGGTGATATTATTAGCCGCGGAGGGGGCTAGTATCCATGGCCCCTTCTTTGGCTATTAATATCAGCCCGTAGCTGTCTGTTTAGCCTTTGCTGGTTAGATTTTATAGGGAGACCCCACGTCAATTTTTTTCTTGGGTCCCCCTGTAATCTAGCCAGTAAAGGCTAAACAAACAGCTGTAGGCTGATATTAATAGCCAGGTAACATTGTTGGCTTATGGCCCCTTCCCCGGCTACTAATATTAGCCCCCAGAGGTTATGAAAATGACGCGGACCCCTCGCCATTTTTTTTTTTTATTTAGGTTCTGTGCCCACTCTCTGGACGTTGGAGGCATATTTTTTGCTGCTTCAAAAACGTTTCATTCTATTGAATACAGGTAAATCCACATGTGTTCACTGAACCATGCGGATTTACCTCATTCTATACATTCTAGTGGTCAAATTTCTGTTGCGGACGCTTGCAACTCCGCAAGAGAATTTGACATTCTGCGGTCCTAAAAGACACACCGCATGTCAGTGTCCACGGGTGATTCGCAGCCACTGATGCACGTATAGTGGACATGGGATTTCTAGAGATCGCATCCACTATGCTGTAACATCTGGACGCTGCGGGTTTGACTTTGTATAAACACTCAGCGTCAAACCTGCAGCGGCTCCTGACCGTGGCCAGTGGCGTACCGTCCATAGAGGCAGACCACGTGACTGCTATGGGGCCCGAGTGTTCAGGGGGCCCGGAGCCGGCTGTCCTGTCCATAGACACACCCCTCTAGATCACTGCGTTGCGTGCACAGCAGAGAGGAGCTGAGGCTGAGCAGCCTAGTGGAGGCAGAGGAGCCGGCCGGGCTGCAGGGTAAGTCTCTGACTGGCTGCAGAGGAGCCGGCCTGGCTGCAGGGTAAGTGTCTGACTGGCTGCAGAGGAGCCGGCCTGGCAACAGAGTAAGTCTCTGACTGGCTGCAGAGGAGCCGGCCTGGCTGCAGGGTAAGTCTCTGACTGGCTGCAGAGGAGCCGGCCTGGCTGCAGGGTAAGTGTCTGACTGGCTGCAGAGGAGCCGGCCTGGCTGCAGGGTAAGTCTCTGACTGGCTGCAGAGGAGCCGGCCTGGCTGCAGGGTAAGTGTCTGACTGGCTGCAGAGGAGCCGGCCTGGCTGCAGGGTAAGTGTCTGACTGGCTGCAGAGGAGCCGGCCTGGCTGCAGGGTAAGTGTCTGACTGGCTGCAGAGGAGCCGGCCTGGCTGCAGGGTAAGTCTCTGACTGGCTGCAGAGGAGCCGGCCTGGCTGCAGGGTAAGTCTCTGACTGGCTGCAGGGTAAGTCTCTGACTGGCTGCAGAGGAGCCGGCCTGGCTGCAGGGTAAGTCTCTGACTGGCTGCAGAGGAGCCGGCCTGGCTGCAGGGTAAGTCTCTGACTGGCTGCAGAGGAGCCGGCCTGGCTGCAGGGTAAGTCTCTGACTGGCTGCAGAGGAGCCGGCCTGGCTGCAGGGTAAGTCTCTGACTGGCTGCAGAGGAGCCGGCCTGGCTGCAGGGTAAGTCTCTGACTGGCTGCAGAGGAGCCGGCCTGGCTGCAGGGTAAGTCTCTGACTGGCTGCAGAGGAGCCGGCCTGGCTGCAGGGTAAGTCTCTGACTGGCTGCAGAGGAGCCGGCCTGGCTGCAGGGTAAGTCTCTGACTGGCTGCAGAGGAGCCGGCCGGGCTGCAGGGTAAGTCTCTGACTGGCTGCAGAGGAGCCGGCCTGGCTGCAGGGTAAGTCTCTGACTGGCTGCAGAGGAGCTGGCCTGGCTGCAGGGTAAGTCTCTGACTGGCTGCAGAGGAGCTGGCCTGGCTGCAGGGTAAGTCTCTGACTGGCTGCAGAGGAGCCGGCCTGGCTGCAGGGTAAGTCTCTGACTGGCTCACTGCAGCACTGTGAGTGTGAAATGTAAACGAGTTTCTTTTACCTTGTATCCTGGTAGGCAGGGGGTGGGGGGTCGTGTTTGGAATTCTGCCAACTATCCAGGGTAACTGGGGAGGAGGGCTGCGAACAAATAAAAAGTCAGGAAGCCCCTCACACCAAGCCACTGTCTTGTGTCTGTCAGTCACCACAGAGATCCTGGACCTGGGACCAGAGGGTTGAGTTGAACATTAGGACACCTGTGACAATGGAAGCCTATTAATAAATAGTTTAAATTACTTCTTTACACACATTTATCTGCACTGCAGGTCATGCAGTCCTAGTGAAGGATTAACTGAAGGAGGAATGGACAGGCTGCAGAGTGCACAGCAGAGCAAAGGACACGGTTGTCAGAGAGAGTACATCTGACCCCAGACCATCACTAATCACTAGTATTGCTGCAGCTAGCCACCCTTTATGTGCGCACAATGCGTACCAGCCTGCGCCCCCAATGCTGCGGAATAGCTGCCGGCTATCAATTTGCAAATGAGCGGCACCATTTTTTTTTTTCACCTGCAGACTTTCCTTTGACGCTGCATAAACATGTAGCGTCAAACCCGCAGCGGCTCCGGATCGTGGGCACATAGCCTAAGGGTACGTTCCCATGTTCAAGATTTGCTGCGGTTTTGACGCTGCATATTTATGCAGTGTCAAACTCACAACGGCCAGATGTTACAGCATAGTGGATGTTCTTTCTAGAAATCCCATGTCCACTATGCATCTCTGTGCACCTGCGGATCACCAGCGGAAACTGAGATGCGGCGTGTCCTTCAAACCCTCAGCATGTCAATTTCTCTTGTGGGTCCGCATGTGGACTTTCCTCATAGACTTGCTTAGATGACGAAGATTCGCATGTGTAAAAATGCGTGTCCAGTAATTTACATAAGTACAAAAATTCTGCAGCGTGAAAACCACAACAAATCCTGAAAGTGGGAATGTACTCTTAAAGAAGTTATCCACTACTTTGACATTGATGCCCTATCCATAGCACAGGGCATCAATGTATGATCGACCGGGGTCCCGGACGCCCCACCCCCGTCGATCTGCTGTTATCGGTGCCGGCAGCAGTTGCCACAAGTCCTTATCTGCGGTGCTTGGCCGTCCATCTGTAGTGGCCGCCGCTCGTAACTGCACATCCGCCTACCATTCAATTGAATAGGAGGTGGATATACAGTTACAAGCGGCCGCTTCTACAACTGACGGCCAGGCACCACAGGCAAGGACTTCCGGCCGGCGGCCACCGGCACGATAACAGCTGATTGGCCGGGGTCCCGCACGCGGCATCCCTGCCAATCATACATTGATGCCCTATCCTAAGGACAGGGCATCAATGTCAAAGTAGTGGACAACCCCTTTAAAGGGTTGTCCAGGCTTGAGATGAAAGTCTGCAATCACTCTATATGACTGCAGACTTCTGAATCCTCACAGCGCACACATCGCATGCTGTCAGGATTTCCCAATGCCAGCAGCGAGTGCAGGCGGTCATGCGATCACTAGTATGTGATTTGCATGCTTCCAGTCACATTCTGACTAGACGTGTTCGTCCTCGATCAATACAAGGGAACTGAATGCGGCCGAGCACGTTTAATCGACACGTGACCACAGATATGCAAAACACATACTTGTACGTGACCAGCTGTTCTTGCCACTGTCATCGAAGAATCCTGACAGCGAATGATGTGAGGATTCAGATGACCGTAGTCATATAGAGCGATTGTAGACTTTCATCCCAAACTTGGTCAACCCCTCTGTGTTTATGTATATCGCCTCCAGACAGAATAAAATAAGTGTGAACAGGCGCTGCTGCTATCACTGCATAATAAAGAATACAGTCGCCTATGTAAGCGTAGAGATATGGAAAATGAATTGGCCAATTCATGAGAGCCCATCAAGAACGACAAGATGTACCATTCTTTCATAGGACTAACCAAATTTAAAGGGCAGGTAAGATCTACAACTAATTAAAAGCAGCCTTGGGACTCATTCATTTTTCTGATTTTTCCACATACAAGAAAAATGGACCGATTATTCTGATCAGACTTTAATCAGAGTGTGACCTGAGTGTCATCCGTTGTTCTCGTCTCTGGAGAAATAAAAAAATAAAACAATTCTCCACCTTCTTCATTCTGAAAATCGACCGCACTTAGATGTCATCAGAGTGCAGTCTGTTTTTTTTTCACAAACCCATTGACTTGCATGGCCAAGTGTGATCTGACCCTTGGATCAAAATCGGATATGTCTCTAAAATCACGGACATGTGAATGGCCCCATAGACTATCACAGGTACGAGTGCTATCCTTGAAGATGATGGATAGCACTCGTATGCGAATATTGCACTTGTGATTGAGGCCTTAGGCTGATGGGAGATCATATACTATTGGAGGAGGTGACTGTCTCCATATCTGACTGATCCCCTCCCATCAGCCTAAGACCTCATTCACACATCCATATTTTTGATCAGATTCTCGGCAGGCCAGTCTGTTCTTCACAGCCAGCTGACGTTCTGAGTGCTAACACAGTGCAGTGTAGAGAGATGCGCTTTGCACAATCTTCACAGGTTACAAACCCTTAAGGCTATGTTCACACATTGTGTTTTTGCTGCATTTTTTTTTTGCAGGCAAAACCTGCTCTCTTGGCAGTAGAGAAGCAGCGTCAAAAAAGCAGGTTTTGCTGAGTTTTTTTCTGCGTTTTTGTCAGGGTACATTTGTTTCTTGTGCATGCTGATAAAGTTTAGTGCATAAAAAGAAACATGATTCAACTTCCTCAGGTTTTTGCCCCAAAAACACAGCAAAACTTGATACCTGCGTTTTTGCTGCTATTTTGCACTTCCCATTGCTTTCTATGGTTGAAAAACGCTGAAAAAAGTGACATGCTGCAGTTTGCAAAAACGCAGCTCTTTGACAAAACAGTCAGGAAAAAAAACCAAAGTGTGTGCATGAGATTTCTGAAATCTGAGACTTTGCTGGTACTGTAAAACGCAGCAGAAAATTATCATAAAAAACGCTGCAAAAACGCAACGTGTGAACATAGCCTAAAGTTAGCCCATTTTCTGATCAGGGGATTTCATCCACGATGTTGATATTTCGGCAAATGGACAAAGGTTGTCTTTATAAGTGAAGCTCTATACTTAATATGGACTTCACTATATATGTATGTACATAAGAATGTCACTGTGTAAAATAGCTCTTCCTATAGTACCAGTGCCATACCACTAATAGCGGCAGATCATATGGCATACCACTAATAGCGGCAGATCATATGGCATACCACTAATAGCGGCAGATCATATGGCATACCACTAATAGCCGCAGATCATATGGCATACCACTAATAGCGGCAGATCATATGGCATACCACTAATAGCCGCAGATCATATGGCATACCACTAATAGCGGCAGATCATATGGCATACCACTAATAGCGGCAGATCATATGGCATACCGCTAATAGCGGCAGATCATATGGCATACCGCTAATAGCGGCAGATCATATGGCATACCGCTAATAGCGGCAGATCATATGGCATACCACTAATAGCGGCAGATCATATGGCATACCACTAATAGCAGCAGATCATATGGCATACCACTAATAGCCGCAGATCATATGGCATACCACTAATAGCGGCAGATCATATGGCATACCACTAATAGCGGCAGATCATATGGCATACCACTAATAGCCGCAGATCATATGGCATACCACTAATAGCGGCAGATCATATGGCATACCGCTAATAGCCGCAGATCATATGGCATACCACTAATAGCAGCAGATCATATGGCATACCGCTAATAGCGGCAGATCATATGGCATACCGCTAATAGCGGCAGATCATATGGCCACTTTTGAGCTCTTTAGGAGCCCAGATGCTTAAAGGCTCCTGTTGCACCATTCAGCCATGAGTCTGTGTCTCAGCGCACCGAGCATGATGTCACTATGTCACGTCTGCTGTGCATCGCCTCCGTTCACACGGTGCATAGAATAGCTCATTATGGAAACAGGGGTAGGTGATTAATTTTTATATATTTTTTTATCAGTCAGGACTTGTAGGGGGTTGTGGAGCCTTATACTGTGGAGGGGACTACTGTGGGGTCATCATACTGTGTGGAGGGCTTGTGGTGACCATCATATTGTGGTGAGGACTACTGTGGGGGCCAACATTACTGTGTGTGGGGTACCTGTGCAGGCCATTATACTGTGGGTACTTTCATCATATTGTATGGAGGTCCTGTGGAGACCATGATACAGTGGAGGACCTGTGGGCCATTATACTGTGTGGGCGGCTGTGAGGGCCATCATACAATGTGGGTCTGTGGGGATCATCATACTTCTTGGGAACCATAATACTGTGTGAGGGAGGGGGGTTGCTAGGGAGCCATCATACAGTGTGGGTATATGGGGGGCCATCATGCTGTGTGGGTGTTTGTGAGGGCATCATACTTTACTGGGGGGACTATAGAGTCATCATACTGTGTGTGGGGGGGGGTTACAGTAGGGGAATTTACTGTAGGGGGGGTATAATACTGTGTGTTGGAAGCATGTTTTGGGGTATTTAAATCAATAGGGCGATAAAAAGGGATGAGAACACTAAAGGACTTCTGTATGGGCACATTCACTATGTACATGCCACAAGACATGTTCATTTCCCTGTCTTCAACAGTTGAGATATGCCCTTTGTGAAAGCGCCTATATACTGCGATTCTACTTACACTGCAGAATTTATTATTTTTTATGAGGGGGGGGGCCCAATTTGGACTTTTGCTATGGGGCGCCATGATTTCTATGTACGCCCCTGACCGTGGCCACGTACGCAAACTCACCGGCAGCATGTCAATTTCTGTAGCGGATACACTAGTCTCCACTGCAGATTTTGACCGATTGAAGTGTCATTATATGCGGTGGATTCACATGTACTGACAACAAAAGTGCGGGATTAGAACATTGCGTTTTGTACACAACAAAAATATGCTGCTTCCAAAGCGCTGCTTATGGTGTTCATGGGGACGTAGTGGCTGACAAAACAGCTGTGAGCTGCTAATAATGGCCAGGCACCATGTTTGCCTAATGCCACCTTCCTAGGCTCACAGCTGCCGCATAAATTACGTGAATAGAAATGCTAATGAAGACTGGGTGAATGGGACTAGCTGACACCTAGCTCTTTTGCTTGGTGATGTCAAGGTGTCAGTCAGACCCTTTCATTACTAAACCTAATTAAAGTAAAATAAAGAGTTAAATAAGCACTCAGATACAGAGCAAACACTTTATTTGAATTCAACAGACACATTCTTTAATAATTTAAATTAACCAATATACTCACCTCAGTTCTGAAGGTAATCCAAAGGATTAAGCAATGTCCCACCAAATAACTTTAGCTCCAAAAAGCATTCATTGATGAACAAAAACACTTAAAAAAACACTTCAACAACTGCATCAAAAACGCACTGCGTTTTTCCTGACAAGGAGATTCAGAAATGCTCAGGAAATTTCTGCTTCAAATCCTGATAGCCTCACCCTCCTCTTCTTCTTGACGTGGCAGAACAGTACAGTCGAGGGTCAGGAAGCTGCTCGGACCCAACCTTTTTTTTCCCCATGTGTGGAGAAGAATATCTGCCCCCAAAAATTTAAATCTGAGATGCAGTCTGCTTTATATACCCATGTTGAGTTTATCAGGTCTGTGTACCCCTGTGTGGAGAACAATATCTGCACCAAAAAATTATTTTTACTAGAGTATAACTATTGTAAAGGAGACCAAAACCTCTTCCACTACAGCCAACCCAGCACATGGAGACCCAATCAGGACTGTTCCCATTTGAAAACATTTGGGCCTAAAACCACCAAAGTGGCATCAATTTCACTAGAGTATAAGTAGCATAATGTGGACCAACACCTCTTCCACTACAGCCAACCCAATGGATCGAGAGACCAAATCTGTATTCTCCCCATTTCAAAAAATTAGGACCTAAAACCTGCAGCTGCAGCAAGAGCAGGCACAAAAGCCATATCACAGACTGCAATTCCACAAGATCAATGCAGCACACTAACAACTACAACATCGCCTACTCTGTCCAGTCTGCAATTGGGGTGCAAAAGTCCTTTGAGATCCATGACTTGTTCATCTTGATGAAAGTTAGGCGTTCAACACTTTCATGGGACAGCCGGGTGTGCTTATCCATCAGGACACCACCAGCAGCGCTGAAGACACGTTCTCAGAGAACGCTGGCTGTAGTTCATGAGAAAACCTCCAAGGCGTGACAGGCAAACTCAGGTCATTCATCCATTTTTGAAGACCAAGATGTAAAACCGTCAAAATCTTCACTGATGGTATTAATATTGAGCTTTAGATAGTCCTCCACCATCCTCTCCAGTCGTTCTCCACAAGTCAGACTTGCACTCTGTTGTGCTGGTGCACTAGCTGGTCTAAAAAATGTGTGAAAGGACTCACAGTAATTGCTTCTGACACTTACTCTGCTGCTGCTAAAGTTTTGGCATTGATGAACTGACGTATCGGAGGTTGAATGACTACAGCTGCGATGCACACTGTGTGCCTCACTGTTATCTTGGGGAAAAGCTCTATTAAGTTTGCTTAAAAGCTTATTTCGATACTCCAACATTAGCGTGTCCCTTTCCAGGGTGGGAAGCATCTGGCAAATTGGACTCTTATAACGTGGATCTAACAGAGTGGCAACTCAGTAGTCATCATTATTTTGAATCCTAACTATACGGGGATCATGTTGCAGAAAGTGCAGCAAGAAGGCGCTCATATGTCGGGCTCTTCCAAATGGTCCAAAGCCAGACTCTATTGTTGGCTGCGTAACACTGATGCTTGTTTCCTCTGTCCACTCCTGCCAACCACGTTCAACAGAGCGTGGATTATTTCCTTCTTCATCTTCTGATTGTTGCTCGCCCATCACCTCTTCCTCCTCCATTTGTTTCGTAGGCTCTTGCACCTTCACTAACAGTATGTCTGGTATCACCAACCCCCCTCGATCGCAGTAAGCCACCATCACTTGGCATCCGACTGTGTGACGAAAGTGTGGAACTTTGATACATTCTTATCCCTTCCGCTTCATCCTCTTCTTCTGGGGCAACCATCTCCTGACGCACACTATTCAAAGTCTGCTCCAGCATGTAGATGACCGGAATAGTGATGCTGATGACGGCATCGTTAGTGCTAACTAGTTTAGTAGCCATTTCAAAACTGCAGAAGGGTGCAGAGGTCTTTAATCTGTTCCCACTCCGTAAACGTGATATGCCTCACGTCTGTACTGCGTTGGCTTAAGCTATACGACATGGCATACTGCGTCAGAGCTCGTTGCTGCTGCCACAGTCGCTGGAACATGGGCAGAGTGGAATTCCACCGCGTTGGCACATCGCAGATCAACCTGTTAACTGGCAAGGACAAAGACCTTTGTATCGATGCAAGTCAATTACATGAGGAATGCGAACGGTGGAAGTGAGCACACAGCTTCCGTACTTTGTGAAGCAGCTCATCCAGGTCAGGATCGTAGCGGAGAAATTGCTGTACCACCAGGTTGAGGACGTGAGCCATGTAAGGCACGTGCGTGAGCTTGCCTCGGCCTAGGGCCACTAACAGGTTCGCACCGTTATCGCACACGGCCTTCCCTGGCTCTAGGGTCAGCGGAGACAACCATTGCTCAACCTGAGCCTGGAGATCTGCCCACAACTCTTCACCTGTATGACTGCGTTCTCCAAGGCATAATAATTTGAAGACTGCCTGATAACAGTGAGCCCTGGTCGCGCAGTATGGAGGTGGTGTGTATTCGCTCTGCACTGTTGGAACCCGTGTCTCCTTAAGGAAGAGGTTGATTGCGCAGGTGGAGGCCCTAGAGGAGGTGGAGGAGGCAGAAGAAGTGGAGGAAGTGTGAAATACAGAGGTTTCTTCTGCAAGCCTTGAGGATTCCAAGATTTGTGGAGCAGCCCCTTCCCCACCTGCCCCCACAGCCACCAGAGTCACCCAGTGCCCAGTCAGCGAGATGTAATGACCTAGGCCATGCTTACTCATCCATTTGTCTGTGGTGAAATGCACCCTGGCACACGTAGATTTAGTCAAGGAACGGGTGATGTTGTCTGCCACATGCTGGTGTAGCCCAGGCACAGCTTTCTTAGAGAAATAATGGCGACTGGGCAACTGGTACTGGGGGACCACGACGGCTATCATCTTTCGGAAACCGTCTGTATCTACTAGGTGGAAAGGCAGCATTTCCGTGGCCAACAGATTGGAGATGTTGGAGTTTAACCTCTTAGCTTTGTCATGCGTAGGATGAAACAATCTTTTTTATGTGACCACAACTGTGTGACCGAGGGCTGGCTAAGGTACTGAGAGAGGACTGAGTACGGTGAACCAGACAAACTGGTGGAGCGTGAGTGAGGTGCAGATGTTACGGTGGATTGAGAAATATGCGGTGTGCTCGGTGAAACAAACACAGCAGGCATGTCCACTTCCGTTACAGCTGACGGTCTGTCACTCAGCCTGACTGGAGCGGGTAAAGAACCGGAGTTTCTGCGATGGGAGACCTGTGTGACAATACTTAGCACGGTAACAGAAGAGGAGGAAGAAGCAGCGGATGCGTCTGATGGGGCAGCTGATGGTTGTTGAGGTGCGCTGGTCCGCATTTCAGCGCGGTAAGATTCCCAGCGTAAAGAATGTTGTTTGAGCATGTGAACGTTCATGCATGTAGTAGTCAAATTATTGCAGTTTTTTCCTCTACTGAGTTTTTTATCCCAAAATTTTCAGATGGCGTGAGTTGGCTCATCCTTTGCAGTGACAAAAAAGGCCCATGCTAGGCAACGGTTGCTGCCCCTGCGAGCTGCAGACCAATGACTGCTGCTGGCCACAGCCATGGTTGTGGCTAAGGATGCAGAGCTCCTCGTGCTTGCATCACTCCGTGTCTGCGCCGTAGGATGCAACATAACCTCCTCGTCTTCCTCCTCCACCTCCTCAGATGAGCTACTCGGCTGCGTGACTCTGAGTTCACACCAAGTAGGATCTTCACCCTCGTCATCATACAATGTGTTATCCCATTCCTCGCCCTCAGAGTGATCCTTCTCCTCTTGTTGCCCTGACAGCACAGTACAGTCCGCATGAGCCTCAGGTATCTGAGTCTCATCGGGATCACCTCCTTCCCCTGCGGTTAACGTCTGGTGACGAGGGTCAGGAACCTCCTCGGATTCTACATTGTCCTGCCCCGAATGCAAGCTAAAAAAAAGTTTGGGCATGGGTGCAGATGCTTTCCTCCTCCTCTTGACTCTGTGACTGTTCGGAGTACACTTCTGATGCCTATGGTGTAGAATGGGTGAAGAGTTCTACAGTCTCGCCCATCGGTGGTTCGCTACAGTCAGTTGGGCACTTGGACAGTTGTGACTGGGGGGGAAGCAAGGGTAATTGGGGTGCCACCTCTGTGGACTGTCCTGCGTGTGATGTTGAGGTGGAGGAAGAAGAGGAGAGGCCACTAGAAGCAGAGCTTGCCATCCACTGGAGCACCAGCTCTTTCTGGCCCTTAACAACAAGGCGTATCGCTGTGCGGCTGCCAAAGGAAGGGAGTGGAGTAGCCCGTCCACTAACATAAGTTGTCAGTTGTCTTTGGATACGACCTGTTTGTGTTGGTTCACTAGGGCATTCGCTAACATTGCCACGTACCCCACGTACACCTTGAACACCAAGCCTATTCCACCACGCCCTCTCTTTCCCACTCATGTTGCTCAGATACTGTAGTAGGGGCACGCTATTAGCAAAACAAAAATAGATTTTTCCTCTGCAACAGCTCTGCACACACCTGAATTTCAGCGGCACTAAATGACAAGGTAAGATATGGGCTGAAGTGTAACGTTACTAACCGAACAATTTTTTTTTTTATTTTTACTGTGGATGACGCCTGTATAACATAGGAGATATTCCCCAAACTATTTTAAACTCCGATCTAGCCTGCTGTATAACATTTGCAACAGCAAAAACTTTTTTTTTATTTGCTAATGTGATAGTGCAAGCTGTGCTAGCCCAGTTTATCATTTTTTTGGTGGATGAACTTCAGCTTTTTTCAGAGTAAAAAAAGTTTTTTTTTCTTGCTAGCCACAGTCCACCAAAGATTTTTTTGTGTCGCAGACATGTTACATTGCTATAAGCCAGCTAGTTCTTTTAGTGGCGGTGAAATTCAACTGTATTCAGAGCTTGTGCAGAGTCAAAAAATCTATTTTTCTATGCTCTGCACTGACAAGCTCTGCAGAGAGCTGAATTTCAACCCCACAAAAACAAAAAGTGGCCTACAAGGGTTTGCCTGCTTGGTGACATTAGCAATTGCAAAAATAGATTGAAAGTCTGCATGGAGCACAGACAGTACATCCGGTGCACAGCACTGTTCTGAGCCATAGGCCCTGCTCTTTCTGTCAGAATCTTAGTAATTGCATAAAAACAAAAACAAAAGGCTGCAAGGTTGATTGAACAGGTACACAGCAGAGGACTTATCTACACTATCTGACATCCACAGAAGTGCCCATCTATCTAGCTAATATCTCTCATTACACAGGACAGAGCACTCAGCAGCGTCTATCTCCTACAGTGACATGCATAAAATGGCGCTGAGGGAAAATGGCCGATTTTTATATGGAGGGGACATGTGATTTCAGCAGCCAATTGCAGAAGCCCTTGTGTCTGGGACAATGTGGATGCTTCCTGTGCTCTGATTGGCTAGCCACACTTTTCTGACATAAAGTTACCGCCTACAGGAAAAAAAAAGCTCTTTACTGATCTGACCTGTTCTGAGCTATCACCAGCCCCTCCACTCATCTGCCACGTCTCCCCGCTCATCATACACAAGCACTATGCCAGCAAAAGTTTAAAAAAAAGCTGGAGTTGGTCCGCAATCACGTAATCACGGAAATTCGCCGAACGTTACCGATTTTACCGAATTTATCAAATTTTGCTCGACTTTCCGATCACTAATCCGAATGTGTCGGACTTAAGTTTGGAGATCGGATCTCGAGCATATTCGCTCATCACTAATGCTGTCACTTTACTGTTCCTTCTCATACTGCGCATTCAAACTATTCTCTCCCATACTGTCAGCTTACACTCCCCCTACTGTCTCCTCACATTATTCTCCTCCCAAACTGTACACCCCCACTTTTCTCCTGTATACTGGCCCCTCACACATTTATTACTTCATAATGTACCCACACAATTTTATTTGCCCATAGAGTTGCCTAAAACTCCCCCCCCCCCCCCCCCATATTGTCCCATCAAATTTCAGCCCATACTGAACTTTCACACATTCCCGCCTGTGGTAAAGGGACAAGCTCAACTGTATGAGGAGGTAGACAAGTAAAATGGTCTCTTTAAATTTTGGGTTAGTGAATTAAGCATCATACACTAACCTGGAGTCAATAAAGAAAACACGGCCCATTCGGCATAAAGGCAAAACAAAATACAAAATTGCAGCACAGTCCGTTAATTGGCCGGGGTCTGGCCACTCAGGATTTGGCACACACAGTTCAGCACAGCACATGCGAGCTCTTCTCTTCAGCAGGTTTTCTCCAGACACTGAACACACCTGAGTGTAAAGGCTGGCTATTTAAAGCCCAGGCAACTCCAAGGAGTGGAGATATGGTGGATGGCGTCCCGCCCTGCACTTCGCCATCTACTAAAAACATGGCCTTTGTAAACCTGGGCCGTTAACCATCTTTGCACCTCAGAGGTGTAGCTAGGGTTTGGTTTGGGGGTGGGTGGGGTAAAACTTCTGAGTGGTCCCCTAACCATGTAACCCTGATTACAGTTATGGTGGCGCACCCAGATAATGGGTGTAGGAGAACCTCAGCAGATGATGGCGCTGTTAATAAAAATAATCTCAAAGCAAAGACCAGCACTGATATTATCGCCATATAGTGACATATATAGATAGATGCCAGTCCTGCAGAACATATAAGAGATCACAGCACAGTTATATATAGTGACTTACAGCTGACGTTTTTTCTGATTAAATTGTTCACTTTTCCCGTCTTTTCCATCTGGCCCAGACCGACACGACGACTTCTCCATCCAGGACTCAGAGTCTCAGGTCTACAGAGATCACAACAAAGACACATTTGACTCCTTACATTTCATGCCCCGTCTCCATCTATTCCCAACCTGCACAAAACCCTCATCCTGCTAATACCCCAATACTGAGCCTCTGCCGTATGTGTCCCTATTACTGCACTTGCTGTGCGCCCTCTAGATGGTAAAACAACCCTCTAAAATATACTAATTGTAATGGGTCTGGGAGGCGGAACCTCTGAGCAACTATACAAGGGGGTGGTCCATGTAAGGAAGCGGGTGGCTCCCAGGGAAGACGGGCAGGTAGTCACGGCAAGTGACAGGGACAGTCTCTGGGTAGAAGGGCAGGTAGTCACGGCAAGTGACAGGGACAGTCTCTGAGTAGAAGGACGGGTTCTCACGGCAAGTGACAGGGACAGTCTCTGGGTAGAAGGACGGGTTCTCACGGCAAGTGACAGGGACAGTCTCTGGGTAGAAGGACAGCAGGCAGGTGGCTGGTGAGCGCTCCCAGGTGAGCGGGTGAGAGTCTTTGGACAGGCAGGTGGTCACAGCAAGTGACGGCAGAGCCTCCAGGTAGGCTAGCAGACAGGTAGCAGGTGAGCGCTCCCAGGTGAGCAGGCAAGAGTCTCTGGGCAGGCAGGTGGTCACGGCAAGTGACGGCGGAGCCTCCAGGTAGGCTAGCAGACAGGTAGCAGGCGAGCGCTCCCAGGTGAGCGGGCAGGCTGGTCCATAGACAGACTGACAGGTGTCGGAAGGCAGACCGTCGGACCGCAGGCTTGCAAGCAGGTAAACGGATATCAGGCAGGTATCAAGCAGGAATCTGGCAGGTGACTGGCAGGTAACTGGTAACGGGACCTGAGGGCTGAAGCAGAGTGAAGGCTTTGCAACAACATTGCTCGGGCACCTCCATTTTGGAGGAGGTACCTTATATATGGTGAGGTCCTCCGGCCATTGGCCGGGGACTCCTTAGGACGGCACACGCGGTCCCTTTAAGAGAGGGGGAGCGCGCGCGCCCTAAGCACAGTGGCCGGGAAGCAGCGCGCGCTGCCAGCAGAGCGGGAGGAGGACGCCGGGCACGGAGTGGAGAGGTGAGGGGAACAGCGTCCCTGCCTAGCAGGAGGCAGGGACGCCGACGCTACAGTACCCCCCCCTTTAGGCCCCCCCTTTTTTAGGCCAGACAGAAATTTATCAAGGATGAGAGGGGCATGGATGTTCTCCCGGGGCTCCCACGTTCTCTCCTCAGGACCAAACCCCTTCCAATCTACCAGAAAAAAGGTTTTTCCTCTTACCCTTTTGGTGGCCAGAATGTTCTCTACCTCAAACTCGTTTTCAGCGGAAACCGGAGCAGGAGGCGTACCTGTAGACTTGGAAAAAGAGTTAAGTACCACGGGTTTGAGGAGAGATACATGGAAGGAGTTAGGGATCCGTAGGTTGGCCGGGAGTTTCAATTTATAGGCCACTGGGTTGATTTGTTTGATAACTTCTAGTGGGTCGATGAACCGAGGCCCTAACTTGTAGGAAGGAATCTTGAGCCGGACATACTTGGACGAGAGCCAGACTTTATCTCCAGGACGGAATTGTGGAGGATCCAGGCGTTTTTTGTCAGCGTGTTTTTTCATCCGCTCGGACGACTGAAGGAGTGCGGATCGGGTACTCTCCCAAATGGAGGAAAATTTGCTAACGAGAGATTCCGCAGCCGGATTGTCCACCGAGGTGGAGACGGGAAATGGGATCCGAGGATGTTGACCGAAGACTACAAAAAACGGGGATTTGGAGGAAGATTCGCTCTCGTGATTATTGTAAGAGAATTCGGCCCATGGCAGGAGATCCACCCAGTCTGAATGGTGGGCATTAACGAAGTGCCGGAGGTAACTGGTCAGGATCTGATTGATCCGCTCCACTTGACCATTGGACTGTGGATGGTATGCGGAGGAGAAGTCCAGGGTGACGTCTAGCAGCTTACATGTGGCTCTCCAGAAGCGTGAGGTGAACTGAACCCCACGATCCGACACGATGTGGAGGGGCAGGCCATGGAGACGGAAGATGTGGCGGATAAAGTCTTTAGCCAGCTCGGCTGCAGACGGGAGGCCTGGCAGGGGAATGAAATGAGCCATTTTGGAAAAGCGGTCAGCGACCACCCAAATGACCGTACAACCGGCAGAGACAGGGAGATCTGTTATGAAGTCCATAGCTATATGCTGCCAGGGGGCAGCAGGTACTGGAAGAGGAAGGAGGCGACCGGCTGGCAGGTGTCTCGGAACCTTGTTGCGGGCGCAGGACACACAGGCAGAAACAAAGTCTATTACGTCCTTGTGCAGGGTAGGCCACCAGTAGTGCCGGGTGATAAGCTGGAGGGTCTTTTTCTGACCGGCATGGCCAGCAAGCTTAGACGAGTGACCCCAGTGTAGGATCTTCTCCCGATCAGGTACCGTTACGAAAGTCTTACCGGGAGGGAGACGATTTAGACTCACGGGGGCCACCTGCATTACTCTGGCGGGATCGATGATGTGTTTAGGTTCCTCCTCAAGATCAGACACCAGGAAGGATCGGGACAAGGCGTCAGCTTTGATGTTTTTGTCAGCCGGGCGAAAATGAAGAACAAAATCAAAGCGAGCAAAAAACAAGGACCACCGGGCTTGGCGCGGGTTAAGTCTCTGGGCACTCTGGAGGTAAGCCAAGTTCTTGTGGTCCGTGTAAATTATTACCGGGTGAAGAGCCCCCTCGAGCAGGTAACGCCACTCCTCCAATGCCAGCTTAATGGCCAATAACTCTCGGTCTCCTATAGAATAGTTGCGCTCCGAAGAGGAGAAGAGTTTGGAGAAGAAGCCGCAAGTTGTCATTCTCCCGGAAGACGATTTTTGGGTAAGTACCGCTCCGGCTCCAGAGGAGGAGGCGTCAACTTCCAGGAAGAATTGCTTGTTGCCGTCCGGGCTATGCAGCACCGGGGCGGAAGAGAAAGACTGTTTTAAGGAAAGAAAGGCTTCCTCAGCTTCGGGTGGCCATTCTCTGGGATTAGTGCCCTTACGGGTGAGCGCAGAGATTGGGGCAGTCCGGGAAGAGAAGTGCGGTATGAAGAGGCGGTAGTAGTTGGTGAAGCCCAGGAACCGCTGAATAGCCTTCAACCCCTCTGGTCGAGGTCACTTCTCGATGGCAGACAATTTCTCAGGATCCATTCGTAGGCCAGTCTGAGAAATTATGTAGTCCAAAAACGGAAGCGAGGTCTGCTCAAAGAGGCACTTCTCATATTTAGCGTAGAGGTGGTTCTGCCTGAGCCTGAGCAGAACCTGACGAACATCCCTCCGGTGTGTGGGGAGATCCGGAGAGAAGATCAAGATGTCGTCCAGGTACACCACTACGCAGGAGTAGAGAAGGTCCCGGAAGATGTCATTGACCAACTCTTGAAAGACGGCGGGAGCGTTACAGAGACCAAAGGGCATTACCAGGTATTCATAGTGGCCGTCCCGGGTGTTGAATGCCGTCTTCCATTCATCCCCCTGACGGATACGGACCAGGTTATACGCCCCACAGAGGTCCAGCTTGGTGAAGATTCTAGCCCCCCTCAGATGGTCAAATAATTCCGGAATGAGCGGAAGGGGGTATTTATTCTTCACCGTGATCTGGTTAAGGCCTCTATAGTCTATACAGGGACGGAGTGAGCCGTCCTTCTTTTTGACGAAGAAGAAGCCTGCTCCTGCCGGGGAAGTAGATTTCCGGATGAATCCCCGGGCCAGATTCTTCTCAATATGTTCTGACATGGATCGGGTCTCAGCAGCGGACAAAGGGTAAATGCGCCCACGGGGAGGAGTAGCGACGGGCATCAGGTTGATTGGGCAGTCGTATGGTCTATGAGGGGGTAATGTCTCTGCCTCCTTTTTATTAAAGACGTCCGCATACGACCAATAAGGAACCGGAAGACCAGGTAGATTGGCTGGAGTAGGAGAAGGACGGACAGGATGGACGGGAACTAAACAAGTCTTATGGCAGTCCTGCCCCCAGCGAAGGACTTCTCTGGTCTGCCAATCAAGCACGGGTGCATGTCTCTGAAGCCAAGATAGGCCTAGTAAGAGAGCGTGAGAGAGTCCAGGCAAACCATGAAAGAAGATGCTCTCAGAGTGCAGCATTCCCACCTGCAGGGTTATGGATTCGGTGATGAGTTGGATGGGATGTGGTAAGAGGCCCCCATCCACGGCAGCGACAGATAAGGGTACAGCTAGAGGTTTGGTGGGAATGCGGTATTTCTCTACCAGAGACTGAGAAATGAGATTTCCGGCAGCTCCAGAGTCAAGTTGGGCTAGTTCAAAATAATGGTTCTCCCCGCAGATGATAGAGACCGACAGCAACAGAGATGGAGAGGGTTTACTCTTGTCTAGGACGACCTCTCTGAGCGATTCTAGACACAGGCGTTTCCCGACCTCTCCAGGCAGGAACGGATGCGGTGCTCCTTACTGCCACAGTAGAAGCAGCTCCCCTCGGAACGGCGTAGCTCTTGACGGGTTTTGACCATCTTGGTCTGGTCGACCTGCATAGGCTCGGGTGAGTGCGCCTGGGAGTAGCGGGAGAAAAGACAGGTTTCTGAAAGGTAGAGGCTAGACGTGGAAACCTCCTCTCACGGGTGACCTCTTTGGCGCGTTCCTGGAACCGGATGTCAATCCGGGTGGCAAGAGTTATTAAGTCGTCGAGAGTGGTAGGTATGTCCCGACCGGCAAGTTCATCTTTAATACGGCCGGAAAGACCCTCCCAAAAGACAGACACCAGGGCGTCGTTATCCCAGGCCAGCTCCGAAGCAAGGGTACGGAACCGTATGGCATATTGGCCCACGGTGAGATTTCCTTGATGGAGGCGTAGCAGAGATGATGTGGATGAGGTCTTCCGTCCGGGTTCGTCGAAGACTTTCCGGAAAGCCGTGAGAAAGGCTGGCAAGTTGGACACCAGGGGGTCTCCTCTCTCTCATAGAGGATTTAGCCAAGCCAGTGCCTCCCCCGTGAGATGGGACATGATGAAGGCTATTTTGGCCCGGTCGGAGATAAACTGGTGGGACAGGAGTTCAAAGTGCAGGGTGCACTGGTTTATGAAGCCCCGAGCTTGAGCGGGGTTGCCTCCGAAGCGTGGAGGTGCAGAAAGCCGGGGTCCGGGGCAGGAAGCCATGGTATTGGTGGGCAGCGGCGCTGCCGGGCTGAGAGTCATGACACTAGCGGTGGTTGCTGGTGGAGCAGTCAGAGTGTCCAGGCGAGAGTTGACATTCCGCAGATGACTCAGGATGGACTCCTGTTGGGACCTCTGACGGGACAGTTCATGACATAGGTCCGAGAGCGAGGGAGCTTGGGTGCCACCGGGTTCCATGGCCCGAGCAAACTGTAACGGGTCTGGGAGGCGGAACCTCTGAGCAACTATACAAGGGGGCGGTCCTTGTAAGGAAGCGGGTGGCTCCCAGGGAAGACGGGCAGGTAGTCACGGCAAGTGACAGGGACAGTCTCTGGGTAGAAGGACGGGTACTCACGGCAAGTGACAGGGACAGTCTCTGGGTAGAAGGACGGGTTCTCACGGCAAGTGACAGGGACAGTCTCTGGGTAGAAGGACAGCAGACAGGTGGCTGGTGAGCGCTTCCAGGTGAGCTGGCGAGAGTCTTTGGACAGGCAGGTGGTCACAGCAAGTGACGGCAGAGCCTCCAGGTAGGCTAGCAGACAGGTAGCAGGTGAGCGCTCCCAGGTGAGCAGGCAAGAGTCTCTGGACAGGCAGGTGGTCAGGGCAAGTGACGGCAGAGCCTCCAGGTAGGCTAGCAGACAGGTAGCAGGTGAGCGCTCCCAGGTGAGCAGGCAAGTGTCTCTGGACAGGCAGGTGGTCACGGCAAGTGACGGCGGAGCCTCCAGGTAGGCTAGCAGACAGGTAGCAGGTGAGCGCTCCCAGGTGAGCAGGCAAGAGTCTCTGGGCAGGCAGGTGGTCACGACAAGTGACGGCGGAGCCTCCAGGTAGGCTAGCAGACAGGTAGCAGGTGAGCGCTCCCAGGTGAGCGGGCAGGCTGGTCCATAGACAGACTGACAGGTGTCGGAAGGCAGACCGTCGGACCGCAGGCCTGCAAGCAGGTAAACGGATATCTGGCAGGTATCAAGCAGGAATCTGGCAGGTAACTGGTAACGGGACCTGAGGGCTGAAGCAGAGTGAAGGCTTTGCAACAACATTGCTCGGGCACCTCCATTTTGGAGGAGGTGCCTTATATATGGTGGGTCCTCCGGCCATTGGCCGGGGACTCCTTAGGACGGCGCACGCGGCCCCTTTAAGAGAGGGGGAGCGCGCGCCCTAAGCACAGTGGCCGGGAAGCAGCTCGCGCTGCCAGCAGAGCGGGAGGAGGACGCCGGGCACGGAGTGGAGAGGTGAGGGGAACAGCGTCCCTGCCTAGCAGGAGGCAGGGACGCCGACGCTACACTAATGCCATGTGCAAGTGCCCTAGATAACAGTGACCACATTGTGCCCCCTAGAAAGTAATAATGCCCTATATGTGCCCCTCTGACAGTCACAATAACCTGAGATACCCTATAACGATAAGTGCCCACTAGTGATGAGCGAGCACTATAATGCTCGGGTATTCGTTGCTCGGGTCGAGCACATTGGAATACTCGGGTGCTCGACCCGAGCAACGAGCCCAATGGAAGTCTATGGGAAACTCGAGCATTTTTCAGGCGGCTCCCCCCGGCGGTCTGCAGAGGGCCTAAAAATTGCCCAAATCGATGGGAACAGTGCTCAAATTACATGGGAACAGCATGGGGAAGACCCCTGGAAGCATCTCTGACTTCCAGGTCACTGCTGTCAACAACGTTGTCAGAGTATTACGCCACTTTTACGGACTCACAATAAAACATACAAAAACTAAACCAAAATGGATTTTCCTGCCTGGGAAAAATGTTAAGGAACATCCTTTCCAGTGTAATGACTTGTATATAAGGCAAAATAAATAACCAAAACCAAAAATACTCCTCCACACCTTGGGCTATGTTCACACATTGCGTTTTTGATGTGTTTCTGCACTTTTGCAATGCTTTCAACCAAGACAAATGCATTCACTGGGAAATGTAATTTTAACATTTTACAACCTTATCTGTCCATGTGGTGTGTGACACATCATCAGACACATACATACAGTGCTGAAAAGACATGGGAACAGCATGGGGAAGACTTCTGGAAGCATCTCTGACTCCCAGGTCACTGCGTAAAAGTGTGCCCATCATAAGTGATCCTTGCGGCATGCGAAGATGCCTCCCGCCATGCACCTGTCGTTGCAGACTTGCAACAATCACCGTCCACGTCCTTGTCCTAGTGCAGCGTTCAGTTGTCCCTACCTCATTCTTTGGAACGCAAGCGCAAGTATGCAGCCAGCCACCCACCCACCCACAGGCTGCAATTGACGCGCCCCCTGGGCCGTGGGGAATACCCGGAGCCGGGCCTTGCAATTGCTGGGGGTTGTAGTCACCGTGGCGGTGACCCGGTCCGTGACCCAGGGCGGTCAAACCAGTGGTAGTCTATGGGTATCTGGTTTAAATAGTCCGACTACGCCACCTGTGGATTGCGGTTATGGAGAACCGCCGCTGCGGAGCAGTCCACTGAAGCTGGTGGTATGTGCAGCAAGTGTAATATAACTCCCCACAGAAAGAGTGTAGCTTCAGGGCAGCGCAGGTGAATGATGGTGGTTGTGTGGGGCGTCCCAGTGCAGTGAGTGCTGGCTCGGTAAGAAACACGGAGACAAGATGATGCAGTCCCAGGGTCTTTACTCACGGTTGTTAGTTTCCAAGTTATACTGCAGATCATAACTTCCCACGTCGTGCTGTGCGTACTCAGTGAGGGGCTTGGTCCACCCTCAGGTATCTCCAGAGCACTTATCAGGACCCCGTTCTGTGTACCTTTCTCTGGCCTCTCTCCTTGTACCTCACCCCTAGCGGCACCTCTGTCCAGTGTCCTCGGGCCTTGGCGGACGACATGTGTTCCGTCCCCTGGCCCTATGTGGCTACCTTCCTTGTGGCTGGTGTGGACGGCTTGCTGTACTTAAAGTGCTGCAGCCTCCGGTTCCCAGTTGAGCCCTGTAGTCTCTGCTGGTTGAGGGATCCGGTTCCCTTCTTCTGGCCTGACCCCCCTACCTCCTGGCAGCGGCGGGCGTACGGGTGGCGGCTGCACGGCCCGTACCCCTGGGGTACCTTCAGTTCCTGTCCTGGAGCCGTTCTCCTCCCTCTTCACTCTCCTTTCTCCTTCAGGCTCAGGCCTCTTGACTAGGCCTGCCTGTGGAGCAGAGCTCTTACAGAGCCTCTGCTCCTTTCACTCTCCTCCAACTGAACACACTCACTACTCCTCCACTCTTCTCCTCTCACTGAACCAAGATGGTTCCTTCCTTTTATATCTATCACTATGTGCTCCCTTTAACTTCTTCCTCCACCCATCCACTACATAGTTCCCCCTCTCTAGGTGGCTCCTCCCCACTCCAGCCAGGGATCAGGGACAGTTGTGCTCTCCTTTAGGAGCATTGTCGCCCTGTCCCCCGGAAATGTTGTGTAGTGAATGTAGTGTTAGCGTCCTGAGCCATACTCCTTCCTTACGTGAGAGTGAGATACCACACCTCTGGGTGAGATGCAATACCTCTGTGGCGACCGAACCCTCAGGGGCGCCACACAATACTATACTGCCAAATTTTTGACAGCTGCTTGCACTTGAAATGTGGAGGTGAAAGCTTTTCACAACCTCATACTCGGTCCCCAGCCGCCACTATATTTCCCGGTATCGCCTCCACCTTCCACAAGCACGGGTCCCACAACATTACCCGTGCCCAACCCAGTACACTTACTGGGAAGGACCGCCTTACCACAAACACGTGGACAAGTGAATGTGACCAGGGACGGTACGGAGCCAGTCCACAACTTTTTTTTTGCTGACAGTTGTATTTAGCTCGGTGAAAGGACTGGCATAGAGGGAAACCGTATCTACCCTGCGTGTCATTTCTCCCAGGAAGTCCTCTAAAGCTGCTTGCACTTGAAATGTGGCCTGAACATTACTGCAGGTACTTTTCTGTGGGAATTTGCTTGCCTCCTACCAGCCTGGAATATTTCCAGCAAACTATGGTATGACGCCATGGTATTAGCACTGCCCCCTGTACCAGTAGCGAAGCCTTCTCCAATTTCCTTCTCAGGAATTTTATTTGGTAGACTGAGTGGCTGCCCAAATACATTTCTCACAAAGGAGCTGAAGATAGAGTGGCAGTAGGTGCAAGTTTCTCCAGCCTGTTAGATATTAGAGGGTGAACGGCAGCACATTGGATCAGTGGTTAGCACTGAAGCCTTGCAGCGCTGGGATCCTGGGTTCAAATCCCAGCAAGGACAACATCTGCAAGGACTTTGTATGTTCTCCCCGTGTTTGCGTGGGTTTCCACCTCAGTAAAAAAGCAACCATAGAGTGTCCGGAAACCTTTCCACACACTTTTCTTAGCCAGGACTGCTTCTCAGCAAGGTTGGACGGTCCCACCAGAAAATCCGCTGATGTGCCTTGGCTTCTATCTCAGGAGAGTTCATGATAGCGCTAACTTTGCAGCTGCTATTAGGCTCTTGAGCGGGGGGGAGAAAGGTGAGCCCTCAGAATCAAATCCTCTGGTGGGCACAATGATTTTCAGTCTGAAACAGCTTCTCAGTGGGAGTTGTATTTCACCACAGCCGTATTCTTTAGCTCATGAAAGGACTGGCATAGAGGGAAACCGTATCTACCCCGGCTGTCATTTCTCCGTCACCAGGTTCCACACATTGTCACACATGACCATGCCTGGCTGTATGTTCAGCGGTGAGAGCAAAAAATCAGGCTGCTGTGTTACACCTTTCAACAACTCTGCAGCGCTGGGCGGTTTGTCAATTAAGCATTAATCATGTTATCTTCAGCACAGCCTGTTGCCGCTTGGTCAAGGCAGTGCTGCAGTGCTGTCAGCTTGTGACTGATGTGGACATTTCGGAGATGGAGGAGGAGGTGCATGAGCTGAACAATTTGATTACATTGAGGTTAAATTGGTGACGCTGTTTTTTATACTAAAGAAAGATCCTATTGTTTTGCTTTTTTTAAGTTTTTTTTAAGACAAATGCATTCACCGGGAAATGTCATTTCAACATTTTACAACCTTAGCTGGCAATGTGGTGTGTGACACATCATCAGATGTTTTATTTATGATGGAGGGACTCTGAAAGTCATAAAGCCTAATTTTATAGGAACATCAGATGGACCTTACTATTCTTAAAAGGCCAGCAGTCGGCCCTCGCTATAGTTAAAAGGCCATCAGCCGGCTATGCTTTGTTGTTCCCATTATTAACAAGTGGGTCTCCTATACTGTTATTGCGCATCCAGTGACTGCAAGGGCTGCCAAAAATTTGGACACAACCCAATACCCGTTTGAAGAGACATAGAGGAGGGTCTCAGTTAAAAAAAATGTTCCCATTATAAAGGAGCGGGTCTCCTAAAGTGGTAATGCCCATGCTGTGACTGCAAGGGCTGGCAAAATTTGGGAAAAACCACACTAAGAATTTAAAGACACACGGAGCAGGGCCACAGTAACAAGGTACGACATGTTCCCAATAGAAAGAAGAGGGTCTGCTATACAGTTATAGGGTATGCAGTGATTCCAACGGTTGACCAATTTTAGGAAAAACCCTACTAAGAATTTAAAGACACACAAAGCAGGGCCACAGTAACAAGGTTACGACATGTTCTCATTAGAAATGAGAGGGTCTGGTTACAGTTATAGGGTATGCAGTGAGTCCAATGGCTGACCAATTTTAGGAAAAACCCCACTAAGAATTTAAAGACACATAGAGCAGGGCCACAGTAACGACAAATTCCCACTAGAAAGGAGAGAGTCTCCAATAGTGTTGGCCTATGCAGTGAATGCAAGGGCTGCCAAAAATTTGGTGGCACTTCAATGCCCCTTGGAAGAGACGTGGAGGAGGGCCTCATAAAAAAATGTTCCCATTAGAAAGGAGCGGGCCTCCTATACTTGTAATGCCCATGCACTAAGTGTATGGGCTGACAAACATTTATCCCTGGGGAGTATACATGAACATACTGTATCAAAAAAAATTTTTACGGGCATCATAAACACCCTTTAAAAAAATTATGTGGGTGTTGCATCACGGACCACGGTCACCCTGGTGATATGGTGGTGGAGGATGAGGAGAAGGAGGAGGACAAGAGCAAATAGACAAAATCAGGAAGCGTATACCCATGTGTGGGTGTGAAAAGGTGCATGGGAATACACCTCTCAAGAAAAGACACTGGATTGGAGTTTATGTAACGCTACTATCATTCGGTGGTATTGAGAAGTCCGGCCCAATCCAGCCCTTGTTCATTTTTATAAGAGTCAGCCTGTCAGCATTTTCAGTTGACAGGCGGATGCGCCTATCGGTTATAATTCCACCAGCGGCACTAAAAACCCGCTCTGATAAAACGCTGGCGGCAGGGCAGGCCAGGACCTCCAAGGCGTACAGAGCCAGTTCATTCCACGAATCCAGCTTGGATACCCAATAATTATAAGGCACAGAGGAATCACGGAGGACCTTGGTTTGGTCGGCAAGGTACTCCCTCAGCATCTTCCCAAACTTTGCACTCCTTGTGAGAGTACCCCGCGCCTCAGGGCTTGTCCGATGGGAGGGTCTAAGAAAACTCTCCTAGAACTTTGACAGTGTTCCCCTGCCTCTGCTGGATTGAAGTTGTGTCTCTCTCGCCTGTACTCCTTGGTTGTCCAACGAACTGTGACCTCTGCCGCCAGCGTTTTCAGATGGGAATTTTTTTAATAGTTCCGCAACAAGGGCCTTCTGGTACTGCCCCATTTTTGTAGACCTGTCCGCCTCAGGAATTAGAGATATAAAGTTCACCTTGTAGTGGGGGTCTACAAGTGTCACCAACCAGTAATGCTGTCACCCAAAATTTTGAGAACGTGAGGGTCATGGGAAAGGCAGCGTAACATAAACTCAGCCATGCATGCCAGACTGCTAACAGGCAAGACTTCCGTGTCCTCACCAAGAGGATGACTGACCATGCTCTCCTCCTCCTCCTCTCTGTCCTCTGGCCATCCACGCTGAACAGATGGCATAAGAGCTGTGCATGAAACTAGCTATAGTGCATGAAACTAGCTCCTGTTCTATAGAGCATGAAACTAGCTCCTGTTCTTCCTCCTCCTCCTCTTCCTCATTGCCACCAAATCCACATTGGGATGAGATGAGGCTTGGCTGTGTGTAATCACCCTGTATGGTTCCTTGCTCCATCTCATCGTGCTCCGCCTGCCATGCATCCTCTTTGATTGTGACAGAGAGCGTTTCAGAAGACAGAGAAGCGGGATGGTGACGCTAATTATGGCATCATCGCCGCTCACCATCTTGGTGGAGTCCTCAAAGTTTTGGAGGATGGTACATATGTCTGACATCCATGTCCACTCCTGAGGTCTTATATGTGGAGCCTGAACTGAATACCGACGGCCTTGTTGATGCTGGTAGTCAACAACTCCCCTCTTCTGCTCACAAATCCTTCTCAACATCTGCAGTGTAGAGTTCCAACGCGTGGGGACATCACACCCCAGTCTGTGAGCCGTAAGCTACAAACGCTGCTGAAACACGGCAAGGGCGGCGGAAGATGTAGCTGACTTTTTAAATGGGCACACAGGCAGTGTACTTTAACAAGCAGCTCCGGGTAGGATTTGAGAAACTGCTGAACCACGAGGTTAAGCACATGGGCCAGGCATGGTACGTGTGTGAGCTCGCCTCGCCTCAGAGCCGCCACCAGGTTACGGCCATTGTCACACATGACCATGCCTGGCTCTAGGTTCAGCGGTGTGAGCCAAAGATCTGCCTGCTCTTTCAGAGCTGTCCACAACTCTTCAGCATTGTCCGGTATTTCACCTAAGCATATTAGCTTCAGCACAGCCTGTTGCCGCTTGGCCGAGGCAGTGCTGTAGTGCTTCCAGCTTGTGACTAAGGTGGTCATTTCGGAGATGGAGACTGAAGAGGAGAAGGAGGCTGAGGAAGATAAGGTGCAGGAGCTGTCGACCGTGGGGGCAACCCTGATTGACCTGGGTCCATAATCCTTGGCGTCGGGAGGGCGTGTTTCGTCCCAAGGTCCGACTGGGTCCCGGCTTTCACCATGTTAACCCAGGGTGCCGTCAGCGAGATGTACCGTCCCTGCCCACAAGGACTTGTCCACGTGTCCGTGGATAGGTGGACTTTACCGGTAACTGCGTTGTTGAGGGCACGGCTAATGTTTTGGGACACGTACTTGTGTAATGTGGGGACACACCGAGAGAAATAGTGGCGGCTGGGGACCGAGTACTCAGGGACGGCCGCTGCCATCAGGTTGCGGAATGCTTCTGTCTCCACGAGCCTAAAAGGCAACATTTCGAGCGCAAGCAGTCGTGAAATGTGAGAATTTAGTAGTGTGGCCTGTGGGGCGTTGGCTGCACATTTGAGCTTGCATTCCAAGGACTGGAGTATGGACAACTGAACGCTACGCTGGGACAAGGACATGGACGTGCTTCCTGATGCTGCTACTTGAGAGTGGGCAACGACAGGTGCAGTGCAGGAGGCATCTTCGCATGCACCATGTACAGGGGATTGGCTTGCATCCACAACAGCAGAAGAAGTAATGGTGCCACCCGCAGACACTGTTCCTGGACCCTGGGGTTCGGCCCACAAAGTCGGGTGCTTTGCTGCCATGTGCCTGATTATGCTGGTGGTGGTCAGGCTGGTCGTTTTGCCACCCCTGCTGATGCTGACATGGCAGGTGGTGCAAATGGCCTTTTTGGGGTTATCGGCAGAGTCTTTCAAAAACAACCAGACTCGGGAAGACCTAACAGTTGTACTGGCAACTTCCTTCGTGTTGGTGTTACGGGGAACTGTTGACTGCCTTCTGCCTGTGGCCACCACACTGCTTCTTCCTGCCTGTTGGGGTGCTCTGCCTCCCTCCCCCTGTATGCTGCTGTCCTTGCTCTGCATGTCTTCCTGCCAGGTTGGGTCAGTTACAATATCATCCACCACCTCGTCTTCCACTTCCGCACCCTGGTCCTCCTCCTGACTTTCTGGCAATTGTGTTTCATCATCATCCACCTCTTGTGACACTTTCCCACCGTCGCCTTCGTGTGACTGTGGCTTCTCAAATATTTGGGCATCGCTGCATGCGATCTCCTCTTGCCCCACTTCAAGTGGACCGGGCGAGAGGCCCGAATCTATAAATGGAAAAGTGAACAGCTCTTCAGAGTGTCCAAGTGTGGGATCAGTTGTCTCCGGGCACTCGGCATGGTGGGAGGAAGGAGGATCAGGGTGAAGAATATGTGGTCCAGACTCACGGCTACTGAGACTTGACCGTGTGGAAGACAGGGTGGTGGTGGTGGTGGTGGCTAAGTGACTGGAAGCATTATCCACTATCCAACCAACAACCTTTTGACACTGCTCTGGGTTCAATTGTGGTGTGCAGCGGTACCCTAGAAATTGGGACAGGAAGGTCGGGCGAGAAGATGTGGGTGTTTGTTGTGGCACAATTTCAACTAGCCCACGGCCTTGTCCTCGGCCTCTGCATGCACCATCACCATCACGTCCAGTTCCCCGTCCCTTGCCTCGTGCCTTGCCCATTTAAAATGGAGGACAGTATCTTCGACGCTCACTACAAATGATTGAGTTTGGAGCGAACTTATATGTGATCCTTTTGACAGAGAAAATACAATTTTAAATACCTGGCCTGTAGGTAATTAGTTTGAACAGCAAACTGCTGTGAATTGCTTCACTGACACACTGAAAAAAATTTTTAATGAAAGCCACAAATTGGCAGTATTTTCTGAAAATGTATATGTGACCCGTGTGACGGAGAAAACACAGTTTTAAATAGCTGGATTTTTAGCGCTGTAATATGGAAAGGACCTGGCTGTATTCTGCAGTGCCAACAAGCAAATGGTGCAGAAAAACGGTGTTCTCTGGATTGCTTTTTAAGCAAATTATAAGGATTAAGATGCATAAAAAAAATATTCCTGGCCCCTGAGACATGGGCCTATTTCTAGAAATATGTAACAGCAGCAGAAGGCAGGACTGGAATGGAGCCTCTTGTGCTATATGCACTGCAGTGTGATATATACACTGCCTGCCTGCCTATATACACTGCCTGCCATCTCTGCAGATGGACTGTTTGTTAAGATGGATATGTGAGACTCTGGAACTCTCTGGGAGAGGAAGTGGTGATGTCCAACTCACTTAATGAGTTCAAGAGAGGCCTGGACGCCTTTCTTGAGAACAATAAAATTACATCTTATGCTTAGTTAATTAATCCAGGGATTTAATCTGACTGCCAGATTGGTGTCGGGAAGTGAATTTTTCCTCAATGATGTAAATTGGCCTATACCGCATGGTTTTTTTTTTGCCTTCCCCTGGATCAACGCTGCGGAATAGCTGCTGTGCACAAGAAATAGGCTGAACTGGATGGACACTTGTCTTTTTTCGGCCTTATAAACTATGTAACTAAGTAACTATGTAATGTACGGTTTTTCTCCCTACACTACCTAATACACAATTAAATCTCTCCCTAGCTCAGCAGCAGCTCTCCCTACACTGTCTGATCGGGAGTGACTGACGAGCATGGCGGCGCCAGGACTGATATACACCTGATGACGCTGTGCGGCCAGCCAATCACTGTAATGCCACAACCAACATGGCTTCGGCATTACAGTGCATGGCAGACAATCCCTGCATGTTCATTGGCTCTCTAAAGAGCGGCAAACATGCAGGGAGGAGAACCGAGTTCCCGCCCGAAAACCCGGAAATACTCGCCGAGCTTGTCAAGCACCATGATGCTCGGGCGAGTACCGAGTAGTGGCGAGCACGTTCGCTCATCACTAGTGCCCACTTAACATTAAGAAATGTCCTGAGTCTCCCCCATGTACAGCTCCCCTATACATAGTATGATACTCTCCTATACACAGTATAATGCCTCCTTACTGTATAGCACCCCCACACAGTATACTGACCCCTTTAGTAGCCTCCAAACTGTTGGCCCCACACTGTATGATGGACCCCACACTGTGCAAAGACCCCACATTATCTCCCACACTGTATAAATAGCTTACATATAGTATAATGCACTAGTGATAAGCGACCAGTTTGAGGTGTTTGGATCACACAGAAAAACATTTGTGAGACGCAGAACAACTGAAAAGATGCTGGAAGAGTGCCTGACGCCATCTGTCAAGCATGGTGGAGGTAATGTGATGGTCTGGGGTTGCTTTGGTGCTGGTAAAGTGGGAGATTTGTACAAGGAAAATGGGATTTTGAATAAGGAAGGCTATCACTCCATTTTGCAACACGATGCCATACCATGTAGACAGCGCTTGATTGGAGCCAATTTCATCCTACAACAGGACAATGACCCAAAGCACATCTCCAAATTATACATGAACTATAGGGAAGAAGCAGGCAGCTGGTATTCTATCTGTAATGGAGTGGCCAGGGCAGTCACCAGATCTCAGCCCCATTGAGCTGTTGTGGGAGCAGCTTGACCGTATGGTGCACAAAAAGTGCCCATCAAGACAATCCAACTTGTGGAGGGGCTTCAGGAAGCATGGGGGGAAATTTCTCAAAATTACCACAGCAAATTAACAGCTAGAAAAAGGTCAGCAATGCCGGAATTGCTGCAAAGGAGCATTCTGTGATCAAAGCAAAGTGTGAAGGAGAAAATTATTCTTTCTAATAAAAATCATTATTTCTAACCTTGTCAATGTCTGGACGATATTTTCTAATCATTTTGCAACTCATTTGATAAATAAAAGTATAGAAAACACAGAATTGTCTGGGTGACCCCAAACTTTTGAACGGTAGTGTATATATATATATATCAGGTATATCAGAAGGCAGCACTCCAAATCATTTTTAAGAAAAAATGGACTTTATTGAGCCCAAAAGGCAACGTTTTTTGTCTTTGGGTCACCATTAGTGTTGAGCGAGCACTAAAATGCTCGGGTGCTCGAAGCTCGGGCCGAGCTCGCCGTGATACTCGGGTGCTCAACCTGAGCAACGAGCCCAATGTTAGTCTATGGGAGACCCGAGCATTTTTGCGGCGGCACCCCCGGCAGTCTGTAGAAAGCCTAAAAAGTGCCCAAAACGATAGTGACAGTGCTCAAATGACATGGGGACAGCATGGGGATCGCCCCAGGAAGCATTTCTGACCCCCAGGTCACTGCTGTCAACAACGTGGTCAGAGGTATTAAGCCACTTTTACAGGCTCACAATAAAACGTTCAAAAACTAAACTGAAACTGTTTTCCTGTGAAATATGTTAAGGAACATCCTTTCCAGGGTAAAGACTTGTGTATAAGGTAAAATAAATAACCAAAAACAAAAATACTCCTCCACACCTTGGGCTATGTTCACAAGTAGCATTTTTTATGCGTTTTTGCACTTTTGTATTGCTTTCAACCGTGACAAATGCATTCACCGGGAAATGTCATTTTAACATTTTACAACCTTATCTGGCCATGTGCTGTGTGACACATGCATAAAGTGCTGAAAAGACATGGGAACAGCATGGGGAAGACCCCTGGAAGCATCTCTGACACCCAGGTCACTGCCTAAAAGTGTGCCCATCAGAAGTGATCCTTGCCGCATCAGAAGATGCAGACTTGCAACTGTCCCTGTGCAAGTCCTTGTCCCAGGGCAGTGTTCAATTGTACCTCCCCCATTCCTTGCAATGCAAGCGCAAGTATGCAGCCAACCACCCACCCAACCCCAGGCTGCAATACCATACTGCTTGCTTGCTTGCACTTGAAATTGGGCCGTTTAGGCATGTGGAGGCGGAATTTGGCCACCGCGTCATGGCTGCATCGGCAGCCTGGTATCAATACTCAGTCCCCAGCCGCCCAGCGGCCGGGTCTCCACGCTGGGCGCCCAGCCGCCAGGGGGCGGCCGGGTGTCCATACTCGGTCCCCAGCCGCCCCTATTTGAAGGACAGCCTAACCACAAACACGTGGACAAGTGAATGTGGCCAGGGATGGTCCATCTGACTGACGCCTTCACACTGGGTTAATATTGTGGAAGCCGGGATACAGTTGGACACTGGGATGCAACACGTCCTCCATACATAGAGGATTGCGGGTTCTGGGTGTTAAGGGGACGGTTGCAAACAACTTTATTAAATAAAGCCACAGTTATAATTTCCTGGTGTATACCAGACTTGTTAAAATAGATATATTTGTGTCTGAACAGTCACAGACACCCTCAATTTTTTTTGTTTGGGGGGGGGGGAATACCAAAAGGTTAATAAGACGGGTATTTGTACAGTCTGACTGAGGAAAAAAGAAAAAAGACGCTACACTGTCTGATCCGGAGCGACTGTGTCCAAGATGGCGGCGCCCGGTTTTAAATACTCGAGGTGACGCTGTGCGGCCAGCCAATTACTGTAATGCCCACAAACAACATGGCTGCGGCATTACAATGACTGGCTGGCAATCCCTGCATGTTAATAGGCTCTGTAAAGAGCGCCAAACATGCAGGGCAGAGACCCCAGCTCCCGCCCGAGTAACCCGGAAATGCTCGGTGCTCGCCGAACATCCCGAGTAGTGAGATGCTCGGGCGAGTACCGAGCAGTGTCTAGCATGCTCGCTCAACGCTAGTCACCATCATGCCCAAAGACATCCAGCTGGCCCGCAGGATCCGCGGGGAGAGGGCTTAGATCTGCCGGGCACCGAGGACAACACAAAGGCTCTTTTCAGAGCCACCAAATCCTCCCACAAACGAGCTGAGTCCTGCACTGATTCTGCGCTTATGTGTCACCCTGGCCTGGATGCCACAAATATAATAAAGCTGTGTCTGAGAGCAAGAGGGAGGTTCTCTGGTCAGGGGAACATTAGCATGCAATACCTCCTGTCTCAGGCCAGTAGGGGGAGCAGGCTGCCCCTATAAAAGCTGGAACTGGGGGCAGGGTTAAGGAGAACTGGACGACCTGTCTCTGGATTGAGAGGTGTCACAGAGCAGTGAGGGACTGTTGTATTGCACCCTAAGAGGACGTGTGGCAGTAGGAGAGCCACAAGCCAGAGACAAGAGGCGAAGAGAGCCTGTCCTGGCAGATAAAGAACCAAATTTACCAGACTTTGGTGTCTGAGGCTGGGAGGATTCCACGTCCTACAGCAGATAACCAGTCCGCAGGGGACTGTACGTTCCTTGGCCTAAGAAGCCCGGAGGTTCCGCCACACCAGAAGGGACCAGCAGAGCCGTACCAGGCCGGGAGAAAAATGGAACCCACATTGCAAACCATACGGGCGAGAGGACACGGTGAGCTCGGGACCGTGGGCTGTTACCCTACCAGGAGGAGATAGCCAGAAGGAGCGCAGAGAGCACGGTAGGCCTACACCCTCACCCTGACCAGGGCCAATTTCCCAATTGCTCTCAGACATCCAGGTCCCCTCCTAGCCGGGACTGTTTGTGGGTCAGTTCACCTGTTCTAATAAAGACCCTGGACTGCAACCTGTTGTCTGTGTGCTCCTTGCTCCTCCAGCACTAACGGTACTGGGACGCCCTATACCATCACCCCCATCTTCCATTATACTGCCCTGGGGCCGCACTCTTCCCGTGGGGAGTCACATTATCCCAGCTGCATACATCATCAGCCCCAGCGGTCTACCTGGCAGCGGCGGTACGCACTGACCGCAATCCACAGGGTGGCGAAGTCGGACACACCAACAGCGCGTCGCAGACTACCACTGGTCTGACCACCCTGGGCCACGGAACCGGGTAGCCACTACTACCCCCATCGTTGCCCTATTGCCCGGATCCGAGTGCCCCACGGCCCAGGGGGCGAGTCACTTATTCTGTTCACTAATCGCAGTGAAGTCACTAATGGATCATTGTGGCATTTCGCGATCTTAGTGCAGGACTGAGCACCTGTAATGTTTCTCCGTATCCGGAGCGCAGTCATTATTAATAAAGTTACCGCACTGATTACATTTACTACATTTAATACTGATCCAATCATCCGGGATAATCTTGTGTCCATGTGGATAATAGAGAACGAGGACTCACATTATACTGCACTAAACGGGGTTATAGCATCACTATATGGAGTTATTTAGCACTATTTTCTTTTTAGCACTTTTTGTGAAGCATATAGCACTATATGGGGGTTCACATTAATATATGTTGTATATACAGCACTATATTGAGGTATCCAGCACTATATGGGTGTAGAGAGAACTATTTTGTAGGATACATTACTACATGAAGGTATTTAGTTCTGTATGGAAGGTATATGGCAGTAGGAGGGGGATACTGCATTATATGGGAGTATACAGCAGTATATAGAGGGTTACATGTATACAGCACTTCACAGGGTTTACAGCACCAGCTGGAGATAATGCTGCACTATATGGGGTATAATCTATCTACTATATAATTGTCTGGCTGGCTGGTCTGGTCTGTCTGGTCTGTCCCCGCGTCGCTCATTGGTCTGGCAGCAGCGAATCAGCGCCGTGGGATTTCAGAAAAAAGATGGCGGCCGTTAGCGGCTCATCTGCGGGACGGAGCTCAGCGGCGTTGCAGCCGGGAGATGAGCGGCGCGAGGCGCTCATGTCCCGGCCGGTAGCAGCGGAAGGACCGCCGGCGTCGCTGACCTCCATGCGGAAGGGAGGACCGGGGAGCGGCGCTGCGGGTCCGGATACTTCTGCTGCGAGCGCCCGCTCATGTCCTGGGTTCTCGCAGCGGAAGTAGCCGCACAGGCAGCGCCTCTCCCCGGTCCTCACCAAGACGATTCGATGATTGGTCGCGGTCTTCGGACCCGACCAATCAGTGATCTTAGCGCAAAAGTTAAATACCGCTGTGCTGATTGGTCGCAGACGCTGCCCGCGACCAATCACCGATTTGGGCGCCAAATTTAAATATCGGCCGCGACCAATCAGCACAGTAGTGTTTAACTTTAGCCGCAAGATCAGTGATTGGTCGCGGGCCAAGACCGCGACCAATCACCGATTTGTGCGGCACATTTAAATAGCGGCCGCGACCAATTGGATGTCAGCGCCGCTCCCCGGTCCTCCCTTCACACCCTTGCCGCACGGATGCCAGCGGCGCTGCCTGTGCGGATACTTCCGCTGCGAGAACCCGGGACATGAGCGGGCGCTCGCAGCAGAAGTATCCCGACCCGCAGCGCCGCTCCCCGGTTCTCCCTTCACACGCTAGCCGCTGATGTCCCCACAGTATCCGCATGGTGTTACAAAGATCCGGACATTTGTGTTAAAAATCGCTGATTGGTCGCTGGCGCTGCCCGCGACCAATCACCGATTTGGGCACCAAATTTAAATATCGGCCGCGACCAATCACCGATCTTGGCTCCACATTTAAACACCGCTGTACTGATTGGTAGCGGACGCTATTTAAATGTGGCGCCAAAATCGGTGATTGGTCGCGCCCAGCGTCGGCGACCAATCAGCACAGCGGTGTTTAAATGTGGAGCCAAGATCGGTGATTGGTCGCGGGCAGCGCCAGCGACCAATCAGCGATTTTTAACACAAATGTCCGGATCTTTGTAACACCATGCGGATACTGTGGGGAGATCAGCACCTAGGGTGTGAAGGGAAGACCGGGGATCGCCGCTGCGGGTCGGGATACTTCTGCTGCGAGCAGTCGCTCATGTCCCGGCTTCTCGCAGCGGAAGTAGCGGTACAGGCAGCGGCGCTCCCCGGTCCTCACTAATACGATTCGCTGATTGGTCGCGCTCTCCGCACGCGACCAATCAGTGATCTTGGCGCTAAAGTTAAACACCGCTCAGCTGATTGGTCGCGGCCGCTGCCCGCAACCAATCACCGATTTGGGCGCCACATTTAAATAGCGGCCGCGACCAATCACCGATCTTGCCGCCACATTTAAACACTGCTGTGCTAATTGGTCGCGGACGCCAGCCGCGACCAATCAGCGAGCTTGGCGCCAAATTTAAACAACGCTCTGCTGATTGGTCGCGGACGCTAGACATAGTTACATAGTTACATAGTTACATAGTTTATAAGGCCGAAAAAAGACAAGCGTCCATCCAGTTCAGCCTATTTCTTGTGCACTGCAGCTATTCCGCTATTCCTGTACCATGCGGTATAGACCAATTTACATCATTGAGGAAAAATTCACTTCCCGACACCAATCTGGCAGTCAGATTAAATCCCTGGATTAATTAACTAAGCATAAGATGCAATTTTATTGTTCTCAAGAAAGGCGTCCAGGCCTCTCTTGAACTCATTAAGTGAGTTGGACATCACCACTTCCTCTCCCAGAGAGTTCCAGAGTCTCACGGCTCTGACCGTAAAGAATCCCCTTCTATGCTGGTGCAGGAACCTCCTTTCCTCCAGACGCATAGTGTGCCCCCTCGTCTTTGTCACCATCCTTGGTATAAACAGGTCATGGGAGAGATCTCTGTACTGCCCCCTGATGTATTTATACATGTATATGAGGTCTCCCCTAAGCCTTCTCTTTTCCAACGTAAATAGGCCTAATTTTGACAACCTCTCTGGGTATTCTAGTCCCTCCATTCCCTTTATTACCTTAGTCGCCCTCCTTTGTACCCTCTCTAGCTCCAATATGTCTTTCCTGAGCACCGGAGCCCAGAACTGTGCACAATATTCTAAGTGCGGCCTTACCAGCGCTTTATACAGAGGAAGAACAATGCTCTCATCATATGCCCCTATTCCTCTTCTGATGCATGCCATGACTCTATTTGCCTTCGCAGCTGCTGCCTGACACTGGGCACTCCAATTTAATTTGCTATTAACCAAGACGCCCAGGTCCTTCTCCATGTCAGATTTCCCCAACGGTTTCCCATTTAATATGTATGGGTGACTGCTGTTTTTCTTTCCCATGTGCATGACCTTACATTTATCGGCATTGAACCCCATTTGCCATTTTTTGGCCCAACTCCCCAATTTATCTAAATCCTCCTGTAGCTGTGCCCTATCCTCATCTGTATTAACTACTTTACAAAGTTTAGTATCATCTGCAAATATTGTTATTTTACTATGCAACCCTTCCACTAGATCATTAATAAATATATTAAATAATATAGGGCCCAAGACAGACCCTTGAGGCCCCCCGCTAGTAACCCTGACACCCCCTGAGCTTACTCCATTGATAACCACCCTCTGCTTTCTATCACTCAGCCAGCTATTTACCCACTCGCACACATTATCCCCCAGACCAAGCATTCTCATTTTATAAACCAACCTTTTGTGTGGCACGGTATCAAACGCTTTGGAGAAGTCAAGGTATACAACATCCACTGACTCTCCCCGGTCCAGCTGTGAGCTCACCTCCTCGTAGAAGGCCATCAGGAGCCATCCCTCATGAATCCATGTTGATATGGAGTTAGACAGTTATTATCATTAAGATATTCTACAATAGCATCTCTAAGAAATCCTTCAAACAATTTACCCACAACAGACGTTAAGCTGACTGCTCTATAGTTCCCAGGGTCACTTTTAGACCCCTTTTTGAATATTGGTACCACATTTGCTTGGCGCCAGTCTAGTGGGACAGTCCCTGTCCATAAAGAGTGCTTGAATATAAGATACAGCGGTCTGTCTATCACATTACTTAATTCTTTTAGTACCCGGGGGTGTATGCCATCTGGGCCTGGTGACTTGTCTATTTTGATATTATTTAGGCGTTTCTGAACTTCCTCCTGGGTTAGGTGGGTGATATTTAGCGGAGGGTTTACTTTATCACTCTGCATTTCCTCCGATAAATTGTTTTCTTTTGTGAAAACAGTGGAGAAGAAGCTATTGAGTAGGTTTGCTTTACCCTCATCGTCCTCTATGATTTTACCCAGGTTATTTTTCAATGGGCCAACGCCATCAGTTTTAATCCTTTTACTGTTTATATTGTTAAAGAACAGTTTGGGATTCGTTTTACTTTCCTTGGCAATTAGTCTCTCTGTCTCCTCTTTTGCTATTCTTATTTGTTTCTTACAGATTTTGTTTTTTTCCCTATAAGATATTAGCGCTTCCTCGCTGCCTTCTTGTTTAAGTTTACCGAAAGCCCTTTTTTTGTTTTTCATTGCCCTCTTGACGTCCTTATTTAGCCACATTGGCTTCCTCCTATTCCTAGCCCTTTTATTCCCATAAGGTTTGTACCTTCTACAGTGACTATGTAGGACTGTTTTGAAAATTTCCCATTTTCTATCCGTGCTCCTATTACTGCAGATACTATCCCAGTCTATAAGGTGAAGGGCATCTCTTAGCTGAAGTTCAGTGTTTTTGTGACTCCCTTGCTGGGCACCTACTGAAGCACATGTGGAATTGTATAATGTTGGGGTCACTATTTCCCAGGTGCCCCCCGACCTGCACCTCAGTTATTCTGTCTGGCCTGTTAGTTAATATTAAGTCTAAAAGGGCCGTCCCTCTAGTTGGTTCCTGCACAAGTTGTGACAAATAATTGTCTTTGATAATTGACAGAAACCTGTTTCCTTTCTGAGATCTACAGCTTTCGGTTTCCCAGTCTATATCGGGGTAGTTGAAGTCCCCCATAATAATCACCTCGTTATTTTTTGCTACTTCGTCTATTTGTCTCATTAATAGACTTTCTGTGGCTTCTGCTATATTTGGTGGTTTATAACAGACTCCTATGATAATTTTATTATTGTTTTTTGCCCCATGTATCTCCACCCATAAGGACTCAACCTCCTCATTTCCCTCCCATACATCCTCCCGTATTGTAGGCTTTAGACACGTCTTTACATATAGACAGACTCCAGCCCCTTTCCGACTTCTCCGATCCCTTCTAAACAGACTGTAACCCTGTAAGTTAACTGCCCAGTCATAGCTTTCATCTAACCATGTCTCCGTTATTCCCACTATGTCATAGTTACCTGTAGATATTTCTGCTTCCAGTTCATCCATCTTGTTTGTCAGGCTCCTGGCATTTGCTAGCACGCAGTTTACACGATTTTGTTTTGTTCCAATCTTCTCCCTGTGGATTGTATTAGAAATGTTCTTATCTCCCTTCCAAGTATCTTGTCTTGGACCTTCTTTGTCGCACTTCATATCGTTCATTAGTATGTTCTCTGGTTGCATGTTCGTGTCCGGCGTTTTTCTTCCCATCCCCTCTTCTTCTAGTTTAACGCCCTCCTGATGAGTGTTGCGAGTCTCCTGGCGAATGTGTGCTTCCCGGGTTTGTTGAGGTGTAGTCCGTCTCTGGCAAGGAGTCCGTCATAGAGGTAATTCACACCGTGGTCCAGGAATCCAAATCCTTGTTGTCTGCACCATCGTCTCAGCCAGTTGTTCACATCAAGGATCCTGTTCCATCTCCTGACGCCATGCCCGTCTACTGGAAGGATAGAAGAAAAAACTACCTGCGCATCCAGTTCTTTTACTTTCTTCCCCAATGCTTCAAAGTCCTTGCAGATTGTCGGTAGGTCCTTCTTTGCAGTGTCATTGGTGCCAACATGTATCAGAAGAAATGGGTGGACATCCTTGGAACTGATGAGCTTTGGTATCCTATCGGTAACATCCTTGATCTTCGCCCCTGGGAGGCAGCATACTTCTCTTGCGGTTATGTCCGGTCTGCAGATAGCTGCTTCTGTTCCTCTCAGTAGTGAGTCTCCCACCACCACCACTCTTCTTCCCTTCTTGGCTGTCCTTTTTCTTGTCGCTTCTGGGTGTTTCTGGGTGCTCTTTTCTTTTTTGCTTGCTGGTAGTTCCTCATCCTTAGGTGTGCCATCTTCGTCCTCCACAAGTCCTTGGAATCTGTTTCTCAGTTGTGTGGTTGGTGGTGTCTCCATGGTCTTCTTGCTTCTTTTGGTCACTTGCCTCCACTTGTCTGCCTCTGGAGGTTCTTTGATGCTTCCTTGACTTTCCGTGACCAGTAGTGACGCTTCTGTTCTGTCCAGGAAGTCTTCATTTTCCTTGATGTGTTTTAATGTCGCAATTCTTTCTTTCAGTCCCCGCACCTTTTCTTCTAAAAGAGCCAGTAGTCTACACTTCTGGCAGGTGAAGTTGGTTTCAGCTTCTGGTCGATCTGTGAACATGTAGCACATGCTGCAGCTCACCATGTAGGTTGTCACATCTGCCATGCTGCTCCTTGTCCCTGCTGACTTGATGTCTGTCTTCTTTCTTGTGATACCCTAGGATAAACAAATTAAACAAATTCGCGCGCAGTCAGGCGATGCTTTCCAAGCAGCTGGTCCCGGCTGTACCCAACGATCTTCTAGCTGAAGGAGACTCTTCGCTTTTCCCAGAAGGCACCTGGAATATGCAAATTGTCCTCTTCAAGCTTCAATCCCCGTCCAATCAGCGAGACTGGCGCCAAATTTAAACAACGCTCTGCTGATTGATCGCGGTCGCTGGCCGAGATCAATCAGCAGTATTGGCGCAAAATTTAAACAACGCTCTGCTGATTGGTCGCCGGCCGCGACCAATCAGCGATTTTGGCGCCAAATTTCACACCCGCTTTGCATCGCTCTGCTGATTGGTCGCGGTCGCCGGCCGCGACAAATCAGCAGTATTGTCGCCAAATTTAAACACCTCTTTGCTGATTGGTCGCGGTCGCGACTAATCAGCGATTTTGGTGCCAAATTTAAACACGCTCTCCATTCCTCACTAAAAAGGTTTGATGATTGGTCGCGGCCGCCGCCCGCGACCAATCAGCGATTTTGGCGCCAAATTTAAACACAGCTCTGCTGATTGGTCGCGGCCGGCGACCAATCAGCGATTTTGGTGCCAAATTTAAACACGCTCTCCATTCCTCACTAAAAAGGTTTGATGATTGGTCGCGGCCGCCGCCCGCGACCAATCAGCGATTTTGGCGCCAAATTTAAACACAGCTCTGCTGATTGGTCGCGGCCGGCGACCAATCAGCGATTTTGGTGCCAAATTTAAACACGCTCTCCATTCCTCACTAAAAAGGTTTGATGATTGGTCGCGGCCGCCGCCCGCGACCAATCAGCGATTTTGGCGCCAAATTTAAACACAGCTCTGCTGATTGGTCGCGGCCGGCGACCAATCAGCGATTTTGGTGCCAAATTTAAACACGCTCTCCAGTCCTCACTAACACGGTTCGTAGATTGGTCGCGGCCGCCGCCCGCGACCAATCACCGATATTGCCGCCAAATTTAAACACCGCTTTGCTGATTGGTCGCGGTTGCCTAACGCGACCAATCAGCGTTTTGGGCGCCAAATTTAAATGCCGCTCTGCTAATTGCGCCCCGTCGGCTGCATACCTATTCTAGAATACCCGATGCGTTCGAATCGGGCCACCATCTAGTCTATCTATATAATCGTCTTATCCCGTCTGTCTGTCTGTCCAGGAAATCCCGCGTCGCTCATTGGTCCGGCAGCGGCCAATCAGCGCCGCGGGACTTCTGAAAAAAGATGGCGACCGTTAGCGGCTCATCTGCGGGACGGAGCTCAGCGGCGATGCAGCCGGGAGATGAGCGCCGTGAGGCGCTCATCTCCCGGCCTGTACCAGCAGAAGGACCTCGACCGCTGGACCCATCTGCGGGATGGAGATGCAGCCGGGAGATGAGCGGCGCGAGGCGCTCATCTCCCGGCCGGTAGCAGCGGAAGGACAGCCGGCGTCGCTGACCTCCATGCGGAAGAGAGGACCGGGGAGCGGCACTGCGGGTCAGGATACTTCTGCTGCGAGCGCCCGCTCATGTCCCGGGTTCTGGCAGCAGAAGTACCCGCACAGGCAGCGCCGCTCCCCGGTGCTCACCAAGACGATTCGATGATTGGTCGCGGTCTTCGGACCCGACCAATCACTGATCTTAGCGCAAAAGTTAAACACCGCTGTGCTGATTGGTCGCGGACTCCAGCCGCGACCAATCAGCGAGCTTGGCCCCAAATTGAAACAACGCTCTGCTGATTGGTCGCGGTTACCGGTGACGAATAATCAGCATTATTGGCCCCAAATTTAAACACCGCTCTGCTGATTGCGCCCGGTCGGCCGCATACGTATTCTGGAATACCCGATGCGTTAGAATTTATCACCCAGTAGCACAGCGATCTGACAGCAGCGCTCATTTGCATGGCCGGGCTATATATTCCTCCGATCTGGGAGGAGCAGGATCATTGCTCTTCTCTCTTGTGATCAGACCTGTCGTCTCTCATCATGCCTGATCCCGCCAAGTCTGCGCCAGCGCCCAAGAAGGGCTGCAAGAAAGCCGTGACCAAGACCCAGAAGAAGGACGGCAAGAAGCGGAGGAAGAGCAGGAAGGAGAGCTACGCCATCTACGTGTACAAGGTGCTGAAGCAGGTCCACCCCGACACCGGCATCTCCTCCAAGGCCATGGGCATCATGAACTCCTTAGTCAACGACATCTTCGAGCGCATCGCAGGGGAAGCCTCCCGCCTGGCTCACTACAACAAGCGCTCCACCATCACCTCCCGGGAGATCCAGACCGCTGTGCGCCTGCTGCTGCCCGAAGAGCTGGCCAAGCACGCCGTGTCCGAGGGCACCAAGGCCGTCGCCAAGTACACCAGCGCCAAGTGATCTGCTGCTCCGCCATCACCCCGAAGGCTCTTCTAAGAGCCGCCCACACCCTCACTACAAGAGCTGCTGCTCCGCTGCCTCGTGGAGCTCCGTGTCCTGTACCTCTCATCAGGGAACATGTGGCTGCACTCAGCGGCTCATAGTGCGTGGTATATCGGGGATACAGGGGAGCTGTATATAGAGACAGATGTTCTCATTCTGCAGAAATAAACTCCCGTCCTCTCCCGGAGCGCTGGGTCCTAGATCCGCTTCTTCTATTCTTCAGATTTAACCCATTCAGTGCGCACCCTTTGCTCTCCAGATCGGTTGATGCTTCTGATCGATGTTAATCTCCCAGATTGATGTATTTCGAGGTCTGGATCTCATTGTCATTAATGGTAACAGATCCGGGTTCTCCTGTGGGCGGAGCCGGGGTTCTTCTTAGTGCTGATTGGTTGATCGCTGAATTTGAATCTCCTGCTCTTTGGCTGATGGCTTCTCCGCTCTTTGTATCGTCTGTACATCGCGCGGTGTCCGGTCGGGCGGCTCTCGGACGATCCGCTCGTGTTCATTGATCGGCGGCCGCTCTTCTCCCCCCCAGGGGTCTGATCCCCGGATTAGTGGCGCAGTATCCGCTCCTATAATACCGGCTGCGGGGAGGAGCGGGATGTGATCGGCTTCATCCACCTTCACATGTGGATTATAGAGGACGAGGACTCCGGGGAGGCGGCGGATGATGGGGGTAGTAGTGAGGAGCAGCCGGCCACCAATAGGGGACGCTGTAGGTGATCGGTGGCGGCGCCTCCTCACTGTCTGCAGGCGGATTCCTGGAGATAAGATTCCGTCCAGTGAAGTTCTCCGCTTATAACGACGTCTCGCTGCTTCATCCTGTGCAAACTACAACCTGACACAGAGCAGAATATTCAGCATTTTCTTCTGCTCCAAGTCCCAGATCCTGTCCCCCTTCATGGAGTCACTTGTGCAGATCGGGAGCGATGGATGTAACAAGTCCCCGGGCAGCTCCATCCCCGAGAAGAGGGAAAGTGCCTCATATACAAAATCATCCAGAAAATCCACAGCGGAATAGAATTATTAGTAAAATTATTAATACAATTATTATCACGTTTTCTATTGGATGAGAAACTCATGTGACCAATGGAACTGGCTAAGCTCCGCCCCCTGCAGCTCATTGGTGATTCCCCGAGTCTCTTCTCTATTGGCAGCATCAGATCCGTTCAATGACAGGAGAGGAGGGCGGGGCAGCAGAGTATATAAGGCGCAGAACACGGTCCCGTCTCCACACTCCTTCACTCTTCGTTATTATTTGCGTTGATCGTCACTATGTCTGGACGCGGCAAATAAGGAGGAAAGGTCCGCGCTAAAGCCAAGACCCGCTCATCCCGGGCAGGACTGCAGTTCCCGGTCGGCCGTGTGCACAGGCTTCTCCGCAAGGGCAACTACGCCCAGAGGGTGGGCGCTGGCGCTCCGGTCTATCTGGCCGCTGTGCTGGAGTATCTGACCGCTGAGATCCTGGATTTGGCCGGCAATGCCGCCCGGGACAACAAGAAGACCCGCATCATCCCCCGACACCTGCAGCTGGCGGTGCGCAATGACGAGGAGCTGAACAGGCTGCTGGGTGGGGTGACCATCGCCCAACATCCAGGCCGTGCTGCTGCCCAAGATGCTTGGGTATCCAAGCTGGATACGTGGATTGAACTGGCTCTCTATGCCTTGGAGGTCCTGACATGCCCTGCCTCCAGAGTTTTATCAGAGAGGGTTTTTAGTGCCGCCGGTAGAATTATAACCGATAGACGCATCCGCCTGTCAACTGAAAATGCTGACTGGCTGACTCTTATAAAAATGAACAAGGTCTGGATGGGCCAGACTTTTCAACACCAACGAATGATAGCATGGCCTTCATACCCAGACATGGGTATATGTAGCACCCTGAGGATTCGGCTGCTACAGGGGTATTGCACCTCAACCCAGAGGTGTGATATTCCACTCCCGGGTAAGGATGGAGTGTGGAACTGAGCTCGGTAGGCTGCATGCACTACACACATCCCATTTCCGAGGAGCAGACCGACGGTACTCCCACTTAGAAATGTGCAGGTACGACCGAGTCTGTTCCTGGCTGGAGTGGGAGGGGGGTGGTACATCCCAAGTAGTGTAGGGGCAGATAGGGGGAGCAGCCTGGGTAAAGATAGGAGCTCATTGGGTGCTGGTCACCTGAGCTCACACATAGAGGGTGTATATAAGGTGGGCACCAACTAAGAACAGGGTCAGTTGCAGAGAGAAAGTCAGGAGCAGAGGAGAAGAGAGACCCAGAGTGAGAGAGGAGAGAGAGAAAGACCCAGAGGCACAGCAGAAGAGGACTCTAAGATCCCAAACTAAATCCCCGGGTGAAGAGTCGGCACAGGGTACCGGAACCCAAGCTGGTGGGGGTAAAAACACTCCCCAGCCAGAGACCGGAGACCGTGGGCAGCGTTTGCCACGGTCACCCACCACATCCACCACGAAGGCATACCACGTGGAGGGTCAGGGAACCCAAGGCCAAGGGTGTCCCAACAGAAGGCCCGAGGGAGCTGGACCTGGGTGGATCACTGGTGGGGACGGCCAGAGAACGGGACAGAAGGAGGGCTCAGGGCCACGCTCCGGACTTGTTTGGGGGTTGGCTGGATCCAGGACCTGGTGGACGCAGCACGGCTCGGGTGGTCACTCGAAGCTGGAGTGACCAGTACAACATCTGCAGTAAGTAAACACCCTTAACTGCACAACCCGACTCTGTCTTCACTGCCGTCTGCACTGCACCACCACAACCCCCATCCTCTGCACCTGTCCCCCCTGAGGCTATACCCCACCCGTTGGGGGTTATACCATCACAAGCTGCACCTACACCATCAGCCTCAGCGGACCCTGCTGCAGCGGCGGCCACAGTGACCGCATCACAACGGGTGGCGTAGTCGACACAAAAGAACTCTTAATAACATCTGTAGGACTGCCACATAACACTGAGTTTGACGCCCTGGGCACGGGCCGGGTCACAGCCGCTCGGAGACTACAACCCCCCCCATCTGATCCGGTGCCGGGTATTCCCCTCAAAAAGGAATATGTCCCAGGGGGCGCGTCAACTTTGGCGTAGTCGGCAGGATTACGTGCCCGCAACACCCGGGTACTGCGTGCCTGAAGAAAAGTGCAAGTTTACCTCAGAAAGAAGTCTCCCGCCGGTTCCGGAGGGTCCACGCCATCGGACCCCATCACAGGTCGTTTCCCGCCGATTGTCCGCCATTTCCAGCTTGTTCCCGCCATCTGCAGAGTTTCCCGCCACTGGGCGACGCTTCCCGCCAAATCCGAAGATTTCCCGCCTTGGAAGAGCAGCGGACGCCATTATGGGCGTGCCAAAGGAGGGCAAGAGGCCGCCTCCCATCGTGGGCCGGGACAGAAAATGGCGCCAAAAGTGGAAACCGCCCCCACCAACAGAGACTGTGATGCTGGAGGTGTCTGTCAGCGTGAAAGAACTACCCCTGGAGCTGACAGTCACCGAGTTGCCCCGGGACCGCCCTCGAAGTGGGAGGAGACGAAAGAAGAGAACAAAGATGGGTGTCGCCTGGAGCAGTCTAGAGCGAGCTCACCCGGAGGCAAGAAGCCTGGAGAGGAGTAGCGGAGGAGCTTACCCGGAGATGGAGAGAAAGCAGAACAGCACCGGCCCGCTGGCCAGGAGTCTGCTAGAGACCGAGGAAGGAGAGCGGAGCAGCACCGGCCCGCTGGCCAGGAGCCTGCTGGAAGAAGAGCAGAGCAGCACCGACCCGTTGGTCAGGAGCCTGCTAGACACCACGACCCCACTAGGCCTAGTGGAGGTCCTTGCACAGCTCCCCCGAGACCGGGAGTGTGCACAGACTGCCCTGGAGGGCCTCGCACGGAGGATGGCCCGGGTACAGCGCGAGATATTGGCGGAATGGAGCCGGGAGATGGCCCAGCAAGCTGAGACCAGTCAACGGAGCACGCTACCCTGGAAGAGGAAACAGACCGCCTCTGAGGATGGCGCGGGAGGACCAAAGGCCGGAGACGGCGCCGAGAAGGGAGCCGAACGCATGGAGGCAGGTAAAGGGAACGTCTATACCCCAAACCAGGACACCGCTTACCTGCCCCAGCTCCCCGTCGCAGAGCCCGAAAGTCCCCCTGCTGTGCCCGTAGCCGCCATGTCACCGCTATGGACTAGGCCCCGACCGGAAGCCGCCGCAGCGACCCCTGTGACGTCACGCGCCTCGACCCGGAGCGTGACAAAGCAGGAAATACCACCAGCCTGGTCGCAAGGCCTAGTACCCCCGGGCGCCGCATCACCAACAGCGCCCCCTACCTCCGCGGAGCCTCCGGCCTGGTCGCAAGGCCAGGTAGCCCAGGGCGCCGCCGTATTAACGGTGCCCTTCACCTTCCAGGTGCCCCAGGCCTGGCCGCAAGGCCTGGGCAATCCGGGCGCCACCACCACCGCGCCCGCGCCCGTAAAACCAAGGGTGCCACACCTGGGGGAGGACTTGTTCAGCCAGCTCACATGGCCGGACGGGCGGCCCTTCATCTGGCCCGAAGAATTCCATGAGCTGGAACGGCAGCAGAGACTAGGGCCCTTGTGTGAGCCCCTGATTCCGGCTCCGAAGCCCGTGGCACGGGTCTCGCCTCCTCTGGAAGAAGCCCAATTTGAGTGGGACCCCACCGGAGAAGACCTAATGGGGTTCACTCAGGAAACCAGGGCAGCTGCAGCGGAGCGTGCTGAGTGTTGCCGACAGCAGCTCGAAGAGTTTGCGAGGGAGCGGAGAGAGAGGCGGGTCCGGGAGCAACAGGCCCAAGTACGGAGCGCCGAGCAGAAGAGCCGAACCAGGAGGGACCCCCGTGCAGCGCACAGTCCCCGTACCACCGGGACTGTAGTAAAGTTTAACCTGCAGCATGGGTGGGGCTTCATCAGAGACCACAACACCCCCGGCGACGTCTTTGTCACGCGCAGAGATGTGGAGTCCCATCTGCCGGAGGGGCACAGAGGTCGTGACCTTTATATCGGGGACGAGGTCACCTTTACCCGGCACAAGTGTGCCAAAGGACCTTACGCCCTCCATGTGCATCGCCTGACAGAGGAGGAGCTGCGATGTGAGGAGGAAGAGCAAGAGGACCCGGACGGGTCTGAAGTTACAACCAGCTACAAGCAAAGAGCAGGAGGAAGACGTTGTTGAGTACAGCGGAGTAGGTGCTGTAAATAGTTACCCGATCGGGGTATAAAGAAACTGTTGTTGCAAATATAGTCCCCGTTGGGACCAGCTGAGTGAACTGTTTACCCGTTTACCCTTAATCCCACAGGCTGAGGACTGTGAGCAGCCATTCCCTTTCCCTCCTTAACTGGCCGAGGACTGAGAGCGGCCACCTTCCTTGTATATAGTTGCGCGTCCTAAAGCGCCCCCTACCGGTTTTATAGGAAAACCAGTTTTCCAGAGAGACTGTCGCACTTTACCCGGTCACACGTTGCACAGTGACCGGAGGAGGAGCCAGAGGCGACGAGAATGTTTTATATTGATATATATATATATGTTGTTTTATATGTTTTATATGTTTATGAAAAATTTGTATGTTTTTGGTGTTATGTCTTACAGCCCGAGGACGTGCTGTGATTTACCAGGGGGGAATGTAGCACCCTGAGGATTCGGCTGCTACAGGGGTATTGCACCTCAACCCAGAGGTGTGATATTCCACTCCCGGGTAAGGATGGAGTGTGGAACTGAGCTCGGTAGGCTGCATGCACTACACACATCCCATTTCCGAGGAGCAGACCGACGGTACTCCCACTTAGAAATGTGCAGGTACGACCGAGTCTGTTCCTGGCTGGAGTGGGAGGGGGGTGGTACATCCCAAGTAGTGTAGGGGCAGATAGGGGGAGCAGCCTGGGTAAAGATAGGAGCTCATTGGGTGCTGGTCACCTGAGCTCACACATAGAGGGTGTATATAAGGTGGGCACCAACTAAGAACAGGGTCAGTTGCAGAGAGAAAGTCAGGAGCAGAGGAGAAGAGAGACCCAGAGTGAGAGAGGAGAGAGAGAAAGACCCAGAGGCACAGCAGAAGAGGACTCTAAGATCCCAAACTAAATCCCCGGGTGAAGAGTCGGCACAGGGTACCGGAACCCAAGCTGGTGGGGGTAAAAACACTCCCCAGCCAGAGACCGGAGACCGTGGGCAGCGTTTGCCACGGTCACCCACCACATCCACCACGAAGGCATACCACGTGGAGGGTCAGGGAACCCAAGGCCAAGGGTGTCCCAACAGAAGGCCCGAGGGAGCTGGACCTGGGTGGATCACTGGTGGGGACGGCCAGAGAACGGGACAGAAGGAGGGCTCAGGGCCACGCTCCGGACTTGTTTGGGGGTTGGCTGGATCCAGGACCTGGTGGACGCAGCACGGCTCGGGTGGTCACTCGAAGCTGGAGTGACCAGTACAACATCTGCAGTAAGTAAACACCCTTAACTGCACAACCCGACTCTGTCTTCACTGCCGTCTGCACTGCACCACCACAACCCCCATCCTCTGCACCTGTCCCCCCTGAGGCTATACCCCACCCGTTGGGGGTTATACCATCACAAGCTGCACCTACACCATCAGCCTCAGCGGACCCTGCTGCAGCGGCGGCCACAGTGACCGCATCACAACGGGTGGCGTAGTCGACACAAAAGAACTCTTAATAACATCTGTAGGACTGCCACATAACACTGAGTTTGACGCCCTGGGCACGGGTCGGGTCACAGCCGCTCGGAGACTACAACCCCCCCCATCTGATCCGGTGCCGGGTATTCCCCTCAAAAAGGAATATGTCCCAGGGGGCGCGTCATATACACTTCCTGATTTTGTCTATTTGCTCTCGTCCTCCTCCTTCTCCTCATCCTCCACCACCATATCATCACCATATCTACGTCTTTTGCAAGGGGTATTGGAGTTCCTCCAAATTTTTGACAGCTGTTGCATTCACTCCATAGGCAAACAGTATGGGAGACCCTCTTCTTTTTAATGAGAATTTGTCATTACTGTGGCCCTGCTCTATGTGTCTTTAAATTGTTAGTAGGGTTTTCCTAATTTTTGGCAGCCGTTGGACTCACTGCATACCCTATAACTGTATAGAAGACCCTCTCCTTTCTAATGGGAACATGTCGTACCTTGTTACTGTGGCCCTGATCTATGTGTCTTTACATTGTAAGTGGTTTTTTTTTCCAAATTTTGGCAGTCCTTGCAGTCACACCATGGGCATTACCATTATAGGAGACCAGCTCTTTTTTAATGGGAACATTTTTTTTACTGAGACCCTCCTCTATGTCTCTTCAAAGGGGTATTGGGCTGTGTCAGTGGTGTACCGCCAATGGCGGCAGGCCTAGCGACTGCTATGATGCCCGTGAGCTGGGGGGGCCCCATAGCAGTCGCCCCCCTCCTGCACTCCCCGCTTAGCTGCTTGATTGCCGCCGCCACCCACCGGCACTGTCTTCAGGCATGGCCGCGCGCAGTGCGCTGTGCGGCTGTGTACTGTAGTAATGACACGGCAGGGGCAACACTGCGCCTTTAATTGTGCTTGTGTCACCCCTGCCGTCATTACTAGCAGACACAGCCGCACTGCGTGCGGCCATGCCTGAAAACAGTGCCGAGGGGCAGCGGCGGGAATAAAGCAGCCGAGCGGGGGGTGCAAGAGGGGGGCCCTGATGAAGAAGGGGTCATAGAATCATAGAATGGTAGAGTTGGAGGGGACCTCCTGAGTCATCTGGTCCAACCCCCTGTTCAAAGCAGGATTCACTAAATCATCTCAGACAGATGTCTGTCCAGCCTCTGTTTGAAGACGTCCATTGAAGGGGAACTCACCACCTCTCGTGGCCGCCTGTTCCACTCATTAATCACCCTAACTGTCAAAAAGTTTTTTCTAATATCTAATCTGTGTCTCCTACCATTCAGTTTCATCCCATTGCTTCTAGTCTTTCCTTGTGCAAATGAGAATAAAGATGATCCTTCTACAATGTGACAGCCCTTGAGATATTTGTAGACAGCTATTAAGTCTCCTCTCAGTCTTCTTTTTTGCAGCTAAACATTCCCAAATCCTGTAACCGTTCCTCATAGGACATGGTTTGCAGACCGGTCACCATTCTGGTCGCTCTTCTCTGAACTTGCTCCAGTTTGTCGGTCTTTTTTAAAATGTGGTGCCCAAAACTGGACGCAGTATTCCAGATGAGGTCTGACCAAAGAGGAGTAAAGACCGATAATGACTTCACGTGATCTAGACTGTATGCTTCTGTTAATACATCCCAGAATTGTATTTGCCTTTTTTTGCTGCTGCATCACACTGTTGACTCATGTTCAGTCTATGATCTATTAGTATACCTAAGTCTTTTTCACATGTACTGTTGCTTAGCTCTATTCCTCCCATTTTGTATATGCTTTTTTCATTTTTATTGCCCAGATGTAGTACTTTGCATTTTTCCCTGTTAAAAACCATTCTGTTAGTTGCTGCCCACTGCTCCAGTTTATTTAGGTCTTTTTGAATCCTCTCTCTCTCTTCTCTAGTATTAGCTATCCCTCCTAGCTTTGTGTCATCAGCAAATTTAATCAGTTTACCCTCAATTCCTTCATCTAAATCATTGATAAAGAGGTTGAACAATACAGGTCCCAGGACAGAGCCCTGTGGTACCGCACTTGAGACATTCATCCAACTGGATGTGAAGCCATTTACGACCACTCTTTGAGTCTGATCACTAAGCCAGTTATGGATCCACCTAACAGTGGCCTTGTCCATTCCATACTTGGTCATTTTTTCAATAAGTTACTTTGTCAAATGCTTTGCTGAAGTCAAGATATACTATATCTACAGCATATCCCTGATCCACCCAGCCAGTGATTCTGTCATAGAAGGAAATTAAGTTAGTCTGACATGACTTGTTAGTTACAAACCCATGCTGACTCTGGTTAATCACTTCATTCTTATCCAAGTACTTACATACATGTTGTTTAATAATTTGTTCAAAGATCTTTCCTGGTATAGAAGTCAGACTCACCGGCCTATAGTTCCCTGGGTCCACCTTCTTCCCCTTTTTGAAGATAGGAACAACATTTGCTCTTCTCCAGTCTTCTGGGACTTCTCCTGTTCTCCAAGAATTTTCAAAGATTATGGAGAGTGGTTCTAAAATTTCTTCTACGATCTCCTTCAGTACTCTGGGGTGTAATTCATCTGGACCTGGAGACTTGAACTCATTTATGTTAGCTAAATATTCCCTCACAATCTCTCTGTTTACAGATAACTTGGATTTTTCTATTCCTTTAATAGGAAAGTGAAGATCAGTTGATGTTACATTTTCTTTCTGAGAGAAAACTGATGCAAAATAGGAATTAAAAAGTTCTGCCTTCTCAACATCCATTCTTACCATTTCACCATTTTCATCCTGTAAAAATCCTATAGCATCTTTGACTTTTCTTTTACTTTTGACATACCCCCAAAATCCTTTATTATTGCTTTTGACATCTCTTGAAAGCCTTAATTCATTGTCAGCTTTAGCTAACCTGATACGTTCCCTACAGGTTCTGCAGACTGCATTATAATCTTCTTTAGATATGCCTCCCTCTTTCCATTTGATAAACATTTCTTTCTTTCTTTTTAGCATGTGTTTAAGTTCTGTGTTCATCCATCCTGGTTTCCTTAAATGCTTCCCATTCTTCCTACTTTTCGGGATTGTTAACGATTGTGCTTTGAGAATCTCATTTTTAAAAATTTTCCATCTTTCCTGGACATTTTTGTCCTTAAAGACATCCAGCCATTGGATCCCTCCTATTCTCTTTCTGAGTCGCTTAAAATCTGCCTTTCTGAAATCTAACCTTGAAGTTTGAGTCTTCACATGTCTTCCTCCTCTAGTTATCCAAAATTCTATAATAGCATGATCGCTGCCTCCTAGGGTCCCAGACACTTTTACCTCCTCAACCATTTCCTCCCTGTTTATAAGGATTAGATCCAAAGTAGCAGATCCCCTTGTTTTCTCCCCTACCTTTTGGAATATAAAGTTGTCAGCAAAAGAGGATAAGAATTTGCTTGACCTGTTAGTTTTACTTGAGAGAGATTCCCAACAAATGTCTGGATAGTTGAAATCTCCCATGACCACTACGTCATATTTTTTGGAGAACTTGGTCATTTGATCCATAAAGAGTTCATCCATATCTTCAGCTTGCCCAGGTGGCCTGTAGTAAATGCCTACAATGGTGTCCTTTCCGTTGTTCTCTCCTTGTATTCTTACCCAAACAGTTTCCACAGAACTCCCAGTCTCTGAAGCTTCAATCTCTGTGCAGATATTCGCTTTTCTAACATACAATGCGACACCTCCTCCTCGTTTATCAAGTCTGTTTCTTGCAGATAAGTTGTATCCTTTTAGCCTTTTATTCCAATCATGTGTATCGTCCCACCAAGTTTCAGTGATTCCAATGACATCATATTCCTTTTCCTGCATTAGTAGTTCCAATTCTCCTTGTTTGTTGCCCATGCTTTGTGCATTTGTATAAAAACATTTTAGTTTGTGATTGGTTTCTCTTCCTCCCATATTTTTATTATTTAGATTTTTTTGTCTTTGTTCTTCCTTTCCACTTCTAGTAGCAGAGATCTCAATAGTATTTGTCAGTGTTATGCACACGCCCGGGCTAAGCGGCGTGTGCGTGTGATTGGTAGTGATTCCACTGGACCGTGCCGGAGAGTGAATGCCTGGAGGGGCGTGACTAAGTATTCACCCGATCCGACCAGGGTCGCACGATGGCATACGACGCCAGTGCACCAAGGAGGAACCGAGCAGAGGGACCAGGTGCTACTCCAGGACAGACCCCGGACACGGCTGTTGACCCACACAGGGGAATACAGGAACAGGCTGGTAGGCTGGCACACAGACTGGTGGGTATAGGCAGGCACGACTGGTATGCAGGCAGGCGGGTATGCAGGCAGGGGGGTAAAGACAAGCACAGCTAGAGTGCAGACAGGGAGGCACTAGCAGGTAGGAACACAGGCGGGAAAGGACCCAGTAAACACCGGGACTCAGGAACAATACAGGCAGAGGGTTACAGGCAAGCACAGCTAGAGTGCAGACAAGGCTGAGCAGGGAGGACAGGGCTCTGTTCACACGGAACAGACAGGAAGGGAAAGACAGAGCCAGATACTCACACAGTACTTGCAGAGACAACAAGCAGGAGTTAGGTACGAGTTCAGACTCTGCAGAAAAAGGAAGGGAACGGACATAGAGGCAAAACAGGTAAAGGACAGGAGAGAGTTCAGACTGGAACTGAGTGTACGGAGGAGACCGACACTGCAGAGGGATACAGGAGCGGGTCTGGGAATACGGCCCCCAGAGAGGCGGGACGAACAGGCAAGGAGCGTGTTCAGACAGGACAGACCAGACACAGGAGCGGGTCTAGGAAATCGGCCACTAGAAGGCGGAACGAACAGGCAAGGAGCGTGTTCAGACAGGACAGACCAGACACAGGAGCGGGTCTAGGAAATCGGCCACTAAAAGGCGGAACGAACAGGCAAGGAGCGTGTTCAGACAGGACAGACCAGACACAGTAGCGGGTCTAGGAAATCGGCCACTAAAAGGCGGAACGAACAGGCAAGGAGCGTGTTCAGACAGGACAGACCAGACACAGGAGCGGGTCTAGGAAATCGGCCACTAGAAGGCGAGAGGAACAGGCTAGGAGCGAGTACAGACAGGTCAGACAAGATACAGGAACGGGTCTAGGTAATCGGCCCCTAGAAGGCAGGAGGAACAGGCTAGGAGCGTGTTCAGACAGGACAGACAAGAGAACACAGAAAGGACTCAGTTCAGACACGGGAGCTGATACCGCAAAGCAGGAGACATACAGGACTCAGTTCAGACACGGGAACTGATACAAAAAGCAGGAGACAAGAGACGGGACCTGGCACCTTCAGAGTGCAAGCACACACTGAAGGAAACACTATGCTCAGGCAGGGATAGAAGGGAGCTGCTGAGCTATATACCAAGTGACAGACAGCAATAGGCTGAGGACGCACAAGGGGTGTGACCCACAGCAGGTACAAAAGGCAGGAAGTGATCGGGCGCCGCCCTTAAGCAGCAGAAACAGACACAAACAGACAGCATGGAGGGAAGCCAGAGAGACATTCTGGACAGGAGATCAAGTGCGCCCTCTTGCACAGTGGGAGATGGACCACCATGCAAGGACGCCGCCAGGTATGTTACAGTACCTCCCCCCTTACGCCCCCTCTTCTTCAGGCCTGCCAGAATCTTCCGCAGGGAATTCGAGGGCCAGTCGTTCACTGGGTTGGAGGGGGACAGAGACTTAAGGGTAATCTCTGCTTCGAGGTACATCTTGTCAAGCTCACAGGAAGAAATAGACGGGTTATCAGGTACATAATGAGGAAAAGTCACTGTCTCTTTGTTATCTGGTGGTATCCCGGAGGATTCAGGAAACAACTGGAGGTCCTCCGCCGGGTCAGAAGAGTGCAGAGGCTCAGAGAAAACAACTGCTTCAGAGTACACTAGGTCGGACTCACTGGAGGAAGCAGGCGAGGTATCGGGTACCGAGTATAGGAAAGTCTCTGTCCATTCACCACCAGGTGGCACCCCGAAGGGTTCTGGAGACAGCTGGCGGTCCTCCGCCTGGTCAGAGGGGTGTAGAGACTCACGGGTAACCTCTGCTTCAGAGTACACTAGGTCGGACTCACTGGACGAAGCAAGCGAGGTATCAGATCCAGGATATAGGAAAGTCTCTGTCCATTCACCACCAGGTGGCACCCCGAAGGATTCTGAACACAACTGGAGGTCCTCCGCCTGGTCGGAGGGGTGTAGAGACTCAGGAGTAACCTCTGCTTCGGAGTACACTAAGTTGGACTCACTGGACGAAGCGAGCGAGGTATCAGGTACAGAGTATAGGAGAGTCTCTGTCCTTTCGCTACCAGGTAGCACCCCGAAGGGTTCAGGAGACAACTGGAGATCCTCCGCCTGGTCGGAGGGGTGTAGAGACTCGGAGGTAACTACCACTTTGGGGTACCCATTGTCAGGCTCACAGGACGAAGCGGACAAAGTATTGAGTACCGGGTGTAGAGAAGTCTCTCTCCATTTGTCATCGAGTGGTATCCCGGAGGGTTCAGGAGGCAACAGGGGATCCTCCGCCAGGTAGTAGAGGTGCACAGACTCTGAGGTAACCACAGCTTTGGAGCATCCTTGGACATGCACACCGGTTAAAGAGAAAGAAGCATCTGATGCCGGGTGCAGGAAGTTCTCCTGTGTGGAGTCTGGATGGGCAGAAGTCTCTTCGGCCAGGAGAACTGGTGCACTACCCACGCACATTACCCATTGGGGTTTCTCCGGGATACAGGGAGATGAAGCTTCAGTAGGGACTTCAAGGTTGGGGTCAGGAGGTCTCAGGGAGGACAGACCCTGGCGTGACGGCTTGCCTCTAAGTCTAGCACGTCTGGACTGCCTCTTGAGGTTGAGAGAAGTATTCCAGAAAGCGTAGTCACCCTGTGAGGATTCTGGGTGGGCAGTAGTCTCATTGGGCTGGAGGACTATTGCGCTACCCACACACATTACCCGTCGGGGCTGCTCCGGGATATTGGGAAGTGAAGCTTCAGCAGGGGCTTCAGAGTTAGGGTCCTCGAAGACCATACGAAAGGCCACCAGGAAGGCCTGCAGGTCAAGGATGACAGGATCCCATGCTTCCCATAGGGGGGTGACCCATTTCAAGGCATCACCCGCTAGGTAGTCAATCATAAAGGCCACTTTAGCCCAATCGGAAGGAAAATAGAGAGGGTAGGCCTTAAAGTGTAGCATGCATTGCTCCACAAATGCACGACACTGTCTTGGATCCCCATAGTAACGTGGCGGATCCGCAGGAACGAGGGCTGATAGATCCATCTGGACGGGTGCGTAACTCGCCTGGAACTCAGCTAAAGGGGGAAAAAAAAAATTTATTTATTTTATTTTAATGCATGTATTCGCTGGAAAAACTTCTCAAAGAGCGAAGGCCGTGGGGCTCAACGGGAACCATGGCCTGAGCATGCTGTTATGCACACGCCCGGGCTAAGCGGCGTGTGCGTGTGATTGGTAGTGATTCCACTGGACCGTGCCGGAGAGTGAATGCCTGGAGGGGCGTGACTAAGTATTCACCCGATCCGACCAGGGTCGCACGACGGCATACGACGCCAGTGCACCAAGGAGGAACCGAGCAGAGGGACCAGGTGCTACTCCAGGACAGACCCCGGACACGGCTGTTGACCCACACAGGGGAATACAGGAACAGGCTGGTAGGCTGGCACACAGACTGGTGGGTATAGGCAGGCACGACTGGTATGCAGGCAGGCGGGTATGCAGGCAGGGGGGTAAAGACAAGCACAGCTAGAGTGCAGACAGGGAGGCACTAGCAGGTAGGAACACAGGCGGGATAGGACCCAGTAAACACCGGGACTCAGGAACAATACAGGCAGAGGGTTACAGGCAAGCACAGCTAGAGTGCAGACAAGGCTGAGCAGGGAGGACAGGGCTCTGTTCACACGGAACAGACAGGAAGGGAAAGACAGAGCCAGATACTCACACAGTACTTGCAGAGACAACAAGCAGGAGTTAGGTACGAGTTCAGACTCTGCAGAAAAAGGAAGGGAACGGACATAGAGGCAAAACAGGTAAAGGACAGGAGAGAGTTCAGACTGGAACTGAGTGTACGGAGGAGACCGACACTGCAGAGGGATACAGGAGCGGGTCTGGGAATACGGCCCCCAGAGAGGCGGGACGAACAGGCAAGGAGCGTGTTCAGACAGGACAGACCAGACACAGGAGCGGGTCTAGGAAATCGGCCACTAAAAGGCGGAACGAACAGGCAAGGAGCGTGTTCAGACAGGACAGACCAGACACAGGAGCGGGTCTAGGAAATCGGCCACTAAAAGGCGGAACGAACAGGCAAGGAGCGTGTTCAGACAGGACAGACCAGACACAGGAGCGGGTCTAGGAAATCGGCCACTAGAAGGCGAGAGGAACAGGCTAGGAGCGAGTACAGACAGGTCAGACAAGATACAGGAACGGGTCTAGGTAATCGGCCCCTAGAAGGCAGGAGGAACAGGCTAGGAGCGTGTTCAGACAGGACAGACAAGAGAACACAGAAAGGACTCAGTTCAGACACGGGAGCTGATACCGCAAAGCAGGAGACATACAGGACTCAGTTCAGACACGGGAACTGATACAAAAAGCAGGAGACAAGAGACGGGACCTGGCACCTTCAGAGTGCAAGCACACACTGAAGGAAACACTATGCTCAGGCAGGGATAGAAGGGAGCTGCTGAGCTATATACCAAGTGACAGACAGCAATAGGCTGAGGACGCACAAGGGGTGTGACCCACAGCAGGTACAAAAGGCAGGAAGTGATCGGGCGCCGCCCTTAAGCAGCAGAAACAGACACAAACAGACAGCATGGAGGGAAGCCAGAGAGACATTCTGGACAGGAGATCAAGTGCGCGCTCTTGCACAGTGGGAGATGGACCACCATGCAAGGACGCCGCCAGGTATGTTACAGTCAGCTGTATGGCTTTTTCTGGCCTTTTGCTTCCCTTCCCACATTGTTCTAGTTTAAAGCTCTTCTGATGAGTGTAGCAAGGCGACTTCCAAATACATGTTTTCCAGTCTTCGTAAGGTGCACCCCATCTCTAGCAAGTAGTCCATCGTATAGGTAATTCATTCCGTGATCCAGAAATCCAAATCCTTGTTGACGGCACCATCGACGTAGCCAGTTGTTCACCTGTAGAATCTTATTCCACCTCATTGTTCCATGGCCATCCACTGGGAGGATGGATGAGAAGACCACCTGCGCTCCCAATTCTTTCACTTTCTTGCCTAAGTCTTCAAAGTCACTGCAGATGGTTTCCAGGTCCTTTCTTGCGGTGTCATTTGTCCCCACATGTATTAGCAGGAATGGGTAGTGATCTGTAGGTCTGAAGAGTCTTGATATCCTGTCAGACACATCTTTAATTTTTGCTCCTGGAAGACAGCACATTTCTCTTGAGGTTATGTCTGGTCTGCAGATAGCGGCCTCTGTTCCTCTTAACAGGGAATCCCCCATGACCACCACTCTCCGTTTTTTCTTCACAACATTCTTCTTTCTCCATCCAGGAGGATTCTGAGGGCTTACAAGGTTATTCATTGCTGGCAAAGTCTTATCTTGCTGTATTTCTTCATGGTTCTCCTGCGTGAGAGCCTGGTACTGGTTCCTGAGCAGTATGGGTGCTGACTGCCTCTCGATCCTCCGGCTTCTGTGGGTCACATGCTTCCATTCCTCTGTTTCGTCAGGTGCAGTTCGAATTTCTTCTCTTTCTGAATCATGAAGAGATAATTCTGCTCTGTCTAAGAACTCTTCACCTTCCTTAATGATTTTCAAGGTAGTTAACCTCTCTCCTAGATTTCGCAACTTTTCCTCCAACAGGGACACAAGCTGCATTTCTGGCATGTGAAGTTTGGCTTTTCCACTGGCAAGTCTGTGAACATGTAGCAGGATATGCAGCTCACCAAATGGCTCCTGGACTCTTCCATGTTCTTATTGTTGATATGTTATGAAAACAGTGAAAAACGCTCCGGCGCGTGGTTCACCGATGTCCTCCTTTCAGCTCCAACGTCCAAAATCCAATGTTCTTTGAGCTCGCGGAGACTCTTCACTTATCCCAAAATGCAGTGAGAATATGCAAATTGTCTCCTCAGGACTCCTCCCCTGGGTCCTGATGAAGGGAGGCCCTGATGAAGTGCCGGCAATCAAACACCGCCGGAGTCCCTCCATGCGGAAATGCTGGGGAAGCGGTGTGGGCCCCAATGGCGAGTGGGCCCCTCTGATGGTCCAGGGCCTGTGATGGCCATCAGACAAGCCGGCGGCCCTGCACAGCTGGACCGGACACAAGCCAAGGGGCAGGTGAGTGAGGCTTGTCGCCAGATTCCCCAATTCCCTTATTAAATATATTTCTAATGTGTCTTGTGTGTATGACTGTGTATATATATATTTATGTCTGTTTTATGTGTTTTTAAGAATGTGTTCAAATATGTACGTATGTCTGTATGTGTACTTATCTGTGTATCTGTTTGTGTATGTGCAAATCTGCGTACCGTGTGCGTGCATGTCTGCTTACCGTGTGCGTGCATGTCTGCTTACCATGTGCGTGCATGTCTGCTTACCGTGTGCGTGCATGCCTGCTTACCGTGTGTGTGCATATCTGCGTACCAAGTACGTGCATGTCTGCGTACCGTGTGTGTTCATGTCTGCGTACTGTGTTTGTGCATGTCTGCGTGCTGTGTCTGCATGTCTGCTTACCATGTGCGTGCATGTCTGCTTTCCGTGTGCGTGCTTGTCTGCTTACCGTGTGCGTGCATGTCTGCTTACCGTGTGCGTGCATGCCTGCTTACCGTGTGTGTGCGTGTCTGCGTACTGTGTGTGCATGTTTGCTTACCGTGTGTGTGCATATCTGCTTACCGTGTGCGTGCATGCCTGCTTACCATGTGTGTGCATGTCTGCGTACCAAGTACGTGCATGTCTACGTACCGTATGTGTGCATGTCTGCAAACCAAGTGTGTGCATGTCTGCTTACCGTGTGCGTGCATGTCTGCTTACCGTATGTGTGCATGTCCGCTTACCGTGTGCGTGCATGTCTGCTTACCGTGTGTGTGCATGTCTGCGTACTGTGTGTGTGCATGCCTGAGTACTGTGTGTGCATGTCCGCGTACTGTTTGTGTGTGTGTGCATGTCTGCATATATGAAGGATGAGGGGGCAGCCTCGGCCCTGTGTACTATACCTATATTTCTCCACCGTATCTGTGCGTCATGAATGCTGTATGTGTTAAAGGGGCCACTGAGACTCTTTCGCCCGGGGCCCACGAAAACCTGGAGCCGGCCCTGGTTGATAGCAATGATGGAGGAGGGAACGTCATGTGACACTCTCTCTCCCATCATTCCTCCTCTGCGTCTGACGCAGCGGCGTGATGACGCTCCACGCCGTGTCAGACAGTGGAGCTGGCAGCTGCTGAGGTGATGAGAGAGACGCGCTGCAGAGACTGAAGCAGCGGGGAACGAGGAGCGGTAAGTATGCATTTATTTATAAATCAGTGAGTGCTGATAAAACTGGAGGACTGGGGCTGCATTTTACCCTATGGGGGGGGGAGCATTATACTGCGTACAGGACCATGGGGTGCATTATACTGTGTTGAGGACCATGGGGTGCATTATACTGTGTGCAGGACCATGGGAAGTGCATTATACTGTGTGCAGGACCATCGGGGGTGCATTATACTGTGTGGAGGACCATGTGGAGTGCATTATACTGTGTGGAGGACCATGGGGAGTTCATTATACTGTGTGGAGGACCATGGGGAGTTCATTATACTGTGTGGAGGACCATAGGGACTTCATTATACTGTGTGGAGGACCATTGCGAATGCATTATACTGCATATAGGACCATGGAGAGAGCATTATACTGTGTGGAGGACCATGGGGAGTTCATTATACTGTGTGGAGGACCATAGGGACTTCATTATACTGTGTGGAGGACCATTGCGAATGCATTATACTGCATATAGGACCATGGAGAGAGCATTATACTGTGTGGAGGACCATGAAGAGTGCATAATACTGTGTTGAGGACCATTGGGAGTGCATTATACTGCGTGGAGGACCATGGGGAGTGCATTATACTGTGTGAAGGACCATGGGGAGTTCATTATACTGTGTGGAGGACCATGGGGACTACATTATACTGTGTGGAGGACCATGGCGAATGCATTATACTGCATATAGGACCATGGAGAGAGCATTATACTGTGTTAAAGACCATTGGGAGTGCATTATACTGCATGGAGGACCATGGAGAGAGCATTATACTGTGTGGAGGACCATGGTGAGTGCATTATACTGTGTGGAGGACCATGGCGAGTGCATTATACTGCGTGGAGGACCATGGTGAGTGTATTATACTGTGTGGAGGACCATGGTGAGTGCATTATACTGTGTGGAGGACCATGGCTAGTGTATTATACTGTGTGGAGGACCATGGCGAGTGCATTATACTGTGTGGAGGACCATGGTGAGTGCATTATACTGTGTGGAGGACCATGGCGAGTGTTTTATACTGTGTGGAGGACCATGGCGAGTGTATTACACTGTGTGGAGGACCATGGCGAGTGCATTATACTGTATGGCGGATCATGTCGAGTGTCTTATACTGTGTGGAGGACCATGGTGAGTGCATTATACTGTGTGGAGGACCATGGCTAGTGCATTATACTGTGTGGAGGAACATGGCGAGTGCATTATACTGAGTGGAGGACCATGGTGAGTGCATTATACTGTGCGGAGGACCATGGGGAGTTCATTATACTGCCTGGAGGACCATAAGGAGGTCATTATACTGCGTGGAGGACCATGGCGAGTGCATTATACTGTGTGGAGGACCATGGTGAGTGCATTATACTGTGTGGAGGACCATGGCTAGTGCATTATACTGTGTGGAGGAACATGGCGAGTGCATTATACTGAGTGGAGGACCATGGTGAGTGCATTATACTGTGCGGAGGACCATGGGGAGTTCATTATACTGCCTGGAGGACCATAAGGAGGTCATTATACTGCGTGGAGGACCATGACAAGTGCATTATACTGAGTGGAGGACCATGGCAAGTGCATTATACTCTGTGGAGTGTGGAGAGGTGTGGGAGCCATTATAGTGCATGGAGCGCTGTGTGGGGGTCACAGTTGGGGGATCATACTGTTTTGGGGTCACCATACTTTGCCTTGGGAGTTGAGGTGGGGTACAGTAGGGTCATTATACTGCGCATGTGGAGGAATTCACCATGGGGGTCTCATCATACTGTGTTTGGAGGGCACTTTTGTGGGCATCACACTTTATGGGGCAATAAAAAAGGGATCTAGGACTTCAGCAGGAGGAAAATTACTATGTAAGTTGTGATATCTGCTCTTCTGTGACCCCGACAATTATTTTCATTTTTTTGGGGGGGGGGGGGGCAATTAGAACCTCTGCTATGGGGCCCCATGATTCCTATGTACGTTCCTGGGTTGTGTCCGAATTTTTGGCAGCCCTTGCAGTCACTGCATACGCAATAACAGTATAGGAGACCCAGGCTTTAAAAATGGGAACAACAAAGCATAGCCGACTGCTGGCCCTTTAAGAAGAGTAAGGCTGTAAAAATAGGCTTTGTGTCTTTCAGAGTCCCTCCTTCATAAATGAAACAGGATGTGTCTGATGATGTCACACACCACATGGCCAGATAAGGTTGTAAAATGTTAAAATGACATTTCCCAGTGAATGTATTTTTCACCGTATAAAGCAATGCAAAAGTGCAAAAACACTACGTGTGAACATAGCCCAAGGTGTGGAGGAGCATTTTTGGTTTTGGTTATTTATTTTGCCTTATATACAAGTCATTACCCTGGAAAGGATGTTCCTTAACATATTTCCCAGGAAAATCCATTTTGTTTTTGTATGTTTTATTGTGAGTCCGTAAAAGTGGCGCAATACCTCTGACAACGTTGTTGACAGCAGTGACCTGGGGGTCAGAAATGCTTCCAGGAGTCTTCCCCATGCTGTTCCCATGTCATTTCAGCACTGTTCCCATCGATTTGGGCAATTTTTAGGCCCCTGCAGACCATCGGGGGGAGCCGCCTGAAAAATGCTCGAGTTTCCCATAGACTTACATTGGGCTCGTTGCTCGGGTCGTGCTCCCGAGTATTCCAATGTGCTCGACCCGAGCAACGAGCACCCGAGCATTTTACTGCTCGCTCATCACTAGTAGAGACTAGTGTTGAGCGAGCACTAAAATGCTCGGGTGCTCGAAGCTCAGGCCGAGCTCGCCGTGATACTCGGGTGCTCGACCCGAGCAACGAGCCCAATGTTAGTCTATGGGAGACCCGAGCATTTTTGCGGTGGCACCCCCGGCAGTCTTTTAAAAGCCTAACAAGTGCCCAAAACGATAGTGACAGTGCTCAAATGACATGGGGACAGCATGGGGATCTCCCCAGGAAGCATTTCTGACCCCCAGGTCACTGCTGTCAACAACGTGGTCAGAGGTATTAAGCCACTTTTACAGGCTCACAATAAAACGTTCAAAAACGAAAGTGAAACTTTTTTCCTGTGAAATATGTTAAGGAACATCCTTTCCAGGGTAAAGACTTGTGTATAAGTTAAAATAAATGACCAAAAACAAAAATACTCCTCCACACCTTCGGCTATGTTCACAAGTAGCATTTTTTATGCGTTTTTGCACTTTTGTATTGCTTTCAACTATGACAAATGCATTCACCGTAAAGTGTCATTTTAACATTTTACAACCTTATCTGGCCATGTGCTGTGTGACACATGCATAAAGTGCTGAAAAGACAAGGGAACAGCATGGGGAAGACCCCTGGAAGCATCTCTGACTCCCAGGTCACTGTCTAAAAGTGTGCCCATCATAAGTGATCCTTACCGCAACAGAAGATGCAGACTTGCAACTATCCCCATGCAAGTTCTAGTCCCAGGGCAGTGTTCAATTGTACCTCCCCCATTCCTCCCATTCCAAGCTCAAGTATGCAGCCTGCCACCCACCCACCCCCAGGCTGCAATACCATACTGCTTGCTTGAACTTGAAATTGGGCCTTTTAGGCATGTGGAGGCGGAATCTGGCCACCACGTCATGGCTGTGTTGGCGGCCTGGAATCCATACTCAGTCCCCAGCCGCCCGGCGGCCGGGTGTCCATATTCGGTCCCCAGCCGCCCCGCGGCCGGGTGTCCACACACGGTCCCCAGCTGCCTGGGGGCAGCCGGGTGTCCATAAACGGTCCCCAGCCGCCCCTATTTCTCCTTGGAACATCCCCCCACACACTTTTCTTAGCCCGGCCTGCTTTAGGCAGCATTGGACGAGCCCACCAGAGAACCAGACTCCTCCGGTGGACCCTGACCTCTCCATCGGCGGAGTTGAGAGTGCCAAGGTGAGGAGCATGATGATGATGACAGAAGTTAGCATCTGCTATGTTTTCTTTTAATGCAAGTGTAAGTGTGCCGCCTGCCACCCACCCACCCCCAGACTGCAATTCCATACTGCTAGCTTGCACTTGAAATGGGGCCTTTTAGTTTGGAGGAGGCCGAAGCTGGCCACTACCTCATGGCTGCTTCGGCAGCGAGGTATCCATACTCAGTCCCCAGCCGCCCATATTTGTCCTGGTGTGCCTTATAAATAAGATTAAGCGCGTATACCAAAACATTACCTGTGCCCTCCCCAGTGCATTTAGTGGGAAGGAGAGCCTATTCCGCTGTAGTGTGTGCATGCCAAACCCCTGTTCATGGTACATGCGAAGATGCCTCCCACCTTGCACTTGTCGTTGCAGACTTGCAACTATCCCCATTCAAGTCCTTGTCCCAGGGCAGTGTTCAATTGTACCTCTCCCATTCCTTGCAATGCAAGCGCAAGTATGTAGCCTGCCACCCACCCACCCCCAGGCTGCAATACCATACTGCTTGCTTGCTTGCACTTGAAATTGGGCCTTTTAGGTATGTGGAGGTGGAATCTGGCCACCACGCCATGGCTGTGTCGGCGGCCTGGTATCCATACTCAGTCCCCAGTCGCCTGGTGGCCGGGTGTCCCCGCTTGCTCCCCAGCCTCCAGGGGGTGGCCGGGTGTCCATACTCGGTCCCCAGCCACCCATATTTGTCCCGGTAACCTTTCCCACACTTTTCTTAGCCTGGCCTGCTTTAGGGCAGCATTGGCCGAGCCCACCGGACTATCAGACTCCTCCGGTGGGCCCTGGCTTCTCCATCAGGGGAGTTGAGAGTGCAAAGGTGAGGAGCATGATGAGGATGATAGAAGTTAGCATCTGCTTTGTTTTGTTGTAATGCAAGCACATGTATGTAGTAGCGGCTAGGCCTGAGGAGGTCAGCGTTTTGGCGCATATCCTACCTCCTCCGAGGATTGCTGGATGTTTTCCTGCTACTATCCAAGTTATATGACTCCCGTTAAAACAAAGCTTCAGGTGATAAATGATGGATGAGGTAGTGGCAAAGGAGAAAGAGCAGGAGGAACAGGGACCATTCACATCAATATCAGGCCAGTCAACCACACATGTCTTGTAGGATATGTTTCTGTACCAAAAGGAGCGGTTCGGCTACACAGTTATAGGGCATACAGTGAGTGCAATGCCTACCAAAAATTTCGAGCCACTCCAATGCCCCTTGGAAATGACATGGAGGTCAGAGGGCGTTAACTAAACCTTTTTTTCCATTTATAGCAGCTGGGTCTCCCGTGCACTGTTGGCCTAAGCAGTGAATGGAAGGATTTCCAAAAATTATGAGGAACTGCAATGCCCCTTACAAGAGCCATGTGTGGCACCCCAGGGGTCTGGTCACCACAGTAATAGAGATATTACGTCGGAGAGCAAGTGGGAGGTTTCCAGGTCAGGATCCCTTAAACATGCAACATCCTCCTGCCCCAATCCTGGGAGGGGAGAATTCTGCCCTTATAAACTGGATCTGGGGCGGGGTTGAGTGAGTCAGAGAGCAGTCAGAGTCAGAGTGAGAGCAAGGGAAAGTAACAGCAAGGAGCTCTGTAGGAGCTAGGAGCTAAAGACCAGGGGCTGGAAGCTGAGCAGAGCTCGCCCTGGCAGAAGACAATAGGAACCGGACACAGGAGTCCGAAGCTGTGAGGACTTATATATCCAGCAGCAGAAACCAGCTGGCAGGGGATTTCAGGTCCTCTGGCCATAGAAGCCCGGCGGCTCAGTCACAAGCAAGGGACCAGCACCGCCGTCGTGGAGCGGAGGCTAACAGAAGGCCCCAAGTCACCAGCCATACGGGTGAGCACTACACGGTACACTCAGGGACGTGGGCTACTTCTACCCGCTTACAGCAAGGTAGCCAGGAAGAGTGCAGACAGACGGGTAGGCCTACAACTCCACCTGGCCAGGGGAACTCCTGCTTGCTCACAGACTGACCAGGCCTCTTATGCTAGCCAGTACTCCCGGGAGGGTCTACCTTATAATCATCAGTAAAGACCCTGAACTGCACTGCAAAGACTCTGAGTCATTCCTGCTGCGCTCGTGCACCATCACCCCCATCATCCACACTCACTGCCCTGAGGCTATACTCCTCTCGAGGGGAGTTATCCCATTCTATGCTGCGCACACAACACCAGCCTCAGCGGTCTGCCTCGCAGCGGTGGTACTCCCTGACCACAATCCACGGGTGGCGCAGTCGGACAATTAACCTCAAAACCTAAGAAAGACTGCCACTGGTTTGACCAGCCTGAGCCACGGGACCAGGTCACCGCCCCGGAGACTACAGACCCCAGAGACCCGGCACCGGGTATCCCACACACGTGTACACACGGCCCAGGGGGCGCGTCACATGCAGTACAGCATATTACAAACATAAGTCCCATTATTGGGGAGTGGGTGTCCCATGGTATTTGTTTATGCTTTCCAAGCAAAAGCTGCCAAAAATTAGGACGGAGCAACTTGCAATGCCCCTTACAAGAGCCATGCAGTACAGCATATTACAAACATAAGTCCCTTTATTGGGGAGTGGGTGTCCCATAGTATTTGCTTATGCCTTGCAAGCAAAAGCTGCCAAAAATAAGGACGGAGGAACTTGCAATGCTGGCACCCTGGTGGTATAGTGGTGGTGGAGGCTGAGGATAAGGAGAAGAAGTTTAAACAGCCGAAATGAGGAAGCGTATACCCATGTGTGGGTATGAAGCGGTGCATGTGAATACACCTCCCGAAATAACACAGTGGATTTGACTTTATGTTACTCTGCTGTTTGATAAAGGTCAGCTTGTCAGCATTGTCAGTTGACAGGCGAGTGCGCTTATCAGTTATAATTCCCCCAGCGGCACTAAAAATACGCTCCGATAACACGCTAGCAGCAGGGCAGGCAAGCACCTCCAAGGCGTACAGAGCGAGTTCATTCCAAGTGTCCAGCTTGGATACCCAATAATTAAAAGGCACAGAGGAATCACGGAGGACGCTGGTACGATCGGCAAGGTACTCCCTCACGATCTTTTGAAACTTTCCACTCCTTGTGAGAGTACCCCGCGCCTCAGGGCCTGTAAGCTGGGCGGGTGTCAGAAAACTGTCCCAGAACGTTGACAGTGTTCCCCTGCCTCTGCTGGATTGGAGTTGCATCTCTCTCGCCTGTACGCCTTGGTTGGGCAACGAACTGTGACCTTTGCCGCTAGCGTGTTCAGATGGGAATTTTTTTAAGAGTTCTGCAGCAAGGGCCTTCTGGTATTGCCCTATTTTTGCAGACCTCTCCACCTTAGGAATAAGAGAGTGAAAGTTCTCCTTGTAGCGGGGGTCTACAAGTGTCACCAACCAGTAATGACTGTCACCCAACATTTTGACAACGCGAGGGTCACGGTTAAGGCAGCGTAACATAAAGTCAGCCATGCGTGTCAGACTGGTAACGGGCAAGATTTCCGAGTCCTCACCAAGATGACGACTGACCATGCTCTCCTCCTCCTCCTCCTCCCCCCTGTCCTCAGGCCACCCACGCTGAACCGACGGTATGACACTTGTACAGGTACTACAGTCTACAGCGCATGATAGCAGCTCCTGTTCTTCCTCCTCCTCCTCTCCCTCATTGTCCCCCAATGCACGCTGGGATGAGATGAGGCTGGGCTGTGTGTAATCGCCCGCTACGGCTTCTTGATCCATCTCATCGTACTCTGGCTGCAATGCCTCCTCTTTAATTCTCTGCAGAGAGAGTTGCAAAAGACAGACAAGTGGGATGCTGACACTAATGATGGCGTCATCGCCACTCACCATCTTGGTGGCCTCCTCAAAGTTTGTCAGGATGGTACATATGTCAGACATCAGGTCCACTCCTGAGGTCTTATTGTCACGGGTGTGTCGCCACGAAGATCGTCACGATTACACAGCCTGACTTCTCGCAGCTGACTTTTTGGTGCTTTGTGTTTTTCGGCAGTGAGGGAGTTAATTCTCTCTCTCTCTGTGCTAGACGAGGTCCAGCCTCGACCAGCTGCAATCAATGCTGCTGTAGTGAGACTCCTTCAAATGCCTGCTGGTCTGTTAGGGAAGTGTCGGTGAAAGCATTTCATGCAGACTAACAGAGCGGATCGTGGTATTTGGAGTTTCAGAGATAAGTGTATTCGGAGAGTTTTTTCCCTTCCTCGCTTTATCATTTATCTCCTTTCCCGTTGGTGTTCCCTCTGTTGTAGTTGTGTAGTTTTTGTATGCAAGGTGGTTTTGGTTTTTCCCTTGTACTGTCTCGTTCATCTAAGTACTGTGTGTGGGCATATTATTACTTGTCCCCTTTTGTTGTGATCGGGGTCCTTCTCAGGACTAGATTACTTAGGTGCAGGGATCCTCAGGAGGTAGGGGTTACGCTGGCGGCCTGGACCTCTGTACCTTTAACAGTACCTCCAGGTTGAGGGATTAGTCAGGGCCCCAGTTTAGGGTCAGCTTAGGCCCCCTACCTCCAGTATACAGAGACAGCGTGACATTTTCACTGACCACTTAGTTTTTCTCCAGCTACCATGGATCCAGTAGCCGGTCTAGCTCGGCAGTTGCAGAGTTTGTCCATGGAGCTGGCGGACGTTAGGTCCAAGGTTTTGTATCCTCAGGAGCAAGCCGGACCAGAACCTAAAGTAGCTCTCCCTGACAGGTTCTCTGGGGGGCGGAACAAGTTTTTTGTTTTCCGGGAGGCATGCAAGTTGTACTTTCGGCTGCGGCCTCGGTCATCGGGGAGTGAAGAACAAAGGGTGAGAATTGTCATCTCGCTCCTACAAGGGGACCCACAATCTTGGGCGTTCTCTCTTCCCCCTGGCTACCCGGCTCTCCAGTCAGTGGATAGGTTTTTCGCTGCTCTGGGACTCGTATATGATGACCCAGATCGGATCTCCCTTGCTGAGTCTAAGTTACGTAGGATCCAGCAGGGAGATCGTCCGGCGGAGGAATTCTGTTCGGAGTTCCGTAGGTGGGCCACGGACACCCAGTGGAATGACCCTGCTCTTAGGAGCCAGTTTTGTCAAGGTTTATCCGACAAATTACAGGATGTGTTGGCACAGTATGACTCTCCCGCGTCACTGGAAGCCGCTATGGCCCTTGCTATTCGCGTTGACAGACGGCTTCGGGAGAGGTGCGGGATAACTCTACCCCCTGTGATGACTCCACCTCCTACAAGGTCCCCTCATATGGTGGTTCCCCTGGTCAGTCCAGAGGAGCCTATGCAATTAGGAGGGACATCATTTCGGGGGAGGGGACCGGTGGTGCGCCATAAGACAGGAAGGTGTTTCTTCTGCGGGAGAAAGGGACATTTTATTGGGGGGTGTCCATCCCGTCCCTTGCAGAGTGAAGAGTCGTCGGAAAACTGTTGATCCCAGGTTGTGTGGTGGACGGCAATCTGGGAGTAGGTATTTCGTCCCTAGGTTCGTCTCAGTTTCTCGTACCGGCGGAGGTGGTGGTGGGTACGAGAACTGAGAGGATATCTGTTCTTCTGGATAGTGGGGCCGGGGCTAATCTGGTTGATGCTCGGTTTGCCCGGGTTCAAGGTATGCGATTGAGTGAGTTGGCTAAACCCATCCCCATATTCTCGATCGATGCCAGGCCTCTGCCAGGGAAGTTTTTTGCAAGCTGTGCATGACGTAAAACTTCAAGTGGGGGCGATACATAAAGAACTGTTGTCTTGCTACGTGTTGGAGGGTCTTCCCACTCCTATAGTGTTGGGTCTTCCTTGGTTAACTAAGCATAACCCGGTTATTAATTGGCAAACCAGAGAGATAAGCCAAAGGAGTAAATTCTGTAATAAAAACTGCATGAACACGGTCATCGGTGCGGTTACTCCTTGGGTCTTACCTCCATTTCTGGTGGACTTTGAGGATGTATTCTCGGAGAAAGGGTGTCAGGAACTACCTCCTCATCGCGAGTATGACTGTTCTGTAAAACTGCTCCCTGAGGCCAAGTTACCTAAAGCTAGGTTGTATAACCTTTCTGGTCCTGAGAGGCAGGCCATGAAGGATTATATTTCAGAAAGTCTGGCTAAGGGGCATATTAGACCTTCATCTTCACCGGTGGCTGCAGGGTTCTTCTTTGTTAAGAAGAAAGATGGAGGCCTACGCCCTTGCCTGGATTTCCGTGAACTTAATCGGATTACGGTCCGAGATCCGTATCCGCTCCCACTTATTCCCGATCTCTTTAATCAGATCGTGGGCGCCAAATGGTTCTCTAAGTTGGATCTCAGAGGGGTGTACAATCTGATTAGGATGAAGGAGGGGGATGAGTGGAAGACGGCGTTTAACACTCCGGAGGGGCATTATGAGAACCTTGTCATGCCATTCGGTCTGACTAATGCCCCGGCGGTGTTCCAACACTTTGTTAATGACATTTTTCGCCGCCTGGTGGGACAGTTTGTTGTCATATATCTGGATGATATCTTAATTTACTCGCCGGATCTGGTGTCTCATCAGGAGCACGTTAGGCAGGTGTTACAGATCTTGCGGGATAATAAACTGTATGCCAAATGGGAAAAGTGTGTGTTCGCCGTACAGGAACTCCAGTTTTTAGGCTTCCTGGTTTCAGCGTCCGGTTTTCGTATGGACCCTGGGAAAGTGCGGGCAGTTCTTGAGTGGGATCGGCCAGAGAATCTTAAGGCACTACAACGTTTCCTGGGGTTTGCTAATTATTACCGGAAGTTCATTCGTAATTTCTCGTCCATGGTTAAGCCTCTCACAGACATGACTAAAAAGGGGACGGATTTTTCTAGGTGGTCTGACAAGGCTTGTCAAGCATTCTCCTCCTTGAAAAAATGTTTTGCCTCGGCACCCATACTCATTCAACCTGATGCATCACAGCCATTCATTGTAGAGGTAGACGCTTCCGAGGTAGGGGTGGGAGCAGTATTGTCACAAGGTTCGCCCCCTGGTAAGTGGCATCCGTGCGCCTTTTTCTCTAAAAAATTGTCGTCCGCTGAGAGGAATTATGATGTCGGCAATAGGGAACTCTTGGCCATTAAGTTAGCTTTTGAGGAGTGGCGCCATTTTTTGGAGGGGGCAGTCCATCCGGTCACCGATCACAAGAACCTGCTATATCTGGAGTCCGCGAAACGTCTGAATCCCAGACAAGCTAGGTGGTCATTGTTTTTTACCAGGTTTAATTTTGTCGTTACATATCGTCCTGGGTCAAAAAATGTAAAGGCGAATGCCTTATCTCGTAGTTTCCCTGGGGCCGGGAATACGGACGACCCGATTCCTATCCTTCAGGAGGGGGTGGTGGTTTCGGCAGTATGCTCTGAGCTGGAGGAGGAGGTAATGGAGGCTCAGGGGGACGCCCCTGTTGGACCTCCGGGGAGACTGTTTGTTCCAGATCAGTTGCGACAAAAGGTGATCGAGGCACACCATAACTCAGTTTTTGCAGGACACCCGGGGAGTAGAGCAACTGTGGATCTCCTCTCGCGTCGGTTTTGGTGGCCTAACTTACATAAGGAGGTGGTAACTTTTGTCGCGTCCTGTGGGGTTTGTGCACGCTCTAAGACCTCACATACCCGTCCGTCTGGGGCCCTCTTACCTTTGAAGATCCCGGAGCGTCCTTGGACTCATCTGTCTATGGACTTTATTACGGACCTCCCTCCGTCTTCGGGTAAAACGGTCATACTCGTTGTAGTGGACAGGTTCAGCAAGATGGCACATTTTATCGCTCTTCCAGCTCTCCCTAATGCTAAAACTCTTGCGCACGTGTTCATTGGGGAGATTGTGAGGCTTCACGGGGTACCCTCCGAGGTGGTGTCTGATCGGGGGTCTCAGTTTGTGTCCAAGTTCCGGAAGGCGTTTTGTGCACGGCGGGGGATGCAGTTGTCATTCTCATCGGCTTTTCATCCTCAGACCAATGGTCAGACGGAACGTATGAACCAGAGCTTGGAGACATATCTCCGGTGTTTTGTGTCAGAGAACCAGGAGGACTGGGCTTCTTTCTTACCTCTGGCAGAGTTTGCTCTTAATAATAGGCGGAGCGAGTCCACTGGTAAGTCCCCGTTTTTTGGGGCATATGGTTTTCACCCCCAGTTTTGTACTTTCAGTAGGGGGGGCTCTTCGGGGGTTCCTGAGGAGGAACGATTTTCCTCATCACTCGCTTCAGTATGGAGAGGGGTGCTGAAGAATCTGAATACTATGGGGAACCGATACAAACGTATGGCTGATAGGAGGAGAGTGTCTGGTCCGGACCTAAGTGTGAACGATCGGGTATGGTTGTCTACCAGGAATATAAAACTTAAGGTTCCCTCCTGGAAACTGGGTCCCAGGTTCATCGGGCCGTACAGAATCAGTTCTATTATTAATCCGGTGGCATTCCGTCTTGACCTCCCCCCTACGTTTAAAATTCACAACGTGTTCCACAGATCGTTGCTTAAGAGGTATGTGGCGCCGGTGGTACCGTCACCTTTACCTCCCCCTCCAGTGGTGGTCAAGGGTAACTTGGAGTTCCAGGTATCGAGGGTCATCGATTCACGCTTTAATCGCCGGTCCCTTCAGTACCTGGTTCATTGGAAAGGGTATGGTCCTGAGGAGAGGATGTGGGTTCCTGCGTCGGATATTAACGCAGACCGATTAGTTCGGGCCTTCCACACGACTCACCCGGATAAACCTGGCCCTGAGGGTCCGGAGGCCCCTCGTAGAAGGGGGGGTACTGTCACGGGTGTGTCGCCACGAAGATCGTCACGATTACACAGCCTGACTTCTCGCAGCTGACTTTTTGGTGCTTTGTGTTTTTCGGCAGTGAGGGAGTTAATTCTCTCTCTCTCTGTGCTAGACGAGGTCCAGCCTCGCCCAGCTGCAATCAATGCTGCTGTAGTGAGACTCCTTCAAATGCCTGCTGGTCTGTTAGGGAAGTGTCGGTGAAAGCATTTCATGCAGACTAACAGAGCGGATCGTGGTATTTGGAGTTTCAGAGATAAGTGTATTCGGAGAGTTTTTTCCCTTCCTCGCTTTATCATTTATCTCCTTTCCCGTTGGTGTTCCCTCTGTTGTAGTTGTGTAGTTTTTGTATGCAAGGTGGTTTTGGTTTTTCCCTTGTACTGTCTCGTTCATCTAAGTACTGTGTGTGGGCATATTATTACTTGTCCCCTTTTGTTGTGATCGGGGTCCTTCTCAGGACTAGATTACTTAGGTGCAGGGATCCTCAGGAGGTAGGGGTTACGCTGGCGGCCTGGACCTCTGTACCTTTAACAGTACCTCCAGGTTGAGGGATTAGTCAGGGCCCCAGCTTAGGGTCAGCTTAGGCCCCCTACCTCCAGTATACAGAGACAGCGTGACACTTATGTGTGGAGTCTGACCTGAATATCGACGGCCTTGTTGCAGCTGGTACTCCACAACTGCTCTCTTCTGCTCACAAATCCTTTGCAACATGTGGAGGGTAGAGTTCCAACGTGTGGGGACATCACACACCAGTCGGTGAGCCGGAAGCTGCAAACGCTGCTGCAAAACAGCAAGGGCGGCGGAAGCTGTAGCCGACTTGCGAAAATGAGCTGACAGGCGGCGTACTTTCACGAGCAGATCTGGCAACTCGGGGTACGATTTAAGAAACCGCTGAACCACGAGGTTAAGCACATGAGCCAGGCATGGTAAGTGTGTGATCTCACCTCGCCTCAGAGCTGTCACCAGGTTACGGCCATTGTCACACACGACCATGCCGGGATGTAGGTTCAGCGGTCTCAGCCACAGATCTGCCTGCTCTTTCACAGCTGTCCACAACTCACAAGCAGTGTGAGGTTTATCACCTAAGCTTATGAGTTTCAGCACAGCCTGTTGCCGCTTGGCGGAGGCAGTACTGCAGTGCTTCCAGCTTGTAACTGATGTGGTGATATCTGAGATGGAGGCTGAACATGAGGAGGAGGAGGAGGATGCGCAGGAGCTGTACACTGTGGGGGCAACTCTGACTGACATAGGGCCCTCAATCCTCGGTGTGGGGAGGATGTGTTCCGTCCCAAGGTCCGACTGGGTCCCGGCTTCCACTATGTTTACCCAGTGTGCCGTCAGAGAGATGTACCGTCCCTGGCCACAAGCACTTGTCCACGTGTCCGTTGTCAGGTGGACTCTCCCAGTAACTGCGTTGTTGAGGGCACGGCAGATGCTTTGGGACATGTGCTTGTGTAGTGCGGGGATGGCACACCGGGCAAAATAGTGTCGGCTGGGGACCGAGTACCGAGGGACGGCCACCGCCATAAGATTGCGGAAGGATTCCGTCTCCACCAGCCTAAAAGGCAGCATTTCCAATGCAAGCAGTCGTGAAATGTGCGAATTTAGGACTGTGTCCTGTGGGGCGTTAGCTGCGAATTTCCGCTTTCGTTCAAAGGTCTGGGATATGGACAACTGAACGCTGCGATGGGACGTGGACGTTGATGCTGTTTCTTGAGAAACTGCCATAACAAGTGAAGACTGAGAGGAGGGGGCATCTTTATATGCAGTATGGACAGGGGATTGCCTTGCACACACAAGAGGGGGTTCTATTGCATGCACAACAGCGGAAGAAGCAGTGGTGACACTCGCTGACACTGGTCGTGGACCCTGGGATTCGCCCCACAAAGTCGGGTGCTTTGCTGCCATGTGCCTGATTATGCTGGTGGTGGTCAGGCTGGTAGTTTTGTCACCCCTGCTGATGCCGGCATGGCAGGTGGAACATATGGCCTTTTTGGGGTTATCAGCAGAGTCTTTAAAAAAATTCCAGACTCTGGAAGACCTACCGCTTGTACTGGCAACGTCCCTCGTGTTGGTGTTATGGGGAACGGTTGCCTGCCTTCAGTCTGCGGCCACCACACTGCTTCTTCCTGCCTGTTGGGGTACTCTGCCTCCCTCCCCCTGTGTGCTGCTGGCCTCACTCTGCATGTCCTCCTTCCACGTTGGGTCAGTTACTAGATCATCCACCACCTCTTCATCTTCCACTTGCGCACCACGATCCTCCTCCTCACTTCCTGGCAATTGTGTCTCGTCATCGTCCACCTCTTGTGACAGATTGCCAACGTCGACTTCCTGTGGCCGTGGCTGTTCAAATATTTGGGCATCGCAACATGGGATATCCTCTTCCACCACTTCAAGCGTATCAGGCGAGGGGCCCAAATCTGGAAATGGACCAGTGAACAGCTCTTCAGAGTGTCCAAGTGTGGGATCACTTGCTGTCTGACGACACTCAGCATGGTGGGAGGAAGGAGCATCAGGGTGAGGAGGAGTATGCGGTCGAGACTCACGGCTACTAAGAGTTGACCGTGTGGAAGACAGACCGGAGGTGGTGGTACCCAGGTAACTGGAAGTATTGTCTGCTATCCAATTAATAACCTGTTCACACTGATCAGTTCTCAATACTGGTGTTGTTCTGTGCTTCCCTAGTAATTCGGTCAAGAAGTGGGAGCGAGAAGATGTGGCTGTTGGTTGTGGCACATTTTCACCTTGGCCACGGCCCCGTCCTCTGCACGAACCATCACCAGAACGTCCACTTCCACGTCCCTTGCCACGCGCCTTGCCCATTGTAAATGAAGTAAAATAGCTTACACTTGCACTATCAATGGAAAAAGGGTAATAAAGAGTAGATTAGAACCGTGGAAGAGGAAAACCACAGTTATTGTTTACTGGGGTATACCACACTTTTTTAAATAGAGATATTTGCGGCTGAACAGTGAGCGACACACTCAAACTGCTTTTTTTTTAGATACCAAAGGCCCAAAACTGGATAGTACAGCGATTTGACCCGTGGAACTGCGAAACCACACTGGGATGTCGGGCCTACACAAGACTATTTTCAACAGATATATTTTTGTGTCACAACAGTCAGGAGACACTACTGTTTTTCTTTACGGAAAAAACTACCAAAAGCTGAATAATAGAGATTTTTTACCGTGGGATGGCAAAACCACAGTTATTGTTTACTGGGGTATACCACACTTTTTTAAATAGAGATATTTGCGGCTGAACAGTGAGTGACACACTCAAACTGCTTTTTTTTTAGATACCAAAAGGCCCAAAACTGGATAGTACAGCGATTTGACCCGTGGAACTGCGAAACCACACTGGGATGTCGGGCCTACACAAGACTATTTTCAACAGATATATTTTTGTGTCACAACAGTCAGGAGACACTACTGTTTTTCTTTACGGAAAAAACTACCAAAAGCTGAATAATAGAGATTTTTTACCGTGGGATGGCAAAACCACAGTTATTGTTTACTGGGGTATACCACACTTTTTTAAATAGAGATATTTGCGGCTGAACAGTGAGTGACACACTCAAACTGCTTTTTTTTTAGATACCAAAAGGCCCAAAACTGGATAGTACAGCGATTTGACCCGTGGAACTGCGAAACCACACTGGGATGTCGGGCCTACACAAGACTATTTTCAACAGATATATTTGTGTCTGAAAAATCAGAGACACGCTTTTTTTTTTGGGGGGGGGGGGGGGTGTGTGAAGGAGGAAAAAAAAAGAAGAGGATTTAGATGAAAAAAAAGGATTTTTCCTGGCCCCTGAGACCTGGAGCTAAGTCCAGCAATTTCAGCAACAGGAGCAGCACACAGGACTGTAATGCAGCGTTTGCTGGTATAACCACTGCGTCTCCTATACAGCCTGCCTGCCTGCCTGCCTGATATCTGGGATGGATATTAGTCCTGAGAAGGACTGTTTGTTTGATCTGGCAGCCTTTACAGACCCTACACTAACTATTTCGCAGTTTATATCTCTCCCTAAATCAGCAGCGCTTTCCCTACACTGTCTGATCCGGAGTGACTGTGTCCAAGATGGCGGCTCCCGGTTTTAAATACTCGAGGTGACGCTGTGCGGCCCGCCAATCACTGTAATGCCCACAACCAACATGGCTGCAGCATTACAGTGACTCGCTGGCAATCCCGGCATGTTCATTGGCTCTGTAAAGAGCGCCAAACATGCAGGGTGGAGACCCGAGCTCCCGCCCGAGTAACCCGGAAATGCTCGGTGCTCGCCGAACGACCCGAGTAGTGATATGCTCGGGCGAGTACCTAGCAGTGTCGAGCATGTTCGCTCAACACTAGTAGAGACCTATAACTAGTCAGACAGAAAACTTTATTAACCCCTTCATGACGTGGTACGTAATAGTACGCACCACGTCATAAACCCCGGTTCAGTGCGGGCTCCAGCATATGTCAGCTGATGTATACAGCTGACATGGGCCCACAACAGCCGCGGGTGGAATCGCGACCGACCCGCACCTGTTAACTAGTTAAATGCCGCTCTCAATCTCTGACAGCGGCAGTTAACTCGCGCAAACAGGGTGCTCATCACTTACCCCTCCCATCGGTGACCCCATCACATGATCGCGGGTCACTGATGGGTTGACATGAGGATCCAGAGTCTACAGGAAACCCCTGTGGTTGTCATGCCCAGATTGGGCACAAGTGACTCCATGAAGGGGGACAGGATCTGGACTTGGAGCAGAAGAAAATGCTGAATATTCTGCTCTGTGTCAGGTTGTAGTTTGCACAGGATGAAGCAGCGAGACGTCGTTATAAGCGGAGAACTTCACTGGCCGGAATCTTATCTCTCGGTGCTCCAGAAGAGGACTGTATTTGTGGAGAGGGCGAACATTTCTCTCTAAATACAGCTCCTCTGTATCCCCGATATACCGCGCACGTTCTACATCTCACTATGACCCGATCTGTGCCTCCAAGATGAGAACGGATCAAGATTAAAAAGCAGAGAAGTGAAAGAGTTAACAGCCCATCCGCCTATAACCAGCAAGACGCTGGGGTCAGAAGGCACTAAGACCCAGCGCGGGGGAGGGATGTGGTGCCCCATCAGTGATGACGTCAGTGATCTCTCCTCTCTGCAGTGACCGGTAATGATCCTCCGGAGCGCGAGCAGCGACTGAGCGAGAAACTCAAAATCACCAACAGATCCGTGATCGACCGAGAAATATGAATAACCCCCCCACACACACACACACACTGCACCCCCCCCCCAACCGGTACACACACACACACACACACACACACACACACACAGGAGCCGATTGATGGATTTGTCTTCCTTTCACCTCAGCAGCCGCGTGAGCACAATACAATTGGATCTCACCCATTTGGGAACATGTGCAGATTGTGTCAGTAATAAATGTAATCAGTGCGGTAACAGGGAGCACAGGATAACCGCAGCCGCAGTATATAAGTGAGTGACAGCTCCGGATACTGATAGTAAGCGCAGAATCAGTGCAGGAATCAGCTCGTTTGCGGGAGGATTTGGTGGCTCTGAAAAGAGCCTTTGTGTTGTCCTCGGTGCCCGGAAGATCTAAGCCCTCTCCCCGCGGATCCTGCGGGCCAGCTGGATGTCTTTGGGCATGATGGTGACCCTCTTGGCGTGGATGGCGCACAGGTTGGTGTCTTCGAACAGCCCCACCAGATAAGCCTCGCTGGCCTCCTGCAGCGCTATCACCGCCGAGCTCTGGAAGCGCAGATCGGTCTTGAAGTCCTGGGCGATCTCCCTCACCAGGCGCTGGAAGGGAAGCTTACGGATCAGCAGCTCGGTGGACTTCCGGTAGCGGCGGATCTCCCGGAGAGCGACTGTTCCTGGCCGGTAGCGATGCGGCTTCTTCACTCCGCCAGTGGCAGGAGCGCTCTTCCTGGCGGCCTTAGTGGCCAGCTGCTTGCGGGGAGCTTTCCCTCCGGTGGATTTACGGGCGGTCTGCTTGGTTCTGGCCATAGCGCTGTATATGTGGCACCCCAGGGGTCTGGTTTCCACAGTAATGTAATGTTGTCTGAGAGCAGGTGGGAGGTCTCTTGGTCAGGGATCCTGTGCATGCCACACCTCCTGCCCAGTCTTGGGAGGGGAAGAACTTCCCCTATATAAACCCGGGGCTGAGGCAGGGTTAGAGACTTCAGAGGGAGAGTTTAGCCAGGAGGGCTGACAGGGAGCTGTGGCTCCGGCTGGGCCCAGCTCCTGGGCCATGCCAGAAGTAGAGACAGAGAAGAGAAGCAGCTATGGGAAGAAACAACAGGAGCTCTGTGGGAGCAGTGTTACAAGGAGTCAGGGGCTGGCAGCTGCAGAGCTCACCCTGACTGAGAAGATTTCTTACCGGACCCGGAGTCCGAGGCTGTGGGGGCTAACTCCTACCCAGCAGCAGAATCCGTCAGGCAGGGGATTCCAGGTCCTCTGGCCAAGAAACCCGAAGGCACGGTCACACGCGTGGGACCAGCACCGCCGTCGTGGAGCGGAAGCTACTAGAAGGCCCCGAGTCACCGGCCATACGGGTGAGCACCACACGGTACACTCAGGGACGTGGGCTACTTATACCCGCCTCTAGCAAGGTAGCCAGAAGAGTACAGTTAGTTTGGGAGGCCTACAACTCCGCCTGGCCAGGGGAGATCCCATCTGCTCAAGGACTGACCAGACCCCGACCGCTAACCAGTACTCCGGGAGGGTTTATCTTTGTCACCAGTAAAGACCCTGAACTACACCGTACCGTCTCCGAGTGGTTCCTGCTACCCCCATCATCCACGTCGGCTGCCCTGAGGCCATACCCCTCCCGTTGGGGGTTATACTATCACGCTGCACAATCCTACCACCGGCCTCAGCGGTCTGCCCTGCAGCAGCAGCTCCTTAGCTGTACTCAACAGGTGGCGTAGTCATCCAACATCTACCGCTGATACAGCGCCACTTAGTCTGACTCCCTGGGCACGGACCGGGTCACCGCCACGAGACTACAACCCTCAAGAGATCAGGCTCCGGGTAAGCTCCCGCGTGCGCATCGCAGCGCGACACAGAAGGCCCAGGGGCGCGTCATATACACGAGTACAGATGTGATGAGCGGAGCGGCGGGAGCAGGGTATTTATGCTCGTCTGCGCGTCCTCATCGGTCTACGGGAAACACGCCCCCTGCACCCCATTGGTTCATTCATGAAAAAAAGAGACCAATAAACAACTGATAAGTTTGACCAATGATCGTTAAGTAGCACCGCCTCCCGTCCAGTAACTCCGCCCCCTGTGTTCCCTCCTTCACTCATTTCCGGCTTCTGTAATACAGAAATCAGGTCTCATCATCTCTCACATGCGGCTTCTGGAGCAGCGGCCGCCGATGTAACTGCACTGCCAAGTCCCCGTGTACACGGCGCTGTACTGTGCAGCTCCCGCATTATCACCCAATCACACCCCTCCCCCCATCCTGACACTGAGACCAGCACCCAGACACGGATTATCAGCAGCTCAATTATATATGTGGGTACAGAAATAGAATACAGCTCTGCGGGGTAAAGGTGGCGGCAAGGAACATACAGAAGACGACATAGGCGGCGGCTCCTCTCCTGTTATATGTATAGACTAGATGGTGGCCTGATTAATGTATGGCTTCTCCATTAATGATGTGAGATTCAGACCAGGAAATAAAGCACTCTGGGAGATCATCATCTATCAGAGAACAAATGCGGTTTAACATCAGAGGAAAATCAGCGAGAACGTGCAGAGCTCCGCTCAGAATAACGAAGTCACAACTGAAATTATTTTAGCACTGAATGAGTTAACTGGTTGTCTCCATCAACCAACGGTTCGGTGACCGCAACCAAACTGTCCACAGGAACCCACAAAACTCCAATGACGATTTCCGCCTGTTTAACTCCCCACTGCAGATGCTCCTGCTGGATATCAGTCACAAACGCTCCGCACACCGGGCTCCTCCCTGCTAGAACAACCGCGGTCTTAATTTATATTCGCTCACACGTGATCTGTGCGGACGCCACATCGCGCTGCTCATATATACGGGTTATCTGTGTAATTCCAATTTAGGGGTCTCCATGTAGTGTCAGATCAGACCACTGGAGCCATTTACACTAGGTCAGATGGGAGTCAGTGAAGTTACCTGTGATACATCGGTCCCCATTATCCCATATAGAAAACCATTTATATCATCAATCTCAATCAACATCATATCATTCATCATCAATCAATATCACACCTGTGCACAGGAGGTGCCGGTCAGAAAATACAGAAGCAGCAGCTCTTGTAGTGAGGGTGTGGGCGGCTCTTAGAAGAGCCTTCGGGGTGATGGCGGAGCAGCAGATCACTTGGCGCTGGTGTACTTGGTGACGGCCTTGGTGCCCTCGGACACGGCGTGCTTGGCCAGCTCTCCGGGCAGCAGCAGGCGCACAGCGGTCTGGATCTCCCGGGAGGTGATGGTGGAGCGCTTGTTGTAGTGAGCCAGGCGGGAGGCTTCCCCTGCGATGCGCTCAAAGATGTCATTGACGAAGGAGTTCATGATGCCCATGGCCTTGGAGGAGATGCCGGTGTCGGGGTGGACCTGCTTCAGCACCTTATACACGTAGATGGCGTAGCTCTCCTTCCTGGTCTTCCTCCGCTTCTTGCCGTCCTTTTTCTGGGTCTTGGTCACGGCTTTCTTTGAGCCCTTCTTGGACGCTGGCGCAGACTTGGCCGGATCAGGCATGATGAGAGACAACAAGTCTTATCACAAGAGAGCAAAGCAATGATCCTACTCCTCCCAGTTCGGAGGAATATATAGCCCGGCCATGCAAATGAGCGCTGCTGTCAGATCGCTGTGCTATTGGAGGAAAATAGTCATGTGATCTGTATGATGTCATTCGTTTCTCCCTTGCAGTTGATTGGTGTTTCCACAAATCTGATTTTCATATTCGGCTTCAGATCCATCCAATGACAGGAGAGGAGGGCGGGGCAGCAGAGTATATAAGGCGCAGAACACGGTCCCGTCTCCACACTCTTCTGTCTTCGTTGTTATCTGCATTGATCGTCACCATGTCTGGACGCGGCAAACAAGGAGGAAAGGTCCGCGCTAAAGCCAAGACCCGCTCATCCCGGGCAGGACTGCAGTTCCCGGTCGGCCGTGTGCACAGGCTTCTCCGCAAGGGCAACTACGCCGAGAGGGTGGGCGCCGGCGCTCCGGTCTATCTGGCTGCTGTGCTGGAGTATCTGACCGCTGAGATCCTGGAATTGGCCGGTAATGCCGCCCGGGACAACAAGAAGACCCGCATCATCCCCCGCCACCTGCAGCTGGCGGTGCGCAATGACGAGGAGCTGAACAGGCTGCTGGGTGGGGTGACCATCGCCCAGGGGGGCGTCCTGCCCAACATCCAGGCCGTGCTGCTGCCCAAGAAGACCGAGAGCAGCAAGTCGCCAAGCAAAGCGAGCAAGAGCAAGTGAGCGCTGCAGCCGATCCTGTATCATCCACACAACCAAAGGCTCTTCTAAGAGCCACCCACACCGTCACCACAAGAGCCGGCGCCGCTATCTCGGGTGTCTGAGCGGACTGTGTGTTCCCATTTTATTCTCTGTTGTGGTCGCCCGTCAGATTGATCCCCGATATATGCACAGGTCTGTACGATCTGTGTGAAACTGGTCGGGGGACCGCACTAGACTCATTGTTCGGTGAGGCGGCGCTATCCGCGGACAGGATGATCCTCCGGTCTGGATTCAGACAATGACCCGGACATTCTGATCCCCTCACAGAGCGGAATCGCTGCTACAGATCTGTGACGTCAGAGCCCCCTCCCGCCATCAGCTGCAGCCTCCTAATAACCGGTAACTTAATTCCCCTCCCGGTGATCTCCCAGAATCGTCCATGCAGAGACATCTAGTGGCGCCACAACAGAACCGCAGCAACACTGTCCTCTATCGAAGTAAAGGAGTGCGCTGTCTCGGCTACCGTAGCCATGTATCTATTGATTCCAGTTCTTTTTTTTTTTACCTGTAATGTGAGAATGAGATACCACAGTCTGCTTCACCTGTAATGTGGGACACCACAGTCTGCTTCACCTGTAATGTGGGACACCACAGTCTGCTTCACCTGTAATGTGGGACACCACAGTCTGCTTCACCTGTAATGTGGGACACCACAGTCTGCTTCACCTGTAATGTGGGACACCACAGTCTGCTTCACCTGTAATGTGGGACACCACAGTCTGCTCCTCCTGTACTGTGGGACACCACAGTCTGCTCCTCCTGTACTGTGGGATATAAGACACCACAGTCTGCTCCACCTGTAATGTGGGATATAAGACACCACAGTCTGCTCCACCTGTAATGTGGGATATAAGACACCACAGTCTGCTCCACCTGTAATGTGAGATATAAGACACCACAGTCTGCTCCACCTGTACTGTGGGATATAAGACACCACAGTCTGCTCCTCCTGCAATGTGGGATATAAGACACCACAGTCTGCTCCTCCTGTAATGTGGGATATAAGACACCACAGTCTGCTCCCCCTGTAATGTGGGATATAAGACACCACAGTCTGCTCCTCCTGTAATGTGGGATATAAGACACCACAGTCTGCTCCACCTGTAATGTGGGGATAGAAGACACCACAGTCTGCTCCTCCTGTAATGTGGGGATAGAAGACACCACAGGCTGCTCCACCTGTAATGTGGGATAGAAGACACCACAGGCTGCTCCACCTGTAATGTGGGATATAAGACACCACAGTCTGCTCCTCCTGTACTGTGGGGATATAAGACACCACAGTCTGCTCCACCTGTAATGTGGGATATAAGACACCACAGTCTGCTCCACCTGTAATGTGGGATATAAGACACCACAGTCTGCTCCTCCTGTAATGTGGGATATAAGACACCACAGTCTGCTCCTCCTGTAATGTGGGATATAAGACACCACAGTCTGCTCCTCCTGTAATGTGGGATATAAGACACCACAGTCTGCTCCTCCTGTAATGTGGGATATAAGACACCACAGTCTGCTCCTCCTGTAATGTGGGATATAAGACACCACAGTCTGCTCCTCCTGTAATGTGGGATATAATACACCACAGTCTGCTCCTCCTGTAATGTGGGATATAAGACACCACAGTCTGCTCCTCCTGCAATGTGGGATATAAGACACCACAGTCTGCTCCACCTGTAATGTGGGATATAAGACACCACAGTCTGCTCCTCCTGTAATGTGGGATATAAGACACCACAGTCTGCTCCTCCTGTAATGTGGGATATAAGACACCACAGTCTGCTCCTCCTGTAATGTGGAATATAATACACCACAGTCTGCTCCACCTGTAATGTGGGATATAAAACACCACAGTCTGCTCCACCTGTAATGTGGGATATAAAACACCACAGTCTGCTCCTCCTGTAATGTGGGATATAAGACACCACAGTCTGCTCCCCCTGTAATGTGGAATATAAGACACCACAGTCTGCTCCACCTGTAATGTGGGATATAATACACCACAGTCTGCTCCTCCTGTAATGTGGGATATAAGACACCACAGTCTGCTCCCCCTGTAATGTGGGATATAAGACACCACAGTCTGCTCCTCCTGTAATGTGGGATATAAGACACCACAGTCTGCTCCACCTGTACAGTGGGGATATAAGACACCACAGTCTGCTCCTCCTGTAATGTGGGATATAAGACACCACAGTCTGCTCCTCCTGTAATGTGGGATATAATACACCACAGTCTGCTCCTCCTGCAATGTGGGATATAAGACACCACAGTCTGCTCCTCCTGCAATGTGGGATATAAGACACCACAGTCTGCTCCACCTGTAATGTGGGATATAAGACACCACAGTCTGCTCCTCCTGTAATGTGGGATATAAGACACCACAGTCTGCTCCTCCTGTAATGTGGGATATAAGACACCACAGTCTGCTCCTCCTGTAATGTGGGATATAAAACACCACAGTCTGCTCCACCTGTAATGTGGGATATAAAACACCACAGTCTGCTCCTCCTGTAATGTGGGATATAAGACACCACAGTCTGCTCCCCCTGTAATGTGGAATATAAGACACCACAGTCTGCTCCACCTGTAATGTGGGATATAATACACCACAGTCTGCTCCTCCTGTAATGTGGGATATAAGACACCACAGTCTGCTCCCCCTGTAATGTGGGATATAAGACACCACAGTCTGCTCCTCCTGTAATGTGGGATATAAGACACCACAGTCTGCTCCACCTGTACAGTGGGGATATAAGACACCACAGTCTGCTCCTCCTGTAATGTGGGATATAAGACACCACAGTCTGCTCCTCCTGTAATGTGGGATATAAGACACCACAGTCTGCTCCACCTGTACAGTGGGGATATAAGACACCACAGTCTGCTCCACCTGTACAGTGGGGATATAAGACACTACAGTCTGCTCCTCCTGTAATGTGGGATATAAGACACCACAGTCTGCTCCTCCTGTAATGTAGGATATAAGACACCACAGTCTGCTCCTCCTGTAATGTGGGATATAAGACACCACAGTCTGCTCCTCCTGTAATGTGGGATATAAGACACCACAGTCTGCTCCACCTGTAATGTGAGATATAAGACACCACAGTCTGCTCCACCTGTAATGTGGGATATAATACACCACAGTCTGCTCCACCTGTAATGTGGGATATAAAACACCAGTCTACTCCTCCTGTAATGTGGGATATAAGACACCACAGTCTGCTCCTCCTGTAATGTGGAATATAAGACACCACAGTCTGCTCCCCCTGTAATGTGGGATATAAGGCACCACAGTCTGCTCCTCCTGTAATGTGGGATATAAGACACCACAGTCTGCTCCACCTGTAATGTGGGATATGACACCACAGTCTGCTCCTCCTGTAATGTGGGATATAAGACACCACAGTCTTCTCCTCCTGTAATGTGGGATATAAGACACCACAGTCTGCTCCTCCTGTAATGTGGGATATAAGACACCACAGTCTGCTCCTCCTGTAATGTGGGATATAAGACACCACAGTCTGCTCCTCCTGTAATGTGGGGATATAAGACACCACAGTCTGCTCCTCCTGTAATGTGGGATATAAGACACCACAGTCTGCTCCTCCTGTAATGTGGGGATATAAGACACCACAGTCTGCTCCTCCTGTAATGTGGGATATAAGACACCACAGTCTGCTCCTCCTGTAATGTGGGGATATAAGACACCACAGTCTGCTCCTCCTGTAATGTGGGATATAAGACACCACAGTCTGCTCCCCCTGTAATGTGGGATATAAGACACCACAGTCTGCTCCTCCTGTAATGTGGGGATATAAGACACCACAGTCTGCTCCCCCTGTAATGTGGGATATAAGACACCACAGTCTGCTCCTCCTGTAATGTGGGATATAAGACACCACAGTCTGCTCCTCCTGTAATGTGGGGATATAAGACACCACAGTCTGCTCCTCCTGTAATGTGGGATATAAGACACCACAGTCTGCTCCCCCTGTAATGTGGGATATAAGACACCACAGTCTGCTCCTCCTGTAATGTGGGATATAAGACACCACAGTCTGCTCCACCTGTACTGTGGGATATAAGACACCACAGTCTGCTCCACCTGTAATGTGGGATATAAGACACCACAGTCTGCTCCTCCTGTAATGTGGGATATAAGACACCACAGTCTGCTCCTCCTGTAATGTGGGATATAAGACACCACAGTCTGCTCCTCCTGTAATGTGGGATATAAGACACCACAGTCTGCTCCTCCTGTAATGTGGGATATAAGACACCACAGTCTGCTCCACCTGTAATGTGGGATATAAGACACCACAGTCTGCTCCTCCTGTAATGTGGGATATAAGACACCACAGTCTGCTCCTCCTGTAATGTGGGATATAAGACACCACAGTCTGCTCCTCCTGTAATGTGGGATATAATACACCACAGTCTGCTCCTCCTGCAATGTGGGATATAAGACACCACAGTCTGCTCCTCCTGCAATGTGGGATATAAGACACCACAGTCTGCTCCACCTGTAATGTGGGATATAAGACACCACAGTCTGCTCCTCCTGTAATGTGGGATATAAGACACCACAGTCTGCTCCTCCTGTAATGTGGGATATAAGACACCACAGTCTGCTCCACCTGTAATGTGGGATATAAAACACCACAGTCTGCTCCACCTGTAATGTGGGATATAAAACACCACAGTCTGCTCCTCCTGTAATGTGGGATATAAAACACCACAGTCTGCTCCACCTGTAATGTGGGATATAAGACACCACAGTCTGCTCCTCCTGTAATGTGGGATATAAGACACCACAGTCTGCTCCTCCTGTAATGTGGGATATAAGACACCACAGTCTGCTCCTCCTGTAATGTGGGATATAAGACACCACAGTCTGCTCCACCTGTACAGTGGGGATATAAGACACCACAGTCTGCTCCTCCTGTAATGTGGGATATAAGACACCACAGTCTGCTCCTCCTGTAATGTGGGATATAAGACACCACAGTCTGCTCCACCTGTACAGTGGGGATATAAGACACCACAGTCTGCTCCACCTGTACAGTGGGGATATAAGACACTACAGTCTGCTCCTCCTGTAATGTGGGATATAAGACACCACAGTCTGCTCCTCCTGTAATGTAGGATATAAGACACCACAGTCTGCTCCTCCTGTAATGTGGGATATAAGACACCACAGTCTGCTCCTCCTGTAATGTGGGATATAAGACACCACAGTCTGCTCCACCTGTAATGTGAGATATAAGACACCACAGTCTGCTCCACCTGTAATGTGGGATATAATACACCACAGTCTGCTCCACCTGTAATGTGGGATATAAAACACCAGTCTACTCCTCCTGTAATGTGGGATATAAAACACCACAGTCTGCTCCACCTGTAATGTGAGATATAAGACACCACAGTCTGCTCCTCCTGTAATGTGGAATATAAGACACCACAGTCTGCTCCCCCTGTAATGTGGGATATAAGGCACCACAGTCTGCTCCACCTGTAATGTGAGATATAAGACACCACAGTCTGCTCCACCTGTAATGTGAGATATAAGACACCACAGTCTGCTCCACCTGTAATGTGGAATATAAGACACCACAGTCTGCTCCTCCTGTAATGTGGAATATAAGACACCACAGTCTGCTCCCCCTGTAATGTGGGATATAAGGCACCACAGTCTGCTCCTCCTGTAATGTGGGATATAAGACACCACAGTCTGCTCCACCTGTAATGTGGGATATGACACCACAGTCTGCTCCTCCTGTAATGTGGGATATAAGACACCACAGTCTTCTCCTCCTGTAATGTGGGATATAAGACACCACAGTCTGCTCCTCCTGTAATGTGGGATATAAGACACCACAGTCTGCTCCTCCTGTAATGTGGGGATATAAGACACCACAGTCTGCTCCTCCTGTAATGTGGGATATAAGACACCACAGTCTGCTCCTCCTGTAATGTGGGGATATAAGACACCACAGTCTGCTCCTCCTGTAATGTGGGATATAAGACACCACAGTCTGCTCCCCCTGTAATGTGGGATATAAGACACCACAGTCTGCTCCTCCTGTAATGTGGGGATATAAGACACCACAGTCTGCTCCCCCTGTAATGTGGGATATAAGACACCACAGTCTGCTCCTCCTGTAATGTGGGATATAAGACACCACAGTCTGCTCCTCCTGTAATGTGGGGATATAAGACACCACAGTCTGCTCCTCCTGTAATGTGGGATATAAGACACCACAGTCTGCTCCACCTGTAATGTGGGATATAAGACACCACAGTCTGCTCCCCCTGTAATGTGGGATATAAGACACCACAGTCTGCTCCTCCTGTAATGTGGGATATAAGACACCACAGTCTGCTCCACCTGTACTGTGGGATATAAGACTCCACAGTCTGCTCCCCCTGTAATGTGGGATATAAGACACCACAGTCTGCTCCTCCTGTAATGTGGGATATAAGACACCACAGTCTGCTCCTCCTGTAATGTGGGATATAAGACACCACAGTCTGCTCCTCCTGTAATGTGGGATATAAGACACCACAGTCTGCTCCACCTGTAATGTGGGATATAAGACACCACAGTCTGCTCCTCCTGTAATGTGGGATATAAGACACCACAGTCTGCTCCTCCTGTAATGTGGGATATAAGACACCACAGTCTGCTCCTCCTGTAATGTGGAATATAAGACACCACAGTCTGCTCCTCCTGTAATGTGGGATATAAGACACCACAGTCTGCTCCACCTGTAATGTGGGATATAAGACACCACAGTCTGCTCCTCCTGTAATGTGGGATATAAGACACCACAGTCTGCTCCTCCTGTAATGTGGAATATAAGACACCACAGTCTGCTCCTCCTGTAATGTGGGATATAAGACACCACAGTCTGCTCCACCTGTAATGTGGGATATAAGACACCACAGTCTGCTCCTCCTGTAATGTGGGATATAAGACACCACAGTCTGCTCCTCCTGTAATGTGGGATATAAGACACCACAGTCTGCTCCTCCTGTAATGTGGGATATAAGACACCACAGTCTGCTCCTCCTGTAATGTGGAATATAAGACACCACAGTCTGCTCCTCCTGTAATGTGGGATATAAGACACCACAGTCTGCTCCACCTGTAATGTGGGATATAAGACACCACAGTCTGCTCCTCCTGTAATGTGGGATATAAGACACCACAGTCTGCTCCTCCTGTAATGTGGGATATAAGACACCACAGTCTGCTCCTCCTGTAATGTGGGATATAAGACACCACAGTCTACTCCACCTGTAATGTGGGATATAAGACACCACAGTCTGCTCCTCCTGTAATGTGGGATATAAGACACCACAGTCTGCTCCCCCTGTAATGTGGGATATAAGGCACCACAGTCTGCTCCTCCTGTAATGTGGGATATAAGACACCACAGTCTGCTCCACCTGTAATGTGGGATATGACACCACAGTCTGCTCCTCCTGTAATGTGGGATATAAGACACCACAGTCTTCTCCTCCTGTAATGTGGGATATAAGACACCACAGTCTGCTCCTCCTGTAATGTGGGATATAAGACACCACAGTCTGCTCCTCCTGTAATGTGGGATATAAGACACCACAGTCTGCTCCTCCTGTAATGTGGGGATATAAGACACCACAGTCTGCTCCTCCTGTAATGTGGGATATAAGACACCACAGTCTGCTCCCCCTGTAATGTGGGATATAAGACACCACAGTCTGCTCCTCCTGTAATGTGGGGATATAAGACACCACAGTCTGCTCCCCCTGTAATGTGGGATATAAGACACCACAGTCTGCTCCTCCTGTAATGTGGGATATAAGACACCACAGTCTGCTCCACCTGTACTGTGGGATATAAGACTCCACAGTCTGCTCCCCCTGTAATGTGGGATATAAGACACCACAGTCTGCTCCTCCTGTAATGTGGGATATAAGACACCACAGTCTGCTCCTCCTGTAATGTGGGATATAAGACACCACAGTCTGCTCCTCCTGTAATGTGGGATATAAGACACCACAGTCTGCTCCTCCTGTAATGTGGGATATAAGACACCACAGTCTGCTCCACCTGTAATGTGGGATATAAGACACCACAATCTGCTCCTCCTGTAATGTGGGATATAAGACACCACAGTCTGCTCCACCTGTACAGTGGGGATATAAGACACCACAGTCTGCTCCTCCTGTAATGTGGGATATAAGACACTACAGTCTGCTCCTCCTGTAATGTGGGATATAAGACACCACAGTCTGCTCCTCCTGTAATGTGGGATATAAGACACCACAGTCTGCTCCTCCTGTAATGTGGAATATAAGACACCACAGTCTGCTCCTCCTGTAATGTGGGATATAAGACACCACAGTCTGCTCCACCTGTAATGTGGGATATAAGACACCACAGTCTGCTCCTCCTGTAATGTGGGATATAAGACACCACAGTCTGCTCCTCCTGTAATGTGGAATATAAGACACCACAGTCTGCTCCTCCTGTAATGTGGGATATAAGACACCACAGTCTGCTCCACCTGTAATGTGGGATATAAGACACCACAGTCTGCTCCTCCTGTAATGTGGGATATAAGACACCACAGTCTGCTCCTCCTGTAATGTGGGATATAAGACACCACAGTCTGCTCCTCCTGTAATGTGGGATATAAGACACCACAGTCTGCTCCTCCTGTAATGTGGGATATAAGACACCACAGTCTGCTCCTCCTGTAATGTGGGATATAAGACACCACAGTCTGCTCCTCCTGTAATGTGGGGATATAAGACTCCACAGTCTGCTCCTCCTGTAATGTGGGATATAAGACACCACAGTCTGCTCCTCCTGTAATGTGGGATATAAGACACCACAGTCTGCTCCACCTGTAATGTGGGATATAAGACACTACAGTCTGCTCCACCTGTAATGTGGGATATAAGACACCACAGTCTGCTCCACCTGTAATGTGGGATATAAGACACCACAGTCTGCTCCTCCTGTAATGTGGGATATAAGACACCACAGTCTGCTCCACCTGTAATGTGGGATATAAGACACCACAGTCTGCTCCACCTGTAATGTGGGATATAAGACACCACAGTCTGCTCCACCTGTAATGTGGGATATAAGACACCACAGTCTGCTCCACCTGTAATGTGGGATATAAGACACCACAGTCTGCTCCTCCTGTAATGTGGGATATAAGACACCACAGTCTGCTCCACCTGTACTGTGGGATATAAGACACCACAGTCTGCTCCACCTGTACTGTGGGATATAAGACACCACAGTCTGCTCCACCTGTAATGTGGGATATAAGACACCACAGTCTGCTCCTCCTGTAATGTGGGATATAAGACACCACAGTCTGCTCCTCCTGTAATGTGGGACACCACAGTCTGCTCCACCTGTACTGTGGGATATAAGACACCACAGTCTGCTCCACCTGTAATGTGGGATATAAGACACCACAGTCTGCTCCACCTGTACTGTGGGATATAAGACACCACAGTCTGCTCCACCTGTAATGTGGGATATAAGACACCACAGTCTTCTCCACCTGTAATGTGGGATATAAGACACCACAGTCTGCTCCACCTGTAATGTGGGATATAAGACACCACAGTCTGCTCCACCTGTAATGTGGGACACCACAGTCTGCTTCACCTGTAATGTGGGACACCACAGTCTGCTTCACCTGTAATGTGGGACACCACAGTCTGCTTCACCTGTAATGTGGGACACCACAGTCTGCTTCACCTGTAATGTGGGACACCACAGTCTGCTTCACCTGTAATGTGGGACACCACAGTCTGCTCCTCCTGTACTGTGGGGATATAAGACACCACAGTCTGCTCCACCTGTAATGTGGGGATAGAAGACACCACAGTCTGCTCCTCCTGTAATGTGGGGATAGAAGACACCACAGTCTGCTCCACCTGTAATGTGGGATAGAAGACACCACAGGCTGCTCCACCTGTAATGTGGGATATAAGACACCACAGTCTGCTCCTCCTGTACTGTGGGGATATAAGACACCACAGTCTGCTCCACCTGTAATGTGGAATATAAGACACCACAGTCTGCTCCACCTGTAATGTGGAATATAAGACACCACAGTCTGCTCCACCTGTAATGTGGGATATAAGACACCACAGTCTGCTCCTCCTGTAATGTGGGATATAAGACACCACATTCTGCTCCTCCTGTAATGTGGGATATAAGACACCACAGTCTGCTCCTCCTGTAATGTGGGATATAAGACACCACAGTCTGCTCCACCTGTAATGTGGGATATAAGACACCACAGTCTGCTCCTCCTGTAATGTGGGATATAAGACACCACAGTCTGCTCCACCTGTACTGTGGGATATAAGACACCACAGTCTGCTCCACCTGTACTGTGGGATATAAGACACCACAGTCTGCTCCACCTGTAATGTGGGATATAAGACACCACAGTCTGCTCCACCTGTAATGTGGGATATAAGACACCACAGTCTGCTCCACCTGTAATGTGGGATATAAGACACCACAGTCTGCTCCTCCTGTAATGTGGGATATAAGACACCACAGTCTTCTCCACCTGTAATGTGGGATATAAGACACCACAGTCTGCTCCACCTGTAATGTGGGATATAAGACACCACAGTCTGCTCCACCTGTAATGTGGGACACCACAGTCTGCTTCACCTGTAATGTGGGACACCACAGTCTGCTTCACCTGTAATGTGGGACACCACAGTCTGCTTCACCTGTAATGTGGGACACCACAGTCTGCTTCACCTGTAATGTGGGACACCACAGTCTGCTCCTCCTGTACTGTGGGGATATAAGACACCACAGTCTGCTCCACCTGTAATGTGGGATATAAGACACCACAGTCTGCTCCACCTGTAATGTGGGGATAGAAGACACCACAGTCTGCTCCTCCTGTAATGTGGGGATAGAAGACACCACAGTCTGCTCCACCTGTAATGTGGGATAGAAGACACCACAGGCTGCTCCACCTGTAATGTGGGATATAAGACACCACAGTCTGCTCCTCCTGTACTGTGGGGATATAAGACACCACAGTCTGCTCCACCTGTAATGTGGGATATAAGACACCACAGTCTGCTCCACCTGTAATGTGGGATATAAGACACCAGTCTGCTCCTCCTGTAATGTGGGATATAAGACACCACAGTCTGCTCCTCCTGTAATGTGGGATATAAGACACCACAGTCTGCTCCTCCTGTAATGTGGGATATAAGACACCACAGTCTGCTCCTCCTGTAATGTGGGATATAAGACACCACAGTCTGCTCCACCTGTAATGTGGGATATAAGACACCACAGTCTGCTCCTCCTGTAATGTGGGATATAAGACACCACAGTCTGCTCCTCCTGTAATGTGGAATATAATACACCACAGTCTGCTCCTCCTGTAATGTGGGATATAAGACACCACAGTCTGCTCCTCCTGTAATGTGGAATATAATACACCACAGTCTGCTCCACCTGTAATGTGGGATATAAAACACCACAGTCTGCTCCACCTGTAATGTGGGATATAAAACACCACAGTCTGCTCCTCCTGTAATGTGGGATATAAGACACCACAGTCTGCTCCCCCTGTAATGTGGAATATAAGACACCACAGTCTGCTCCCCCTGTAATGTGGGATATAAAACACCACAGTCTGCTCCTCCTGTAATGTGGGATATAAGACACCACAGTCTGCTCCTCCTGTAATGTGGGATATAAGACACCACAGTCTGCTCCCCCTATAATGTGGGATATAAGACACCACAGTCTGCTCCTCCTGTAATGTGGGATATAAGACACCACAGTCTGCTCCACCTGTACAGTGGGGATATAAGACACCACAGTCTGCTCCTCCTGTAATGTGGGATATAAGACACCACAGTCTGCTCCTCTTGTAATGTGGGATATAAGACACCACAGTCTGCTCCACCTGTACAGTGGGGATATAAGACACCACAGTCTGCTCCACCTGTACAGTGGGGATATAAGACACTACAGTCTGCTCCTCCTGTAATGTGGGATATAAGACACCACAGTCTGCTCCTCCTGTAATGTGGGATATAAGACACCACAGTCTGCTCCACCTGTAATGTGGGATATAAGACACCACAGTCTGCTCCTCCTGTAATGTGGGATATAAGACACCACAGTCTGCTCCACCTGTAATGTGAGATATAAGACACCACAGTCTGCTCCACCTGTAATGTGGGATATAATACACCACAGTCTGCTCCTCCTGTAATGTGGGATATAAGACACCACAGTCTGCTCCTCCTGTAATGTGGGATATAAGACACCACAGTCTGCTCCTCCTGTAATGTGGGATATAAGACACCACAGTCTGCTCCTCCTGTAATGTGGAATATAAGACACCACAGTCTGCTCCCCCTGTAATGTGGGATATAAGACACCACAGTCTGCTCCTCCTGTAATGTGGGATATAAGACACCACAGTCTGCTCCACCTGTAATGTGGGATATGACACCACAGTCTGCTCCTCCTGTAATGTGGGATATAAGACACCACAGTCTTCTCCTCCTGTAATGTGGGATATAAGACACCACAGTCTGCTCCTCCTGTAATGTGGGATATAAGACACCACAGTCTTCTCCTCCTGTAATGTGGGATATAAGACACCACAGTCTGCTCCTCCTGTAATGTGGGATATAAGACACCACAGTCTGCTCCTCCTGTAATGTGGGGATATAAGACACCACAGTCTGCTCCTCCTGTAATGTGGGATATAAGACACCACAGTCTGCTCCTCCTGTAATGTGGGGATATAAGACACCACAGTCTGCTCCTCCTGTAATGTGGGATATAAGACACCACAGTCTGCTCCTCCTGTAATGTGGGGATATAAGACACCACAGTCTGCTCCTCCTGTAATGTGGGATATAAGACACCACAGTCTGCTCCCCCTGTAATGTGGGATATAAGACACCACAGTCTGCTCCTCCTGTAATGTGGGGATATAAGACACCACAGTCTGCTCCCCCTGTAATGTGGGATATAAGACACCACAGTCTGCTCCTCCTGTAATATGGGATATAAGACACCACAGTCTGCTCCCCCTGTAATGTGGGATATAAGACACCACAGTCTGCTCCACCTGTACTGTGGGATATAAGACACCACAGTCTGCTCCACCTGTAATGTGGGATATAAGACACCACAGTCTGCTCCCCCTATAATGTGGGATATAAGACACCACAGTCTGCTCCTCCTGTAATGTGGGATATAAGACACTACAGTCTGCTCCACCTGTACTGTGGGATATAAGACTCCACAGTCTGCTCCTCCTGTAATGTGGGATATAAGACACCACAGTCTGCTCCACCTGTACTGTGGGATATAAGACTCCACAGTCTGCTCCCCCTGTAATGTGGGATATAAGACACCACAGTCTGCTCCTCCTGTAATGTGGGATATAAGACACCACAGTCTGCTCCTCCTGTAATGTGGGATATAAGACACCACAGTCTGCTCCTCCTGTAATGTGGGATATAAGACACCACAGTCTGCTCCACCTGTAATGTGGGATATAAGACACCACAGTCTGCTCCTCCTGTAATGTGGGATATAAGACACCACAGTCTGCTCCACCTGTACAGTGGGGATATAAGACACCACAGTCTGCTCCTCCTGTAATGTGGGATATAAGACACTACAGTCTGCTCCTCCTGTAATGTGGGATATAAGACACCACAGTCTGCTCCTCCTGTAATGTGGGATATAAGACACCACAGTCTGCTCCACCTGTAATGTGGGATATAAGACACCACAGTCTGCTCCTCCTGTAATGTGGGATATAAGACACCACAGTCTGCTCCTCCTGTAATGTGGGATATAAGACACCACAGTCTGCTCCTCCTGTAATGTGGAATATAAGACACCACAGTCTGCTCCACCTGTAATGTGGGATATAAGACACCACAGTCTGCTCCTCCTGTAATGTGGGATATAAGACACCACAGTCTGCTCCTCCTGTAATGTGGGATATAAGACACCACAGTCTGCTCCTCCTGTAATGTGGGATATAAGACACCACAGTCTGCTCCTCCTGTAATGTGGGATATAAGACACCACAGTCTGCTCCACCTGTAATGTGGGATATAAGACACCACAGTCTGCTCCTCCTGTAATGTGGGATATAAGACACCACAGTCTGCTCCACCTGTACAGTGGGGATATAAGACACCACAGTCTGCTCCTCCTGTAATGTGGGATATAAGACACTACAGTCTGCTCCTCCTGTAATGTGGGATATAAGACACCACAGTCTGCTCCTCCTGTAATGTGGGATATAAGACACCACAGTCTGCTCCACCTGTAATGTGGGATATAAGACACCACAGTCTGCTCCTCCTGTAATGTGGGATATAAGACACCACAGTCTGCTCCTCCTGTAATGTGGGATATAAGACACCACAGTCTGCTCCTCCTGTAATGTGGGATATAAGACACCACAGTCTGCTCCACCTGTAATGTGGGATATAAGACACCACAGTCTGCTCCTCCTGTAATGTGGGATATAAGACACCACAGTCTGCTCCTCCTGTAATGTGGAATATAAGACACCACAGTCTGCTCCTCCTGTAATGTGGGATATAAGACACCACAGTCTGCTCCACCTGTAATGTGGGATATAAGACACCACAGTCTGCTCCTCCTGTAATGTGGGATATAAGACACCACAGTCTGCTCCTCCTGTAATGTGGGATATAAGACACCACAGTCTGCTCCTCCTGTAATGTGGAATATAAGACACCACAGTCTGCTCCTCCTGTAATGTGGGATATAAGACACCACAGTCTGCTCCTCCTGTAATGTGGAATATAAGACACCACAGTCTGCTCCCCCTGTAATGTGGAATATAAGACACCACAGTCTGCTCCTCCTGTAATGTGGGGATATAAGACACCACAGTCTGCTCCTCCTGTAATGTGGAATATAAGACACCACAGTCTGCTCCTCCTGTAATGTGGGATATAAGACACCACAGTCTGCTCCCCCTGTAATGTGGGATATAAGACACCACAGTCTGCTCCCCCTGTAATGTGGAATATAAGACACCACAGTCTGCTCCTCCTGTAATGTGGGATATAAGACACCACAGTCTGCTCCCCCTGTAATGTGGAATATAAGACACCACAGTCTGCTCCTCCTGTAATGTGGGGATATAAGACACCACAGTCTGCTCCTCCTGTAATGTGGAATATAAGACACCACAGTCTGCTCCTCCTGTAATGTGGGATATAAGACACCACAGTCTGCTCCACCTGTAATGTGGGATATAAGACACTACAGTCTGCTCCTCCTGTAATGTGGGATATAAGACACTACAGTCTGCTCCTCCTGTAATGTGGGATATAAGACACCACAGTCTGCTCCTCCTGTAATGTGGGATATAAGACACCACAGTCTGCTCCTCCTGTAATGTGGGATATAAGACACCACAGTCTGCTCCACCTGTAATGTGGGATATAAGACACCACAGTCTGCTCCTCCTGTAATGTGGGATATAATACACCACAGTCTGCTCCTCCTGTAATGTGGGATATAAGACACCACAGTCTGCTCCTCCTGTAATGTGGGATATAAGACACCACAGTCTGCTCCTCCTGTAATGTGGGATATAAGACACCACAGTCTGCTCCTCCTGTAATGTGGGATATAAGACACCACAGTCTGCTCCTCCTGTAATGTGGGATATAAGACACCACAGTCTGCTCCTCCTGTAATGTGGGATATAAGACACCACAGTCTGCTCCACCTGTAATGTGGGATATAAGACACTACAGTCTGCTCCACCTGTAATGTGGGATATAAGACACCACAGTCTGCTCCACCTGTAATGTGGGATATAAGACACCACAGTCTGCTCCTCCTGTAATGTGGGATATAAGACACCACAGTCTGCTCCACCTGTAATGTGGGATATAAGACACCACAGTCTGCTCCACCTGTAATGTGGGATATAAGACACCACAGTCTGCTCCACCTGTAATGTGGGATATAAGACACCACAGTCTGCTCCACCTGTAATGTGGGATATAAGACACCACAGTCTGCTCCTCCTGTAATGTGGGATATAAGACACCACAGTCTGCTCCTCCTGTAATGTGGGATATAAGACACCACAGTCTGCTCCACCTGTAATGTGGGATATAAGACACCACAGTCTTCTCCACCTGTAATGTGGGATATAAGACACCACAGTCTGCTCCACCTGTAATGTGGGATATAAGACACCACAGTCTGCTCCACCTGTAATGTGGGACACCACAGTCTGCTTCACCTGTAATGTGGGACACCACAGTCTGCTTCACCTGTAATGTGGGACACCACAGTCTGCTTCACCTGTAATGTGGGACACCACAGTCTGCTTCACCTGTAATGTGGGACACCACAGTCTGCTTCACCTGTAATGTGGGACACCACAGTCTGCTCCTCCTGTACTGTGGGGATATAAGACACCACAGTCTGCTCCACCTGTAATGTGGGATATAAGACACCACAGTCTGCTCCACCTGTAATGTGGGGATAGAAGACACCACAGTCTGCTCCTCCTGTAATGTGGGGATAGAAGACACCACAGTCTGCTCCACCTGTAATGTGGGATATAAGACACCACAGGCTGCTCCACCTGTAATGTGGGATATAAGACACCACAGTCTGCTCCTCCTGTACTGTGGGGATATAAGACACCACAGTCTGCTCCACCTGTAATGTGGGATATAAGACACCACAGTCTGCTCCACCTGTAATGTGGGGATAGAAGACACCACAGTCAGCTCCTCCTGTAATGTGGGATATAAGACACCACAGTCTGCTCCTCCTGTAATGTGGGATATAAGACACCACAGTCTGCTCCTCCTGTAATGTGGGATATAATACACCACAGTCTGCTCCACCTGTAATGTGGGATATAAGACACTACAGTCTGCTCCTCCTGTAATGTGGGGATAGAAGACACCACAGTCAGCTCCTCCTGTAATGTGGGATATAAGACACCACAGTCTGCTCCTCCTGTAATGTGGGATATAAGACACCACAGTCTGCTCCTCCTGTAATGTGGGATATAAGACACCACAGTCTGCTCCTCCTGTAATGTGGGATATAATACACCACAGTCTGCTCCTCCTGTAATGTGAGATATAAGACACCACAGTCTGCTCCACCTGTAATGTGGGATATAAGACACCACAGTCTGCTCCTCCTGTAATGTGGGATATAAGACACCACAGTCTGCTCCTCCTGTAATGTGGGATATAAGACACCACAGTCTGCTCCTCCTGTAATGTGGGATATAATACACCACAGTCTGCTCCTCCTGTAATGTGGGATATAAGACACCACAGTCTGCTCCACCTGTAATGTGGGATATAAGACACCACAGTCTGCTCCACCTGTAATGTGGGATATAAGACACCACAGTCTGCTCCTCCTGTAATGTGGGATATAATACACCACAGTCTGCTCCTCCTGTAATGTGGGATATAAGACACCACAGTCTGCTCCACCTGTAATGTGGGATATAAGACACCACAGTCTGCTCCTCCTGTAATGTGGGATATAAGACACCACAGTCTGCTCCTCCTGTAATGTGGGATATAAGACACCACAGTCTGCTCCTCCTGTAATGTGGGATATAAGACACCACAGTCTGCTCCACCTGTAATGTGGGATATAAGACACCACAGTCTGCTCCACCTGTAATGTGGGATATAAGACACCACAGTCTGCTCCTCCTGTAATGTGGGATATAATACACCACAGTCTGCTCCTCCTGTAATGTGGGATATAAGACACCACAGTCTGCTCCCCCTGTAATGTGGGATATAAGACACCACAGTCTGCTCCACCTGTAATGTGGGATATAAGACACCACAGTCTGCTCCTCCTGTAATGTGGGATATAAGACACCACAGTCTGCTCCTCCTGTAATGTGGGATATAAGACACCACAGTCTGCTCCTCCTGTAATGTGGGATATAAGACACCACAGTCTGCTCCTCCTGTAATGTGGGATATAATACACCACAGTCTGCTCCTCCTGTAATGTGGGATATAAGACACCACAGTCTGCTCCTCCTGTAATGTGGGATATAATACACCACAGTCTGCTCCACCTGTAATGTGGGATATAAAACACCACAGTCTGCTCCACCTGTAATGTGGGATATAAAACACCACAGTCTACTCCACCTGTAATGTGGAATATAAGACACCACAGTCTGCTCCACCTGTAATGTGGAATATAAGACACCACAGTCTGCTCCACCTGTAATGTGGGATATAATACACCACAGTCTGCTCCTCCTGTAATGTGGGATATAAGACACCACAGTCTGCTCCACCTGTAATGTGGGATATAAGACACCACAGTCTGCTCCTCCTGTAATGTGGGATATAAGACACCACAGTCTGCTCCCCCTGTAATGTGGGATATAAGACACCACAGTCTGCTCCTCCTGTAATGTGGGATATAAGACACCACAGTCTGCTCCACCTGTACAGTGGGGATATAAGACACCACAGTCTGCTCCTCCTGTAATGTGGGATATAAGACACCACAGTCTGCTCCTCCTGTAATGTGGGATATAAGACACCACAGTCTGCTCCACCTGTACAGTGGGGATATAAGACACCACAGTCTGCTCCACCTGTACAGTGGGGATATAAGACACTACAGTCTGCTCCTCCTGTAATGTGGGATATAAGACACCACAGTCTGCTCCTCCTGTAATGTGGGATATAAGACACCACAGTCTGCTCCTCCTGTAATGTGGGATATAAGACACCACAGTCTGCTCCTCCTGTAATGTGGGATATAAGACACCACAGTCTGCTCCACCTGTACAGTGGGGATATAAGACACCACAGTCTGCTCCTCCTGTAATGTGGGATATAAGACACCACAGTCTGCTCCACCTGTAATGTGGGATATAAGACACCACAGTCTGCTCCTCCTGTAATGTGGGATATAAGACACCACAGTCTGCTCCACCTGTAATGTGAGATATAAGACACCACAGTCTGCTCCACCTGTAATGTGGGATATAAGACACCACAGTCTGCTCCTCCTGTAATGTGGGATATAATACACCACAGTCTGCTCCACCTGTAATGTGGGATATAAAACACCAGTCTACTCCACCTGTAATGTGGAATATAAGACACCACAGTCTGCTCCCCCTGTAATGTGGGATATAAGACACCACAGTCTGCTCCTCCTGTAATGTGGGATATAAGACACCACAGTCTGCTCCACCTGTAATGTGGGATATGACACCACAGTCTGCTCCTCCTGTAATGTGGGATATAAGACACCACAGTCTTCTCCTCCTGTAATGTGGGATATAAGACACCACAGTCTGCTCCTCCTGTAATGTGGGATATAAGACACCACAGTCTGCTCCTCCTGTAATGTGGGATATAAGACACCACAGTCTGCTCCACCTGTAATGTGGGATATAAGACACCACAGTCTGCTCCTCCTGTAATGTGGGGATATAAGACACCACAGTCTGCTCCTCCTGTAATGTGGAATATAAGACACCACAGTCTGCTCCTCCTGTAATGTGGGATATAAGACACCACAGTCTTCTCCTCCTGTAATGTGGGATATAAGACACCACAGTCTGCTCCTCCTGTAATGTGGGATATAAGACACCACAGTCTTCTCCTCCTGTAATGTGGGATATAAGACACCACCGTCTGCTCCTCCTGTAATGTGGGATATAAGACACCACAGTCTGCTCCTCCTGTAATGTGGGGATATAAGACACCACAGTCTGCTCCTCCTGTAATGTGGGGATATAAGACACCACAGTCTGCTCCTCCTGTAATGTGGGATATAAGACACACAGTCTGCTCCTCCTGTAATGTGGGGATATAAGACACCACAGTCTGCTCCTCCTGTAATGTGGGATATAAGACACCACAGTCTGCTCCCCCTGTAATGTGGGATATAAGACACCACAGTCTGCTCCTCCTGTAATGTGGGATATAAAACACCACAGTCTGCTCCTCCTGTAATGTGGGATATAAGACACCACAGTCTGCTCCCCCTGTAATGTGGGATATAAGACACCACAGTCTGCTCCTCCTGTAATGTGGGATATAAGACACCACAGTCTGCTCCACCTGTACTGTGGGATATAAGACTCCACAGTCTGCTCCCCCTGTAATGTGGGATATAAGACACCACAGTCTGCTCCTCCTGTAATGTGGGATATAAGACACCACAGTCTGCTCCTCCTGTAATGTGGGATATAAGACACCACAGTCTGCTCCTCCTGTAATGTGGGATATAAGACACCACAGTCTGCTCCACCTGTAATGTGGGATATAAGACACCACAGTCTGCTCCTCCTGTAATGTGGGATATAAGACACCACAGTCTGCTCCTCCTGTAATGTGGGATATAAGACACCACAGTCTGCTCCTCCTGTAATGTGGGATATAAGACACCACAGTCTGCTCCTCCTGTAATGTGGGACATAAGACACCACAGTCTGCTCCTCCTGTAATGTGGGATATAAGACACCACAGTCTGCTCCACCTGTAATGTGGGATATAAGACACCACAGTCTGCTCCACCTGTAATGTGGGATATAAGACACCACAGTCTGCTCCTCCTGTAATGTGGGATATAAGACACCACAGTCTGCTCCCCCTGTAATGTGGGATATAAGACACCACAGTCTGCTCCTCCTGTAATGTGGGATATAAGACACCACAGTCTGCTCCACCTGTACTGTGGGATATAAGACTCCACAGTCTGCTCCCCCTGTAATGTGGGATACAAGACACCACAGTCTGCTCCACCTGTAATGTGGGATATAAGACACCACAGTCTGCTCCTCCTGTAATGTGGGATATAATACACCACAGTCTGCTCCTCCTGTAATGTGGGATATAATACACCACAGTCTGCTCCTCCTGTAATGTGGGATATAAGACACCACAGTCTGCTCCACCTGTAATGTGGGATATAAGACACCACAGTCTGCTCCTCCTGTAATGTGGGATATAAGACACCACAGTCTGCTCCTCCTGTAATGTGGGATATAAGACACCACAGTCTGCTACACCTGTACAGTGGGGATATAAGACACCACAGTCTGCTCCACCTGTACAGTGGGGATATAAGACACTACAGTCTGCTCCTCCTGTAATGTGGGATATAAGACACCACAGTCTGCTCCTCCTGTAATGTGGGCTATAAGACACCACAGTCTGCTCCTCCTGTAATGTGGGATATAAGACACCACAGTCTTCTCCTCCTGTAATGTGGGATATAAGACACCACAGTCTGCTCCTCCTGTAATGTGGGATATAAGACACCACAGTCTGCTCCTCCTGTAATGTGGGATATAAGACACCACAGTCTGCTCCTCCTGTAATGTGGGGATATAAGACACCACAGTCTGCTCCTCCTGTAATGTGGGATATAAGACACCACAGTCTGCTCCTCCTGTAATGTGGGATATAAGACACCACAGTCTGCTCCTCCTGTAATGTGGGATATAAGACACCACAGTCTGCTCCTCCTGTAATGTGGGATATAAGACACCACAGTCTGCTCCTCCTGTAATGTGGGATATAATACACCACAGTCTGCTCCACCTGTACTGTGGGATATAAGACACTACAGTCTGCTCCTCCTGTAATGTGGGATATAAGACACCACAGTCTGCTCCTCCTGTAATGTGGGATATAAGACACCACAGTCTGCTCCTCCTGTAATGTGGGATATAAGACACCACAGTCTGCTCCACCTGTACTGTGGGATATAAGACACCACAGTCTGCTCCACCTGTAATGTGGGATATAAGACACCACAGTCTGCTCCTCCTGTAATGTGGGATATAAGACACCACAGTCTGCTCCACCTGTACTGTGGGATATAAGACACCACAGTCTGCTCCACCTGTAATGTGGGATATAAGACTCCACAGTCTGCTCCTCCTGTAATGTGGGATATAATACACCACAGTCTGCTCCACCTGTACTGTAGGATATAAGACACTACAGTCTGCTCCTCCTGTAATGTGGGATATAAGACACCACAGTCTGCTCCTCCTGTAATGTGGGATATAAGACACCACAGTCTGCTCCTCCTGTAATGTGGGATATAAGACACCACAGTCTGCTCCACCTGTACAGTGGGGATATAAGACTCCACAGTCTGCTCCACCTGTAATGTGGGATATAAGACACCACAGTCTGCTCCACCTGTAATGTGGGATATAAGACACCACAGTCTGCTCCTCCTGTAATGTGGGATATAAGACACCACAGTCTGCTCCACCTGTAATGTGGGATATAAGACACCACAGTCTGCTCCTCCTGTAATGTGGGATATAAGACTCCACAGTCTGCTCCTCCTGTAATGTGGGATATAAGACACCACAGTCTGCTCCACCTGTAATGTGGGATATAAGACACCACAGTCTGCTCCTCCTGTAATGTGGGGATATAAGACACCACAGTCTGCTCCTCCTGTAATGTGGGATATAAGACTCCACAGTCTGCTCCACCTGTAATGTGGGATATAAGACACCACAGTCTGCTCCTCCTGTAATGTGGGATATAAGACACCACAGTCTGCTCCACCTGTAATGTGGGATATAAGACACCACAGTCTGCTCCTCCTGTAATGTGGGATATAAGACACCACAGTCTGCTCCACCTGTAATGTGGGATATAAGACACCACAGTCTGCTCCTCCTGTAATGTGGGATATAAGACTCCACAGTCTGCTCCACCTGTAATGTGGGATATAAGACACCACAGTCTGCTCCACCTGTACTGTGGGATATAAGACACCACAGTCTGCTCCTCCTGTAATGTGGGATATAAGACACCACAGTCTGCTCCTCCTGTAATGTGGGGATATAAGACACCACAGTCTGCTCCACCTGGAATGTGGAATATAAGACACCACAGTCTGCTCCTCCTGTAATGTGGGATATAAGACACCACAGTCTGCTCCTCCTGTAATGTGGGGATATAAGACACCACAGTCTGCTCCACCTGGAATGTGGAATATAAGACACCACAGTCTGCTCCTCCTGTAATGTGGGATATAAGACACCACAGTCTGCTCCTCCTGTAATGTGGGATATAAGACACCACAGTCTGCTCCACCTGTAATGTGGGATATAAGACACCACAGTCTGCTCCACCTGTAATGTGGGATATAAGACACCACAGTCTGCTCCACCTGTACAGTGGGGATATAAGACACCACAGTCTGCTCCACCTGTACTGTGGGATATAAGACTCCACAGTCTGCTCCTCCTGTAATGTGGAATATAAGACACCACAGTCTGCTCCACCTGTAATGTGGAATATAAGACACCACAGTCTGCTCCACCTGTAATGTGGGATATAAGACACCACAGTCTGCTCCACCTGTAATGTGGGATATAAGACACCAGTCTGCTCCTCCTGTAATGTGGGATATAAGACACCACAGTCTGCTCCTCCTGTAATGTGGGATATAAGACACCACAGTCTGCTCCTCCTGTAATGTGGGATATAAGACACCACAGTCTGCTCCTCCTGTAATGTGGGATATAAGACACCACAGTCTGCTCCTCCTGTAATGTGGGATATAAGACACCACAGTCTGCTCCTCCTGTAATGTGGGATATAAGACACCACAGTCTGCTCCTCCTGTAATGTGGGATATAAGACACCACAGTCTGCTCCTCCTGTAATGTGGGATATAAGACACCACAGTCTGCTCCACCTGGAATGTGGAATATAAGACACCACAGTCTGCTCCTCCTGTAATGTGGGATATAAGACACCACAGTCTGCTCCACCTGGAATGTGGAATATAAGACACCACAGTCTGCTCCACCTGTAATGTGGGATATAAGACACCACAGTCGGCTCCACCTGTAATGTGGGATATAAGACACCACAGTCTCCTCCACCTGTAATGTGGGATATAAGACACCACAGTCTGCTCCACCTGTAATGTGGGATATAAGACACCACAGTCTGCTCCACCTGTAATGTGGGATATAAGACACCACAGTCTGCTCCACCTGTACTGTGGGATATAAGACACCACAGTCTGCTCCACCTGTAATGTGGGATATAAGACACCACAGTCTGCTCCACCTGTACTGTGGGATATAAGACACCACAGTCTGCTCCTCCTGTAATGTGGGGATAGAAGACACCACAGTCTGCTCCTCCTGTAATGTGGGGATATAAGACACCACAGTCTGCTCCTCCTGTAATGTGGGGATAGAAGACACCACAGTCTGCTCCTCCTGTAATGTGGGGATAGAAGACACCACAGTCTGCTCCTCCTGTAATGTGGGGATAGAAGACACCACAGTCTGCTCCACCTGTACTGTGGGATATAAGACTCCACAGTCTGCTCCTCCTGTAATGTGGAATATAAGACACCACAGTCTGCTCCACCTGTAATGTGGAATATAAGACACCACAGTCTGCTCCACCTGTAATGTGGGATATAAGACACCACAGTCTGCTCCACCTGTAATGTGGGATATAAGACACCAGTCTGCTCCTCCTGTAATGTGGGATATAAGACACCACAGTCTGCTCCTCCTGTAATGTGGGATATAAGACACCACAGTCTGCTCCTCCTGTAATGTGGGATATAAGACACCACAGTCTGCTCCTCCTGTAATGTGGGATATAAGACACCACAGTCTGCTCCTCCTGTAATGTGGGATATAAGACACCACAGTCTGCTCCTCCTGTAATGTGGGATATAAGACACCACAGTCTGCTCCTCCTGTAATGTGGGATATAAGACACCACAGTCTGCTCCTCCTGTAATGTGGGATATAAGACACCACAGTCTGCTCCACCTGGAATGTGGAATATAAGACACCACAGTCTGCTCCTCCTGTAATGTGGGATATAAGACACCACAGTCTGCTCCTCCTGTAATGTGGAATATAAGACACCACAGTCTGCTCCACCTGTAATGTGGGATATAAGACACCACAGTCGGCTCCACCTGTAATGTGGGATATAAGACACCACAGTCTCCTCCACCTGTAATGTGGGATATAAGACACCACAGTCTGCTCCACCTGTAATGTGGGATATAAGACACCACAGTCTCCTCCACCTGTAATGTGGGATATAAGACACCACAGTCTCCTCCACCTGTAATGTGGGATATAAGACACCACAGTCTGCTCCACCTGTAATGTGGGATATAAGACACCACAGTCTGCTCCACCTGTAATGTGGGATATAAGACACCACAGTCTGCTCCTCCTGTAATGTGGAATATAAGACACCACAGTCTGCTCCTCCTGTAATGTGGGATATAATACACCACAGTCTGCTCCTCCTGTAATGTGGGATATAAGACACCACAGTCTGCTCCTCCTGTAATGTGGGATATAATACACCACAGTCTGCTCCACCTGTAATGTGGGATATAATACACCACAGTCTGCTCCTCCTGTAATGTGGAATATAAGACACCACAGTCTGCTCCTCCTGTAATGTGGGATATAATACACCACAGTCTGCTCCTCCTGTAATGTGGGATATAAGACACCACAGTCTGCTCCACCTGTACTGTGGGATATAAGACACCACAGTCTGCTCCACCTGTAATGTGGGATATAAGACACCACAGTCTGCTCCTCCTGTAATGTGGGATATAAGACACCACAGTCTGCTCCACCTGTAATGTGGGATATAAGACACCACAGTCTGCTCCACCTGTACTGTGGGATATAAGACACCACAGTCTGCTCCTCCTGTAATGTGGGGATAGAAGACACCACAGTCTGCTCCTCCTGTAATGTGGGATATAAGACACCACAGTCTGCTCCTCCTGTAATGTGGGATATAAGACACCACAGTCTGCTCCTCCTGTAATGTGGGATATAAGACACCACAGTCTGCTCCTCCTGTAATGTGGGGATAGAAGACACCACAGTCTGCTCCACCTGTAATGTGGGATATAAGACACCACAGTCTGCTCCACCTGTAATGTGGGATATAAGACACCACAGTCTGCTCCACCTGTAATGTGGGATATAAGACACCACAGTCTGCTCCTCCTGTAATGTGGAATATAAGACACCACAGTCTGCTCCACCTGTAATGTGGGATATAAGACACCACAGTCGGCTCCTCCTGTAATGTGGGATATAAGACACCACAGTCGGCTCCACCTGTAATGTGGAACTGCAAGGCTTCTCCAAGATGGCCGCCTGTAGACTGGTCTCCATAATCATGGCCTCTCCCTTTCCGCAGAGCGCATGCGCACACTTTGTTGCCCGCCCTTTACTGGATACCTAAGTCTTCTGATCAGCGCATGCGCACGGGGATGTAGGACGCTGTGACGTGGGCGGCCGTTGCCGGTAGCGGCGCTTTCTTCCTTCTCTGAGGTAAGAGCCGCCGTGTCCGCCCCGGAGGGTGAGTGCGATAGTGGTGGCGGTTTCTGGCACATGCCCGTTATTACTGCCCTCCACACAGCGCTGTTCTGCCGTATAGCGGGGGGGGGGGGTCATTTCATGCTCCGGCAGTAATCCGGATTATACTGGAGTGACCTGATAACTGCGGCGCATTGTGGGCGGCTCCAGTCTGTGCCGTCGTCTGCTGACCCCGCCCTCGTCTTATAACTCCGCCCACAACGTGATGGCCGGAGCCAGTGAGGAGGTGATCGCTGCAGCATCGAGAGCTCAATGATTGGCTGCAGAGGTCACAAGAGGGAGCAAGAAGTTGTGTTCTGTGGGGTCTGGGTGACCCAGCGCCAGCTGCTACCAATCAGAACCTCTGCAGCCAATCGATCCTCACCAGTGCCAGTGCTGCAGCGATCACCTGTCCTCATTAATGGCTCCTCACTGTGGACGGGCGAGGACCTGGGATCGGGGATCAGCGCTTAGAAGTTTAATTTCCGGGACCCTCTGGCGATCGGTCACCATTTATTATGTTTAGTCCATTGTCTGAGATCTGTAACTTTTTTATTTTTCCTTCGATGACGTCTCGTCTGCTGCAGATTTCATTTATCCTCTTTTTTCACCTTATTATTTTTTAGTCTTTTAGAGGACGTGAACGTGCGATGGTTTCACCACGGTATTCTAGTGTATAGTGACATTGGACCCCATCAGGGCTTTCAGTAGACCCCCTACTGCTGTGGTCCCCCTTAATGCCTCCGTCCCCCTTAATGCCTCCGTCCCCCTTAATTCCTCCGTCCCCCTTAATTCCTCCGTCCCCTGTAATGCCTCCTTCCCCCGTAATGCCTCCGTCCCCCGTAATGCCTCCGTCCCTTGTAATGCCTCCGTCCCCCGTAATGCCTCCGTCCCTTGTAATGCCGCCGTCCCCCGTAATACCGCCGTCCCTTGTAATGCTTTTGTCCCCTGTAATGCCTCCGTCCCCCGTAATGCCGCCATCCCTTGTAATGCTTTTGTCCCCTGTAATGCCTCCGTCCCCCGTAATGCCGCCGTCACGGGGTCCTTCTCCAGTAACACACAATCAACAGAGCAAGAGAAGAGTGAACAATCCCAAGACCTTTATTATAGGCAAAAACTGAAAGGTCCATATACAATCCACCACACAGGATAATATAGTCCAGAACACGAATGCAGTTCAGTAAGAGGATAAATGTCCCGGGAGATGAGAGTCCAACAATCCAGCAGACAGAGAATAATATAGTCCAGATGCTTCTCCCTCTATATTCCTTCGAGAAGTATTGTATTTCCAAAGTCATCCAGGTTTCTCCCATTCTCTCTGATATGTCCTCACCTCATTGTCCCACACAGAATCTCACCAGTGTCTCCTCCCTGTGATATTTAAAAGTCCCTCTCCTCATTCACAGTCAGGGGGCGGGGGTCCCACTGTCCGTCCTTCCATTGCTTTACAAAATCAACAAGCTGGCCTGGTTCAATATGTCATTAGCGTATTAGCAAACAGCATTATTCACTGACCCTGTGCACAGATAACAGTACAATAAGCTGTGGGAGCTGATATCAGATGATAAATAACAGCTATTCATCAATTACCAAATACAAACTCATCCTACAAGAGAAGTCAACATTAGAGGGACACAGAGCAACAAGAGACACTATGAAAATCAGTAAAATATAAATATACTCAAAATGATACCCACATACCATATCACACCATCACAGCCTCAGTCCCCGTAATGCCTCCGTCCCCTGTAATGCCTCCGTCCCTTGTAATGCCTCCGTCCCCGTAATGCCTCCGTCCCCTGTAATGCCTCCGTCCCCTGTAATGCCTCCGTCCCTTGTAATGCCTCCGTCCCCTGTAATGCCTCCGTCCCCTGTAATGCCTCCGTCCCCTGTAATGCCTCCGTCCCCTGTAATGCCTCCGTCCCCTGTAATGCCTCCGTCCCCTGTAATGCCTCCGTCCCTTGTAATGCCTCCGTCCCCTGTAATGCCGCCGTCCCTTGTAATGCCGCCGTCCCTTGTAATGCCGCCGTCCCTTGTAATGCCGCCGTCCCTTGTAATGCCGCCGTCCCTTGTAATGCCTCCGTCCCCTGTAATGCCGCCGTCCCTTGTAATGCCTCCGTCCACGTAATGCCTCCGTCCACGTAATGCCTCCGTCCACTTAATGCCTCCGTCCCTTGTAACGCTTCCGTCCCCTTAATGCCTCCGTCCCTTGTAACGCCTCCGTCCCCTTAATGCCTCCGTCCCTTGTAATGCCTCCGTCCCCTTAATGCCTCCGTCCCTTGTAATGCCTCCGTCCACGTAATGCCTCCGTCCCTTGTAACGCCTCCGTCCCCTTAATGCCTCCGTCCCTTGTAATGCCTCCGTCCCTGTAATGCCACTGCCCCTTTAATGCCGGTGTTTACCCGTCATTTCCATGGATGTTGTCTGCAGCCTTTACCGACAATCCTGTCTTTGCCTTGCAGCCTGAAGAAGGGCGCTTTGTCGTCCGAAACGCCGCACCATCCCTGGCTACAGGAGCTGTATCGAGTGACGTCTGACTGAGACGCGGCGGCACCTTCATTCGTAGGAGCTGGCGGATAATGCAGAAATGAAGCCCCACCCTCTTGTACATTGAACATGTGATCTACCATGGCGCCTGTGTGACCAAGTTCCGCCATGAACCTTCTGCGGCTGTTGTGTCGCCATAAGACGGCGCTGGGTTTTGCCGCCTTGTCTTGTTTCGCCATCGTACTCCTGTACCTCGCTAAATGCACCTCCGAGACCCTGAGACCTCCCCAGGGTCTCCCACAGCAGCAGGGACCCCCTTTCCGCCGCCATGTACCCCAAGTTCCAGAGAAGAGCGTTTCCACGTTCCTGGCGGTCCTAATTGCCAGCGGGCCCAAGTACACGGAGCGACGCAGCATCATCCGCAGCACCTGGCTGTCCGCTGCGGCCTCTGCACACAGGGGGGCGCTGTGGTGCCGCTTCGTTATCGGGAGCGCGGGGCTGAGTGAGGAGGAGGCGGCTTCGGTGGAGATGGAGCAGCGGCGATACGGAGACCTTCTCCTCCTCCCCGAACTCCGGGACTCGTACGAGAACCTGACGGCCAAGCTGCTGCTCATGTACACGTGGCTGGACCGCCACGTTGACTACAAGTTTGTGATGAAGGCCGATGACGACACGTTCGCCCGTCTGGACGTCTTATTGGACGAGCTGAAGGCTCAGGAGCCCCAGCGGTATTACTGGGGCTTCTTCTCTGGCCGCGGCCGGGTGAAGTCTTTGGGGAAATGGAGGGAAAGCTCCTGGGTGCTGTGCGACTACTACCTGCCCTACGCCCTGGGCGGAGGCTACGTCCTCTCCTGGGACCTGGTCCGTTACCTGAGCCTCACCAAAGATTACCTAGCGCACTGGCAGAGCGAGGACGTGTCTCTGGGGGCCTGGTTGGCCCCTCTGGACGTCAGGAGGGTCCACGACCCCCGGTTTGATACCGAATACAAGTCCAGGGGCTGCAATAATAAGTACGTGGTGACCCATAAGCAGAGCATTGAGGACATGCTGGAGAAGCACCAGAGCCTGGCCAAGGACGGGAGGCTGTGCCGCGAGGAGGTCAAGCTGCGGCTGTCCTACATCTACGACTGGGGCGTGCCGCCATCGCAGTGCTGCCAGAGGAAGGACGGCATCCCCTGAACCCCCCAGGAATGGACGTCCCCCTTTACATAAGATCTTACCGGATCCTCTCAGGATTGGTTGAGGACCCCTCATCCCCCTATAATCTTTATGTAAAGAGGACAAGTGACAGCTGCTATTTCCCACACTGACGATCCTGTCTCTGCCGTCGTCGCCGTGCATGCTCAGAGCACAGGAGCGTGCACTCACTAAGCTGCTGTTTTGGGGTTGTTGGTTTTTTTAGCTCACATTCCCCCCCAAAAAAATAGAACGTCATGGACCTCAACAGTGTTACCCCTGAAAACGTCAACTCTTCCTGCAAAACAATAAAGGTTTTACCGGCGAGAAAGGGGTTAATCAGCATAACCCACGATCTCACCGTCCAGTCTCTTCTCCTCCCTCGTGTTTGGAAAACTTTACTGTGTAATGAAATAAAAAGTTCAGTGTAAATAGAAAAGTTCACTTTGTGCTGTGACGTTAATGTCCTCGTTCTCCGCCCGCCATGTCTAGAATCGGCCACGTCGCCCCCTTACACCTTTCCATGAAGCTACTATTTATGTGACTGTAGCTTTAAGAGGGAAAAATGGTGGGTGTGGCTATCTTATCCCCGCCCCCAAGGAAGCTGGAGCCAGGACAGAGTAGACCCTCTTCCCTGTGTATATAATCCGCCCCTCTATATACAGTATTCTCCTTACATGGAGGAGGGGGGCACAGAGACTGAGTGTCCCAAAACTCTGAGGGAAGAGACAAACAAGAAAGAACATAAAACCTTGTATGATGTCTCTGACCGGTCCCATCCCCCGCAGCGTCCTGTGCAGAGCGCCATCTGCACCTATTGCCAGACCAGGGGGCGGTGCCAGGAGCGCGGGGGGAGGGGAGGGGGCGATGTTCCGGGTCAGGAACGTGGGAGTGGGGGGCGATGTCCAGGGTCAGGAGCGCGGGGGGGCGATGTCCAGGGTCAGGAGCGCAGGGGGGCGATGTCCAGGGTCAGGAGCGCGTGGGGGCGATGTCCAGGGTCAGGAGCGCGGGGGGGCGATGTCCAGGGTCAGGAGCGCGGGGGGGCGATGTCCAGGGTCAGGAGCGCGGGGGGGCGATGTCCAGGGTCAGGAGCGCGGGGGGCGATGTCCAGGGTCAGGAGCGCGGGGGGGCGATGTCCAGGGTCAGGAACGTGGGAGTGGGGGGCGATGTCCAGGGTCAGGAGCGCAGGGGGGCGATGTCCAGGGTCAGGAGCGCAGGGGGGCGATGTCCAGGGTCAGGAGCGCGGGGGGGCGATGTCCAGGGTCAGGAGCGCGGGGGGGCGATGTCCAGGGTCAGGAGCGCGGGGGGGGGGGCGATGTCCAGGGTCAGGAATGTGTGGGTGGGGGGCGATGTCAGGAGCGCAGGGGGGCGATGTCCAGGATCAGGAGCGCGGGGGGGCGATGTCCAGGGTCAGGAGCGCAGGGGGGCGATGTCCAGGGTCAGGAGCGCGGGGGGGCGATGTCCAGGGTCAGGAGCGCGGGGGGGCGATGTCCAGGGTCAGGAGCGCGGGGGGGCGATGTCCAGGGTAAGGAGCGCGGGGGGGCGATGTCCAGGGTCAGGAGCGCGGGGGGGGGGCGATGTCCGGGGTCAGGAATGTGTGGGTGGGGGGCGATGTCAGGAGCGCAGGGGGGCGATGTCCAGGATCAGGAGCGCGGGGGGGCGATGTCCAGGGTCAGGAATGTGTGGGTGGGGGGCGATGTCAGGAGCGCAGGGGGGCGATGTCCAGGATCAGGAGCGCGGGGGGGGCGATGTCCAGGGTCAGGAGCGCGGGGGGGCGATGTCCAGGGTCAGGAATGTGTGGGTGGGGAGGCGATGTCAGGAGCGCGGGGGGGCGATGTCCAGGGTCAGGAGCGCGGGGGGGCGATGTCCAGGGTCAGGAGCGCGGGGGGGCGATGTCCAGGGTCAGGAGCGCGGGGGGGCGATGTCCAGGGTCAGGAGCGCGGGGGGGCGATGTCCAGGGTCAGGAGCGCGGGGGGGGGGCGATGTCCGGGGTCAGGAATGTGTGGGTGGGGGGCGATGTCAGGAGCGCAGGGGGGCGATGTCCAGGATCAGGAGCGCGGGGGGGCGATGTCCAAGGTCAGGAGCGCAGGGGGGCGATGTCCAGGGTCAGGAGCGCGGGGGGGCGATGTCCAGGGTCAGGAGCGCGGGGGGGCGATGTCCAGGGTCAGGAGCGCAGGGGGGCGATGTCCAGGGTAAGGAGCGCGGGGGGGCGATGTCCAGGGTCAGGAGCGCGGGGGGGCGATGTCCAGGGTCAGGAGCGCGGGGGGGGGGCGGTGTCCGGGGTCAGGAATGTGTGGGTGGGGGGCGATGTCAGGAGCGCAGGGGGGCGATGTCCAGGATCAGGAGCGCGGGGGGGCGATGTCCAGGGTCAGGAGCGCGGGGGGGCGATGTCCAGGGTCAGGAATGTGTGGGTGGGGGGCGATGTCAGGAGCGCAGGGGGGCGATGTCCAGGATCAGGAGCGCGGGGGGGCGATGTCCAGGGTCAGGAGCGCAGGGGGGCGATGTCCAGGGTCAGGAGCGCGGGGGGGCGATGTCCAGGGTCAGGAATGTGTGGGTGGGGGGGCGATGTCAGGAGCGCGGGGGGGCGATGTCCACGGTCGGAAGCGCGGGGGGGCGATGTCCAGGGTCAGGAGCGCGGGGGGGCGATGTCCAGGGTCAGGAGCGCGGGGGGGCGATGTCCAGGGTCAGGAGCGCGGGGGGGCGATGTATAGGGTCAGGAGCGCGGGGGGGCGATGTCCAGGGTCAGGAATGTGGGGGTGGGGGGCGATGTCAGGAGCGCAGGGGGGCGATGTCCAGGGTCAGGAGCGCGGGGGGGCGATGTCCGGGGTCAGGAATGTGGGGGTGGGGGGCGATGTCAGGAGCGCAGGGGGGCGATGTCCAGGGTCAGGACCGCGGGGGGGCGATGTCAGGAGCGCAGGGGGGCGATGTCCAGGGTCAGGACCGCGGGGGGGTGATGTCCGGGGTCAGGACCGCGGGGGGGGGATGTCCGGGGTCAGGAATGTGGGGGTGGGGGGCGATGTCAGGAGCGCAGGGGGGCGATGTCCAGGGTCAGGACCGCGGGGGGGCGATGTCAGGAGCGCAGGGGGGCGATGTCAGGAGCGCAGGGGGGCGATGTCCAGGGTCAGGACCGCGGGGGGGGCGATGTCCGGGGTCAGGAATGTGGGGGTGGGGAGGGCGATGTCGGGGGTCAGGAGCGCGGGGGGGGGGGGGGGCGATGTTGCCCTGAGCCTGCTCAAATTCTAGCATTTATAAAGACTTTGCCTAGAAGGTCAAAGTAACAAATTCTGGGGAGGGTGTCATAGTGTTATTATAGGGGGGTGGTGTCATTATAATGTTATTATAGGGGGGCGGTGTCATAGTGTTATTATAGGGGGGCGGTGTCATTATAGTGTTATTATAGGGGGCGGTGTCATTATAGTGTTATTATAGTGGGCAGTGTCATTATAGTGTTATTATAGGGGGCGGTGTCATTATAGTGTTATTAGAGGGGGCGGTGTCATTATAGTGTTATTATAGGGGAGGTGTCATAGTGTTGTTATAGGGGGGCAGTGTCATAGTGTTATTATAGGGGGGCAGTGTCATTATAGTGTTATTATAGGGGGGCGGTGTCATTATAATGTTATTATAGGGGGCGGTGTCATAGTGTTATTATAGGGGGGCAGTGTCATTATAGTGTTATTATAGGGGGGCGGTGTCATAGTGTTATTATAGGGGGGCAGTGTCATTATAGTGTTATTATAGGGGGCAGTGTCATTATAGTGTTATTATAGGAGGTCGGTGTCATAGTGTTATTATAGGGGGCAGTGTCATAGTGTTATTATAGGGGGGCAGTGTCATTATAGTGTTATTATAGGGGAGGTGTCATTATAGTGTTATTATAGGAGGGCGGTGTCATAGTGTTATTATAGGGGGGCAATGTCATAGTGTTGTTATAGGGGGGCAGTGTCATTATAGTGTTATTATAGGGGGCAGTGTCATTATAGTGTTATTATAGGAGGGCGGTGTCATTATAGTGTTATAGGGGGCGGTGTCATTATAGTGTTATAGGGGGGCGGTGTCATAGTGTTATAGGGGGGCGGTGTCATTATAGTGTTATTATAGGGGGTGGTGTCATTATAGTGTTATTATAGGGGGTGGTGTCATTATAGTGTTATTATAGGGGAGGTGTCATTATAGTGTTATAGGGAGGCGGTGTCATTATAGTGTTATTATAGGGGGCGGTGTCATAGTGTTATAGGGGGGCGGTGTCATAGTGTTATAGGGGGGCGGTGTCATTATAGTGTTATTATAGGGGGGCAGTGTCATTATAGTGTTATTATAGGGGGGCGGTGTCATTATAGTGTTATAGGGGGAGGTATCATTATAGTGTTATTATAGGGGGGCGGTGTCATTATAGTGTTCTAGGGGGGCGGTGTCATAGTGTTATTATAGGGGGCGGTGTCATTATAGTGTTATTATAGGGCGGCGGTGTCATTATAGTGTTATTATAGGGGGAGGTGTCATTATAGTGTTATTATAGGGGGGCGGTGTCATAGTGTTATTATAGGGGGGCGGTGTCATTATAGTGTTATTATAGGGGGCAGTGTCATTATAGTGTTATAGGGGGGCAGTGTCATTATAGTGCTATTATAGGGGGGCGGTGTCATTATAGTGCTATTATAGGGGGGCGGTGTCATAGTGTTATAGGGGGGCGGTGTCATTATAGTGTTATTATAGGGGGTGGTGTCATAGTGTTATTATAGGGGGGCAGTGTCATTATAGTGTTATTATAGGGGGGCGGTGTCATTATAGTGCTATTATAGGGGGGCGGTGTCATAGTGTTATAGGGGGGCGGTGTCATTATAGTGTTATTATAGGGGGCAGTGTCATTATAGTGTTATTATAGGGGGTGGTGTCATAGTGTTATTATAGGGGGGCAGTGTCATTATAGTGTTATTATAGGGGGGCAGTGTCATTATAGTGCTATTATAGGGGGGCGGTGTCATAGTGTTATAGGGGGGCGGTGTCATTATAGTGTTATTATAGGGGGCAGTGTCATTATAGTGTTATTATAGGGGGAGGTGTCATTATAGTGTTATTATAGGGGGGCGGTGTCATAGTGTTATTATAGGGGGCGGTGTCATTATAGTGTTATTATAGGGGGGCGGTGTCATTATAGTGTTATTATAGGGGGGCGGTGTCATTATAGTGTTATTATAGGGGGCAGTGTCATTATAGTGTTATAGGGGGGCAGTGTCATTATAGTGCTATTATAGGGGGGCGGTGTCATTATAGTGCTATTATAGGGGGGCGGTGTCATTATAGTGTTATTATAGGGGGGCGGTGTCATTATAGTGTTATTATAGGGGGGCAGTGTCATTATAGTGTTATTATAGGGGGTGGTGTCATAGTGTTATTATAGGGGGTCAGTGTCATAGTGTTATTATAGGGGGGCAGTGTCATAGTGTTATTATAGGGGGGCAGTGTCATTATAGTGCTATTATAGGGGGGCGGTGTCATAGTGTTATAGGGGGGCGGTGTCATTATAGTGTTATTATAGGGGGGCGGTGTCATTATAGTGTTATTATAGGGGGGCAGTGTCATTATAGTGTTATTATAGGGGGTGGTGTCATTATAGTGTTATTATAGGGGGGCAGTGTCATTATAGTGTTATTATAGGGGGTGGTGTCATAGTGTTATTATAGGGGGTCAGTGTCATAGTGTTATTATAGGGGGGCAGTGTCATAGTGTTATTATAGGGGGGCAGTGTCATTATAGTGCTATTATAGGGGGGCGGTGTCATAGTGTTATAGGGGGGCGGTGTCATTATAGTGTTATTATAGGGGGGCGGTGTCATTATAGTGTTATTATAGGGGGGCAGTGTCATTATAGTGTTATTATAGGGGGAGGTGTCATTATAGTGTTATTATAGGGGGGCAGTGTCATAGTGTTATTATAGGGGGCGGTGTCATTATAGTGTTATTATAGGGGGGCGGTGTCATTATAGTGTTATTATAGGGGGTGGTGTCATTATAGTGTTATTATAGGGGGGCAGTGTCATTATAGTGTTATTATAGGGGGTGGTGTCATAGTGTTATTATAGGGGGGCAGTGTCATAGTGTTATTATAGGGGGGCAGTGTCATTATAGTGCTATTATAGGGGGGCGGTGTCATAGTGTTAGGGGGGCGGTGTCATTATAGTGTTATTATAGGGGGCAGTGTCATTATAGTGTTATTATAGGGGGAGGTGTCATTATAGTGTTATTATAGGGGGGCGGTGTCATTATAGTGTTATTATAGGGGGAGGTGTCATAGTGTTATTATAGGGGGCGGTGTCATTATAGTGTTATTATAGGGGGAGGTGTCATTATAGTGTTATTATAGGGGGGCGGTGTCATTATAGTGTTATTATAGGGGGGCGGTGTCATTATAGTGTTATAGGGGGGCAGTGTCATTATAGTGCTATTATAGGGGGGCGGTGTCATTATAGTGCTATTATAGGGGGGGGCGGTGTCATTATAGTGTTATTATAGGGGGGCGGTGTCATTATAGTGCTATTATAGGGGGGCGGTGTCATTATAGTGCTATTATAGGGGGGCGGTGTCATTATAGTGCTATTATAGGGGGGCGGTGTCATTATAGTGTTATTATAGTGGGCAGTGTCATTATAGTGGGGCAGTGTCATTATAGTGTCATTATAGTGGGGCAGTGTCATTATAGTGTTATTATAGGGGGCGGTGTCATTATAGTGTTATAGGGGGGCAGTGTCATTATAGTGTTATAGGGGGCGGTGTCATTATAGTGTTATTATAGGGGGGCGGTGTCATTATAGTGTTATTATAGGGGGGCGGTGTCATAGTATTATAGGGGGGCGGTGTCATTATAGTATTATAGGGGGGCGGTGTCATTATAGTGTTATTATAGGGGGCGGTGTCATTATAGTGTTATTATAGGGGGCGGTGTCATTATAGTGTTATTATAGGGGGAGGTGTCATTATAGTGTTATTATAGGGGGGCGGTGTCATTATAGTGTTATTATAGGGGGCGGTGTCATTATAGTGTTATTATAGGGGGAGGTGTCATTATAGTGTTATTATAGGGGGGCGGTGTCATTATAGTGTTATTATAGGGGGGCGGTGTCATAGTGTTATTATAGGGGGCGGTGTCATTATAGTGTTATTATAGGGGGAGGTGTCATTATAGTGTTATTATAGGGGGGCAGTGTCATTATAGTGTCATTATAGTGGGGCAGTGTCATTATAGTGTTATTATAGGGGGGCAGTGTCATTATAGTGTCATTATAGTGGGGCAGTGTCATTATAGTGTTATTATAGGGGGGCGGTGTCATTATAGTGTTATTATAGGGGGCGGTGTCATTATAGTGTTATTATAGGGGGAGGTGTCATTATAGTGTTATTATAGTGGGGCAGTGTCATTATAGTGTTATTATAGGGGGAGGTGTCATTATAGTGTTGTTATAGGGGGGCAGTGTCATTATAGTGCTATTATAGGGGGGCGGTGTCATTATAGTGTTATTATAGGGGGGCGGTGTCATTATAGTGCTATTATAGGGGGGCGGTGTCATTATAGTGCTATTATAGGGGGGCGGTGTCATTATAGTGCTATTATAGGGGGGCGGTGTCATAGTGTTATTATAGGGGGGCAGTGTCATTATAGTGTTATTATAGTGGGGCAGTGTCATTATAGTGTTATAGGGGGGCAGTGTCATTATAGTGTCATTATAGTGGGGCAGTGTCATTATAGTGTTATTATAGGGGGGCGGTGTCATTATAGTGCTATTATAGGGGGGCGGTGTCATAGTGTTATTATAGTGTTATTATAGGGGGGCGGTGTCATTATAGTGCTATTATAGGGGGGCGGTGTCATTATAGTGCTATTATAGGGGGGCGGTGTCATTATAGTGCTATTATAGGGGGGCGGTGTCATAGTGTTATTATAGTGGGGCAGTGTCATTATAGTGTTATTATAGTGGGGCAGTGTCATTATAGTGTTATAGGGGGGCAGTGTCATTATAGTGTCATTATAGTGGGGCAGTGTCATTATAGTGTTATTATAGGGGGGCGGTGTCATTATAGTGTTATTATAGGGGGGCAGTGTCATTATAGTGTTATAGGGGGCGGTGTCATTATAGTGTTATTATAGGGGGGCGGTGTCATTATAGTGTTATTATAGGGGGCGGTGTCATTATAGTGTTATTATAGGGGGCGGTGTCATTATAGTGCTATTATAGGGGGGCGGTGTCATTATAGTGCTATTATAGGGGGGCGGTGTCATTATAGTGTTATTATAGGGGGGCGGTGTCATTATAGTGTTATTATAGTGGGCAGTGTCATTATAGTGTTATAGGGGGGCAGTGTCATTATAGTGTCATTATAGTGGGGCAGTGTCATTATAGTGTTATTATAGGGGGGCGGTGTCATTATAGTGTTATTATAGGGGGGCAGTGTCATTATAGTGTTATAGGGGGCGGTGTCATTATAGTGTTATTATAGGGGGGCAGTGTCATTATAGTGTTATTATAGGGGGGCAGTGTCATTATAGTGTCATTATAGTGGGGCAGTGTCATTATAGTGTTATTATAGGGGGCGGTGTCATTATAGTGTTATTATAGGGGGGCAGTGTCATTATAGTGTTATTATAGGGGGAGGTGTCATTATAGTGTTATTATAGTGGGGCAGTGTCATTATAGTGTTATTATAGGGGGCGGTGTCATTATAGTGTTATTATAGGGGGGCAGTGTCATTATAGTGTTATTATAGGGGGCGGTGTCATTATAGTGTTATTATAGGGGGGCAGTGTCATTATAGTGTTATTATAGGGGGAGGTGTCATTATAGTGTCATTATAGTGGGGCAGTGTCATTATAGTGTTATTATAGGGGCGGTGTCATTATAGTGTTATTATAGGGGGGCAGTGTCATTATAGTGTCATTATAGTGGGGCAGTGTCATTATAGTGTTATTATAGGGGGGCGGTGTCATTATAGTGTTATTATAGGGGGCGGTGTCATTATAGTGTTATTATAGGGGGGCAGTGTCATTATAGTGTTATTATAGGGGGAGGTGTCATTATAGTGTCATTATAGTGGGGCAGTGTCATTATAGTGTTATTATAGGGGGCGGTGTCATTATAGTGTTATTATAGGGGGGCAGTGTCATTATAGTGTCATTATAGTGGGGCAGTGTCATTATAGTGTTATTATAGGGGGGCAGTGTCATTATAGTGTTATTATAGGGGGGCAGTGTCATTATAGTGTTATTATAGTGGGAGGTGTCATTATAGTGTCATTATAGTGGGGCAGTGTCATTATAGTGTTATTATAGGGGGCGGTGTCATTATAGTGTTATTATAGGGGGGCAGTGTCATTATAGTGTCATTATAGGGGGCGGTGTCATTATAGTGTTATTATAGGGGGCGGTGTCATTATAGTGTTATTATAGGGGGCGGTGTCATTATAGTGTTATTATAGGGGGGCGGTGTCATTATAGTGTTATTATAGGGGGCGGTGTCATTATAGTGTTATTATAGGGGGGCAGTGTCATTATAGTGTTATTATAGGGGGGCGGTGTCATTATAGTGTTATTATAGGGGGGCAGTGTCATTATAGTGTTATTATAGGGGGCGGTGTCATTATAGTGTTATTATAGGGGGGCAGTGTCATTATAGTGTTATTATAGTGGGGCAGTGTCATTATAGTGTTATTATAGGGGGCGGTGTCATTATAGTGTTATTATAGTGGGGCAGTGTCATTATAGTGTTATTATAGGGGGCGGTGTCATTATAGTGTTATTATAGGGGGGCAGTGTCATTATAGTGTTATTATAGGGGGCGGTGTCATTATAGTGTTATTATAGGGGGCGGTGTCATTATAGTGTTATTATAGGGGGGCAGTGTCATTATAGTGTTATTATAGGGGGAGGTGTCATTATAGTGTTATAGGGGGACAGTGTTATTATAGGGGGGCGGTGTCATTATAGTGTTATTATAGGGGGGCGGTGTCATTATAGTGTTATTATAGGGGGGCAGTGTCATTATAGTGTTATTATAAGGGGGCAGTGTCATTATAGTGTTATTATAGGGGGGCGGTGTCATTATAGTGTTATTATAGGGGGAGGTGTCATTATAGTGCTATTATAGGGGGGCGGTGTCATTATAGTGTTATTATAGGGGGGCGGTGTCATTATAGTGTTATTATAAGGGGGCAGTGTCATTATAGTGTTATTAAAGGGGGCGGTGTCATTATAGTGTTATTATAGGGGGGCGGTGTCATTATAGTGTTATTATAGGGGGAGGTGTCATTATAGTGTTATTATAGGGGGGCGGTGTCATTATAGTGTTATAGGGGGGCAGTGTCATTATAGTGTTATTATAGGGGGGCGGTGTCATTATAGTGTTATAGGGGGGCAGTGTCATTATAGTGTTATTATAGGGGGGCGGTGTCATTATAGTGTTATTATAGGGGGGCGGTGTCATTATAGTGTTATTATAGGGGGGCGGTGTCATTATAGTGTTATTATAGGGGGCGGTGTCATTATAGTGTTATTATAGGGGGGCGGTGTCATTATAGTGTTATTATAGGGGGGCAGTGTCATTATAGTGTTATAGGGGGGCAGTGTCATTATAGTGTTATTATAGGGGGGCGGTGTCATTATAGTGTTATTATAGGGGGGCAGTGTCATAGTGTTATTATAGGGGGGCGGTGTCATTATAGTGTTATTATAGGGGGGCGGTGTCATTATAGTGTTATTATAGGGGAGCAGTGTCATAGTGTTATTATAGGGGGGCAGTGTCATTATAGTGTTATTATAGGGGGGCAGTGTCATAGTGTTATTATAGGGGGGCAGTGTCATTATAGTGTTATTATAGGGGAGCAGTGTCATAGTGTTATTATAGGGGGGCACAGTTCTTTCTCTCCAGCACACACAGGGTTACTGCAGCGTCACTAGTGGGCGGAGTTTACTTCGGAAAGAGAAGTTGTTTCCGCCCAGAAGCCGGAAGTGCTGGTTGTTACCGGGCAACAAGTCCGGTTATTATGGGATGTCTGGCTGATGTCGGTGAGCGGGAATAGAAACGGAGGAGGAAGAGACCGGAAACCTGTGAGTGTGAAGAACCGGAGAGTAACGAGCGGGAAGGGCGACATCTCTGCAGTCACTGTATCCGGGGTGCGACTCTATGTCCCTGCTGGAGGCTGGAAAGCAATAGACGCTGTGTGACCCCATAACAGCGTCATCCCCAGATCCCCCATAACAGCGTCATCCCCAGATCCCCCATAACAGCGTCATCCCCAGATCCCCCATAACAGCGTCATCCCCAGATCCCCCATAACAGCGTCATGCCCAGATCCCCCATAACAGCGCGTCATGCCCAGATCCCCCATAACAGCGCGTCATGCCCAGATCCCCCATAACAGCGTCATCCCCAGATCCCCCATAACAGCGTCATCCCCAGATCCCCCATAACAGCGTCATGCCCAGATCCCCCATAACAGCGTCATCCCCAGATCCCCCATAACAGCGTCATCCCCAGATCCCCCATAACAGCGTCATGCCCAGATCCCCCATAACAGCGCGTCATGCCCAGATCCCCCATAACAGCGCGTCATGCCCAGATCCCCCATAACAGCGTCATCCCCAGATCCCCCATAACAGCGTCATCCCCAGATCCCCCATAACAGCGTCATGCCCAGATCCCCCATAACAGCGCGTCATGCCCAGATCCCCCATAACAGCGCGTCATGCCCAGATCCCCCATAACAGCGCGTCATGCCCAGATCCCCCATAACAGCGCGTCATCCCCAGATCCCCCATAACAGCGTCATCCCCAGATCCCCCATAACAGCGTCATCCCCAGATCCCCCATAACAGCGTCATCCCCAGATCCCCCATAACAGCGTCATCCCCAGATCCCCCATAACAGCGTCATCCCCAGATCCCCCATAACAGCGTCATCCCCAGATCCCCCATAACAGCGTCATCCCCAGATCCCCCATAACAGCGTCATCCCCAGATCCCCCATAACAGCGCGTCATGCCCAGATCCCCCATAACAGCGCGTCATGCCCAGATCCCCCATAGCAGCGCGTCATGCCCAGATCCCCCATAACAGCGCGTCATGCCCAGATCCCCCATAACAGCGCGTCATCCCCAGATCCCCCATAACAGCGTCATCCCCAGATTCCCCATAACAGCGCGTCATCCCCAGATCCCCCATAACAGCGTCATCCCCAGATCCCCCATAACAGCGTCATCCCCAGATCCCCCATAACAGCGTCATCCCCAGATCCCCCATAACAGCGTCATCCCCAGATCCCCCATAACAGCGTCATCCCCAGATCCCCCATAACAGCGTCATCCCCAGATCCCCCATAACAGCGTCATCCCCAGATCCCCCATAACAGCGTCATCCCCAGATCCCCCATAACAGCGTCATCCCCAGATCCCCCATAACAGCGTCATCCCCAGATCCCCCATAACAGCGTCATCCCCAGATCCCCCATAACAGCGTCATCCCCAGATCCCCCATAACAGCGTCATCCCCAGATCCCCCATAACAGCGCGTCATCCCCAGATCCCCCATAACAGCGCGTCATCCCCAGATCCCCCATAACAGCGCGTCATCCCCAGATCCCCCATAACAGCGCGTCATCCCCAGATCCCCCATAACAGCGCGTCATCCCCAGATCCCCCATAACAGCGTCACCCCCAGATCCCCCATAACAGTGCGTCACCCCCAGATCCCCCATAACAGCGTCATCCCCAGATCCCCCATAACAGCGTCATCCCCAGATCCCCCATAACAGCGTCATCCCCAGATCCCCCATAACAGCGTCATCCCCAGATCCCCCATAACAGCGTCATCCCCAGATCCCCCATAATAGCGTCATCCCCAGATCCCCCATAACAGCGCATCATCCCCAGATCCCCCATAACAGCGTCATCCCCAGATCCCCCATAACAGTGAACAGTGTCATCCCCAGATTCCCCATAAGTGTCATCCCCAGATCCCCCATAACAGCTTCATCCGCAGATCCCCCATAACAGCGTCATCCCCAGATCCCCCATAACAGGTCATCATCAACAATAACAGCGCGTCATCCGCAGATCCCCCATAACAGCGTCATCCGCAGATCCCCCATAACAGCGTCATCCGCAGATCCCCCATAACAGCGTCATCCCCAGATCCCCCATAACAGGTCATCATCAACAATAACCGCGCGTCACCCCCAGATCCCCCATAACAGCGTCACCCCCAGATCCCCCATAACAGCGTCACCCCCAGATCCCCCATAACAGCGTCACCCCCAGATCCCCCATAACAGCGTCACCCTCAGATCCCCCATAACAGCGTCATCATCAACAATAACAGCGCGTCATCCCCAGATCCCCCATAACAGCGTCATCCCCAGATCCCCCATAACAGCGTCATCCCCAGATCCCCCATAACAGCGTCATCCCCAGATCCCCCATAACAGCGTCACACCCCAGATCCCCCATAACAGCGTCACCCCCCAGATCCCCCATAACAGCGTCATCCCCAGATCCCCCATAACAGGTCATCATCAACAATAACAGCGCGTCAACCCCAGATCCCCCATAACAGTGTCATCCCCAGATCCCCCATAACAGCGTCATCCCCAGATCCCCCATAACAGCGTCATCCCCAGATCCCCCATAACAGCGTCATCCCCAGATCCCCCATAACAGCATCATCCGCAGATCCCCCATAACAGCGTCATCCGCAGATCCCCCATAACAGCGTCATCCCCAGATCCCCCATAACAGCGCGTCATCCCCAGATCCCCTATAACAGGTCATCATCAACAATAACAGCGCGTCACCCCCAGATCCCCCATAACAGCGTCACCCCCAGATCCCCCATAACAGCGTCACCCCCAGATCCCCCATAACAGCGTCACCCCCAGATCCCCCATAACAGGTCATCATCAACAATAACAGCGCGTCATCCCCAGATCCCCCATAACAGCGTCATCCCCAGATCCCCCATAACAGCGTCATCCCCAGATCCCCCATAACAGCGTCATCCCCAGATCCCCCATAACAGCGTCATCCCCAGATCCCCCATAACAGCGTCATCCCCAGATCCCCCATAACAGCGTCATCCCCAGATCCCCCATAACAGCGTCATCCCCAGATCCCCCATAACAGCGTCATCCCCAGATCCCCCATAACAGCGTCATCCCCAGATCCCCCATAACAGCGTCATCCCCAGATCCCCCATAACAGCGTCATCCCCAGATCCCCCATAACAGCGTCATCCCCAGATCCCCCATAACAGCGTCATCCCCAGATCCCCCATAACAGCGTCATCCCCAGATCCCCCATAACAGCGTCATCCCCAGATCCCCCATAACAGCGTCATCCCCAGATCCCCCATAACAGCGTCATCCCCAGATCCCCCATAACAGCGTCATCCCCAGATCCCCCATAACAGCGCGTCATGCCCAGATCCCCCATAACAGCGCGTCATGCCCAGATCCCCCATAACAGCGCGTCATGCCCAGATCCCCCATAACAGCGCGTCATGCCCAGATCCCCCATAACAGCGCGTCATGCCCAGATCCCCCATAACAGCGCGTCATGCCCAGATCCCCCATAACAGCGCGTCATGCCCAGATCCCCCATAACAGCGCGTCATGCCCAGATCCCCCATAACAGCGCGTCATGCCCAGATCCCCCATAACAGCGCGTCATGCCCAGATCCCCCATAACAGCGCGTCATGCCCAGATCCCCCATAACAGCGCGTCATGCCCAGATCCCCCATAACAGCGCGTCATGCCCAGATCCCCCATAACAGCGCGTCATGCCCAGATCCCCCATAACAGCGCGTCATGCCCAGATCCCCCATAACAGCGCGTCATGCCCAGATCCCCCATAACAGCGCGTCATGCCCAGATCCCCCATAACAGCGCGTCATGCCCAGATCCCCCATAACAGCGCGTCATGCCCAGATCCCCCATAACAGCGCGTCATGCCCAGATCCCCCATAACAGCGCGTCATGCCCAGATCCCCCATAACAGCGCGTCATGCCCAGATCCCCCATAACAGCGCGTCATGCCCAGATCCCCCATAACAGCGCGTCATGCCCAGATCCCCCATAACAGCGCGTCATGCCCAGATCCCCCATAACAGCGCGTCATGCCCAGATCCCCCATAACAGCGCGTCATGCCCAGATCCCCCATAACAGCGCGTCATGCCCAGATCCCCCATAACAGCGCGTCATGCCCAGATCCCCCATAACAGCGCGTCATGCCCAGATCCCCCATAACAGCGCGTCATGCCCAGATCCCCCATAACAGCGCGTCATGCCCAGATCCCCCATAACAGCGCGTCATCCCCAGATTCCCCATAACAGAGCGTCATCCCCAGATCCCCCATAACAGTGCGTCACCCCCAGATCCCCCATAACAGCGTCACCCCAGATCCTCCATAACCGCGTCATCCGCAGATCCCCCCCATAACGGCGCGTCCTCTGCAGATCCCCCCCATAACGGCGCGTCCTCTGCAGATCCCCCCCATAACGGCGCGTCCTCTGCAGATCCCCCCCATAACGGCGCGTCCTCTGCAGATCCCCCCCATAACGGCGCGTCCTCTGCAGATCCCCCCCATAACGGCGCGTCCTCTGCAGATCCCCCCCATAACGGCGCGTCCTCTGCAGATCCCCCCCATAACGGCGCGTCCTCTGCAGATCCCCCCCATAACGGCGCGTCCTCTGCAGATCCCCCCCCATAACGGCGCGTCCTCTGCAGATCCCCCCCATAACGGCGCGTCCTCTGCAGATCCCCCCCCATAACGGCGCGTCCTCTGCAGATCCCCCCCATAACGGCGCGTCCTCTGCAGATCCCCCCCATAACGGCGCGTCCTCTGCAGATCCCCCCCATAACGGCGCGTCCTCCGCAGATCCCCCCATAACGGCGCGTCCTCCGCAGATCCCCCGTATCAGCGCGATTCTGATCTAGTTGATCCCTCTGTCTCTATGTTGCAGGCACAGTCTGAGGTCTCTCACCGTCAGGAGTCATGGGGGCGGAGCAGAGCTCTGAGCCGGACGTTCGGCATGGAGACGTCAGCTCCTCTGGTGAGTGGGGGTGTAATACTGACCGTCACTGTTAATACATCCTTGTGTTGAGAGCTTTAGCTTCTGGAAACCATCAGCAGGCAGGCCAGCTGCTGATGAGCTCCGGGTGTCAGGAGATTCATGTCTCTTACTCTTCTCCTTACAGCAAATCCTTCCCCAGCCAAACAGAGAGCCAAAATGGACGACATAGTGGTGGTGGCCTCAGGCACCCAGACCCACCGCAACGTGACCAAAGACCCCGAGGTCATCAAGCTGCAGGAGATCCCCACGTTCCAGCCGCTCCTGAAAGGTCAGTGCTGTGCCGCCATATACTGCCACCGTCAGAGCACGCAGGAAGCCGCCATGCTGAAGGATGAAAGAGGGCACTCCTCTGGCCCTCTCCTCCGCCGCGGCCCTTTCTCTTTGGCTCCTTCTCTTTTACTCCTCTACGGTCGCCCTTCTCTCGCCCCTCTTCCATCCTGTCTCTGCTGCCCCCGCAGTGATGGGTCTTTTCTCTTCGGCTGCAATGATTCGGAGAAGCCATCCCAGGAAGGTTCCCGTCTCCCCGGGCGTCGTACCTGTATGGCGGATGTGGCCCCTGATCTGCGTCTCTCCAGGACGGGGCCCGGTCTCTCGCCTGTGGGCCGGACACTGCAGCAGATCAGTCGTGACCGGTGTCTGCACATCACAACCTCCACTGGTCCAGGATTCCCCGTCCTCTGCTGCCGGATTATCAGCGTGTTTCTATACTGGACCCGCGGCCGCCTGATAAATATTTTAGAGATCGTTGTCATTTTACCTTTTGTGTAATGTTCAGGCGTCACTGTGTCATGGAGAATCCCTTTAAATTCCCCATTAAAGGTTCAGCGAGGAGGTCAGAATGAATTATTCCTGCCGGGGTCCAGTGTCAGCTCCTATACTGAGGGGTCTGGCGCGCTGGTGTTCCATTGTTGTAATGCCTGCGCGTGAACACCAGGGGGCAGCAGAGCTCTAGGAGCGACCACCATCTATAAAGTCTGCAGTTTATAATACTCCTGGAGCGTAATAAGAGCAGCGCTGGTGTCGGCCAGCATAGAAGGGTTTTTGGGCAGAAGATGGGAGACCACGGGGAGCAGAGACATCTCTGTTCTTCCTGTCCCTCATTCTATTGAAGAGCGCAACGGTCATCCTCACTGCATCCTGAAATGGCTGATAACAGAGAGCAGTAGCACATATTAACCTACACAGCTGATGATGTCCCTGAATTGCCCTTGAAGGCTCAGTTCATGCTTTACACTGCAGCTCTTCTCTATTGATCACAGCTGCGGTGACTGTATTGTTATTGGAGTCAGGATGTACAAGTCTCCCCCATGCTTTACACTGCAGTTCTGCTCTATCTGGACACAACGTGGTGACTGGGGGATGATGGGGGTTATGTGCAGGGAAGTTTATATTTACGATGTCAGGATTCGGGGGGAGGTGGGGGTTCATTTTTTTTTTTTTGCTTGTTATTGGGCACCTCCCCAACTACTCTTAAAGGGGTAGTACACGTCCTGGGGACCATCTCCAGTGTCTAGGTGACATCCGCAGATAATGGATGAGATCAGTGATGTCTGTGGGGTCCGTTCCCTCCGTCGTCAGTGCCGCCCCGGAGCAGCGCAGCCTCCGGGATCTCTGGTATTTCTATGAGGATGAGTCTCTGGGGGTCTCTGCCTGACCATATCTGAAGTGGCTGATAACAGTGAGCAGTAGTTTGCTGTGATCTCATGTTTTCTCTGTTCCCCCCCCCCCCCAGGGCTCCTTAGCGGTCAGACCTCCCCCACCAATGTCCGCCTGGAAAGACTGGACTCCCCCCAGGTCCTCCAGCTGTGCGTGCGGTACCAGGACCACTTGCACCAGTGCGCCGAGGCCGTGGCTTTTGACCAGAACGCGCTGGTGAAGCGCATCAAGGAGGTAAGAGGTGCGCAGCGGCCGGCACCATGCGTGCCCCCTGTGTGGCGCCCACCACCCCCTCACTGTCTCCCGGCAGATGGACGCCTCAGTGGACACGCTGTACAGCTACATGCAGGAGCGGCAGAAACGCTTCGCCAAGTACGCCGAGCAGATCCAGAAGGTGAACGAGATGTCGGCCATCTTACGGCGCATCCAGATGGGCATCGACCAGACCGTGCCGCTGATGGAGAAGCTGAACGCCATGCTGCCGGAGGGCGAGAGGCTGGAGCCCTTCTGTATGACGCAGGAGCACTGACGTCCCCCGACCCTGCACAGCAGATTATACCTACACCGCCATCCCCCGCTCAGAGACCACCGCCATCAAACTCTGCCCCGTGTACATTATATACAGCAGAGAGTGTGACAAGACTGCAGAGCATCGCATCATGTGACTGCAGAGCACCACAAATACAATATTTATTATATAACATCCATGTATCGTATCTCATCACTGTCCAGTGCACAAGGTGGCGGCATTATAGGAACAGTACATAGGGGCAGTATTATAGTAGTTATATTCTTGTACATAGGGGCAGTATTATAGTAGTTATATTCTTGTACATAGGGGGCAGTATTATAGTAGTTATATTCTTGTACATAGGGGGCAGTATTATAGTAGTTATATTCTTGTACATAGGGGCAGTATTATAGTAGTTATATTCTTGTACATAGGGGCAGTATTATAGTAGTTATATTCTTGTACATAGGGGGCAGTATTATAGTAGTTATATTCTTGTACATAGGGGCAGTATTATAGTAGTTATATTCTTGTACATAGGGGGCAGTATTATAGTAGTTATATTCTTGTACATAGGGGGCAGTATTATAGTAGTTATATTCTTGTACATAGGGGGCACTATTATAGTAGTTATATTCTTATACATAGGAGCAGTATTATAGTAGTTATATTCTTGTACATAGGAGCAGTATTATAGAAGTTATATTCTTGTACATAGGGGCAGTATTATAGTAGTTATATTCTTGTATATAGGGGGCAGTATTATAGTAGTTATATTCTTGTACATAGGGGCTGTATTATAGTAGTTATATTCTTGTACATAGGGGGCAGTATTATAGTAGTTATATTCTTGTATATAGGGGGCAGTATTATAGTAGTTATATTCTTGTACATAGGAGCAGTATTATAGTAGTTATATTCTTGTACATAGGGGGCAGTATTATAGTAGTTATATTCTTGTACATAGGAGCAGTATTATAGTAGTTATATTCTTGTACATAGGGGCAGTATTATAGTAGTTATATTCTTGTACATAGGGGCAGTATTATAGTAGTTATATTCTTGTACATAGGGGCAGTATTATAGTAGTTATATTCTTGTACATAGGGGCAGTATTATAGTAGTTATATTCTTGTACATAGTGGCAGTATTATAGTAGTTATATTCTTGTACATAGGAGCAGTATTATAGTAGTTATATTCTTGTACATAGGGGCAGTATTATAGTAGTTATATTCTTGTATATAGGGGGCAGTATTATAGTAGTTATATTCTTGTACATAGGAGCAGTATTATAGTAGTTATATTCTTGTACATAGGGGCAGTATTATAGTAGTTATATTCTTGTACATAGGGGGCAGTATTATAGTAGTTATATTCTTGTACATAGGGGCAGTATTATAGTAGTTATATTCTTGTACATAGGGAGCAGTATTATAGTAGTTATATTCTTGTATATAGGGGGCAGTATTATAGTAGTTGTATTCTTGTACATAGGGGCAGTATTATAGTAGTTATATTCTTGTACATAGGGGGCAGTATTATAGTAGTTATATTCTTGTACATAGGGGCAGTATTATAGTAGTTATATTCTTGTACATAGGGAGCAGTATTATAGTAGTTATATTCTTGTACATAGGAGCAGTATTATAGTAGTTATATTCTTGTACATAGGAGCAGTATTATAGTAGTTATATTCTTGTACATAGGGGGCAGTATTATAGTAGTTATATTCTTGTACATAGGGGGCAGTATTATAGTAGTTATATTCTTGTACATAGGAGCAGTATTATAGTAGTTATATTCTTGTACATAGGGGGCAGTATTATAGTAGTTATATTCTTGTACATAGGAGCAGTATTATAGTAGTTATATTCTTGTACATAGGGGGCAGTATTATAGTAGTTATATTCTTGTACATAGGGGCAGTATTATAGTAGTTATATTCTTGTACATAGGAGCAGTATTATAGTAGTTATATTCTTGTACATAGGAGCAGTATTATAGTAGTTATATTCTTGTACATAGGGGGCAGTATTATAGTAGTTATATTCTTGTACATAGGAGCAGTATTATAGTAGTTATATTCTTGTACATAGGGGGCAGTATTATAGTAGTTATATTCTTGTACATAGGGGCAGTATTATAGTAGTTATATTCTTGTACATAGGAGCAGTATTATAGTAGTTATATTCTTGTACATAGGAGCAGTATTATAGTAGTTATATTCTTGCACATAGGGGCAGTATTATAGTAGTTATATTCTTGTACATAGGGGACAGTATTATAGTAGTTATATTCTTGTACATAGGAGCAGTATTATAGTAGTTATATTCTTGTACATAGGAGCAGTATTATAGTAGTTATATTCTTGTACATAGGGGCAGTATTATAGTAGTTATATTCTTGTACATAGGGGGCAGTATTATAGCAGTTATATTCTTGTACATAGGAGGCAGTATTATAGTAGTTATATTCTTGTACATAGGGAGCAGTATTATAGTAGTTATATTCTTGTACATAGGAGCAGTATTATAGTAGTTTATATTCTTGTATATAGGGGGCAGTATTATAGTAGTTATATTCTTGTACATAGGAGCAGTATTATAGTAGTTATATTCTTGTACATAGGGGGCAGTATTATAGTAGTTATATTCTTGTACATAGGGGACAGTATTATAGTAGTTATATTCTTGTACATAGGGGACAGTATTATAGTAGTTATATTCTTGTACATAGGGGGCAGTATTATAGTAGTTATATTCTTGTACATAGGGGCAGTATTATAGCAGTTATATTCTTGTACATAGGGGGCAGTATTATAGCAGTTTTATTCTTGTACATAGGAGGCAGTATTATAGTAGTTATATTCTTGTACATAGGAGCAGTATTATAGTAGTTATATTCTTGTACATAGGGGGCAGTATTATAGTAGTTATATTCTTGTACATAGGGAGCAGTATTATAGTAGTTATATTCTTGTACATAGGAGCAGTATTATAATAGTTATATTCTTGTACATAGGGGGCAGTATTATAGTAGTTATATTCTTGTACATAGGAGCAGTATTATAATAGTTATAGTCTTGTACATAGGAGCAGTATTATAGTAGTTATATTCTTGTAAATAGGAGCAGTATTATAGTAGTTATATTCTTGTACATAGGAGCAGTATTATAATAGTTATAGTCTTGTACATAGGAGCAGTATTATAGTAGTTATATTCTTGTAAATAGGAGCAGTATTATAGTAGTTATATTCTTGTACATAGGGGCAGTATTATAGTAGTTATATTCTTGTACATAGGGAGCAGTATTATAGTAGTTATATTCTTGTACATAGGAGCAGTATTATAGTAGTTATATTCTTGTATATAGGGGGCAGTATTATAGTAGTTATATTCTTGTATATAGGGGGCAGTATTATAGTAGTTATATTCTTGTACATAGGAGCAGTATTATAGTAGTTATATTCTTGTACATAGGGGGCAGTATTATAGTAGTTATATTCTTGTACATAGGGGACAGTATTATAGTAGTTATATTCTTGTACATAGGGGGCACTATTATAGTAGTTATATTCTTGTACATAGGGAGCAGTATTATAGTAGTTATATTCTTGTACATAGGAGCAGTATTATAGTAGTTATATTCTTGTATATAGGGGGCAGTATTATAGTAGTTATATTCTTGTATATAGGGGGCAGTATTATAGTAGTTATATTCTTGTACATAGGAGCAGTATTATAGTAGTTATATTCTTGTACATAGGGGGCAGTATTATAGTAGTTATATTCTTGTACATAGGGGACAGTATTATAGTAGTTATATTCTTGTACATAGGGGCAGTATTATAGTAGTTATATTCTTGTACATAGGGGCAGTATTATAGCAGTTATATTCTTGTACATAGGAGGCAGTATTATAGTAGTTATATTCTTGTACATAGGAGCAGTATTATAGTAGTTATATTCTTGTACATAGGAGCAGTATTATAGTAGTTATATTCTTGTACATAGGGGCAGTATTATAGTAGTTATATTCTTGTACATAGGGGCAGTATTATAGTAGTTATATTCTTGTATATAGGGGGCAGTATTATAGTAGTTATATTCTTGTACATAGGAGCAGTATTATAGTAGTTATATTCTTGTACATAGGGGCAGTATTATAGTAGTTATATTCTTGTACATAGGGGCAGTATTATAGTAGTTATATTCTTGTACATAGGGGGCAGTATTATAGTAGTTATATTCTTGTACATAGGGGGCAGTATTATAGTAGTTATATTCTTGTACATAGGAGCAGTATTATAGTAGTTATATTCTTGTACATAGGAGCAGTATTATAGTAGTTATATTCTTGTACATAGGAGCAGTATTATAGTAGTTATATTCTTGCACATAGGGGCAGTATTATAGTAGTTATATTCTTGTGCATAGGAGCAGTATTATAGTAGTTATATTCTTGTGCATAGGAGCAGTATTATAGTAGTTATATTCTTGTGCATAGGGGCAGTATTATAGTAGTTATATTCTTGTACATAGGAGCAGTATTATAGTAGTTATATTCTTGTACATAGGGGCAGTATTATAGTAGTTATATTCTTGTACATAGGAGCAGTATTATAGTAGTTATATTCTTGCACATAGGGGCAGTATTATAGTAGTTATATTCTTGCACATAGGAGCAGTATTATAGTAGTTATATTCTTGTACATAGGGGCAGTATTATAGTAGTTATATTCTTGTACATAGGGGGCAGTATTATATTAGTTATATTCTTGTACATAGGGGCAGTATTATAGTAGTTATATTCTTGTATATAGGGGGCAGTATTATAGTAGTTATATTCTTGTACATAGGGGGCAGTATTATAGTAGTTATATTCTTGTACATAGGAGCAGTATTATAGTAGTTATATTCTTGTACATAGGGGCAGTATTATAGTAGTTATATTCTTGTACATAGGGAGCAGTATTATAGTAGTTATATTCTTGTACATAGGGGGCAGTATTATAGTAGTTATATTCTTGTACATAGGGGGCAGTAGTATAGTAGTTATATTCTTGTACATAGGGGGCAGTATTATAGTAGTTATATTCTTGTACATAGGAGCAGTATTATAGTAGTTATATTCTTGCACATAGGGGCAGTATTATAGTAGTTATATTCTTGTACATAGGAGCAGTATTATAGTAGTTATATTCTTGTACATAGGGGGCAGTATTATAGCAGTTATATTCTTGTACATAGAGGGCAGTATTATAGCAGTTATATTCTTGTACATAGGAGGCAGTATTATAGTAGTTATATTCTTGTACATAGGAGCAGTATTATAGTAGTTATATTCTTGTACATATAGGCAGTATTATAGTAGTTATATTCTTGTACATAGGGGCAGTATTATAGCAGTTATATTCTTGTACATAGGAGCAGTATTATAGTAGTTATATTCTTGTACATAGGAGCAGTATTATAGCAGTTATATTCTTGTACATAGGGGCAGTATTATAGTAGTTATATTCTTGTACATAGGAGCAGTATTATAGTAGTTATATTCTTGTACATAGGGGGCAGTATTATAGTAGTTATATTCTTGTACATAGGGGGCAGTATTATAGTAGTTATATTCTTTTATATAGGAGCAGTATTATAGTAGTTATATTCTTGTACATAGGGGCAGTATTATAGTAGTTATATTCTTGTATATAGGGGGCAGTATTATAGTAGTTATATTCTTGTACATAGGGGCAGTATTATAGTAGTTATATTCTTGTACATAGGAGCAGTATTATAGTAGTTATATTCTTGTACATAGGGGCAGTATTATAGTAGTTCTATTCTTGTACATAGGGGCAGTATTATAGTAGTTCTATTCTTGTACATAGGGGGCAGTTTTATAGTAGTTATATTCTTGTACATAGCAGCAGTATTATAGTAGTTGTATTCTTGTACATAGGAGCAGTATTATAGTAGTTATATTCTTGTATATAGGGGGCAGTATTATAGTAGTTATATTCTTGTATATAGGGGCAGTATTATAGTAGTTATATTCTTGTACATAGGAGCAGTATTATAGTAGTTATATTCTTGTACATAGGGGCAGTATTATAGTAGTTATATTCTTGTACATAGGAGCAGTATTATAGTAGTTATATAATTGTACATAGGGGGCAGTATTATAGTAGTTATATTCTTGTACATAGGGGGCAGTATTATAGTAGTTATATTCTTTTATATAGGAGCAGTATTATAGTAGTTATATTCTTGTACATAGGGGCAGTATTATAGTAGTTATATTCTTGTATATAGGGGGCAGTATTATAGTAGTTATATTCTTGTACATAGGGGCAGTATTATAGTAGTTATATTCTTGTACATAGGAGCAGTATTATAGTAGTTATATTCTTGTACATAGGGGCAGTATTATAGTAGTTCTATTCTTGTACATAGGGGCAGTATTATAGTAGTTATATTCTTGTACATAGGGGCAGTATTATAGTAGTTATATTCTTGTACATAGGGGGCAGTATTATAGTAGTTATATTCTTGTACATAGGGGGCAGTATTATAGTAGTTATATTCTTGTACATAGGGGGCAGTATTATAGCAGTTATATTCTTGTACATAGGAGCAGTATTATAGTAGTTATATTCTTGTACATAGGAGCAGTATTAAAGTAGTTATATTCTTGTACATAGGGGGCAGTATTATAGTAGTTATATTCTTGTACATAGGGGGCAGTATTATAGTAGTTATATTCTTGTACATAGGGGGCAGTATTATAGTAGTTATATTCTTGTACATAGGAGCAGTATTATAGTAGTTATATTCTTGTACATAGGAGCAGTATTATAGTAGTTATATTCTTGCACATAGGGGCAGTATTATAGTAGTTATATTCTTGTACATAGGAGCAGTATTATAGTAGTTATATTCTTGTACATAGGGTCAGTATTATAGTAGTTATATTCTTGTACATAGGGGCAGTATTATAGTAGTTATATTCTTGTACATAGGGGCAGTATTATAGTAGTTATATTCTTGTACATAGGAGACAGTATAATAGTAGTTATATTCTTGTACATAGGAGACAGTATAATAGTAGTTATATTCTTGTACATAGGAGACAGTATAATAGTAGTTATATTCTTGTACATAGGGGCAGTATTATAGTAGTTATATTCTTGCACATAGGGGCAGTATTATAGTAGTTATATTCTTGTACATAGGAGCAGTATTATAGTAGTTATATTCTTGTACATAGGAGCAGTATTAAAGTAGTTATATTCTTGTACATAGGGGGCAGTATTATAGTAGTTATATTCTTGTACATAGGGGGCAGTATTATAGTAGTTATATTCTTGTACATAGGGGGCAGTATTATAGTAGTTATATTCTTGTACATAGGGGGCAGTATTATAGTAGTTATATTCTTGTACATAGGAGACAGTATAATAGTAGTTATATTCTTGTACATAGGAGCAGTATTATAGTAGTTATATTCTTGTACATAGGGGGCAGTATTATAGTAGTTATATTCTTGCACATAGGGGCAGTATTATAGTAGTTATATTCTTGTATATAGGGGGCAGTATTATAGTAGTTATATTCTTGTACATAGGAGCAGTATTATAGTAGTTATATTCTTGTACATAGGGGCAGTATTATAGTAGTTATATTCTTGTACATAGGGAGCAGTATTATAGTAGTTATATTCTTGTACATAGGAGCAGTATTATAGTAGTTATATTCTTGTACATAGGGGGCAGTATTATAGTAGTTATATTCTTGTACATAGGAGCAGTATTATAGTAGTTATATTCTTGCACATAGGGGCAGTATTATAGTAGTTATATTCTTGTACATAGGAGACAGTATAATAGTAGTTATATTCTTGTACATAGGAGCAGTATTATAGTAGTTATATTCTTGCACATAGGGGCAGTATTATAGTAGTTATATTCTTGTACATAGGAGCAGTATTATAGTAGTTATATTCTTGTACATAGGAGCAGTATTATAGTAGTTATATTCTTGTACATAGGAGCAGTATTATAGTAGTTATATTCTTGTACATAGAGGGCAGTATTATAGCCGTTATATTCTTGTACATAGGGGGCAGTATTATAGCAGTTATATTCTTGTACATAGGAGGCAGTATTATAGTAGTTATATTCTTGTACATAGGGGCAGTATTATAGTAGTTATATTCTTGTACATAGGGGCAGTATTATAGTAGTTATATTCTTGTACATAGGGGCAGTATTATAGCAGTTATATTCTTGTACATAGGAGCAGTATTATAGCAGTTATATTCTTGTACATAGGAGGCAGTATTATAGTAGTTATATTCTTGTACATAGGGGCAGTATTATAGTAGTTATATTCTTGTACATAGGAGCAGTATTATAGTAGTTATATTCTTGTACATAGGGGCAGTATTATAGTAGTTATATTCTTGTACATAGGGGGCAGTATTATAGTAGTTATATTCTTGTACATAGGAGCAGTATTATAGTAGTTATATTCTTGTACATAGGAGCAGTATTATAGTAGTTATATTCTTGTACATAGGAGCAGTATTATAGTAGTTATATTCTTGCACATAGGGGCAGTATTATAGTAGTTATATTCTTGTACATAGGAGCAGTATTATAGTAGTTATATTCTTGTACATAGGGTCAGTATTATAGTAGTTATATTCTTGTACATAGGAGCAGTATTATAGTAGTTATATTCTTGTACATAGGGGCAGTATTATAGTAGTTATATTCTTGTACATAGGAGACAGTATAATAGTAGTTATATTCTTGTACATAGGAGCAGTATTATAGTAGTTATATTCTTGTACATAGGGGGCAGTATTATAGTAGTTATATTCTTGCACATAGGGGCAGTATTATAGTAGTTATATTCTTGTACATAGGAGACAGTATAATAGTAGTTATAGTCTTGTACATAGGAGCAGTATTATAGTAGTTATATTCTTGCACATAGGGGCAGTATTATAGTAGTTATATTCTTGTACATAGGGGGCAGTATTATAGTAGTTATATTCTTGTACATAGGGGGCAGTATTATAGTAGTTATATTCTTGTACATAGGGGGCAGTATTATAGTAGTTATATTCTTGTACATAGGGGGCAGTATTATAGTAGTTATATTCTTGTATATAGGAGCAGTATTATAGTAGTTATATTCTTGTACATAGGGGCAGTATTATAGTAGTTATATTCTTGTACATAGGGGGCAGTATTATAGTAGTTATATTCTTGTACATAGGAGCAGTATTATAGTAGTTATATTCTTGTACATAGGGGCAGTATTATAGTAGTTATATTCTTGTACATAGGAGACAGTATAATAGTAGTTATATTCTTGTACATAGGAGACAGTATAATAGTAGTTATATTCTTGTACATAGGAGACAGTATAATAGTAGTTATATTCTTGTACATAGGGGCAGTATTATAGTAGTTATATTCTTGCACATAGGGGCAGTATTATAGTAGTTATATTCTTGTACATAGGAGCAGTATTATAGTAGTTATATTCTTGTACATAGGAGCAGTATTAAAGTAGTTATATTCTTGTACATAGGGGGCAGTATTATAGTAGTTATATTCTTGTACATAGGGGGCAGTATTATAGTAGTTATATTCTTGTACATAGGGGGCAGTATTATAGTAGTTATATTCTTGTACATAGGAGCAGTATTATAGTAGTTATATTCTTGTACATAGGAGACAGTATAATAGTAGTTATATTCTTGTACATAGGAGCAGTATTATAGTAGTTATATTCTTGTACATAGGGGGCAGTATTATAGTAGTTATATTCTTGCACATAGGGGCAGTATTATAGTAGTTATATTCTTGTACATAGGAGACAGTATAATAGTAGTTATAGTCTTGTACATAGGAGCAGTATTATAGTAGTTATATTCTTGCACATAGGGGCAGTATTATAGTAGTTATATTCTTGCACATAGGGGGCAGTATTATAGTAGTTATATTCTTGTACATAGGGGGCAGTATTATAGTAGTTATATTCTTGTATATAGGGGGCAGTATTATAGTAGTTATATTCTTGTACATAGGAGCAGTATTATAGTAGTTATATTCTTGTATATAGGGGGCAGTATTATAGTAGTTATATTCTTGTACATAGTGGGCAGTATTATAGTAGTTATATTCTTGTACATTGGGAGCAGTATTATAGTAGTTATATTCTTGTACATAGGGGGCAGTTTTATAGTAGTAATATTCTTGTACATAGGAGCAGTATTATAGTAGTTATATTCTTGTATATAGGAGCAGTATTATAGTAGTTATATTCTTGTACATAGGGGGCAGTATTATAGTAGTTATATTCTTGTACATAGGGGGCAGTATTATAGTAGTTATATTCTTGTACATAGGGTGTAGTATTATAGTAGTTATATTCTTGTACATTGGGGACAGTATTATAGCAGTTATATTCTTGTGCATAGTGAGCAGTATTATAGTAGTTATATTCTTGTACATAGGGAGCAGTATTATAGTAGTTATATTCTTGTACATAGGAGCAGTATTATAGTAGTTATATTCTTGTACATAGGAGAAGTATTATAGTAGTTATATTCTTGTACATAGGGGCAGTATTATAGTAGTTATATTCTTGTAAATAGGAGCAGTATTATAGTAGTTATATTCTTGTACATAGGGGCAGTATTATAGTAGTTATATTCTTGTACATAGGGGGCAGTATTATAGCAGTTATATTCTTGTACATAGGGGGCAGTATTATAGCAGTTATATTCTTGTACATAGGAGGCAGTATTATAGTAGTTATATTCTTGTACATAGGGGCAGTATTATAGTAGTTATATTCTTGTACATAGGAGCAGTATTATAGTAGTTATATTCTTGTACATAGGGGCAGTATTATAGTAGTTATATTCTTGTATATAGGGGGCAGTATTATAGTAGTTATATTCTTGTACATAGGAGCAGTATTATAGTAGTTATATTCTTGTACATAGGGGGCAGTATTATAGTAGTTATATTCTTGTACATAGGGGCAGTATTATAGTAGTTATATTCTTGTATATAGGGGGCAGTATTATAGTAGTTATATTCTTGTACATAGGAGCAGTATTATAGTAGTTATATTCTTGTACATAGGGGCAGTATTATAGTAGTTATATTCTTGTACATAGGGGCAGTATTATAGTAGTTATATTCTTGTACATAGGGGGCAGTATTATAGTAGTTATATTCTTGTACATAGGGGGCAGTATTATAGTAGTTATATTCTTGTACATAGGGGGCAGTATTATAGCAGTTATATTCTTGTACATAGGAGCAGTATTATAGTAGTTATATTCTTGTACATAGGAGCAGTATTAAAGTAGTTATATTCTTGTACATAGGGGGCAGTATTATAGTAGTTATATTCTTGTACATAGGGGGCAGTATTATAGTAGTTATATTCTTGTACATAGGGGGCAGTATTATAGTAGTTATATTCTTGTACATAGGAGCAGTATTATAGTAGTTATATTCTTGTACATAGGAGCAGTATTATAGTAGTTATATTCTTGCACATAGGGGCAGTATTATAGTAGTTATATTCTTGTACATAGGAGCAGTATTATAGTAGTTATATTCTTGTACATAGGGTCAGTATTATAGTAGTTATATTCTTGTACATAGGAGCAGTATTATAGTAGTTATATTCTTGTACATAGGGTCAGTATTATAGTAGTTATATTCTTGTACATAGGAGCAGTATTATAGTAGTTATATTCTTGTACATAGGGGCAGTATTATAGTAGTTATATTCTTGTACATAGGAGACAGTATAATAGTAGTTATATTCTTGTACATAGGAGACAGTATAATAGTAGTTATATTCTTGTACATAGGAGACAGTATAATAGTAGTTATATTCTTGTACATAGGGGCAGTATTATAGTAGTTATATTCTTGCACATAGGGGCAGTATTATAGTAGTTATATTCTTGTACATAGGAGCAGTATTATAGTAGTTATATTCTTGTACATAGGAGCAGTATTAAAGTAGTTATATTCTTGTACATAGGGGGCAGTATTATAGTAGTTATATTCTTGTACATAGGGGGCAGTATTATAGTAGTTATATTCTTGTACATAGGGGCAGTATTATAGTAGTTATATTCTTGTACATAGGAGCAGTATTATAGTAGTTATATTCTTGTACATAGGAGACAGTATAATAGTAGTTATATTCTTGTACATAGGAGCAGTATTATAGTAGTTATATTGTACATAGGGGGCAGTATTATAGTAGTTATATTCTTGCACATAGGGGCAGTATTATAGTAGTTATATTCTTGTACATAGGAGACAGTATAATAGTAGTTATAGTCTTGTACATAGGAGCAGTATTATAGTAGTTATATTCTTGCACATAGGGGCAGTATTATAGTAGTTATATTCTTGTACATAGGGGGCAGTATTATAGTAGTTATATTCTTGTACATAGGGGGCAGTATTATAGTAGTTATATTCTTGTACATAGGGGGCAGTATTATAGTAGTTATATTCTTGTATATAGGAGCAGTATTATAGTAGTTATATTCTTGTACATAGGGGCAGTATTATAGTAGTTATATTCTTGTACATAGGGGGCAGTATTCTAGTAGTTATATTCTTGTACATAGGAGCAGTATTATAGTAGTTATATTCTTGTACATAGGGGCAGTATTATAGTAGTTATATTCTTGTACATAGGAGACAGTATAATAGTAGTTATATTCTTGTACATAGGAGACAGTATAATAGTAGTTATATTCTTGTACATAGGAGACAGTATAATAGTAGTTATATTCTTGTACATAGGGGCAGTATTATAGTAGTTATATTCTTGCACATAGGGGCAGTATTATAGTAGTTATATTCTTGTACATAGGGGCAGTATTATAGTAGTTATATTCTTGTACATAGGAGCAGTATTATAGTAGTTATATTCTTGTACATAGGAGCAGTATTAAAGTAGTTATATTCTTGTACATAGGGGGCAGTATTATAGTAGTTATATTCTTGTACATAGGGGGCAGTATTATAGTAGTTATATTCTTGTACATAGGGGGCAGTATTATAGTAGTTATATTCTTGTACATAGGAGCAGTATTATAGTAGTTATATTCTTGTACATAGGAGACAGTATAATAGTAGTTATATTCTTGTACATAGGAGCAGTATTATAGTAGTTATATTCTTGTACATAGGGGGCAGTATTATAGTAGTTATATTCTTGCACATAGGGGCAGTATTATAGTAGTTATATTCTTGTACATAGGAGACAGTATAATAGTAGTTATAGTCTTGTACATAGGGGCAGGATTATAGTAGTTATATTCTTGCACATAGGGGCAGTATTATAGTAGTTATATTCTTGTACATAGGGGGCAGTATTATAGTAGTTATATTCTTGTACATAGGGGGCAGTATTATAGTAGTTATATTCTTGTATATAGGGGGCAGTATTATAGTAGTTATATTCTTGTACATAGGAGCAGTATTATAGTAGTTATATTCTTGTATATAGGGGGCAGTATTATAGTAGTTATATTCTTGTACATAGTGGGCAGTATTATAGTAGTTATATTCTTGTACATAGGGAGCAGTATTATAGTAGTTATATTCTTGTACATAGGGGGCAGTTTTATAGTAGTAATATTCTTGTACATAGGAGCAGTATTATAGTAGTTATATTCTTGTATATAGGAGCAGTATTATAGTAGTTATATTCTTGTACATAGGGGGCAGTATTATAGTAGTTATATTCTTGTACATAGGGGGCAGTATTATAGTAGTTATATTCTTGTACATTGGGGACAGTATTATAGCAGTTATATTCTTGTACATAGGAGCAGTATTAAAGTAGTTATATTCTTGTACATAGGGGGCAGTATTATAGTAGTTATATTCTTGTACATAGGGGGCAGTATTATAGTAGTTATATTCTTGTACATAGGGGGCAGTATTATAGTAGTTATATTCTTGTACATAGGAGCAGTATTATAGTAGTTATATTCTTGTACATAGGAGACAGTATAATAGTAGTTATATTCTTGTACATAGGAGCAGTATTATAGTAGTTATATTCTTGTACATAGGGGGCAGTATTATAGTAGTTATATTCTTGCACATAGGGGCAGTATTATAGTAGTTATATTCTTGTACATAGGAGACAGTATAATAGTAGTTATAGTCTTGTACATAGGAGCAGTATTATAGTAGTTATATTCTTGCACATAGGGGCAGTATTATAGTAGTTATATTCTTGTACATAGGGGGCAGTATTATAGTAGTTATATTCTTGTACATAGGGGGCAGTATTATAGTAGTTATATTCTTGTATATAGGGGGCAGTATTATAGTAGTTATATTCTTGTACATAGGAGCAGTATTATAGTAGTTATATTCTTGTATATAGGGGGCAGTATTATAGTAGTTATATTCTTGTACATAGTGGGCAGTATTATAGTAGTTATATTCTTGTACATAGGGAGCAGTATTATAGTAGTTATATTCTTGTACATAGGGGGCAGTTTTATAGTAGTAATATTCTTGTACATAGGAGCAGTATTATAGTAGTTATATTCTTGTATATAGGAGCAGTATTATAGTAGTTATATTCTTGTACATAGGGGGCAGTATTATAGTAGTTATATTCTTGTACATAGGGGGCAGTATTATAGTAGTTATATTCTTGTACATAGGGTGTAGTATTATAGTAGTTATATTCTTGTACATTGGGGACAGTATTATAGCAGTTATATTCTTGTGCATAGTGAGCAGTATTATAGTAGTTATATTCTTGTACATAGGGAGCAGTATTATAGTAGTTATATACTTGTACATAGGAGCAGTATTATAGTAGTTATATTCTTGTACATAGGAGAAGTATTATAGTAGTTATATTCTTGTACACAGGGGCAGTATTATAGTAGTTATATTCTTGTAAATAGGAGCAGTATTATAGTAGTTATATTCTTGTACATAGGGGCAGTATTATAGTAGTTATATTCTTGTACATAGGGAGCAGTAATATAGTAGTTATATTCTTGTACATAGGAGCAGTATTATAGTAGTTATATTCTTGTACATAGGAGCAGTATTATAGTAGTTATATTCTTGTATATAGGGGGCAGTATTATAGTAGTTATATTCTTGTATATAGGGGGCATTATTATAGTAGTTATATTCTTGTACATAGGAGCAGTATTATAGTAGTTATATTCTTGTATATAGGGGGCAGTATTATAGTAGTTATATTCTTGTACATAGTGAGCAGTATTATAGTAGTTATATTCTTGTACATAGGGAGCAGTATTATAGTAGTTATATTCTTGTACATAGGGGGCAGTTTTATAGTAGTAATATTCTTGTACATAGGAGCAGTATTATAGTAGTTATATTCTTGTATATAGGAGCAGTATTATAGTAGTAATATTCTTGTACATAGGAGCAGTATTATAGTAGTTATATTCTTGTATATAGGAGCAGTATTATAGTAGTTATATTCTTGTACATAGGGGGCAGTATTATAGTAGTTATATTCTTGTACATAGGGTGTAGTATTATAGTAGTTATATTCTTGTACATTGGGGACAGTATTATAGCAGTTATATTCTTGTGCATAGTGAGCAGTATTATAGTAGTTATATTCTTGTACATAGGGAGCAGTATTATAGTAGTTATATTCTTGTACATAGGAGCAGTATTATAGTAGTTATATTCTTGTACATAGGAGAAGTATTATAGTAGTTATATTCTTGTACAGAGGAGCAGTATTATAGTAGTTATATTCTTGTACATAGGAGCAGTATTATAGTAGTTCTATTCTTGTACATAGGAGCAGTATTATAGTAGTTATATTCTTGTACAGAGGAGCAGTATTATAGTAGTTATATTCTTGTACAGAGGAGCAGTATTATAGTAATTATATTCCTGTACATAGAGAGCAGTATTATAGCAGTTATATTCTTGTACATAGGGGCAGTATTATAGCAGTTATATTCTTGTACATAGGGGCAGTATTATAGTAGTTATATTCTTGTACATAGGAGCAGTATTATAGTAGTTATATTCTTGTACATAGGGGCAGTATTATAGTAGTTATATTCTTGTACATAGGGGCAGTATTATAGTAGTTATATTCTTGTACATAGGAGCAGTATTATAGTAGTTATATTCTTGTACAGAGGAGCAGTATTATAGTAGTTATATTCCTGTACATAGAGAGCAGTATTATAGTAGTTATATTCTTGTACATAGGGGCAGTATTATAGTAGTTATATTCTTGTACATAGGGGGCAGTATTATAGTAGTTCTATTCTTGTACATAGGGGCAGTATTATAGTAGTTATATTCTTGCACATAGGAGCAGTATTATAGTAGTTATATTCTTGCACATAGGAGCAGTATTATAGTAGTTATATTCTTTTACATAGGGGGCAGTATTATAGTAGTTATATTCTTGTACATAGGAGCAGTATTATAGTAGTTCTATTCTTGTACAGAGGAGCAGTATTATAGTAGTTATATTCCTGTACATAGAGAGCAGTATTATAGTAGTTATATTCTTGTACATAGGAGCAGTATTATAGTAGTTCTATTCTTGTACATAGGGGGCAGTATTATAGTAGTTCTATTCTTGTACATAGGGGCAGTATTATAGTAGTTATATTCTTGCACATAGGAGCAGTATTATAGTAGTTATATTCTTTTACATAGGGGGCAGTATTATAGTAGTTATATTCTTGTACATAGGAGCAGTATTATAGCAGTTATATTCTTGTACATAGGGGGCAGTATTATAGTAGTTATGTTCTTGTACATAGGAGCAGTATTATAGTAGTTATATTCTTGTACATAGGGAGCAGCATTATAGTAGTTATATTCTTGTACATAGGGAGCAGCATTATAGTAGTTATATTCTTGTATATAGGAGCAGTATTATAGTAGTTATATTCTTGTACATAGGGGCAGTATTATAGTAGTTATATTCTTGTACATAGGGAGCAGTATTATAGTAGTTATATTCTTGTACATAGGAGCAGTATTATAGTAGTTATATTCTTGTAAATAGGAGCAGTATTATAGTAGTTATATTCTTGTACATAGGGGCAGTATTATAGTAGTTATATTCTTGTACATAGGGAGCAGTATTATAGTAGTTATATTCTTGTACATAGGAGCAGTATTATAATAGTTATATTCTTGTACATAGGGGGCAGTATTATAGTAGTTATATTCTTGTAAATAGGAGCAGTATTATAGTAGTTATATTCTTGTACATAGGGGCAGTATTATAGTAGTTATATTCTTGTACATAGGAGCAGTATTATAGTAGTTATATTCTTGTACATAGGAGCAGTATTATAATAGTTATAGTCTTGTACATAGGAGCAGTATTATAATAGTTATATTCTTGTAAATAGGAGCAGTATTATAGTAGTTATATTCTTGTACATAGGGGGCAGTATTATAGTAGTTATATTCTTGTACATAGGAGCAGTATTATAATAGTTATAGTCTTGTACATAGGAGCAGTATTATAGTAGTTATATTCTTGTAAATAGGAGCAGTATTATAGTAGATATATTCTTGTACATAGGGGCAGTATTATAGTAGTTATATTCTTGTACATAGGGAGCAGTATTATAGTAGTTATATTCTTGTACATAGGGGCAGTATTATAGTAGTTATATTCTTGTACATAGGGGCAGTATTATAGTAGTTCTATTCTTGTACATAGGGAGCAGTATTATAGTAGTTATATTCTTGTAAATAGGAGCAGTATTATAGTAGTTATATTCTTGTACATAGGGGCAGTATTATAGTAGTTATATTCTTGTACATAGGGAGCAGTATTATAGTAGTTATATTCTTGTACATAGGGGCAGTATTATAGTAGTTCTATTCTTGTACATAGGGGGCAGTTTTATAGTAGTTATATTCTTGTACATAGCAGCAGTATTATAGTAGTTGTATTCTTGTACATAGGAGCAGTATTATAGTAGTTCTATTCTTGTACATAGGGGGCTGTATTATAGTAGTTATATTCTTGTATATAGGGGGCAGTATTATAGTAGTTATATTCTTGTATATAGGGGGCAGTATTATAGTAGTTATATTCTTGTACATAGGAGCAGTATTATAGTAGTTATATTCTTGTACATAGGAGCAGTATTATAGTAGTTCTATTCTTGTACATAGGGGGCTGTATTATAGTAGTTATATTCTTGTGCATAGTGAGCAGTATTATAGTAGTTATATTCTTGTACATAGGAGCAGTATTATAGTAGTTATATTCCTGTACATAGGAGCAGTATTATAGTAGTTATATTCTTGTACATAGGAGCAGTATTATAGTAGTTATATTCTTGTGCATAGTGAGCAGTATTATAGTAGTTATATTCTTGTACATAGGGAGCAGTATTATAGTAGTTATATTCTTGTACATAGGAGCAGTATTATAGTAGTTATATTCTTGTACATAGGGAGCAGTATTATAGTAGTTATATTCTTGTACATAGGGGCAGTATTATAGTAGTTATATTCTTGTACATAGGGGCAGTATTATAGTAGTTATATTCTTGTACATAGGAGCAGTATTATAGTAGTTATATTCTTGTACATAGGGGCAGTATTATAGCAGTTATATTCTTGTACATAGGAGCAGTATTATAGTAGTTCTATTCTTGTACATAGGGGGCAGTATTATAGTAGTTATATTCTTGTGCATAGTGAGCAGTATTATAGTAGTTATATTCTTGTACATAGGGAGCAGTATTATAGTAGTTATATTCTTGTACATAGGAGCAGTATTATAGTAGTTATATTCTTGTACATAGGAGCAGTATTATAGTAGTTATATTCTTGTATATAGGGGACAGTATTATAGTAGTTATATTCTTGTATATAGGGGGCAGTATTATAGTAGTTATATTCTTGTACATAGGAGCAGTATTATAGTAGTTATATTCTTGTATATAGGGGGCAGTATTATAGTAGTTATATTCTTGTACATAGTGAGCAGTATTATAGTAGTTATATTCTTGTACATAGGGAGCAGTATTATAGTAGTTATATTCTTGTACATAGGGGGCAGTTTTATAGTAGTAATATTCTTGTACATAGGAGCAGTATTATAGTAGTTATATTCTTGTATATAGGAGCAGTATTATAGTAGTTATATTCTTGTACATAGGGGGCAGTATTATAGTAGTTATATTCTTGTACATAGGGGGCAGTATTATAGTAGTTATATTCTTGTACATAGGGTGTAGTATTATAGTAGTTATATTCTTGTACATTGGGGACAGTATTATAGCAGTTATATTCTTGTACATAGGGAGCAGTATTATAGTAGTTATATTCTTGTACATAGGAGCAGTATTATAGTAGTTATATTCTTGTACATAGGAGAAGTATTATAGTAGTTATATTCATGTACATAGGGGCAGTATTATAGTAGTTATATTCTTGTACATAGGGAGCAGTATTATAGTAGTTATATTCTTGTACATAGGGGGCAGTATTATAGTAGTTATATTCTTGTACATAGGGAGCAGTATTATAGTAGTTCTATTCTTGTACATAGGGGGCAGTATTATAGTAGTTCTATTCTTGTACATAGGGGGCAGTATTATAGTAGTTCTATTCTTGTACATAGGGAGCAGTATTATAGTAGTTCTATTCTTATACATAGGGGGCAGTATTATAGTAGTTCTATTCTTGTACATAGGGGGCAGTATTATAGTAGTTCTATTCTTGTACATAGGGGGCAGTATTATAGTAGTTCTATTCTTGTACATAGGAGGCAGTATTATAGTAGTTATATTCTTGTACATAGGGGGCAGTATTATAGTAGTTCTATTCTTGTACATAGGAGGCAGTATTATAGTAGTTATATTCTTGTACATAGGGGGCAGTATTATAGTAGTTATATTCTTGTACATAGGGGGCAGTATTATAGTAGTTCTATTCTTGTACATAGGGAGCAGTATTATAGTAGTTCTATTCTTGTACATAGGGGGCAGTATTATAGTAGTTCTATTCTTGTACATAGGGAGCAGTATTATAGTAGTTCTATTCTTGTACATAGGAGGCAGTATTATAGTAGTTATATTCTTGTACATAGGGGGCAGTATTATAGTAATTATATTCTTGTACATAGGGGGCAGTATTATAGTAGTTATATTCTTGTACATAGGAGCAGTATTATAGTAGTTATATTCTTGTACATAGGAGCAGTATTATAGTAGTTATATTCTTGTACATAGGGAGCAGTATTATAGTAGTTATATTCTTGTACATAGGGGGCAGTTTTATAGTAGTAATATTCTTGTACATAGGAGCAGTATTATAGTAGTTATATTCTTGTATATAGGAGCAGTATTATAGTAGTTATATTCTTGTACATAGGGGGCAGTATTATAGTAGTTATATTCTTGTACATAGGGGGCAGTATTATAGTAGTTATATTCTTGTACATAGGGTGTAGTATTATAGTAGTTATATTCTTGTACATTGGGGACAGTATTATAGCAGTTATATTCTTGTGCATAGTGAGCAGTATTATAGTAGTTATATTCTTGTACATAGGGAGCAGTATTATAGTAGTTATATTCTTGTACATAGGAGCAGTATTATAGTAGTTATATTCTTGTACATAGGAGAAGTATTATAGTAGTTATATTCTTGTACATAGGGGCAGTATTATAGTAGTTATATTCTTGTACATAGGAGCAGTATTATAGTAGTTATATTCTTGTACATAGGGGCAGTATTATAGTAGTTCTATTCTTGTACATAGGAGCAGTATTATAGTAGTTCTATTCTTGTACATAGGAGCAGTATTATAGTAGTTATATTCTTGTACAGAGGAGCAGTATTATAGTAGTTATATTCCTGTACATAGAGAGCAGTATTATAGTAGTTATATTCTTGTACATAGGGGCAGTATTATAGCAGTTATATTCTTGTACATAGGGGCAGTATTATAGTAGTTATATTCTTGTACATAGGAGCAGTATTATAGTAGTTATATTCTTGTACATAGGGGCAGTATTATAGTAGTTATATTCTTGTACATAGGGGCAGTATTATAGTAGTTATATTCTTGTACATAGGAGCAGTATTATAGTAGTTATATTCTTGTACAGAGGAGCAGTATTATAGTAGTTATATTCCTGTACATAGAGAGCAGTATTATAGTAGTTATATTCTTGTACATAGGGGCAGTATTATAGTAGTTCTATTCTTGTACATAGGAGCAGTATTATAGTAGTTCTATTCTTGTACATAGGGGGCAGTATTATAGTAGTTCTATTCTTGTACATAGGGGCAGTATTATAGTAGTTATATTCTTGCACATAGGAGCAGTATTATAGTAGTTATATTCTTTTACATAGGGGGCAGTATTATAGTAGTTATATTCTTGTACATAGGAGCAGTATTATAGCAGTTATATTCTTGTACATAGGGGGCAGTATTATAGTAGTTATGTTCTTGTACATAGGAGCAGTATTATAGTAGTTATATTCTTGTACATAGGGAGCAGCATTATAGTAGTTATATTCTTGTACATAGGGAGCAGCATTATAGTAGTTATATTCTTGTATATAGGAGCAGTATTATAGTAGTTATATTCTTGTACATAGGGGCAGTATTATAGTAGTTATATTCTTGTACATAGGGAGCAGTATTATAGTAGTTATATTCTTGTACATAGGAGCAGTATTATAGTAGTTATATTCTTGTAAATAGGAGCAGTATTATAGTAGTTATATTCTTGTACATAGGGGCAGTATTATAGTAGTTATATTCTTGTACATAGGGAGCAGTATTATAGTAGTTATATTCTTGTACATAGGAGCAGTATTATAATAGTTATATTCTTGTACATAGGGGGCAGTATTATAGTAGTTATATTCTTGTAAATAGGAGCAGTATTATAGTAGTTATATTCTTGTACATAGGGGCAGTATTATAGTAGTTATATTCTTGTACATAGGGAGCAGTATTATAGTAGTTATATTCTTGTACATAGGAGCAGTATTATAGTAGTTATATTCTTGTACATAGGAGCAGTATTATAGTAGTTATATTCTTGTATATAGGGGGCAGTATTATAGTAGTTATATTCTTGTACATAGGAGCAGTATTATAGCAGTTATATTCTTGTACATAGGGGGCAGTATTATAGTAGTTATGTTCTTGTACATAGGAGCAGTATTATAGTAGTTATATTCTTGTACATAGGGAGCAGCATTATAGTAGTTATATTCTTGTACATAGGGAGCAGCATTATAGTAGTTATATTCTTGTATATAGGAGCAGTATTATAGTAGTTATATTCTTGTACATAGGGGCAGTATTATAGTAGTTATATTCTTGTACATAGGGAGCAGCATTATAGTAGTTATATTCTTGTATATAGGAGCAGTATTATAGTAGTTATATTCTTGTACATAGGGGCAGTATTATAGTAGTTATATTCTTGTACATAGGGAGCAGTATTATAGTAGTTATATTCTTGTACATAGGAGCAGTATTATAGTAGTTATATTCTTGTAAATAGGAGCAGTATTATAGTAGTTATATTCTTGTACATAGGGGCAGTATTATAGTAGTTATATTCTTGTACATAGGGAGCAGTATTATAGTAGTTATATTCTTGTACATAGGAGCAGTATTATAATAGTTATATTCTTGTACATAGGGGGCAGTATTATAGTAGTTATATTCTTGTAAATAGGAGCAGTATTATAGTAGTTATATTCTTGTACATAGGGGCAGTATTATAGTAGTTATATTCTTGTACATAGGGAGCAGTATTATAGTAGTTATATTCTTGTACATAGGAGCAGTATTATAGTAGTTATATTCTTGTACATAGGAGCAGTATTATAGTAGTTATATTCTTGTATATAGGGGGCAGTATTATAGTAGTTATATTCTTGTATATAGGGGGCAGTATTATAGTAGTTATATTCTTGTACATAGGAGCAGTATTATAGTAGTTATATTCTTGTATATAGGGGGCAGTATTATAGTAGTTATATTCTTGTACATAGTGAGCAGTATTATAGTAGTTATATTCTTGTACATAGGGGGCAGTTTTATAGTAGTAATATTCTTGTACATAGGAGCAGTATTATAGTAGTTATATTCTTGTATATAGGAGCAGTATTATAGTAGTTATATTCTTGTACATAGGGGGCAGTATTATAGTGGTTATATTCTTGTACATAGGGGGCAGTATTATAGTAGTTATATTCTTGTACATAGGGTGTAGTATTATAGTAGTTATATTCTTGTACATTGGGGACAGTATTATAGCAGTTATATTCTTGTGCATAGTGAGCAGTATTATAGTAGTTATATTCTTGTACATAGGGAGCAGTATTATAGTAGTTATATTCTTGTACATAGGAGCAGTATTATAGTAGTTATATTCTTGTACATAGGAGAAGTATTATAGTAGTTATATTCTTGTACATAGGGGCAGTATTATAGTAGTTATATTCTTGTACATAGGAGCAGTATTATAGTAGTTATATTCTTGTACATAGGGGCAGTATTATAGTAGTTATATTCTTGTACATAGGAGCAGTATTATAGTAGTTCTATTCTTGTACATAGGAGCAGTATTATAGTAGTTATATTCTTGTACAGAGGAGCAGTATTATAGTAGTTATATTCCTGTACATAGAGAGCAGTATTATAGTAGTTATATTCTTGTACATAGGGGCAGTATTATAGCAGTTATATTCTTGTACATAGGGGCAGTATTATAGTAGTTATATTCTTGTACATAGGAGCAGTATTATAGTAGTTATATTCTTGTACATAGGGGCAGTATTATAGTAGTTATATTCTTGTACATAGGGGCAGTATTATAGTAGTTATATTCTTGTACATAGGAGCAGTATTATAGTAGTTATATTCTTGTACAGAGGAGCAGTATTATAGTAGTTATATTCCTGTACATAGAGAGCAGTATTATAGTAGTTATATTCTTGTACATAGGGGCAGTATTATAGTAGTTCTATTCTTGTACATAGGGGGCAGTATTATAGTAGTTCTATTCTTGTACATAGGGGCAGTATTATAGTAGTTATATTCTTGCACATAGGAGCAGTATTATAGTAGTTATATTCTTTTACATAGGGGGCAGTATTATAGTAGTTATATTCTTGTACAGAGGAGCAGTATTATAGTAGTTATATTCCTGTACATAGAGAGCAGTATTATAGTAGTTATATTCTTGTACATAGGAGCAGTATTATAGTAGTTCTATTCTTGTACATAGGGGGCAGTATTATAGTAGTTCTATTCTTGTACATAGGGGCAGTATTATAGTAGTTATATTCTTGCACATAGGAGCAGTATTATAGTAGTTATATTCTTTTACATAGGGGGCAGTATTATAGTAGTTATATTCTTGTACATAGGAGCAGTATTATAGCAGTTATATTCTTGTACATAGGGGGCAGTATTATAGTAGTTATGTTCTTGTACATAGGAGCAGTATTATAGTAGTTATATTCTTGTACATAGGGAGCAGCATTATAGTAGTTATATTCTTGTACATAGGGAGCAGCATTATAGTAGTTATATTCTTGTATATAGGAGCAGTATTATAGTAGTTATATTCTTGTACATAGGGGCAGTATTATAGTAGTTATATTCTTGTACATAGGGAGCAGTATTATAGTAGTTATATTCTTGTACATAGGAGCAGTATTATAGTAGTTATATTCTTGTAAATAGGAGCAGTATTATAGTAGTTATATTCTTGTACATAGGGGCAGTATTATAGTAGTTATATTCTTGTACATAGGGAGCAGTATTATAGTAGTTATATTCTTGTACATAGGAGCAGTATTATAATAGTTATATTCTTGTACATAGGGGGCAGTATTATAGTAGTTATATTCTTGTAAATAGGAGCAGTATTATAGTAGTTATATTCTTGTACATAGGGGCAGTATTATAGTAGTTATATTCTTGTACATAGGAGCAGTATTATAGTAGTTATATTCTTGTACATAGGAGCAGTATTATAGTAGTTATATTCTTGTACATAGGAGCAGTATTATAATAGTTATAGTCTTGCACATAGGAGCAGTATTATAATAGTTATATTCTTGTAAATAGGAGCAGTATTATAGTAGTTATATTCTTGTACATAGGGGGCAGTATTATAGTAGTTATATTCTTGTACATAGGAGCAGTATTATAGTAGTTATAGTCTTGTACATAGGAGCAGTATTATAGTAGTTATATTCTTGTAAATAGGAGCAGTATTATAGTAGTTATATTCTTGTACATAGGGGCAGTATTATAGTAGTTATATTCTTGTACATAGGGAGCAGTATTATAGTAGTTATATTCTTGTACATAGGGGCAGTATTATAGTAGTTATATTCTTGTACATAGGGAGCAGTATTATAGTAGTTATATTCTTGTAAATAGGAGCAGTATTATAGTAGTTATATTCTTGTACATAGGGGCAGTATTATAGTAGTTCTATTCTTGTACATAGGGGGCAGTTTTATAGTAGTTATATTCTTGTACATAGCAGCAGTATTATAGTAGTTGTATTCTTGTACATAGGAGCAGTATTATAGTAGTTATATTCTTGTATATAGGGGGCAGTATTATAGTAGTTATATTCTTGTATATAGGGGGCAGTATTATAGTAGTTATATTCTTGTACATAGGAGCAGTATTATAGTAGCTATATTCTTGTACATAGGAGCAGTATTATAGTAGTTCTATTCTTGTACATAGGGGGCAGTATTATAGTAGTTATATTCTTGTGCATAGTGAGCAGTATTATAGTAGTTATATTCTTGTACATAGGAGCAGTATTATAGTAGTTATATTCCTGTACATAGGAGCAGTATTATAGTAGTTATATTCTTGTACATAGGAGCAGTATTATAGTAGTTATATTCTTGTGCATAGTGAGCAGTATTATAGTAGTTATATTCTTGTACATAGGGAGCAGTATTATAGTAGTTATATTCTTGTACATAGGAGCAGTATTATAGTAGTTATATTCTTGTACATAGGGGCAGTATTATAGTAGTTATATTCTTGTACATAGGAGCAGTATTATAGTAGTTCTATTCTTGTACATAGGAGCAGTATTATAGTAGTTCTATTCTTGTACATAGGGAGCAGTATTATAGTAGTTATATTCTTGTACATAGGGGCAGTATTATAGTAGTTATATTCTTGTACATAGGAGCAGTATTATAGTAGTTATATTCTTGTACATAGGGAGCAGTATTATAGTAGTTATATTCTTGTACATAGGGGCAGTATTATAGTAGTTATATTCTTGTACATAGGGGCAGTATTATAGTAGTTATATTCTTGTACATAGGGAGCAGTATTATAGTAGTTATATTCTTGTACATAGGGGCAGTATTATAGTAGTTCTATTCTTGTACATAGGGGGCAGTTTTATAGTAGTTATATTCTTGTACATAGCAGCAGTATTATAGTAGTTGTATTCTTGTACATAGGAGCAGTATTATAGTAGTTATATTCTTGTATATAGGGGGCAGTATTATAGTAGTTATATTCTTGTATATAGGGGGCAGTATTATAGTAGTTATATTCTTGTACATAGGAGCAGTATTATAGTAGTTATATTCTTGTACATAGGAGCAGTATTATAGTAGTTCTATTCTTGTACATAGGGGGCAGTATTATAGTAGTTATATTCTTGTGCATAGTGAGCAGTATTATAGTAGTTATATTCTTGTACATAGGAGCAGTATTATAGTAGTTATATTCCTGTACATAGGAGCAGTATTATAGTAGTTATATTCTTGTACATAGGAGCAGTATTATAGTAGTTATATTCTTGTGCATAGTGAGCAGTATTATAGTAGTTATATTCTTGTACATAGGGAGCAGTATTATAGTAGTTATATTCTTGTACATAGGAGCAGTATTATAGTAGTTATATTCTTGTACATAGGGGCAGTATTATAGTAGTTATATTCTTGTACATAGGAGCAGTATTATAGTAGTTCTATTCTTGTACATAGGAGCAGTATTATAGTAGTTATATTCTTGTACATAGGGAGCAGTATTATAGTTGTTATATTCTTGTACATAGGGGCAGTATTATAGTAGTTATATTCTTGTACATAGGAGCAGTATTATAGTAGTTCTATTCTTGTACATAGGGGGCAGTATTATAGTAGTTATATTCTTGTGCATAGTGAGCAGTATTATAGTAGTTATATTCTTGTACATAGGGAGCAGTATTATAGTAGTTATATTCTTGTACATAGGAGCAGTATTATAGTAGTTATATTCTTGTACATAGCAGTATTATAGTAGTTATATTCTTGTATATAGGGGGCAGTATTATAGTAGTTATATTCTTGTATATAGGGGGCAGTATTATAGTAGTTATATTCTTGTACATAGGAGCAGTATTATAGTAGTTATATTCTTGTATATAGGGGGCAGTATTATAGTAGTTATATTCTTGTACATAGTGAGCAGTATTATAGTAGTTATATTCTTGTACATAGGGAGCAGTATTATAGTAGTTATATTCTTGTACATAGGGGGCAGTTTTATAGTAGTAATATTCTTGTACATAGGAGCAGTATTATAGTAGTTATATTCTTGTATATAGGAGCAGTATTATAGTAGTTATATTCTTGTACATAGGGGGCAGTATTATAGTAGTTATATTCTTGTACATAGGGGGCAGTATTATAGTAGTTATATTCTTGTACATAGGGTGTAGTATTATAGTAGTTATATTCTTGTACATTGGGGACAGTATTATAGCAGTTATATTCTTGTGCATAGTGAGCAGTATTATAGTAGTTATATTCTTGTACATAGGGAGCAGTATTATAGTAGTTATATTCTTGTACATAGGAGCAGTATTATAGTAGTTATATTCTTGTACATAGGAGAAGTATTATAGTAGTTATATTCTTGTACATAGGGGCAGTATTATAGTAGTTATATTCTTGTACATAGGAGCAGTATTATAGTAGTTATATTCTTGTACATAGGGGCAGTATTATAGTAGTTATATTCTTGTACATAGGAGCAGTATTATAGTAGTTCTATTCTTGTACATAGGAGCAGTATTATAGTAGTTATATTCTTGTACAGAGGAGCAGTATTATAGTAGTTATATTCCTGTACATAGAGAGCAGTATTATAGTAGTTATATTCTTGTACATAGGGGCAGTATTATAGCAGTTATATTCTTGTACATAGGGGCAGTATTATAGTAGTTATATTCTTGTACATAGGGGCAGTATTATAGTAGTTATATTCTTGTACATAGGGGCAGTATTATAGTAGTTATATTCTTGTACATAGGAGCAGTATTATAGTAGTTATATTCTTGTACAGAGGAGCAGTATTATAGTAGTTATATTCCTGTACATAGAGAGCAGTATTATAGTAGTTATATTCTTGTACATAGGGGCAGTATTATAGTAGTTCTATTCTTGTACATAGGGGGCAGTATTATAGTAGTTCTATTCTTGTACATAGGGGCAGTATTATAGTAGTTATATTCTTGCACATAGGAGCAGTATTATAGTAGTTATATTCTTTTACATAGGGGGCAGTATTATAGTAGTTATATTCTTGTACAGAGGAGCAGTATTATAGTAGTTATATTCCTGTACATAGAGAGCAGTATTATAGTAGTTATATTCTTGTACATAGGAGCAGTATTATAGTAGTTCTATTCTTGTACATAGGGGGCAGTATTATAGTAGTTCTATTCTTGTACATAGGGGCAGTATTATAGTAGTTATATTCTTGCACATAGGGGGCAGTATTATAGTAGTTATATTCTTTTACATAGGGGGCAGTATTATAGTAGTTATGTTCTTGTACATAGGAGCAGCATTATAGTAGTTATATTCTTGTACATAGGGAGCAGCATTATAGTAGTTATATTCTTGTACATAGGGAGCAGCATTATAGTAGTTATATTCTTGTATATAGGAGCAGTATTATAGTAGTTATATTCTTGTACATAGGGGCAGTATTATAGTAGTTATATTCTTGTACATAGGGAGCAGTATTATAGTAGTTATATTCTTGTACATAGGAGCAGTATTATAGTAGTTATATTCTTGTAAATAGGAGCAGTATTATAGTAGTTATATTCTTGTACATAGGGGCAGTATTATAGTAGTTATATTCTTGTACATAGGGAGCAGTATTATAGTAGTTATATTCTTGTACATAGGAGCAGTATTATAATAGTTATATTCTTGTACATAGGGGGCAGTATTATAGTAGTTATATTCTTGTAAATAGGAGCAGTATTATAGTAGTTATATTCTTGTACATAGGGGCAGTATTATAGTAGTTATATTCTTGTACATAGGAGCAGTATTATAGTAGTTATATTCTTGTACATAGGAGCAGTATTATAGTAGTTATATTCTTGTACATAGGAGCAGTATTATAATAGTTATAGTCTTGTACATAGGAGCAGTATTATAATAGTTATATTCTTGTAAATAGGAGCAGTATTATAGTAGTTATATTCTTGTACATAGGGGGCAGTATTATAGTAGTTATAGTCTTGTACATAGGAGCAGTATTATAGTAGTTATAGTCTTGTACATAGGAGCAGTATTATAGTAGTTATATTCTTGTAAATAGGAGCAGTATTATAGTAGTTATATTCTTGTACATAGGGGCAGTATTATAGTAGTTATATTCTTGTACATAGGGAGCAGTATTATAGTAGTTATATTCTTGTACATAGGGGCAGTATTATAGTAGTTATATTCTTGTACATAGGGAGCAGTATTATAGTAGTTATATTCTTGTACATAGGGGCAGTATTATAGTAGTTATATTCTTGTACATAGGGAGCAGTATTATAGTAGTTATATTCTTGTAAATAGGAGCAGTATTATAGTAGTTATATTCTTGTACATAGGGGCAGTATTATAGTAGTTCTATTCTTGTACATAGGGGGCAGTTTTATAGTAGTTATATTCTTGTACATAGCAGCAGTATTATAGTAGTTGTATTCTTGTACATAGGAGCAGTATTATAGTAGTTATATTCTTGTATATAGGGGGCAGTATTATAGTAGTTATATTCTTGTATATAGGGGGCAGTATTATAGTAGTTATATTCTTGTACATAGGAGCAGTATTATAGTAGTTATATTCTTGTACATAGGAGCAGTATTATAGTAGTTCTATTCTTGTACATAGGGGGCAGTATTATAGTAGTTATATTCTTGTGCATAGTGAGCAGTATTATAGTAGTTATATTCTTGTACATAGGAGCAGTATTATAGTAGTTATATTCTTGTACATAGGAGCAGTATTATAGTAGTTATATTCTTGTGCATAGTGAGCAGTATTATAGTAGTTATATTCTTGTACATAGGGAGCAGTATTATAGTAGTTATATTCTTGTACATAGGAGCAGTATTATAGTAGTTATATTCTTGTACATAGGGGCAGTATTATAGTAGTTATATTCTTGTACATAGGAGCAGTATTATAGTAGTTCTATTCTTGTACATAGGAGCAGTATTATAGTAGTTCTATTCTTGTACATAGGGAGCAGTATTATAGTAGTTATATTCTTGTACATAGGGGCAGTATTATAGTAGTTATATTCTTGTACATAGGAGCAGTATTATAGTAGTTATATTCTTGTACATAGGGAGCAGTATTATAGTAGTTATATTCTTGTACATAGGGGCAGTATTATAGTAGTTATATTCTTGTACATAGGGGCAGTATTATAGTAGTTGTATTCTTGTACATAGGGGCAGTATTATAGTAGTTCTATTCTTGTACATAGGGGGCAGTTTTATAGTAGTTATATTCTTGTACATAGGGAGCAGTATTATAGTAGTTATATTCTTGTACATAGGGGCAGTATTATAGTAGTTCTATTCTTGTACATAGGGGCAGTATTATAGTAGTTCTATTCTTGTACATAGGGGGCAGTTTTATAGTAGTTATATTCTTGTACATAGCAGCAGTATTATAGTAGTTGTATTCTTGTACATAGGAGCAGTATTATAGTAGTTATATTCTTGTATATAGGGGGCAGTATTATAGTAGTTATATTCTTGTATATAGGGGGCAGTATTATAGTAGTTATATTCTTGTACATAGGAGCAGTATTATAGTAGTTATATTCTTGTACATAGGAGCAGTATTATAGTAGTTCTATTCTTGTACATAGGGGGCAGTATTATAGTAGTTATATTCTTGTGCATAGTGAGCAGTATTATAGTAGTTATATTCTTGTACATAGGAGCAGTATTATAGTAGTTATATTCCTGTACATAGGAGCAGTATTATAGTAGTTATATTCTTGTACATAGGAGCAGTATTATAGTAGTTATATTCTTGTGCATAGTGAGCAGTATTATAGTAGTTATATTCTTGTACATAGGAGCAGTATTATAGTAGTTATATTCTTGTACATAGGGGCAGTATTATAGTAGTTATATTCTTGTACATAGGAGCAGTATTATAGTAGTTCTATTCTTGTACATAGGAGCAGTATTATAGTAGTTATATTCTTGTACATAGGGAGCAGTATTATAGTAGTTATATTCTTGTACATAGGGGCAGTATTATAGTAGTTATATTCTTGTACATAGGAGCAGTATTATAGTAGTTCTATTCTTGTACATAGGGGGCAGTATTATAGTAGTTATATTCTTGTGCATAGTGAGCAGTATTATAGTAGTTATATTCTTGTACATAGGGAGCAGTATTATAGTAGTTATATTCTTGTACATAGGAGCAGTATTATAGTAGTTATATTCTTGTACATAGCAGTATTATAGTAGTTATATTCTTGTATATAGGGGGCAGTATTATAGTAGTTATATTCTTGTATATAGGGGGCAGTATTATAGTAGTTATATTCTTGTACATAGGAGCAGTATTATAGTAGTTATATTCTTGTATATAGGGGGCAGTATTATAGTAGTTATATTCTTGTACATAGGGAGCAGTATTATAGTAGTTATATTCTTGTACATAGGGGGCAGTTTTATAGTAGTAATATTCTTGTACATAGGAGCAGTATTATAGTAGTTATATTCTTGTATATAGGAGCAGTATTATAGTAGTTATATTCTTGTACATAGGGGGCAGTATTATAGTAGTTATATTCTTGTACATAGGGGGCAGTATTATAGTAGTTATATTCTTGTACATAGGGTGTAGTATTATAGTAGTTATATTCTTGTACATTGGGGACAGTATTATAGCAGTTATATTCTTGTGCATAGTGAGCAGTATTATAGTAGTTATATTCTTGTACATAGGGAGCAGTATTATAGTAGTTATATTCTTGTACATAGGAGCAGTATTATAGTAGTTATATTCTTGTACATAGGAGAAGTATTATAGTAGTTATATTCTTGTACATAGGGGCAGTATTATAGTAGTTATATTCTTGTACATAGGGAGCAGTATTATAGTAGTTATATTCTTGTACATAGGGGGCAGTATTATAGTAGTTATATTCTTGTACATAGGGAGCAGTATTATAGTAGTTCTATTCTTGTACATAGGGGGCAGTATTATAGTAGTTCTATTCTTGTACATAGGGGGCAGTATTATAGTAGTTCTATTCTTGTACATAGGAGGCAGTATTATAGTAGTTATATTCTTGTACATAGGGGGCAGTATTATAGTAGTTCTATTCTTGTACATAGGGGGCAGTATTATAGTAGTTCTATTCTTGTACATAGGGAGCAGTATTATAGTAGTTCTATTCTTGTACATAGGGGGCAGTATTATAGTAGTTCTATTCTTGTACATAGGGAGCAGTATTATAGTAGTTCTATTCTTGTACATAGGAGGCAGTATTATAGTAGTTATATTCTTGTACATAGGGGGCAGTATTATAGAAGTTATATTCTTGTACATAGGGGGCAGTATTATAGTAGTTCTATTCTTGTACATAGGAGGCAGTATTATAGTAGTTATATTCTTGTACATAGGGAGCAGTATTATAGTAGTTATATTCTTGTACATAGGGGCAGTATTATAGTAGTTCTATTCTTGTACATAGGGGCAGTATTATAGTAGTTATATTCTTGTACATAGGAGCAGTATTATAGTAGTCATATTCTTGTACATAGGAGCAGTATTATAGTAGTTATATTCTTGTACATAGGGGGCAGTATTATAGTAGTTATATTCCAGTATTATAGTAGTTATATTCTTGTATATAGGGGGACAGTATTATAGTAGTTATATTCCTGTACATAGGGGCAGTATTATAGTAGTTATATTCTTGTACATAGGGGACAGTATTATAGTAGTTATATTCTTGTACATAGGAGCAGTATTATAGTAGTCATATTCTTGTACATAGGAGCAGTATTATAGTAGTTATATTCCAGTATTATAGTAGTTATATTCTTGTATATAGGGGGACAGTATTATAGTAGTTATATTCTTGTACATAGGGGGCAGTATTATAGTAGTTATATTCTTGTACATAGGGGCAGTATTATAGTAGTTATATTCCAGTATTATAGTAGTTATATTCTTGTACGTAGGAGCAGTATTATAGTAGTTATATTCTTGTACGTAGGAGCAGTATTATAGTAGTTATATTCTTGTACATAGGGGGCAGTATTATAGTAGTTATATTCTTGTACATAGGGGCAGTATTATAGTAGTTATATTCTTGTACATAGGGGCAGTATTATAGTAGTTATATTCTTGTACATAGGGGCAGTATTATAGTAGTTATATTCTTGTACATAGGGGCAGTATTATAGTAGTTATATTCTTGTACATAGGAGCAGTATTATAGTAGTTATATTCCTGTACATAGGGGCAGTATTATAGTAGTTATATTCTTGTACATAGGGAGCAGTATTATAGTAGTTCTATTCTTGTACATAGGGAGCAGTATTATAGTAGTTCTATTCTTGTACATAGGGGGCAGTATTATAGTAGTTCTATTCTTGTACATAGGGGGCAGTATTATCATTATAGATCATCTTGTAGGTGAGAATTTCACTTAATAAGAGCGGTCATAGTCTGTGGGTTTCGGTTGTATTGTTACCGCTGGTGTAGTATAAGTGATGTGTGGTCGGGGTGATGGATATCTGGACCCTTGTAGGTGAGTGCTGTTACCACCACGGTATTTTGGGGGGTGTTGGGGGTTTCTGTGAGATGAAGGTCACCAGCCCCTCCTTTCTTGAGCCTCCATTGCTTTGAATTCTATAACAGTTGAAAAAACTGCAGCAATATCGATTCCAATCCCTTGTTCACATGACGTCTTGGTGTGGAAGATTCCGCCTGCTCCCGGCCCCTATAACAGGTATTATACAGTAATGTGACCCCGACCTTCTGCTCATGTTCTGTGTTGTCATTTATTTTAACCACGTCAGACTGGCGGCTTTTCACAGCTGGACGGTTGTTACAGTTGCACCAGTCTGGACCATAACCTGCCAGGATTACAGCGCAGTAGTCTGTTACAATGTATCAGTCTGTAATCCAGACTGGGTGTAACTGTAACAAACCCTCAGCTGTGTAGTATCAGTCGTCTGTGCAGCGATTTGTTGTTTGCTGCATTGATGAGAAATAATTTCAGGACTCCGGGAAATTCACTAGAACTTTTAATGTTCGGTTCAAGATTCTGAGATTTAAGGCTCAAAATTCCAAATTTATGGACCCCAGATAACCACAGGACTGAGGCGGCGGAGCGCAGAACACGGCCTGTCACCGCCGGGCGGAGCGCAGAGCGCAGCGTGTCACCGCAGGGCGGAGCGCAGAACGCGGCCTGTCACCGCCGGGCGGAGCGCAGAGCGCAGCGTGTCACCGCAGGGCGGAGCGCAGAACGCGGCCTGTCACCGCCGGGCGGAGCGCAGAGCGCAGCGTGTCACCGCAGGGCGGAGCGCAGAACGCGGCCTGTCACCGCCGGGCGGAGCGCAGAGCGCAGCGTGTCACCGCAGGGCGGAGCGCAGAACGCGGCCTGTCACCGCCGGGCGGAGCGCAGAGCGCAGCGTGTCACCGCCGGGCGGAGCGCAGAGCGCAGCGTGTCACCGCAGGGCGGAGCGCAGAACGCGGCCTGTCACCGCCGGGCGGAGCGCAGAGCGCAGCGTGTCACCGCAGGGCGGAGCGCAGAACGCGGCCTGTCACCGCCGGGCGGAGCGCAGAGCGCAGCGTGTCACCGCAGGGCGGAGCACAGAACGCGGCCTGTCACCGCCGGGCGGAGCGCAGCCTGTCACCGCCGGGCGGAGCGCAGAGCGCAGCGTGTCACCGCCGGGCGGAGCGCAGAGCGTGGCCCGGATTCATGTCATTTGCAGTTTTATTGGCCGAACAAGAAATGAGATTTTTTATCAGAATCTCTGAAGATTTGTGACAAGACGCAGAGGACGAGGCTTGTGATTGGTCAAAGCCGCCGAGTGACGTACAAGAAGGTGGAGTCAGACAGCAGGCTCCACCCCTAACGCCATATTATTGCAGCTCCTAGGAATATCTGAGAAAGGGACAAATCTGCTCCTCCCCGCTATGGAGGCGCTGCGGACCCTCGTGATGGGGGGGGGGACCACCTGCCCCAGGCTGAGGTGACTGCGGAGCGCGCAGCAACGACCATCTGATGACACGTCCTGTACCCAGGGTACATGCTCCAATCACACCCAGAACTGCAGTCACTAATCTGCCAGGACACTAGATCTACTCCAATCACGCCCAGAGCTGCAGTCACTAATCTGCCATTACACCACTTATACTCCAATCACAGCCAGTGCTGCAGTCACTAATCTGCTTTTATACGAGATCTACTCCAATCACACCCAGAGCTGCAGTCACTAATTTACAATTACTCCAATCACACCCAGAGCTGCAATCACTATTCTGACATTACTTCAGGTTTTACTCCATACTACATTACCCATGATGCAGCACAGGAGGAGGTGCCTTATACTCTAGCAACATCCAGAGCTGCTGTCAGTGTTGTACAAGACATGGTGTAGATGAACCCGTGAGATGTCGCTGAGGAGGGAGCTCGGCTGGACCGGTGGGCACCGGCTATAAGGCACTTACTACTAATCAACACAAATGACATAATCCAATCATGAAAATGAGCAGCGGGGATCTCTGACCCCTCCATTCCCCATAAGCGGAGGTCCCGGGCCCCTTCTCCCCCCCCCCCTCCATCAGTGGAGGTCCCGGGCCCCTTCTTCCCCCCTCCATCAGGAAAACTGTAGAATGGCATCTTCTCCCATGATGCATCGCTTTAGCTGCCCCATGACGGTCATGTGCTGACGGGCACGGGACGGCACCCACGCTACAGCCCTTTAGCTACACTCACACTGATCCTGAATTACTTCTCCTCTCCCCATCACCTCCAGAGCTGCAATCGCGATTCTGCCCGAGTTAGTCGCTGGTGATGTAGAGAACACTCTGTCATTACCAACGCAATGCAGCTTTCTCCCACAATGCACCACAGCAGAACATGCAATTTACACCCCACCTGATTCGTAGGTGCTGCTTTGGATGTAACTGGAGTAGACCTGATGTCAGTTAGGACTTGTAACGCTTTCTGCGATTCATATTCTGGAGCGACACATTGCAGCCCCCAACATCCCTCCACATTCGCAGCCCACCACCACCCTTACTCGCCCCATCGGTGACCCTGGTGATCACCGGCGGCACCAGGGCATTGATTATACCAAGTGCTGTGGAGGGAGCATAGTAATAAGTGCCAGTCTGATCTACAGCGCCCCCCGGAGGATGGATGGGGCAGTCAGCATCGTGGGGGGGGGGGGGGTGGCTTGATCTGCTGAACCAAATGCTACATCCTGTAAATCCTCCATTCAGATTCATAGGGAACAAACAAATATTCCAGGTGATGGCAGACGGCTCCGCGGCCCGCCTCGCCACCCCCCCGGGGCCCGCCTCACGACACCTCGATGACTTCCATACTGCCGGAGAAGCTGTTCTGACTGCCCACTTTGCCCAGCTCCTCTCGTGTCCGGCCGTCCACCAGTTCATTCCCAAACTCCATTTGGCAGCTGCGCCTCTTAAATTGCTTTTCGAAGGGGCTTTCTTCGTGCCAGCTGCGCCGGGAGTCCCCGCGGGCGCTCGGCTTCTGCCTCCTGCGCACTGCGCAGCAAGGGTCGGCGGGCAGCTGTCCGCAGCTGAAGGCCGTGAAGTTCCCCCCTCCGTACAGAGCAGACGCCGAGTAGAAGTGGGAAGGGACGTCGGGGGTGAAGTACCAGCTGCCAGTCAGCGAGGAGGCCTGAGTCGCCAGGATGTCCGAGTGCCAGTCCTTCATGCCCAGCGCCGGCTTGGACAGGTGCTGTTGGCTGCTGGACAGTCCGAACAGAAAGTTATTTTTGCGATTGTCCTCCATGCTCCCGCTACGGAACAGTGGAGCCGCCAGGGACCGGACACCGCTGCGGCCCATCATCATCTGCTGCTGCTGCCGCGCTTTACTTTCTGCTTGCCGGCAGGTGCTGGGCGGCTCCGAGACCCTCGCTGCCGCCTGTTCGCGGTCAGGGCTGGCCTCCGGGGTCTGCTCCGACACCTCCTCCACGGGGGAGAACTGGAACATCTTACTGCTGCCTCCTTCATGACTGCTGGAGGTTTTGTAGAAGTCCTTGTGCTCCTCGGAGGAGGTGGCGGCGGCGGTGGGTGCGCTGCCCGTGCTGCAGTAAGACACTGACTTGATGTCCAGGGAGAAGGAACGCTTCATCTTGTTGCTGTCCTCCAGCTTCTCCCGCTGGGACACGTGCAGCCCGTTGATGCCCTGCAGCAGAGGAGCCGCCTCTTCCTCCTGCATTTTCTCGGCTGAGGTAGGATAAGCGAGCGGTGGACTCGCTGGCTGCGGAGGGAGCTCCACCGGGGGGCCGCCATGCTCCAGCTGCAGCTTCAGTTTGCAGACCGGGGTCGCCTGGCCGGTCAGAGTCTTGATCTTCTTTTCGAAATCCAGGAGCTGCCCCAGGAAGTTGAAGTTCGGAGAGATGGTCGGTCTCTTCTCCTTTACGAACCTGCGGGGAGAAGCGAGAGGTCAGAACGTCTCAGAGCCACCAGGAGCCGCCATCGCCCAGTGAGGGACGCTACCTATAAGCCTCATCCAGGGTCATGTCCATCCTCTTCATGATGTAGGCGATGGCGATGGTTGCAGAGCGCGAGATTCCCGCCAGGCAGTGCACCAGGACGCGCCCGTTGGACGCCTTCGCCTTTTCTGTGCAAGAGGAAAAAGACTCTTAGTCAGTGACCAAATTTACTAAATCTGATGGCGGGACAGAGCAGGGGGCGGGGTCACTGGTCAGAAGCTCCTCCCACCACCACGAGACCTCACCTATAAAATCCACAGATTTGTCCAGCCACGGCAGGATCTTCTCACAGAAGCTGTCGTTCACCGGGACGCGCAGGAAGTGAGAGTCACAGATGAAGTCGGGTTTGGGGCAGGTGTTACTGGCGTTCAGGACGAACCCGATCTCGTTCTGCTGCATCAGCTCCTGGGAGGGAGGAAACCACAGAGATCGAGGCGATCAGCAGCGATCAGAGCGGAAAGAAGGCGGTCGCTGTCACAGCTCAGGGCTACTGGCCCTTTAAATCAGCGGCAATCCGGCTCCTCACCTTGTTGAGGACATCCCGCTGGCAGCCCAGGTAGAGATGAGGCAGGATCCGCGTGGGGCCGGCGCTGGACACGGGGAGACACGGCTGAGAGATGCAGGTGGGGACAATGGAGGCTTTCCCTTCACACAAGCCTGGGAAGTACGAGGAAAACTGGTAAAAGCCACCTGGAAAAGA